>NC_139231.1:15631579-16291407 GCF_977018435.1 Lepisma saccharinum | reverse complement strand
TTTTTTACAGTGGAGAAATGTATTGGAACTTTTCCCTTGTAGGTATGCAACCCCCATGAGCAAGAAAAGGAAAACAAATTGACGCACTTAAACGTGTCACTCTACACACTAAAAGTGCTCCAAATTGTTTGACTCCAAAGACACGTTTTGGTGCATCAAACAAAATATCCTCTTAAATGTGTCATTTGACATATTTATTTTGATGCCTTTAGGTGCATCATCCAGTTTTATGCATTTTTGTGAATCATATTTGACACATTTATTTTGATGCATTTAGGTGGATCTTTCGGTTTGATGCATTTTCAATGTGTCGGAGTAAAGAAAATTATGCACTTTTGTGTGTCAATTGACACACTTTCAGTTCTCTGAGCCTTTGTCAAAAATCCGGTTTAAAGTTTCATGCATTTTTGTATATCGTTTATAAAGGTAACGCCAAACTGCATCATCATCTTATGCATTTTATGCACCTTCCTGCACTAAGGTTGCACTAAAAATTTGGTCTGACCTACAGACTTTATGCATTTTTTGTTTCAACTGATGGATTTACTTTTGTTTGTGTGTCTGGCGCCTCCACTAAGGAAATTTCAAATATGTTTATTTACTTTTCTTCTTAATACATTATAATCTTTACTTCAACCAATTTGGGAAATAATGAATTCAAAATTCCTTTCATATTATCATAAGAAATATCTTTTCCATAACTATATTTGTCAAAGAATTGCTTCGTGAGAATCATTCATATAATTTGATGGATGCATAATAAAACTCCATCCGACAATGAATCAAGACACTAAAATACATTTAAAAACACGCACCATAATCTATATACCATGGGATGCGACAAAAACGTCTCAGCCACCCAATTTGACAGAAAACAAGATTATACATTTGGACATTTAGTTGTGTCATTTTGATGCCTTTAATATATTTTCGATTTTGCGTGTTCCTCGTAACGTTAAATAGAATAAATTAATTAACACTAAAGAATTGTACTTACGATACATCCTATACGCTCGAATAATTAACAAATTAATAATACTTCTGCCGCAATAGTCACTATGGATGAAACGAAGTTTAGTATTGAAAAGTTTGTAAGTACGTGTTGCAGAGATAGGAGAACGGAGGAAGAAATCATACGAATCTTGATGTAATTACTTCAAACATTCAGTTAGATTTATTAGGTGTTGACAAAAAATAGATTCCTGGAATGTGAATGACATCTGGTGCAAGCTGTGGAGTCGGGGGCGACCCTAGATAAAAAAGTTTCTATATTTTAAATTTTAAAAAAATAATTCCTTTATTTATAAATACTTTAAATATTACTGTTACATAATACGTTTACTGTAAGTATGCATTTATCGTAATACTTACTTGATGATATCAAAATAATACTAATATCTTAGCTTAAAATGCTACATGATTATGAAATGTATGTTTTACGTTACGCGGCAGTGAAAAACTGTAAGTTTTGGAGTCCCTTAATTTATTTTGTCATGCCTAATAATTGACTATACGTTTTAATATGTTGAATTATATAAACCACTTCCAATTATATTTTCATCTCTCATTTATTTTTTATACATTGTCTTCATCTTTCTACATCCTTTTGTCGTGCATGTACTTACACCAAATCGATATTTATCCTCCAATAATTTATTTATATTATTTTATCTTGTGCTGCCATCTATGTTCCTTTCCTGAAACTCACATCTTGTTATCTCTTGTATCTCGTGTTAATGAAATATCTGGTTCACAACAACTGTTTTTGAAACAAATAGCTATACGCTTATATAATCAAAATTGAGAACAACACCCCGATTTGCCCCTCTCGAGGTTGGCGACCTGGGCCCTAACTATAAAAGTTGTAGTGCGACATAAAACTGACGAAAAAATATATACAATAATCATGGATTTCTCTTTTCGATGAGCCAAAACTAGCAACCCATTTAATTCATCCAAATCTTGCGGTTTATTTTTTTTGTTTTTATGTAGCCTACATTTCAACCGTCTTCACTAGAATTGTTACTTTTGGAGTTTTGCTGCATGTGTGGAATTGGTGTGACCGTTTTCGAATTTTATTTCTAGCAACGTGCCAGGTTCTTCGTGTTTTTGAGAATATTTTTCATTGGATCCCAAAGGTACAGTGGGTTGCATCAGCAGTCATGCTGCCAAGATTCTCTTTCTTGTTTCCTTCCTTTCCTATCTTTCGCTCCTTTGCCCTATTGCTTCCTCTCTGATGTTTTTCTTTCCCTGATACTCCCCATCTACTTCATTTCTTTCTCTTTTCCAATGTAACTTTCTTTAGGCAGAATTCACACCGAAGCGGCAAGTGTCACTTGAGGATTCCACCAATCGAACGCAGGCTTGTGCGGCCTGTCATGTCCCTACCTTGTGAAACATTGCTGCTGATTGGCTCGTTCTCAAGCGCACACAGAACCCAAAACGTGTCAATTGACACATACGGGTTGACTCCAATAACACATTAACGTGCATAAACTACAAATGATGCAGTTTTTGGTCTGTCAAAATACACACAGAAATGTATAAAAGGACAATAAAAATGCATCAATTTGGAAAATCAGACAAGATAATTTATAAGATAACAAAATTTCACTTTTAATGCATCAATTACGCAGCTAAATGTGTAATTTTGTTATGTTTCAAATTATCTTGTCCAATTGATCCATTTTTAATGCATCACACGGAACACCAGTTGATAAAAGTGCCCTTTTATGCATTTCTGTGTGTATTTTGACACACCAAACAGAGCATCGTTTGCAGTTTATGCACGTTATGTGTTATTGGAGTCATTATGTGTCAATGGACACGTTTTGGGTTCTGTGTGCGACATGTGCCGCTTTGGTCTGAAATCTAACTCAGTCTCTGTCGCTCTCTGTGTAAATGAGTGTGTGTGTTTCCTTTTCTCCTTGTTCCTTTGTTGATTTGATTCGATTTTCTACCAAATTTGGCTAAAATCGCGAAGATGAGGAAGACTCTTGACAAGATGAAATGGATCAAGCGACAAACCCAATAGGACAGAACAAAACACAAGCGCCACGGAGGATTATACTGGCCGTCAGTACAGCCGTAGCGGAGAGGTTAACATATCGCGCTACACACAGAAAACTAAATGCTTCATATCGATTGATGCACTAGAATGCATCGATTGATGCACTAAAGTGCGTTTTATGGCTTCTTCAAAAATTCAGATTCACATTTGATTCATTTCGGTGCATTTTTGTATGTCGTGAAAGAAACACCATCATTTGATTCAAGTGAGGAATTCTTTCAGCCGAGATGCACTTTAATGCATCATCTGATGCGTTCTGATGCACCATAATGCATCTTTTTTGATGATGTACTTAAACGTTTCGTCTGAGCTACATAGAGTCATTAGCTCAGACCAAACGTTTAAGTGCATCAACAAAAAAGATTCAGGAAGGTGCATCAAGGAACATCAACTAATGCATCTCGACTTAAACAAAATCCTCACTTGAATCAAATGATTCACTTTCGTGTTTCTTTCATGACATACAAAAATGCACCAAAATGCATCAAATGTGAATCTGATTCTTTGAAGAAGCTACAAAACACATTTTAGTGCATCAATCGATGCATTCTGGTGCATCAATCGATATGATGCATTTAGTTTTCTGTGTGTAGAACCACTGTCAGTACGGACAGCTGTGGAGCTGTGTGGTGAGGGGCCCTTTGCAGTCTCAGCTGTCAGCATTATAGATGTTAAAATTTTAATCTTCAGATATTTTTATTTCTTTGGAGTTTGTCACTGAAGAAATGGCGGTCTAAAACCGTCAATTTTCGCTGCTATCCATCGACCGTTAAAAAAAATGATCGTGACCGTTTTTAAAGTAGACACGGTCATGACGTAGCTGCTCTAATTAATGTATACTTTGAATGATTTACTTTCAAACAATATATTTATGGTATAAGCAAATGTAATTTATAATCATTATTTATCTTTATGGATGATAACATATTTAAGTTGAAATTTATAAAATGGTTGTGTACTGATTTTAGAAATTAATAGGCAGGCTGTTAAATTTTTAACGGTAGAATATTGTCAGTTTTACGGTAACTTCTAACAGTTCACATAACGTTTTCATGAAGATTTATTTTAATTATGACCTGCCCTTCGTGTAGTTATTAATTAGGGGCTTGTCCTTACAACTCATACACCAAGAATGTCAATTTCAATTTCCCAAATTTTCTGCTTCCTGTGCCCGTTTTTATTTTAGCTGAAATGCTGCTACAATTGAATCAATCGCAGTTACACACAGAGCTCAAAATGTATCACATCAAGGTTGATGTACTTCTACTGCATCCATTGGCTTTATTTTTCTGTTTTTATTTGGTGTTGTAAGTCCACTTTATGCACAGTAATCGGGACTGGACTTACAGTTTAAAGTGGGATCCGAACCATGCTATTATGGTTTCTCAGAAATGATCTACGTTGGTGAATATTACATATTACGCAGAACAGTAGCTAATAAAAGTATCCTTTGATGCATTAGTGTGTGTATTTTGATGCACGAAAGATGCGTATTACGTGTTTGTATTATTTAGCGTCACTTTCGTGTAACTTTTGGCTTAATCGCGACGATGAGGATGAGTTATGATATCAGCAGAGGAGATTTATAAAATTCGGGCATCTATCCTTTGTTTTGGGTCCTGCTTATGGCCATTTCGGTTATTACTTAGTTAACCCAATTAATTTAATTTTAATGAGACGTTTTTAAAAGATACTTGTGGTTCACTGAACGGCAAGTTTGTAAGAATTCACAGCCCTGGCTTTTGGGGGGAAAAATTCAGATGATTTAAAATCAATTATCAAAACATGCAAAATAAAATATGCTCTTATGACCTAAAATTTTACAAAATATGCTCTATAATTTGAAAAATATGGCCTTATAACTAGACTGTTTCAAACATGCTAAAATGTTTTCATATACATACTATTTTTAGTTCACTTTATGGGCCCTGACGAGTTGAAATACACAATGAATACTTTCTGTAAATTTTTAATTAAAAATGAAAAAGATTTTGCTGCAGTCCAAAAAAACAAAAAAAAAACCTCGAGTAAACATGGGAGTAAGAACGAATCCACTTGGAAAATGACCGTATATTTATTGAAAAAAGCGAAAATATGCTGAATATGACCGAAAATACATCAAAATATGCTTTATCACGTGCCAAATATGCCAAAATATGTCCTTAAAAAGCACCTTAATTCAATTAGTTTCTATATATTTAGGGAACACATAACGCTTATCAAAAATAATATGTAAAATCATAAAAATCCTAGCCAACGGATATGACATTAATTTCTTGCCATCACATCAGGATTTATCCTTAGATCAGGATTTTTTTCCACGTTATTAAGTTCAACCCTCACTACATTATAACATTGAATTTTAGACATTTTGTGAAGGAAATTTTTGTGAGTGATTTTGAAAATGGAATTCACGTAAACAAAGTTTACAATTTTCATGTCAATGTGCTTCCAAAGATAGAAAGTGGATTAAATGCTTACTGTTCTATGTGCATTCATAGTTCCAAATTGAAGGATTTGTATTCTAGAAAACCAATACTTTAGCATTATCTAGACAGAGCCATCTATTGAGAAAATGATGAAACTACACATTTTATTCTGAAATTAAGGTAGTTAAGAAACATATTGCTATTTTATGAAAAACCTAGACGTGATGGGCAAAAATGGATTTCATTTTTGAAATCAACATGCAGCAGGAACAACAGTCATCTGTGAGTCATCCAAACCCATGCAGGCCGGTGTTATCTATGCATGATAAAACCTTACAATTTAAATAACAAACGGTCGCGACCCGTTTTTTTGTAAATTAACAGCCAGGCTGTTAATTTTTTTTACAGTACAACATTGCAAATAATTTTACGATAACTCTCAACAGTATATGTATTGAAAGAAAATCAGCAGATGAAACGCAACTGTTGTGGGTAAATATGTAAGCATGCGTAAGTTATTTTTTTAAATGTTGCCACATTACTTTTCGATTTTTAGTACATATTTTTAGAACACGGAAATAGTTTTCTCTGTATTTATGTACCTAAAAATTAGTATTCTAGTGTTGCCAGACGCTAATAAAAATTTCAGTTACTGGAATACACCCTTTTCAAAGGGGGTAGCATAGGCAAAAACAATTTCAATCTTGGGTCATTCCATGCCAAATCAACCAATAAAGAAATATTTTTGTACCTTTAGGATTCTCGATTTTTTTTATTCGTTACAAAATTTAGAATCTTTTGGACTCTAAATTTGTGAACTATTCGCTTTCAAAAACTCAAGAATCGCAATATTTTGACATTTTGAAGTCTAGTAAGAAATGAAATAGTAAATCCACTATTTAACCTATCTCAAATTTGTATCAATCTCTTCTGCTTCTAATGAGCTTTAATTTGCAATACAACATGATTGCCTAATTCGAATACCACAGTCAATGTTGCATTTCAAATTACACACAAAACCCAAAACGTGTCAATTGACACATGTTGACTCCAATAACACATTAAAGTGCCCTAAACTGCAAATGATGTACTTTTGGTGTGTCAAAATACACACAGAAATGCACAAAATGGTACTTTATCAGCTGATGTCCCGTGTGATGCACTAAAAATGCATCAATTGGGAAGATCAGAAAATATCATTTCAAAGCGTAACTAAACTACACATTTAGTTGTGCCTTTTGATGCATTTAAGGTGAAATTTTTGTTTTCTTTGAAATTTGCTTTTTTGCTGAGAAGATACCAGTTAGAACCGATACTTGAAAATTGCAATAATTAAGATTTGTTCAAAATATTGCTCAATGTTGGTGCGTAAATTTTCTTCTTCAATTTTATGCATCAATTTACCATGAAAAATGCTTTCGAATGTTCAAAAATTACATCAGAATATTGAAATAGATGTTGAATAATCAAAAAATACAGTTTTTCGTGCTACATTTGTGCAAAATAAAAATAAAGTTTGAATTTTGCACAATATCCACGATAGTTAGATTACGCGAAAATATCACGCGGCATTTTCGCGAACCCAGTGAAACACCAAAATGCAGGAAAATTATCGGCTGACCGATACTTTCAGATACCGATGCATCGGTTCAGCCTTGATTTTTAATGCATGACACAAAACACCAGCTCATAAAAGTGGCCTTTTATGCATTTCTGTGTATTTTGACACACCAAAAAGTGCAGAATTTGCAGCTTATGCACCTTAATGTGTTATTGGAATCAACGTGTGTGTGCCAATTGACACGTTTTGGGTTCTGTGTGTAAAGGACATTAAAAACAGAAGATAATTTTGTTTGATTGATTTTTTTAGTCCACTTTATGGACATAATGGCTAACCGGGAATGGGTCTACAGTATAAAGTGGAATCCGAACCACTATGTGCCTCCACCGGGTATCGAACCCGTGACTCCTTGATTACAAGGTGACGACGCAACCACTGCGCCATCAGGAAGACACTGGAATTTCCATAATGGGACGGTTATGGGTTCTTATGGATTTTTTCATTGTATTATAATGTGCGTGAAATTCGCTAAATGTTGTTGTCTTTCATGTAAAAACTATACAGGGCTATAAAAACACAATGACACTGGTTATTTCCGTGAGAACTTAGCGGTGTTGTTGTCAGCAGAGGGCTCCACGTGACTGCCACGGAGGCGTGTCCGAGCGTTAACCATGCAAATAGAGGTACTTACCGATATCTGCAGCGTCGCAACCCCCTACGATGCTCCTGATTGAAAACACCGACTTTGCCGCCCTCTGCGCTTTGTCCCTCGGCGGACTCACCGCCTCCCGTGGCTTAGTGGTTAAGTCCATCTCTCCCACGCACTTCAGCCCGAAAACCTTTCTCACACGCGCTCACGACCGAGTCACATTTCACTCAGCGCACACCTGTTACACTTTGTTGACAACGTTCGGCCATGGAGAGCCAGAGTGGCGCGTTCCCCACCTACCCGGTAGATGGCAGGACGTGCTTTGTCTCGTCTGCACCGTTCGCTCGCCCTAGCTGCTGCCGACGCTAGAGGCGAAAGTTCCGTCTACCAGCGCGCGATTCTCGACCTTATCGACAACGCTGCTACTGCGCTTCGGAAGTGAGGCCTGCTCAGAAGCGTGCCGGCTGCTCGTAAATCTGCAAGAACCGACTTCCTTTTGGGTCGTGGCCAAAAATACAATGTAAAGGGGCAGCCAATAAGAGTTCTCTGCCTCCAGTAATATGAGCGGCATCTCCGCCCCACATACATGCAGCAAACGCCCCTCGGTAGGACAAAATGGCGTTGGTAATTAAATCAATCCAACATCATTAGTGAAGGAGCGAGAGGTCTGACGTCATGGGCGTTCATTGCCTCACAACTTCATAATCTCTAATAGGGTTCGTAAAATGGTTGCCAGCAGAAAAATTCAGGGAGGCGAATCGAAAAACTGAAGTCAGATAAATATATTGACACCATGTTTACATCTCATTGCAAGAGAGAGTAAAAAAAGATATTAAAATACCTATATACAGGGTGTTGCTGTAAAACGTCGACAAACTTTGACAGCACTACAAGGTACAACTTTTCGTGATAACGTCTTGCTTGTTAGGCCTTGTTCCCGACCCCACGAGCCCTCGAAAATGGCATTTTCTATCATAGCCATGCAGCCATGCGACGAAAATTCATGGTTGTCAGTGGTGATATTATTAAATTTTTGTCCGATAATACTCTAATGGAGTTTTCAGACCGCGAAACGATACGGGAATCTCTCACTTTGTGACAAGCGACATGCAACACGTGTCCCATCGATTGAGTGATTGATTTGTTGTTTTAAGTCCACTTTAAGCACAGATAAGTTAATTGGGACTGGACCTTCAGTTTAAAGTGTAATCCGAAGCACTTGTGGCTCCACCGGGTATCGAACCCGGGACTCCTTGATTACAAGGCGGAGAGGCTCAAGTGCCCCATCGAGTCTCCAGAAAAGCATTCACTGCGCATGCGCTAGGAACAGACCTCACACGGTCTCTCTCTCGCTCGCTTGCTTAGAAAGGAAAAAGCAGAAAAGACAAAGGAAGAAAAAAGAAGGCAGAAGAAAAATGATAGAGCTCTCTCTAATTCTTCTTCTTATTTAATTTCTGTCTCTCTCTCTCCTGCAATTTCTTCATTTCCATTTATGTCTCCCTCATCTCTCTATTTCTTCTTTTCGATTTCTTTCTTTCCCTCTCTCTCTATTTCTTCTTTTAGATTTCTCTCTCTTCTTTTCGATTTTTCTCTCTCTTTCTCCCTCTCCCTATTTATTATTTTTGATTTCTCCCTCTCTTTCTCTCTCTATTTCTTCTTTTTGATTTATATCTCTTTCTTTCTATCTCTCTCTCTATTTCTTCTTTTCGATTTTTCTCTCTCTTTCTCTCTCTCTCTCTATTTATTCTTTTCGATTTCTCCCTCTCTTTTTCTCTCTCTCTATTTCTTCTTTTCGATTTCTCTCTCTCTCTATTTCTTCCTTTCCATTTCTGTCTCTACCCCCTCTCTTTATTTCTTTTCGATTTCTGTCTCTCTCTCTCTATCTTCTTCTTTATTTCTGTCTCTCTCTCTACTGCTGGCTGTTCCACTCAGAGTATTTGAAAAATAACGCCCTCAATTGCATCCCCAAACACATTTTGCAACTCCCGGTACTCTAAGGTTGGAAATGCTACAGGCCATTCTAGTAATTAGCATATCCCAAGCTTATGAAATGTTAAGCCATCATCTGGCAACACTGAGGAAGAAAGGCAGAATTTTTAAAATCCCAAGAAATTAATCTCTGACCCAGGATGGGGCTACATGAGTTTCCATCGGTGTTTCTCATCTTTGAGGAATTCTATAAGGTAGCGGGTCCGATCTGAAGATGCTATTTTAGCAGTCTCCCCTTGATAAGTGATGTGCCTTGCCAAAAAAACAGAGAAAATAGCAATTAGTAATCTCCACTAAGCCACGATACTGTTCACGTAATTAATACTAAATATAAAACTATTAGAAATCGAAGCAGCATACAGTAAGTGAGCAGAGTTTCACCTGTCGCTTTTATAATCTTGTAAACTAGACTTTTCCCCTGCAGTTTTATGACTGATATAATGCCCACCATTTATTTATATTGTATTCTAATAAAACAGGTTTTTTTGTTACCGTGCATTGACATTTGATGGTCCACGCCCGCCAATAAACTCTTAGCGGAACTTCTGAGGTTCCTTGATTAGAATTTATTTTTTCTTTTTCTTTTTCTTCCTCTTGCAGGTATGGTCTTCCTAAATTTATTTTTTCTTTTGGTCTACAATTTAATAATTTTCGAGGGCGACGGCAATCTTGCACCTTCAGAACATGCTGATTCCACTTTAACTGTTCGATACCAGTTGGAGGCACATGGCACAATGGTTCGAATTCCACTTTAAACTGTATAGGTGCAGTCCCGATTAGCCTTACTGTGCATAAAGTGGACTTAAAACAACTATTCAATCAATCAATTCAATTGACTTTAACTAATAATTTTAAATTTCTTCCACCGCTGCTTCGAACTTACCTTTATCTCTCTCCTTTTAATTCTAAAAAATACATTTTCTCAAGAATATTGTACATATCACAATTCGTATGGAAGAAAAGTAATATTTGCTTCAGCATAATAATATTTTCCTGCAAAAAGCTCACAATTTTGAAGCAAATTATTCCCATATAATTGGAGTAAAGTCCTATTGCATGTTTGTTTCAAAATTTAATGAGCACTTATTGTTAAAATGCAGTCATAGACGGACGCTATTATAGGTACTACATCTACGTCGGAGCGTCAGTTCTTTTTCGTTTGTCGCTAGATGGCAGTGAATTACTTTTAATTAAAGTACAAATTTAATACGCTATACTACATAAATTTATAATTCTTGTAACAAATAGTCATACCTTTATAATAGTAAAAACATTATCTTGTAAATCTTTATTGAATGTTTTAGAATTATCAGTGCGAAACGTATTTTTGCCTACTTCTCATAGTAAGTTACTGTAGAAATCTGTTGAAGGATAACTTTAGGTAACTACCGTCCGGATCTTGACCATAAAGGCATAACCTATTGCCATTCTCACCTTATACCCCAAAGACTCGGAAAGTGCGTTTATATTTGTGCAAGATCTACATATACATACAGGGTGAACAGAAATTATAGGGACAAACTTCAGGAGATGATTCCTGCCAGGTAAAAGAACGAAAAAGTTCACATCAACATATGTCCAGAAACGCATATTTGCCAAGGTATATGGCACTGAAGAACGACATCATCCTCTCATAACAAAACTCACAGTGTGCTTTTTTGTGTTGGAGATTGTGTGATTGGAGCTACGTGGAAACACCATGGTCCGTTATTCTTACCAGGAACAAGCCGAGATGGTCTTCGTATACGGTCAAGCAGATGGAAACGGTCGAGAGGCCGCACGGATTTATCGAGCCACGTACCTGGACAGACAGTACCACCCAAACCACAAAGTCTTTGCAGCCATTTATGGGTGTTTGTGTGAGCATGGGTCCTTTCACATGAAGAGTGGCCGCGGCATGTGCAGGTGATTCTCTCTCCCAGATCTGGAGGAACATGTGCTACACGATAATGAGAACAACCCCAGTACAAGCTCCAGGCAAGTAACCCGCCAGCATGGTGTAAGCCAAACTACGGTGTTGTGTATATCCTGCATGAAAACCGCTACTATCCCTTTCACCTGCAACGTCTGCAGGGATTATCACCAGCTGATTTTCCTCCAAGGGAATGGTTTTGTCGCTGGTTTTTGCAACAGGCCACCACCATATTGGGATTTCTGTCGTCAGTCCTCTTCACCGATGAAGCGACCTTTGGTAATAATCGTCATCTGTGAGCTACAGCCAATCCTCGGGGAATGATTTAATCGTCTCATCAGCAACGGTTCAGCATCAATGTTTGGGCAGGGATTATTGGCGCCCACCTACTTGGACCATTTGTTCTTCCACAACGCCCTAACGGACAGACGTATCTGGAATTCCTGCAGAACACTCTGCCTCTTCAGCTTCAGAATGTGCCTTTGGCAATACGACAGGTAATGTGGCTGATTGATGCAGCCCACTTTTGCATTATTCTTCGTCAACACCTCAACAACATCTTCCCCAGAAAATGGATCGGACGAGGAGGCCCTGTGGCATGGCCCACTCGATCACCGGACTTAAACCCCCTTGATTTTTACTTGTGGGAGCATCTGAAAAGGGTTGTGTATGCTGAGCCAGTTCCAGATGTGCAGAACCTTGAACAGCGTGTCCGTGTAGCCTGTTACGCTATTCGGGTACAGACTGGAACATTCGAACGAGTGCGGCAATCCATGATGCGACGTGTGGACTCTTGCATTGCATCCCATGGAGGCCACTTTGAACACCTATTGTGATATGGATGAAAGTCATGCCATGTAATGTGTACCGGTACTAATTGCTTTATTGCAGATTCACCGTCCATTTCCAGACATATGTTGATATGAACTTTTTTGTTCCTTTACCTGTCAGGAATTAACGCCTGAAGTTTGTCCTTACAGTTTCTGTTCATGTATATGAATGTATATATTGTCATTAACTATACCACTTATTAAATGGCAACATAATTAATCCTTGCTTCCATATTAAAAATGGGGCATTCCATGTGAAATCAACAAGTGAAGAGGCATTTTTCTACCTCAAATATTTTGATTCATTTGAAATTTGGTGTACTGAAAGGGCAACTTGAGTTAGGAAAATATTCAAAGTTGCAGATCCATAATTGACGTTCGTTCACATAGAGGTGCTGACTGTGCCAGTGACCATTATTTAGTAATTGCTAAATTAAGAGAAAAACTCACAGTGATAAATCATAAGCAATAAAATTTAAAAGTTCTAAAATTTAATACAGGAAATTTTTCTGATGAAAGAATTAAGAAAGATTACCAAATTAAACTGTCAAATAGATTCGATGTTTTGCAGGATTTAAATGATGATGAAAATATAAATGAAACAGACGTAAATAAGAATTGGGAGCTCATACGTAATGCAATAGAATCAGCAGCTAAGAAAGTATAGGATACCATAAACCAAGAAAAATTAAGCCATGGTTTGATAATGAATGTCATAATCTAATAGAAATAAGAAATCAGGCTAGACTTAGGTGGTTAAATAACTCTGATGATACAAATCTAAGCAATTATAATAGAATAAAGCCAAATTTCGAAGCAAAAGAGGCAGAGTGTTCTGCAGGAATTCCAGATACGTCTGTCCGTTAGGGCGTTGTGGAAGAACAAATGGTCCAAGTAGGTGGGCGCCAGTAATCCCTGCCCAAACATTCATGCTGGACCGTTGCTGATGAGACGATTCAATCATTAACGAAATTGAAACATACAGCAAAATCAAAGATTTATATAAATATGTAAATGAATTTAGAGACGGGTGGCAACCTAAAGTAAACTTGATAAAAGATAAAAACTGTGATTTTTTGGCCGATACAAGCGATATTTTAAATAAATGGCAGCTCGGGCGCCAGTGGCGTCACCGTAAAATTACAGTGGTTTCACCGTAATTATGAACAACATTGCACCGTAAATTATTTTTACTCGTACCTTCATATTTTTAGAAGTTTACCTACAAAGCATGCTTACATGTTTTTTTTTTCGCTCAACAAACGTGCATAGAGAGGTACAAAGCATGCAGTCAAATGTACAATATTTACATATTAATAGTGTTTATATCAACAGACAGGTATTATCAATGTTTCGACTTTCGAGTTCTTCACGCTTCTTCTACAAAAAAGTATCTGCGCTTGCGCCTCATAACCGCATTTCCCCCACGTGGAATTGACCTTTATAGAAGAAAGATAAATCTGTCGTGCTGGCTTTCTTTAATTTATTCCGTAAGCATACAGAATGGATACGCAGCCATTGATCCAATAGTTTCCAATGCAATCACGTGCTTTCCAAGAAGTATTATTTTTGGTGCTTTCGAGAAAGGCGCGCTTGTAGTTCTAAATTTAAACGCCAGGCTGTGTGCCAGTCGACGTGGTTTGAAATTATACTAACAGATGGCGCGCAGATCGATTTTCTGTGTATTCCGTGCTTCAGAATTGCTAACACACTGTTTTGGAGAACGAACTATGGTTTAGTTAACTGGCAGTTACTTCCACATTGAAAAACCGGTGCTGGTTAAGACTGACTGTTATCTCCAACTGGCAGTTAGTTAACAGAAAGATTAACAGGACATTGGAAAACTGGCCCTAAATATATGGTTACAGGCCGGAACCAAGTGTTAGGTAATACTCAAAATATAATTTTTGATAACAACTCGTTTGAACCAGTTTCCAAATTCAAGTACTTAGGGAGCCACCTCGATGGTGCAGTGGTAGCGTCGTCGCCTTGTAATCAAGAGGTCCCGGGTTCAATACCCGGTGGAGGTACAAGTGGTTCAGATCCCTTTTTAAACTATAGGTCCAGTCCCGATTAGTCTTACTGTGCATAAAGTGGACATAAAACACAAAATCAATACAATCCAAATCCAGTACTTAGGAGTAATACTAACAAATTAAAATGATATTAAAGACGAAATGAAAAGCAGGCTAAATTCTGGAAATGCATGTTACTTTTCTCTTCATAAACTTTTGTCTTCTCGTTTAATATCTAAGAAACTAAAAGTTAAAATATACGAAACAGTAATTTTGCCTGTATTATTATATGGATGCGAAACTTGGTCCATTACGTTGAAAAAGGAACGTAAATTGAGATTATTTGAAAATAAGATCCTTAGGAAAACATTTGGACCTAAACAGGATGAGGAGATAGCTGAGTGGGGAAGGTTACTTAATTTAGAACTACATAATTTGTATTCATTTCCAGATATTATTAGAATGATTAAATCAAGAAGACTTAGGTGGGCAGGCCATGTGATACGAATGGGAAAGGAAAGAAGAGTTTGCAGGATTCTTGTTGGGAAACCTGATGGTAAGACACCTGTAGGAAGGCCAAGACGAAGATGGAGGGATAACGTTGAGATGGATCTAAAGGAAATCGGTAGGGATGGAAAAGAGTATATAGATCTTGCTCAGGATAGGGACAGATGGAAGGCCTGTGTTGCTGCAGCCATGAACCTTCGGGTTTAAGAAGGTTGGAGAGTTAGTTAGTTAGTTTACACATTTATATTAAAGTACACCTATTTGCGTTTTAGGATCGAATCCCGAGTGATCCTTTGTAAGCGGGCATCTAACCATCATTCACCATTATTGCTAGGGCTAAATATAAAAGTAAAGTAAATGCGAGACTAAATCAGCGAGATACACTAAACATTAATGCCTTGTTCAGTAGATGGATGAGATAGACATGTTTAGAAGGGTTTTCCTGAAAAGGCAGAAAACTATATTTTGGCAAATTATTGCGACCATGATATTTTCGCGATCTCGATCTTAAATGTTTTCTTATTGCACGGTACAGCAGGGGGTCAATTAGCGTTGTTAAAAACTTGTTGAGATTCACTTTAACCTAAGAAAGTACCTAGTTTCGCGTGCTGACCCTTGATTGGTTTTCCTTATTTTACTTTTCTTTCCTGCCACTTTTGGCTAATCGCGAAATTGAGGATGATGAAGTGATGAACCAATTTGCCGAGATTCGAACAAATTTGAACCACCCCAAATTGGGGTGGTTACGTATGCAAGAAAGACGAACGCTGCACACACTGATTTTACATTACCAAGTTCTCAATCTCAAGTCACCTTCCTATCTCCTCCTGCGCTTCCAATTTCTTCACGAATTTCACGATCGCGACACCAGATCACGCAGCTCCTCAGTTCTCTCTATCCCCGTCCACAGATCAAACCTCTTCTCCAACTCTTTCTCCGTATCCGCTGTAAGACTATGGAATCAGTTGCCAGAAAGCACTAGAACAGTAAGCTCCGTCTCTTCCTTTAGCAGACGTGTTCGCCACTCTCTTCAGAGTAGTCGTTAGATTTTCCCCTGTCAAGCAGACTGAAAAGCATATGCAAGTAATGTAAATTAATTATTAGAATACCTTGTTACTTGAATACAGTATTTTTTTTAATATAATAGAGGATTTCTTTAATTTTGAGGAATTATCCACCTGTGTGCGTGTTTTATGCACACATCAAGATAGAAGAGATACAAATGCAAAGTCCGGTATGGGACTTGGACGCGGGAAGTGTAATAAATATGGCACTTCTCTATTTAAGTATCGTAACTTTTCTTGCAACCTATTCTCCAGAGCTTCAGTGTTCTGAAGTAACCTATTCTCCAGGGTTTCGGTAGCAACTTGTTCTCATGCTGGGCCAAACTCAAGTGAAAAGCTGATAAAATTTAGTCAATATTGGGATTTACTGTATCCAAGTATGATTTTAGAGGGAATGGATTGAATTCTGGCTTGCATGCCTAACAGTAATAATCTTCTTTCATGGAGCTGAAGATTACGCAGTGAATAACTGTAAGGCCTCTACAATTTACATGTTCCCATTTCTTGCATGATGTGCATTCAATAATGCGAGTGTCAGAAAATTTGTCCTTACAACAGAGTAAATCCTCCATTTGCTTACCAGAATTGTCCTCTTCGTTGTTTACTTCAGCAACATCACTGAGATCCGGTTGAAGGCACACACTACTTCGCAGCACGTAAGGCACTTCTCTTTTCTTCATTCTAGCATTTTCAGTTTACTTCTAATCAACTTACAATTTTCGAATCCTAGGTCGCCAATTTATTGCAACTGTCCCCTGTCCTCAGTGTGGTGCAGTTTCTTGCAATAATTAAATCAAATAACTTTTCAAAATGTCACTTAACACATGAGTATATTAATCAATCTTTTAGTCACCATAGTAACGAACAATAAAACAAAATAACATCAACATTGAATAAAGTAGTATAACATAATTTTCTTCGTTCTTTTCAGATTAAAACAAAACCAAATAACAAAATATAATTACAAAATTGTCTTTGAATTAAAGAACTGTTGCAAGGAACAGTGGTGTTTATGAATACAGTATATGTACAGTGGGATTAATTTTGTTACACTTTCATGTTCAAATACTATTAAAAAATATGCACTGAGATTTGCCCAATGAGTAACATAGTTTCCCTGGTGACACTAACATTGCAGTAGCCAACATGCTAGAGTGCTCACCACACAATTAAGAGTACACTTTACATAAAATCAAGTCGACCGAAGCTATGACAAACAAAAATAATGTACTTAATGTACTCACTTTAAGAAATGCATGTCTTCATTATCAACTTTTTCTGCATTATCCTAAGAACATACGAGCACCATTACAAAAATGAAACATTCATATTGGACCTTGCTACTCCATACCTCCTTTCTGTAGTTATTACGCGTAGTTTATAACATGAGCAACTAGTACTTAATGAAGCACAGCATAAACAGTGTGCAGCATAGACAACTTACTGGAATGATTAATCTGTTATATCAGTAACTACTGTACTGTGTGTAGCATGATACATGTACGTTACTGAACACAAAAATGTTCATTTTGAAATAGATAAATAATTGTGGAAATGATCACACTCTTAAGTGTTTTTTTTTTCCACAGAAAGGTTTCTCCGAACTGCAAATTTATTCTCACAGTTGTTTGCAGTACTGTAAGCACTTTTTCATTCTCTTGTATAACTTCTAAAAATAATCACACAATGGGAACCATGATTTTCAGTAATTATTCTCAACATTAATAAAAAATAAAAAAAATGTGCAACTAGAGGTAAAGGTGGTATTATGAGCCAATCATGTATTATGAGCCCCCCCCCCCCTTTCCAATATCTGTTCATGGAGCGCGCTCAACCTGGCGGCGACGATTTGAACTGCTAGTTTAGTAACGTCTTCTGCCGGCAGAGAGTTCTCGTTCAGTTGCAATTGATAGTTTATGAGTAAACGTGTTCTTTTTCTTTTCTCGATCTGAAAAACTTTGAAAGGTAAGTGTCGTGATTTTAATTGCAGTAATTATTCATATAAACTCATCCTAGTGCATTATTGCATTGGATAAAGCATGTTTAAAAGATTGTTTTTGTGTAGATACTATGTAATTTGCAAGTAACAAAGATTCGTTATGCGTGTTCCAATTCCAATATGGCAAGGGTTGTAAAATGAGCCCCCATCGTGCTTGGTATATGAGTGGTTTCAACTTTGTCTTTTCAGATGCCACGAAAAGGGCTAGGTAAAAAAAAAAAGACCAAAAGAAAAAACTGGAATACTGAAGATATGGTTAAGGCGATCAAGGCTGTAAGAAACGAAGATATGGGATTGAAAAAGACATCAAAAATGTTTCTTGATCCAAGACCTACCCTTCAAAGACATGTTCGAGTTGACAAACCACCGGAAGAAGCCGCTTTAACAAAATTAGGGAGAACACCTTGGGCGAGAAGCTGGAAACAGAGTTTGTCGAGTTATCATGGAAAGTAAATTCTATGGTCTTACCAGACAAGATGTTCGCAGAGTAGCTTACCAACTGTGTGAAAGAAATGGAATTAATCACCCATTCACAGAAAATGGGTTAGCTGGTAGAGCTTGGTTCGACCACTTCATGTTTCGACCACACAATGTTTTATCTCTTTTGAAACCTGATGCGACATCGTTCTCAAGAGCAAATGGCTTTAACAAAGAGGCAGTCTACAATTTCTTTGATATCCTGGAAGCCGAGTACGCCAAACACAACTACCCGGCAGATAGAGTATTTAATGTCTACGAGACAGGAATATCAGTCGTTCAAAGCAGAATCCCTCGAATCAATGGGTTGAGAGGAAAAAGACAAGTGGGAGCTCTAAGTTCTGCTGAACGGGGCTCTCTCGTGACAGTAGTCTGCTGCATGAGTGCAGGGGGAACATTCGTACCTCCTATCTTCATTTTTCCCAGGAAAAATATGTCTAAGCTTCTCGTGAAAGGCGCTTCACCGGGGGCAATGGGTAGATGTCACCCGTCCGGATGGATACAAGCAAACATTTTCACAGACTGGCTAACGCACTTTATTGATAAAACTCAAAAAATGACCTTGTGCTCCTTATTCTAGATGGCCACAACTCCCACACCAAAAGCATTGACATTATGAATCTTGCACGAGAGAATGGCATATCCATTGTAAGTTTACCCCGATACACATCGCATAAACTGCAGCCTCTTGACAAAAAAACACATTTCTTGGCGCTTTGAAACATCACTACAGTGAAAATATACCCAAGTGGATGCTTCACAGTGAGAGACCTGTTGGACCCTTTGATATTGCCGAACTATTGGGAAAGGCTTATTTGACTTGCCAGACCGGATCCATTGCTGTCAATGGGTTTCAGGTTACAGGATTATATCCATGTAAGCGGAATGTTTTTTTCTGCTGTGGACTTTGCACCTTCCTCTCAAGAGGTACTGGATTTGGAAACCCTGCAAAAATGTGTAATGATGCGATCATTACTGGATCCTTTTTTATGTTATAAATTGTGTATGGCTATGTATTCCTGTACTTTTGGGTTCTTGGTTCTTGGGGAGCGGTAAGTTTCCAGTAACGGTTTAGGTCATTAGCGGGGCCTATAAATAGGAAGGGCAGGGGGCAGCGAGAACACCGAGATTCCAGGATGGGAGGCAGCAGTCGGCGGAAATCGGCGGCAGTCAAGCATCGTGGAACTTCGGCGGCCCCATTGTCTAACTTTTTGGCGGGAAGGGGGGGGGGGCGCGTGCGTGGATCCTAACGGTGACAACTAAGCGCACAGCCCAAATTCAAAATTACACGTACCCCGGACGTACGTTCTCGTTCGCCTGCCGGACGAGAGGGCTCTGAAGCTCCAATCTCCCTCGGGGAAAGTGCCGGTCGCCGGCTTCCCAGTTGCAACAAGCTTGGTACCCGAAAAATCTCCGACTCTCTGATACCGAGGTATTTCCTTTTCAGGATTGCCAAAGTAAAGAGAAACTTAGCGAAAGAACGATTTGTCCATCGAAATTGTCTGAAAGTGCAGGATGTCCTTCTTAGGGCTGAAAGCACTCGTCGCTCAACGGCAAAAACGGCCCTTCTAAGGACCAAAAAGCCGAAATCTCCGATGTTCCTTAGGGAAAAAGAAAAACGGGACCAAGTGCAACTGACGATAGAGTTTTTCCCCCTCCTTCTCAGGAGGGGGGGATATCTCGAAAAACCGGTAGCCGAAAACTCAACCGGGGGAGAAAGGAGTGCGTGGACCTGGGCAAAGAAGCGGATGCGGAGGAAAAGGACAGCGGACAGCAAAGGCAGATCAAAACCGACCGGGTTGGTGGCCCTCAGAAGGGCCTTTCCACCCAAAGTCTGTCGGGGAGTAGTGACCCCCGGCAGCACCCCCCGACTGCTGTGCGCTTTCGGGCGTAGGGGACCATGTGTTCTGTCGCGTCATCGGTTTTAGGGCTAGGCCGGTGATAATTACCCCGACTCGGAAATGGACCTAAGGGGTATAGGCAGGCACATGGGCACAAAGGTGGTTCCCCCGTAGCAGCAGTCACCCACACTGCAATGACGTTAAGCTCTGGGTGTGGTTATTACCGATACCCCGCAAGGGGACAGATTTCAGACCGGCCTCGGCCGTCGGACTGGTCCTACGAGAAGTCACTCGCCCCTAAGGCAATGAAAAGCCAATGCTGTCTTAAATCCCGATCTGAAGCAAAAGTAACAATGCCCGGAGAAACAGACGAGTTCTCTCTAACGGACAGACACCCCAAGCAACGACTTCTCCTCTCTTTCACGCAGACGTCTTTGGCAGTTAACTTCCGATGCGGCTTTTTTCGGCTTTAATTCAAAATTCATTTTCGATGTTTGTTTCAATAAGGTTGTAAGTCGGAATGAGTAGGTCCAACTAACACACAGATTTGCAGAGAGCCTTCGGGCTTTACCTACCTGCCCTTCCAAATTCCCGACTCCATCCTCCCCGTAAGGATAGGAACCAATAGGGTGTGTGTTTTTTTGCCCCACTTCAACGTGGGTTTTTTTCACACACCAGTATCTAGATGAAGCTGTTATTCCAAGACATCCGAGGTTTTGTCTGCTTGCAGAATTTTATCCTCGGGAGCTTCCCTTCTATTTCTCTTTTTTGCCTCTTGTAGTTTTTTCTGTCTGTCTAATTTTCGCCGTCTGGTAAAAATCCTCTTTCCATAGGGTTGAAACCAGATTTAGTTAAAGTATTCGATGTCCCACGTAGGTAGATTTGCATACTAGTGCATGCCTGCATGGAATGGAGGTTTCCCCGAGGGAGAAATCCGGCTGGACTGGATCTATCCCGAAGGGAAGATTATACCTAGGCAAAAGACCGAACATGAGGCTATAATGTGCTTGGAGAGTGCATTAGTGTTTCAGGCGAGGTCTGCGCCTTTCGGTATGGATGCCGGTTGACTTAGGTCGGGCACCACTCACCCCCGCGAGCTCCTTTGGGGGCGGGGTTTTTTTTTCTTTCTTTCTTTTTTTTTCTTTTTTTTTTTTTTTTGCAGTCGGTCTAAGATGTTTGGCGGAGTACAGCAATGTAAGAGGTATCTTTTTCTCTGAGGGGAACGGCTGGGCGAGCTTTCTTTCCTTATGATGTGAACCGACGGCGGGGATGTTAACTTTCTTTCTTTTAATACACACACTTGCTCTTTTCACATTATTCCAATAGTTTATTTCATGTGGGAAACCGGGTACACAACACACATACCTTCAGCCACCTTTTTTGGTACTAAAGGTTATATATTTTTTTTACTCGTGGAGCCAGTGGCTACGCGAGTCTACACACTCTCTTCGGGAAGGGGGGACAGGGTACACCGGAATGTAATTTTGTGAATAACGGCCAAGAATTGACTTCTGTAAATATATTATGAATAAACCTATATATCTAAAAGGAAATGGGCGTTAAGCTATAATTTGAAGAAGTACGTGTCTATTGCCTAAACTAGCATCCACAGAACTTCAGGTACTGCAAGTTTTGAACCTCGGGACATGGATTCAAAAATGTATGGTAATGTATATTGTGTATGTTGCTGAGAATCAGCTTAAAAGCACAAACTATACCGTTACAAATGCAAAGGGAAAATACCTAAATCCTCCAACAATGCAGTAAGAGGACAAAACACAGGTACCGAAACTCCACAAGAAGATGGTCAAAACGCATCTGTGACGGCAAGTGTAGAATCAAATCGCGCTGGAACTGTAAGTTCACTAGTTTTGGAGAATGTGCAAGTAACAAGATGCCAAGCAGCTGCTGAAGATTTGGCATGGGCAGGGCCTTCCGGTCTGTGTAAAGATAAGGAGAAGAAGATTCCCGGACACACTGTGTCTCCAAAAGATACGTGGCCTGTTCCCGAACCAAAGAGGAAAGTGATTAACAAAGGTCCTAAACCATCCAAGGCAGCTAAATTACATCGTCTCCGTACAAAGATGCTCTGTTGGGTACTGGAGAAAAAAGAAAGAAGTCATACTCAGCTGAAGGGAAAGAAAACTGAAGGATAAAAAGAAAGAAGATGATCAACAACCTACTGAAAAAACACAAACTAAAACAAAGCATGCAGTGAAATCGAAGCTTCATCAAGATTCAAATGAGGAATCCTGTGATATCGATTCTGGGGAATCTGTCTTAGAAACACCAATCGGAGTGGAAAATCCCGGTGATGAAGAAGCAGTTTGTCTGTTCTGCGAGGGTCTATTTTCGGCAGATAACCGAAAAGAACTGTGGGTGCAATGTCTCATCTGTGAAATGTGGGCACACAACGACTGCGCTGGATGAGAGAAGGATCTTCGGTGAATAACGCCAGGCGGGAAATAACGCCATTTCAAAGTTTCAACTCTGAAAACATGGACGCATGTAATGTTAAGGTGTGACTCACCGTTGTGCGATAAACAATGGTGCCTGGTAGCATTGCTGATAAGAACGGTTGCCATTGTCGAGCCTTCATTTAAGAGAAGCACTTTGAACAGTGTAGACGTTTGAGTTGAGTTTCGGGGAAAAAGGGTCCATATTTTCATCGCGCCGACAAAGGTGAGTGTTTTTCTATTGTAGGATTAGATTTTAAATGTTAACAATGCTGTACGTACACAATACGTTTATTACGTAAGTGAATGATGTGTGTACAGTTTTCATGGTCGGTGTCGTAAGTTTAGAACAGTTGGTTAAACTACAGTCTGTTGTTTCTGGAAATAACGCCATCATCGTGTCGGGGTATAACGCCACTCAATTTAAACTCAAATTTAAGGAAATGTTGATTTCGAAAATAGGTTTATCCTTGCTCAGTTACTTTCGAGGCGTACAGATATTTATTCTCGGCTAATTTCCTCTTTCAGATGGCGAAGAAATGTAGAAATATACGGGCCAAATGGTCAGTGGATGACTTGAGGCAAGCTATGGCGGCCATCAAACAAGGGATAGAAGATAGCATGTGCTGCACGTTCCTCGCAGAACTTTGAGGGACTGGGTATCGCGAAAAGACAAAAAAAGACTTTTTTTTTCTAATAACTTACTACAGTAATTATTTTTTCTAGTACAGTTTAGTAAATAAAATGTGAATGTTTTACTTGTAATTAGGATAATGTGAATGTTTTACTTGTAATTATGAACATGGCGTTATTACCCGACAGGTCTGGAAATAACGCCATTTTGCATTAACACAGAATTTAGTATTTTATTGCTTTCATTATAAGAGTGCAATCAATATTTTATTATTACACAATAGAGGAAAGTTCATTCTCCTATACATGTAAGTTTCATGTTCCTAACAATAAAAATATATGAGTTCTAGAACGAAATGACCAATTGGTGGCGTTAATCACTAAGTTACCCTATTTACATTTGCGACTTTTGTAAATAGACATTACAAAGAAACAAAATAAAACTTTTTAAATGGTTTCAATTCATTTTAATGACCCTTTCCATTGGTTTTGTAATGATCTTGTTATAAACTCTTTTATGGTATTTCACATCATAATATCTTTTTTAAGGTTTTGTAATGAATAAAATGTTGTTTGTATGATTTAATTTGTCATACACTTTTCTAAACCAGTTATTCTATTATTTTTCCTAGGAGCTCATATTACCAGCACAAAACGTTTCTTCCACAAAATGACTTGTCTTGTATTTTATTCTTTTTCATATCCTTAAAGTTGCTCAAATTGGTTTATATTTTAACAGTAGTTTTATGAAATGTTGTAGTTAAAGTTATCATAAGAATCTGAACAAAAAAGTTACAAATCAAATTTTAAAAAATACAAAACAAAAAGGGGCTTATAATACCACTTTTACCTCTACATTCATGAGGTGCTGAGACTAGCAGAACAAGTTATTTTCATCAGTTTTTTATTAAGTACAGATGCACTAACACAAATTAAAAACGATTATTATAACCACTTTGAGAGAGAGAAGTTACATCACATGGTATAGAAATGTATAGATGATTATTTTTTGAGACAGACATGGAACCTAACAAAATCTTACAAGAGAACGTTGTAAGCGACCAAGTCGGGACGCCACGCAAATTGTTGCCGTCTCGCCTTTGGAAGCCACAATGTAGCCAGACCACGCCGAGTGAGAAGATTGCTGACATACAATAATTCTCACCAACGCGGCCGACTCAGTTTGCAGGGACCAAAACACAACAAAATCCCGCAGATCTCGGTGAAAGAATCAAGGGGCTCTTATGGAGAGACGTCGTATACACTATATACATTTTATTTACATTTATTTACACTGCTCGCTGCTCCTCTTTGGGTACGGCGCACATTTAGTTCTGCTCCGCTTACCTGCGGTGCCCGCTGGCGGGACTCTAACCTGGTATACCGGAAAAGTTCCCCGCACACTTCCGTACGGTAGCCGGGACGCGAACCCGTCACACTGGCTCGTCCCACAGTCGCAACTTGTAGTTCAGAGCACTGCTGCTTCCGCGTCTGGCCTAATCGCAGGATGAGTCATTTGCGTAACACTTCAAATGCACATTGAGTCCCTCCGGGCAACTCGAATATCACTCAGCCGACGTAACAATATTCCAAACACATTGTCTCTTGCGGGAAACTTAGATCACACTCAGCATCCCTTAGCGTACGAGTACTGCTGCACTGAACTAATGCACTGCGAACTGTTATGCACGAAGTCTTGTAAAGCGCATCCAATGAACTTTCGCCCCCGAACTCTTCCACTGAACTTTTCTCTACCAACACTTGTCCAGAACTGTCCTGTTCTTTATTGTCCCCAAAACTGTTGTTCTCTCCTCTCGCGGGTTTCCATTCTTCCTCAAACTTCCACATAAAGGGGCAAGTTCTGATTGGCCCTTTCCTTTTGAACCACGGGGTCATGTAGGCCAAAGTTCAAGAAACTGTCGGCTACCGACATACCCAACCTGATGAACGTTATCTCAGAAGAGGGATCTATTTTGGCTGAAAAGCAGCAAGCGGCTGTCGCCAAGCATGGTAGGTGGTGGTGAAAGTTTGGGCCGGAATAGCCACTACTATTGTTCTGAAAAGGTGGGAGATGACGGGCAGAAGATTCACCCTTTTGGAAGGAAGATGTGGAATTTAGGTCAGAGCTGGGAGACAAGAATCTGCTTAGTTCCCACGAGAAGTAGTTTCCTTAAACGGGGATATGAGCAATATGCATCTTAAATAAATAATATGAAGATGCATATACCTATACTTAACATAATTAGTAATAATATATATTAATGGTAATATGTACGGTTACACTGCCCCTCCTGGGAAGTTACGAGGAGTTTAATCGACGAAATAATTTCCCAAACAAATCAATATTACATTAAAATATAAAATATTATCAAACGGACATATTAAAAGTGGTTATTTTATAATTATTCACAAATCTTACGACTGAGTACATGTAAAGATCACAAATGGACATATGACAAACACTACATTATTAGACTATCTAAACGATGGACAATATATATATATATATATATATAAATGACAATTGTAAATTCTGAAATTAAATTATAACTACAACATTACACAAACTGAGAAACATCTTTGCAATATAAATATAAACAAAAGGTCATTCACTTTCTTGTGTTTATTTACATTTCTTGAGGAAGTCCCTTTAAACTTTCTCCTGTCGGGTGTCCTCGTCAGACGACTTTAGCGACCTACGGTACCCTTTCAGATTCGCGACATTCCAAGTACCTGCTTCAAGACCCTCAGGCACCGTTTTCAGCCGATAGGCGTTTTCAGCGACCTTGCGCTCGATTTCATAGGGTCCCTTGAAAATAAGGAAAAGCTTTGCTGTTGTGCGGTCAAGCTCACTGCTCTTAGACTTGACTCTAACTAACACGAGATCTCCTTCCTTGAAAGTCACTTCATGCGCCCTTTTATCAGCCTGCGCTTTGCGTTTCTTCGCACTCTTTTGCATGTTTTCCTTAGCCATAGAGATCATGTACTCTCTATCACGACAAGTGTCTGGAGTAGATAGCCCAAGCATTCGCGCTATTTCGCGATGAGGGGATCTGCCTGTATGGATCTCATATGGACTGAATTTCAAGCTTGAATGTGTCGTCATGTTCCAGCACCACGCTGCTGTAGGCACGACTTGTGGCCATAACGTGTGCTTTTCGTGGCAAAAAGTGCGCAGAATCCTTTTGATTTCTCGGTGCACACGTTCAACTGGGTTTCCTGCTGGATAATACAGAGAGCTATGCTTCACGTGAACACCGTATTCTTCCATTGCTCCCACGAATCTTCTATTGGTGAAAGTGGTGGCATTATCGCACAGAATATTCTCGAAGTGTTGCACTTTCACTTGATAGTCGGTCAGCAGCTTGTCCAAGATGGCTGCTGTGGTCGCACGCCGTAAGCAGTACAGCACAAGAAACTTCGAAAAGCAGTCAAGAACTGTCAACATGTAGCACACGCCTCCTCTACCTCTCGGTAATGGTCCAACTATATCAATAGCCACCAATTGACCCTTGTTTTCCGGGAGAATAGGGTGTAGTGGTCCTTGCGCGCGCCGTGTAGGAACTTTCGCTTTCTGGCATATGTCGCATGTGGCAAGTGTCTGTCGAACATTCCTGGCTATGTTCCTCCATGTAAATAACTCAGATATTCCAGCATACGTTTTATCGTAACCGAAGTGGCCAAATCTGGTGTGATAGTACCAAATAAGTTTTTCCCTCGTTCCTTTCGGAACAACTATTCGCCATTCCTCTGTGTTTTGTCTTATCCTTTTGTAAAGAACGCCTTTCTCAATTTTGTAATTATCTTGAGTCTTCGGATCATCCTCTTGCAACTTTTTCATGATATTCGCAAGCTCTTCATCTTGCTTTTGCAGCTTCTCGAGATCCTTTATGTCCTTGAAAACGCGTTCATCCACTTCAAGTGATAAAGCAGCCAGCATCTCCGCTGAATCATTAACATCATACTCGTCACATATCTCATTATCTTCATTGAGAGGCTGGCGGGACAGCAAATCGGCCATGACATTATCCTTTCCTGGCTTGTAGCCGATTTCGAAGTCAAATCCCTGCAGAAATAACATCCAGGACTCTAATCGACGATTGGTTATTCTGCATCGCAAGAGAAAAGATAATGCACGGTGATCAGTCCATATGTAAAAGTGGTTACCTTCTAGTAAATATCTGAACTTCTTTATCATGTACACTACACACAACATTTCTCTCTCACACACTGCGTACGAGCGTTCAGTAGGCGTCAACGTGCGTGACGCAAAAGCAATGACTCGAGGCTCATTGTCATCTGTTAACTGATAAATGGCCCCTCCTAGTCCAATCCCGCTACTATCACAATCGACATGGACAGGTCTCTCTGGTAAGGGATGATATAACACTACATCTTTCAAGAATGCAGATTTCACACGCTGAAGGCTTCCTCTTCAACCGACGTCCATTTCCACTTTGTGTTCTTGCGCAAGAGATCGTACAGCGGTCCAGCCAGTGTTGCAAACTTCGGTGCGTGAGCACGGTAGAACGAGCACATTCCCAAGAAGCGTTTCACTTGACGCACGTTACGTGGCGCAGGCAGTTTCTCCAAGGCGGCCAGTTTATCTGGATCAGGTTTGATGCCGTCTTGTGACAAAATGAAGCCAAGAAAGTTTATTTCCTCTTTCCCAAATGAACATTTGCGCAATTTCACTGTGAATCCAGCTTGCAGTAACCTCTGACACACTCTTTCCATTCTTAATAACATTCCTTCGAATGTACCGTCTCCAAAAAGAATATCGTCACAGTAATAGGCTGTAAATGAAAGTACTTCTTCCCCGAGCGTCTTTTCAATACAACGTTGGCACGCTGCAGGCGAATTTTTCAGACCAAAAGGAACCCTTGTGAACACATACGTTTTTCCATTGTACAAAAAAGCTACATACTTTTGACTATCAGGGTGAAGATTGATACTCCAGAAGCACTAACTCAAATCCAGTGACGTAAGATATTTTACACCTTCAAATCTACGTAATACCTCTTCTATATTAAGCACTCTCTCGCTGTCTTTCTCAGTCAACAGGTTCAGTTTTCTCAGATCCGCACAAATGCGTAATTTCAAGTCTTTCTTCTTTACAACAAGGAGTGGACTAATATATTTGCTACATCCTCTTTTTATCACTCCGAGTTCAAGCATCCTCGTGATCTCTTCATCAACGACCCTCCTGTACTGAAAAGGAATGTAATTCATTCTTGACGAAAAAGGCTTATCCTGTTTCATTTTTATTTTATGTACGTAATTATTTACGTTTCCTGGTGCATCCGAAAATAATATTTGGTATTTTATCAAAAGCTCAAACAACTTTCCTCGTTGCTCCGCATTCAAGTGCGTTTGTTTCCCTACGCATTCGCGGATATCGGCAACACTGTATCCACCCTCCAGATTTGCCGTTACTTTCTCCAAAGGGCTGTTCGAGATAGCGAAGATCTGATTCACTTTCTCTTTCTCGGTGCTCGACCCCTGGGGGGACACAACCCTCACGACTTCTGTGTCGGAGTTATCAAGCGTGGTCAGAAATGACAGACTGTGCGATTCTGTTTCAACCCTGGAGTGAAAGTTAACGGTAACAGCGTCTTCTTCTGTTTGACACGTCATGGTTTGCGACGAGAAATCCAATTGCGCCTGATATTGAAATAGAAAATCACAACCCAAAAGTAGTTGGTGACGTAACCCGTTCACGACGAGAGCTGGACACAAAACAGTTCTTTCTTGGATCTTTATTGTCAGAAGTGCCTGATGTTTCACTTTTGAATCTTTCGACGGGGTGGCAGAACGTACAACAACGTTGGAGACTTTCACGAACGGCAATTCGGGATCTCTTTGCAAGAGATATTCGAAGAATTCTTGGCTGAGAACGTTAGCGGTGCTTCCCGAGTCTATGAGAACTTTATAAGGAGAACCATGGATGTTCACAACAATCTCGGGCAAGATTTTCTTCTGCTTCTTTGCAGGCGTGCCGTCCACTTCAGGTTCACTGACCTCAACGCTGAGTGCCTTTTCGCACTGCTCGGGACGAGAAATCGCGTTATTTTGCTCCGGAGGGGGCTCGATCACTTCCTTTACGATCGTCTCCGCACTCTCCTCCTCTTCTGGCAAAACTTCGTTCTCTTGCTCTTGCCTATCACTTACTTCGTTCTCTTCGTTCTCTTGTAGCCTTGAGCCGTCCTTCTGTCCATCTGTGTTGCGTTCATCTTCCACACGCCGGTCACAAGAAAAGGATGTTCTCTTTTGTCCATTTCCGCTCGCTTCTGCGGGTGTGCAACTGGGGATGTCCGTCACTTCCGGTGGCCCTCTATACGTCACTTCCGGTATATTCTCTGAATATGTTGCTTCATGGGTGTTGTCACTCAAGTTACTGGGGCCTTGTAGCCTGAGTAAATTTAGTTTTCCGGCTCTTCATTTTGATGTGAGTCGCCTCTTACAGGGCGATTGTAGGGGCGTCGGCCATCTTGATTTGGTGCGCCTCTGTTGCTGTGGTTATATCTGTTCGCCAATCTGCTAAAATTTCCCTCGTGGGTCCCTCTTTCAGCGGCCCCTCCAGCTTCGACGAGCTCCGACGGGGAATTCGGGCGTGACGAAAAATGATCTCTCCTGTTTCTCCGTCCTCTGGCTGGTCCACGGAAAGGTGCAGGATAGCGTAGTGGTCGCTCCTCCGTCGCAGTGGCCATGTTCGTGACGTGTCTCCCGCCTTGTCTTGCGTCCGTCTGCGATATTCTAGATCGATCTATTTCGGTGAGGTTCCTCAGGACTGAAAGCAGTTCTTGGATGGAAGCTGGCTTCGCCGCTATTAACGTCCGCTGGACAAAAGAATTGTATTGTTTCGATATCACAGCAACCAACTCCTCGTCCGAATAGGTTCCTTTAGGATACTGTTCTTCCGAATCTGGTCCAGCGCATGCTCACTGTACGAAAGCTTTGTCGTTGAGTCGTACCGAGATGTGTAGATCGACCGCTTTAGCTCCACCATCTTCTGGTTATCAGAATATTCATTCATGAGCGCAGTTTTAAAGTCACTGAAATTACGAATGTTCGCCTCAATTCTTTCAAACCACCACAAGGCTCTTGCTTTTAGTGTAGTACGCGCCACTTGCACTTGTAGATGTGCCGGAACGCCTAGCAGAAGAAGGTAATCGTCAAGGGCTTTGAGGTAGCCGTGTACCGCCAGAACACCTTGGCTTCCGTCGAAGGATGGAGCCGTCAAGCCTGGGAGATTCCTGCATGCTTGAGGCTGCGTTGCCATATTTACGGTGGAACTTTCTTGCTCGTTGGAGGGGGCGTGGTCGGACGATCGGTCAGCGGTTACCACTTCTGACGTCGTTGCTCCTTGCGAAAGGCACTGTATTGATGAATTTACGTCTCCTCTCCAAGACATCATGTCAGTTTCCAGGCGTCTCATCTTCATATTCAGGCGATTTTCTGTCGCCTCACACTGTTCTGCCATTTGTTCATGGATACGAGGGGTAATATCGTCAACAACGGTGCTCGAGATGGTGCGAACTTCCTCCGTCAGGGCCTACAATTGTGTTTCGGATGTAGTCGTACGCTGTTCTACGTCTTCCATTTTCTTCTGTAGATCGGTGACATCTTTCTCTGAATCCTTTGATCTGGATAGCAGCATGTCGAATCCCTCCGCCTGCTTCTGTTGTTCGGCAGTGCACCTGTCTATCCGCTCACACATGTCGGCGCGATTGACTTCCATGCTGGTTCGAAGCTCCGTTATTTGCTGTTGCACATGCTGGGACTGTGCTGCTATTTGCTCCATGATGTTATTATTCTGCGTTGCTATTAGTTGCGTTAATTGTGCGAAGTACTGTTGAAATCCGTCCGGATTTCCATTTAACTTGCCCCTCCAACATGGCGGAAAGCTCCTGGCTGTCCGTGGATGTGGACACGCTTCGTAGCACTCCGTTCTCTGGCGATGACACAGCTTCACTCGACACGTCTGGGTTAAAAGCATTTTCCATCACGCCTTCGTTATCCATAGTTGCAATAATCGATGAAGAATTTGCTTGAAAACGGGTTAAAACCATTTAAAATTCACTGGACACACGCGTCAGCACAAATAAACACACAACATATATGCACAACCAAGACAATAAACATGCACTAATAATAACATATGTCATAATAAAAACTGAAAACGAAACCTGAAACAAAGTGAATTAATTACACACATATAACACAACAGCGAACAAATAGTGCATAAACTAAGAAACTTTGGGGGGGGGGGAGAATGTGATCCCTCTTAAAACCTGCTGAAAATTACATAAACATGTCATAACCATTTCCCTTGAAGGAGCAGTAACCGTTTCGACGCACCTACGTATACTAAATTTCTGATTTGACATGAAAGCCGTGAGCCGCAAATACAGAGCATAACAAAGTGAAAAGTTTTGAATTGAGCAAAATTGTGGGAAGTGAGCAGATAAATGCCTCCTTTACCGTTCCTATGAAGTGTATACTGAACAGTCATTAATGAGATTTATCGAAAAGATAGAAATTAAATTGGATTTTTTTTTTGAGCATGAGAAATTGATCTTCAGGGCGTAAAGAATAACGAGCCCCACGTTGGGCGCCAATTTGTAAGCGACCAAGTCGAGACGCCACGCAAATTGTTGCCGTCTCGCCTTTGGAAGCCACAATGTAGCCAGACCACGCCGAGTGAGAAGATTGCTGACATACAATAATTCTCACCAACGCGGCCGACTCAGTTTGCAGGGACCAAAACACAACAAAATCCCGCAGATCTCGGTGAAAGAATCAAGGGGCTCTTATGGAGAGACGTTGTATACACTATATACATTTTATTTACATTTATTTACACTGCTCGCTGCTCCTCTTTGGGTACGGCGCACATTTAGTTCTGCTCCGCTTACCTGCGGTGCCCGCTGGCGGGACTCTAACCTGGTATACCGGAAAAGTTCCCCGCACACTTCCGTACGGTAGCCGGGACGCGAACCCGTCGCACTGGCTCGTCCCACAGTCGCAACTTGTAGTTCAGAGCACTGCTGCTTCCGCGTCTGGCCTAATCGCAGGATGAGTCATTTGCGTAACACTTCAAATGCACATTGAGTCCCTCCGGGCAACTCGAATATCACTCAGCCGACGTAACAATATTCCAAACACATTGTCTCTTGCGGGAAACTTAGATCACACTCAGCATCCCTTAGCGTACGAGTACTGCTGCACTGAACTAATGCACTGCGAACTGTTATGCACGAAGTCTTGTAAAGCGCATCCAATGAACTTTCGCCCCCGAACTCTTCCACTGAACTTTTCTCTACCAACACTTGTCCAGAACTGTCCTGTTCTTTATTGTCCCCAAAACTGTTGTTCTCTCCTCTCGCGGGTTTCCATTCTTCCTCAAACTTCCACATAAAGGGGCAAGTTCTGATTGGCCCTTTCCTTTTGAACCACGGGGTCATGTAGGCCAAAGTTCAAGAAACTGTCGGCTACCGACATACCCAACCTGATGAACGTTATCTCAGAAGAGGGATCTATTTTGGCTGAAAAGCAGCAAGCGGCTGTCGCCAAGCATGGTAGGTGGTGGTGAAAGTTTGGGCCGGAATAGCCACTACTATTGTTCTGAAAAGGTGGGAGATGACGGGCAGAAGATTCACCCTTTTGGAAGGAAGATGTGGAATTTAGGTCAGAGCTGGGAGACAAGAATCTGCTTAGTTCCCACGAGAAGTAGTTTCCTTAAACGGGGATATGAGCAATATGCATCTTAAATAAATAATATGAAGATGCATATACCTATACTTAACATAATTAGTAATAATATATATTAATGGTAATATGTACGGTTACAACGTGAATGTTATATTTAAAAAAATCCCACATTGTGATGAATCATGAAATTAGGTGAAAATAGCACAAAAACGAGGTTGACCACTTGCGGAAAACTGAAAATATGCTGTTTTCAACACAAAGTTGCATTTACCTCAAGTGATCCTCAAGCATTATATGTACATAAAAACCATTGAAAGTGCCCCTTAAGCATACACTGTTAATTTTTATACGTTTTAAGTAGTTTAGGATCATTAGGTTTAATTATCTGATTATTTCCTCGCGTTTGTATAATTTTAAAAGTAAGAGAACCAAACCTGACCCACCTAATATACTCAAGCAAGCAAATACGAGAGGGAATGAAAATTAATTGCTTGTAGAAAACATAACATCGCATTTAACTTATACACATGGAACTTGGGCCTTACAAAACAACGACATTGAACTGTTCATAATATTATTATCTTTAAACAACAAATGGTTCACAATTAATTAGAGAGTTCGTTTTCGATACTGAAAACAAGTGTGTACTGATATACGAAATGAATGGAATTTGGTTAGCGGTATTTTTTCTTTTGAAAAATACTGTGATTTTACGCAGTGATTTCATACAATGTAACTACACTCATGCTCATAAATTAAGGATAATAGAGGTTTTGGTGCCCCACGATACAGCACTGAAACAAACTAGTTGTAGGAGCACAGACACATGTTGAACGCACAAGAAAGACATCCACATACCCTGTTTAACCCTGTTTATTGCAGAAAACTTGAGAAAAACCAAAGAGCGCACATATGATACAAAGCAAGGGAGATTGTAAAATGTTGTTCCACAGTTCTTTTAGCATGTGCACAGGTTTCAGTATTGAATGTGATGCCCATGCACATTGACACATGCAGTACAACGGCTTGGTATACTCTGGAGGGGGTTGTCGAGCAGCTGTTGGGGTATGGCCTCCCAGTCTTGCACCAGTGCCTGTCGGAGCTCCTCAAGAGTCCGAGGAAGTGGAAGACGTGCGGCGACACGTCGGCCTAGAGCATCCCAAGCATGTTCGATTGGGTTGAGGTCAGGGGAATAGGCAGGCCACTCCATTCGTATGATGTCTTCTGTTTGAAGGTGATACTCCACAATAGCAGCTCGGTGTGGCCTGTCATTGTCATTCATCAGGAGGAACTTAGGACCGACTGCACCTCTGAAAAGAAGAACGTAGTCTTGCAGAATAACATCCAGGTACACCTGACCTGTTACAGTACCTCTATCGAAGATATGCAAGGGTGTACGTGAACCCAGGATAATGCCACCCCACACCATGACACCACCAGCTCCATACTGGTCCCTTTTGACGATGGTACCGGGTAGGTATCTGGTTCCTGGTTCACGCCAGATGGTTACACGACGAGAATCATTGTTGAGACTATACCCGGACTCGTCAGTGAAGAGTACCTGAGATCATTCTTCCATTGTCCATGTCCTGTATTCTCTACACCAGTTGTTACGGGCTACTCTGTAACCATGTGACAGTGGAATGCAAATTGCAGGCCTCCGGGCGAATAAACCGTGCCTGTTGAGTCGTCTGTACACAGTGTGTCTCGAAACAACTGTTCCAGTGGCAGCTGCAATGTTTCGAGCAAGGCCGCCGACAGTACTCCGTCAGTGTCTCCGGGCACTTACGGTGAGATACCTGTCTTCTCGTGGTGTTGTACACTGTGGACGTCCACTGCTGTAGCGCCGAGACACGTTTCCAGTCTGTTGGAATCGTTGCCATAATCGTGAGATGACACTTTGTGGCACATGGAGCACCTGTGACACGACCTGCTGTCTTCGGCCCGGCTCTAGCCGCCAAAGTATCCTTTCCCTCATTACATCGTCAATATGTGTTTGTTGAGCCATTTCACACACACACTCACCATTCGCACAACCGAACACAACTGCACACTTCCTATAGGCGCTGTACTCTGGTCAGCAGTTTCGCTCCTGTGAGTCATTTGTCTGCTTACAGCGCCACCACACACTGGATCAAGGTAATAGTCAACACAGGTTCTTTGGTACAGTACCCAGACATCATTTCAAGCTGCAACGTGCACATCAAATATTTATTTGTACAGTATTCAGCATTATCCTTAATTTATGAGCATGAGTGTACATTAGGCAAAACTTACCGTATCTCCAAAAACATATTGACAAGTATCAGACGACAGAAATTCAGAATTTACGGAAACAGATCGGCCGGATACAGCTACTTATCCGAATCAGAAACTAAACACTGTGTGATTGAAAAAGTTATAGTATACTTACATTCCTGTTACTATTATTAAATATTATATGTATTCTACTCACATTCTCGAAATACATTTTACTAAAAGAGAAGATTCATGAGTATCGACACGAATTTGACTTCAGCCGGTTCGCGAGGCACCGTCGAAAAACAGACTACTAACTACGGTCAACCAATTCCATTAGACTGAAACAGCCCTGCTTCAAACACTCACTGGAAATGTTCAAATGGTCATTTACACTTTCAGCGGCAAAAACATGGAATGAACTCCCCCCTCCCTTACCCTTGTTAGGTGTGAAATATCGTTAGGCTTTTGTTCATGTTTTGTTGAAATATGGTGGCGTCCATTGTGGGTGTTGTATGTTAAGCTGTCTGTTAGTAAATCTATTGTTAAATGTTAATTAGTGGTCTGTTTATATCTCAAGTTTAAGTATGTACTAAACGCGTGCGTATTAGCCTGTGTGCATACACGACAACCTTCCTTCCCCAATTCTAACAATTTTAAGAATGAGCTAAAGAATCTACCGCCGCAACCGAAATGCACACACTTTAGTTCCACGATTGCGCGCAAATCTCACTGACCTGTTTTGCGCACAGATTTTGATCGAACGTTGTCACTTTGATAGCTTTAAAGTCTGTGCGCAAAACTGTTTTTTCTTTAGACAAGAGGAGAGAGAGAAATTAGAAATAAAATAGTAAATCATATCAATTTACTCAAACTCAAAACTTAGGTTAGGTTAATGACTGCAAAAACACGTGTAAGTCCTCACACACACACAAACACAACAGAAGTGAGAACGGCTTGAGAACATTTTACATCTGACAACATCGCCTCATTTTTTTGTGCGCAATCCTGTACATTGTGACAGCTTGTCAACGGCTTATCAGATAACACTAATAAAACCGGAAAAGTGTGCGCAATCCGGCTGTAGCCGAATCTACTCTTAGATGAGCAATATCTCTGTTCAAGCTCCCACGAGTAGCACTACACAATACAGGTAAAACTGAATACGAGCCTCGCCAGTCTTTGAGAAATCTTCAACTACTCTCATATTTACCTATGCATTGTCTATCTTACCTCATTAACTAGCATTAACATGTACAGGGTGGTCACAAAGTGGGCGTACCCCCCTGTGTTTTCGACACTACGATGGTTATGGTTGAATGCATGATATGAACACAAACTTGATGGTTGAAGTGTCCGGAACATCGGTATGGAGACCATCTTTTTCCTAACACGGCCGAACTCTGCGCCATATTGTGGCACACGTCGCGATGCAAGTGAGAATGAGACCTTTTTCTGGGCGGTGACGTTCCCTCAATACGTTCTGAAGGGCCTCCAAGAAGTCCCAGAGGTGGTTAATCAATGACACAGGTATGTGTTCGTATCAAGAAATCCAACTATTACCATCGTAGTGTTGAAAATAAAGGGGGTTCGCCCACTTTGTGATCACCCTGTACATCATCTCAATATCCTTGCGTGAATCTCCTGCTCAGATATGTTTAATATATGTACGTATTTGTGCGTGTGTGTGTATATGTGTGTACTTTTCTTTCTTTCTTTTATGTCACCTCTTCATTTTTTTAAATTTTGTCTTTGTTCTTTTCTTTGTAACCATTTTCTTTATTTCCTTTTTTTATTATTATTTTGTTTATGTACACCAGGTAAATGTATAAACTGCGTTAGGTTGGAGGCCAGCCAAAGACTGAACCTCGCCTTTCTATGAGAAAAATTGAATTGAATTTAAATTTGATTCCACCGTAAATTCTCAAAATAAGGAAACCATGAAACACGCATGCAACCTTTCAAAACTGGGAGAGCAAGGTGTCAAAACTGAGGGGGGGGGGAGCAAGGACAGTTTCCTGGATAGATAAGGTTTATCATAGTGCGGGGTCAAAAATAACCGAAAACGGGGGGCAACTGCATCCCTAATCGCCGCCACTGATTAGCATAAATTACTGACTGAAATTAAAATGTATGTGTGAAATATTTAACTTTAGATTGGCATCCATTTTCCAGGGTTGCTGCCCCCCCCCCTTGCCCTCCCCATGGACGTCCTTGATGATATGTATTAAGTCTTCTACACCAAGAAAGTGGTCATACAGTGTAAACATTCAGATCGCGCTGCAGTCTTATTTAACTATGTAGTGAAATACAAAATAAAATCATCCTGCCCTTAAAACCACAATTTTTGAACCTTTTCAATGTAACCAAAGAAGGCACCGTCTGCCAAAAGACAAAACGCGAAGAGCACAGCAACTGTGTCATCTTTAAAATCCCTTCTGCTGCACTCTCCCCAACAACGAACTGAAGAATTTCTTCGTGAACATTGGGCCTCTTCATAACGGTTTCTGAAAAAGCCTGAAATGGTACGTTTGCTAGACACGTTACGTGGAACAAATACATAACGTATTAACAAGACAACTACCCTTCATGTTACAACTCGCAATAAATAATTTCCCGAGCACGACTTGGCCAGACCTTGAAAGCAGCTGAAATTCTTGCTCCAGTGCGAGGAAGAACAAGCAGGCGGAAAATAAACCGTTTTTCAACAATGCAGAAATGAAAAAAATGAAGAAAAAAAACAACATAACTCACATTAAGCTATACATTATCAAAAACCACGAACAGACCACTTGAAGAAACAAGAGTAGAAAAAATTCATAACAACAATGCTGACGAAAGAAAGAAAATGTGATTTTTATAGAGGTTGCCGCCAGTGCAGAAAAGTATGTATATCGGTACCGCTTTCAGTGCTTGCCTGTTGCGTACAATAATAACGGTCTTACTTCAGTACCTATCATTCGGCACTCCATATGACGACATGTCATAATATTACATACTAATTGTTGTTGCTGAGTTGGTGTTTTAAGTCCACTTTATGCACAGTATGGCTAATCGGGACTGGACCTACAGTTTAAAGTGGGATCCGAACCACTTGTGCCTCCACCGGGTATCGAACCCGGGACACCTTGATTACAAGGCAACGACGCTACCACTGCGCCATGTGGGAGGCCCTATATTACATACTAATGTTAGTGTTTTCAGTTGAACGTGGGGTGCTGAAAGGGGGGGGCGGAAGATAATTTAGGGGCGTGCAAGCACCCCCTTGCACCCCACTGGCACCGCCCCTGGTTCGTTATATGATCATTATCTATCTTTGTGCATGACAAGCATAAAATAATAATTATGTCTCATGTTATGTAAATGAACAGGCAAATCGTTAAATTTTAACGATAGAAAACGGTTGAAAATTTTGCGGTAACTTTTAACGTGCAGAATTATATATAGGGATAATGGGAGAATAGAGAGAGGGGGTTTGTTTTTTGTAATTTAGCGTCGCTTTTCTACCAGTTTTGGCTAATCGCAATGATGATTACGATGAAATTTATGAAGCGACACTCACAAAAACACCCTGCCTAGGACCGGGTTCGAACCCGGAACCCCTGCAGTCGGGGCGCTCTCTCCTAACATCACCGCTACGCAGGTTCGAATCCCGCAACTGCTTATCTGGACACATGTTCGTATTGGTTTCTTATCGGCGGCTCAGCCCTACTTTCTTCATTAGCAAGAAGGAAAAGATTTTGTGATTATTGAATAACACACAGGAGTCAACCTGCGAGTTTTCGTGTATGTAATTCGAGACTTGAGACCGAGACATGCCTTCGAGAACGAGTCGAAGCCAAAAGAATACACACAAAACCCAAATTGTGAGCCCAGAAACACATTAGTGCAATAACTAATGCAGATGCACTTTTGGTACGTCCAAATGCACACAGAAATGGATCTGTTTTGTTCCGTGTGAATACATACGTTTAGGTGATGAGACGCCCATTTCAAACAAACCAAAGTTACACATTAACTGTTTCAATTGATGAGCCAAGAGTTCATCAACCTGGATTTGATAAATTTCACACACACACACACACACACACACACACACGACGAGACGAGATCATCCACGTCTCGTCTAGTCTGTTCTCCATTAAGAAGTAGTGAAGTGGCTTAGGTAATTGTGATTTATCTTGTGCACGTCTGTGAAATGTTTCTTTTTCTTCCTTCTCGTTAGGCGAAGTGCTGTAGATATAACAAAAGATGACACGAAAAATGAGTGTAAGTAACTTCTCAGTTCTCTCATCCGCTAATTTATTTCCAACAACCACGAAGCGATACGGCCAATTTCATCATTCTCCTCGACTCTAGGAAGAGAAGAAGATTACAAAGAATTGTTCTCGATCTGGGAAACCATCGTGTACCTGTTCCGGAAAGAAGAAATTAAAGTTGAATCCCATTACTCGTTTTTATAACAGCAATTTTCCAAGTCCCGTTATCTCCCCCCCCCCCCCGCCCGCCACCTCCTCAAGCAACGCTCGAGCAACACACATTCCAAAGATCAATATCAGAAAATCCAATTTGTAGAATGCTGATTGTATTTGGGGCGACCATAATACCACGCAATGATCGTAGTTTGCGACGGCATGTGGTGTCCCTCTGTCGGCGAAATAAGGAACTAGAAAGGCTACATGGATTGTGGAGTGTTAATTGGACCCACAAGGCTTGCACGAGAGGAACGACACGGAATAACAATGGGAGAAACCCTTAACAAAGAGTTATATACAAACACACACACACATAAGAGTTAATAGAACTGGATCCGAAATCAAGATAGCGGCGTGTTGGGTTACCTTAGGGAAAATGGCACTGTATAATAGTTATTCATTTGGGATCTGACTGAGATGGCGCTGCAAGCTGCATCAGGCTGCTGTACAAATGAATACGTATTTAGTAGGCCTAGCTATTGGCTAAAGTGGAAAACTTCGGCGAAGCCAAACGCTCGATTCTCTCGGGCAGAGTTGTTTTAACGGGCGAAAATTCGACGTAATATCTTGCCCTTGTGCCTACAGCAATGACTGGAAACGTTTTATTACACCTTAACGAAACGTACACAATTGACGTGGGGAGTTTCACTGCCGACCCTCAAGCGAATTCAACCGTTAATAAGTTTATCTTGCTTCGTTGTAAGTTGATTCCCTGTTTCCTCTGTATACTCCAAGGCGAGAAATGATTGTTCCTCAATGTTTCGGACTTACCTCGATTATGCGGCTCGTAAAATTTCAAATTGATTTAACACCTCGGTGTAAGATTTCCTTTTACGTTCCAGTGACGACGCCAGAGGGGGGACAGAGGGTGGATGAACCCTAGTCGACCTTTCTATTCTCTCTACACATAATACACTTTATGCATGTCATTTAGGCTTAAGAGTGAAAGAATATTAATACCATGCGTTATCTTCAGTCTCAGTGGCGTACGCAAGCGGGGAGCTGATGGGGCTACAGCCGAATCCCGATATTTTGAGAATATCAACATTTTGAAATGAAAGCAATAAAAGAACTCCGAACAAACAAAGTGGTAAATGCAAACTCCCCTTAAAATGTCCCGGATTACCATTTTCTTGTCTTTGAACAACTTTCAAAAGCGAATGTTAAAATGGTTATTACGATAATTTTATAGTGTCTCCCTCCCCTCCTCAGAAACAAAATAGTGCTCAGACTTGATATAACAGAACACTACTTTCAGCATCATCTTTCGGTGTCTTGTAACACCTGACTGCTAAACAATACAAAGATTACAGATTTTTAACATTCAATTAGGTGCTGTGTTGCATCAGTTGAGGTGACACTTTTGGGAGCAAATCGGAAACATTTCTTTCACAGTACATGACTTTTACTTGGAAAGTTTATTTTTCCAAAAGTGAGGAGATAACTTGTATGTCCTGGGCAACAATGTTACGTACCCAATAGGCATAATAGGTACATGTAAATAGTTACGGATATTAAGCAGAGATGGCAGCACAAGGTCTGCAAAAAAGAAGATTGCTGTATTATAAACAAATTATAGGTAATTAGGTGTCAAAGTAAATAAAAAAATAAACAATAATAGAATAGAGTGTAAAATAAAAAAGAAGAGATACAACGATGAAAAATTAATAAAAATACATGTAAAATTAACAACATGCTCATATGCATTTTTTGTACGAAATCTAAAGAAGTAAAAGGACTGATACAAATTTGGGTCTACGAACAGATTCCTATATTCTCTTCGCAGTTAATAACTTATTACGTTACAATCCCCATTGTGAAAGTTTTGACACATCAGTGGCGGCGCGTTTTCAACCCTGGCACCGAGTCAACAGTTTTGGTCGCAATTTCTAGTAGTGGCGCGTTCTAATCGACGCCCCAAGGTGGGTTACTAGATTGGACTTCATATTTTAGTTATTGGAAGAATTAAAGGCAAAACCTTCTGGGACTTAGTGAAAAGTCAACACGCATATCCGAGGAGAGGATAATCAGTAAAGCTAAGAATCCGCGATCTATGGACATATGATACGACCAGATCCAGAAGGAAGTCCTAATCCTGATCCAGGAAGGACGTGCATATCCTGATCCAGAAGGAAGTCCAGATTCCGATCCAGAAAGTAGTCCAGATCCCGATTCAGAAGGACGTCCAGATCCTGATCCAGAAGGAAACCCTCAACCGTTGATGAAGGGAATAAAGTTATAAAATACGAGGAAGGAAGAAGAGATATATCCATCAAGACAGAGAAGTTTGTGGACGTGAATCGATGAAGTAATAAGAATTTTGAAATAAGATGAAAGTAATTATGTAGATGTTCAAACTTGTGCGAAATTCCGATCATCTTTATACTCGTATGAATATATTCTCATGTGCCCTCAACTATATATATTTTAATGTAAAAAGAAATATATAATACAGATTATTAACTGTCTCCATTGGAAGGCTCACTGTCTGGTTTACTTTCTAAAAAGAAACCAACCCTGTATATATTAGCCGTGGTATAAAGAATTAGCACCCTAAGGAGGTAGCAACAGGTCATCAAACACATATTTGGGATAGAAATGGAAAGTGAGAACGTTAAATGGATGATACATATAGGTGGGTCAATCTCTGGTGTAAGTGAACGGACATTGGTCTACGAGAATTGACGTCAAGTGGGGGTTGACGTGACGTGAAGTACACATTAGTTCTGATCTCATTTTAAAATGAAGCTCCAGTCCTGATTAGCCAAATAAGTTCTTCTGCAACATTTTATTTTGCCAAACACGCTCCTGCGGGGTATAATACATCTAACTGCTCTTCATCATATTTTCACCCTTTCCACTTCTGCAATCTTTAGTGTTACGTTCATGATAACAGCCACATACACTGATGTAGCCTCTGGAATATCACAGGAAGCATTTGATCTTCAAATATCAATTTTACATAAACAAGATGTACGTATTGAGGCTTACACATAGTAATGGATAACCGATGATGGTGATCATGAGCATTCTGAATCGTTGGAAGCATTTTTCACTTTTTGAATCATACTATTTGTTAAGAATATAAAGATGGCTAAATGGTCTAGGCAGGACCTAACAGTTTATATTCTGTGGCTTTGTTCTAATAATGCAGCAAAGCAATGGTGTAGTACATGTTGTACAGTTGTATGAAATGATTATTTTATAAATGGTTTATTTAACATTTAGTTTAAATTTAACACTATTAATAATATATGACTTCATATTGTGACACGTTATTTGAAATTCCGAATAACAGCAAAATAATAAATACTTTTAATGATATATATTTCAGATCAATTTAATGTAACAATAAATGAGTTGAGTTGAGTTGGTGTTTTAAGTTCACTTTATTCACAGTAAGGCTAATCGGGACTGGACCGACAGTGTAAAATGGGATCCGAATCACTATGTGCCTCCACTGGGTATCGAACCCTAACAATAAATGAATATGAACATCTGAATTAAAAAAGTGTAAACAGATTCACAAAAAGATGAAGTTCTTATAAAATTTAGAACTTGAATTTCTGGGACATTTAGCGGATCAATCAGACATGTAAATTTGTATATATATTTTGACCGCTAATTTTTTTTTAGATTCCAAGGTGCAATTGAAATTTGAAATTCATATAAACGAAGTTCTATATAGTTTATCACTTTAGTATTTTGAATTCCACAACTTAAAATCTTCATTTCCTCTTTGGAAATGATAATTCGAACTCTGTATCCAAATTCATGCAAGTCGATCCCGTGGTTAAGCTTCTTGTTACCTTAACCTTCGCTTGAAGTGACGTCATTTCTCGTAGACCAATGTCCGTTCACTTACACCTGTGATTGACTCACCTGCGTGCATCATCCTTGGCAACATTCTCACTTTCAATTTCTGGAAAACGTCACAAGAGTCGAGCGAACATAAAGAAAGAGAAATTAACATAATGTTTTCCACGAATCCCACAGTTACAAGAAACAGTAAAAAAATAAATGCCGGCATCTTGTAAGTGCTTATTTCTTCTTTTTTTCACAGGCTAATAATTGGTTGCCGCAACACACACAGAGAAAGAAAAGACGAAAAAAATGTCACGCAGTGGAACCGCCTGGCGGTGAAGGTAGAAATTAAATTAAAGAAACGCCACAGGTGGTCAATTATACCAATTAGCGTTGTAAAACACGGCATTTCGAAGTCGAAATAAAAGCTCAACGATGCTGACAGCAGTCAAATTACGCATGCGCGGGCCTTTCATCACGCATGTAACATGAATCGGATGTTTTTAAGTCGGTGAGACGAATGTCCATCCACATTTCAGCAAATAATAACTCTGGTTTTTATTATGTGATCTCCCTAGCTTTTTCATGCGTCATCCTAACCCCCCTCCCCTCCTCCCAGTGGTTCTTATGACTTTTGAGCTCAAAGCAAATGTCTTTTTGTTGTCATTAATGATATTGCATGTGTTTGTTTAAGGTCCACTCTTTGCTCCAACACGTTCCATTTTTCCTGTTGGTATAATACCAAAACGAGACGAGACATATTTCGGTTGGATTTGATTGGTTCGGTTTAGTTTACTTCTCTTTTCTGCCACTTTTGGCTAATTGCGAAGATGAGGATTGGTGATATGATGAACTGACGATGGGACACAAAGAGCGCCTATGCCCAGACCGGGATTCATATCTGAGACCCCTGGCATCGTAGCGCGCAGTGCTAACCACTCCGTCACGCAGGTTGGCAGACAGGCCTTCTTAAAATAAAGACGAGAAAGAGTTTGTGTCTGAGACTTTGGCCCGCTTTAGATGAAAGCCCTTTCCTTACCTTTTTTCTTAACATATATAAAGAATATTATAGACATAGACTTTAAATTATCAGAATATAATCAGATGAAATGTGCTGAATTGCGCAGGAAATCAAAATGTATGATAACCAAGGCTTACAAGATTGATTGATTGATTGATTTAGTTTATTTTACTTCGCGTTTTGTGCCTCTTGGCTAATTTGCGAAGATGGGGATGAGTGATGAAATGATGAAATGGATGAAAATGGACATTCACAAACAACCATACCCGACCGGGATTCGAACCCGGGACCCTTGGCGTCGTAGCGCGATGTGCTAACCACTCGGCCACAGGGTCGGGCCCAAGGCTTACAAGAGTTATACAGTATAAGGAATTCTGAAGAAGCCATCACAAATAATCCTAGGTCTTCTTGGAGTTATATTAAAGGTAAAAAATAATAATAATAATAATCAGTGTAGTTTAACCAATTAGGAGTAACTAACTAACTAACTCTCTAGCCTTCTTAAACCCGAAGGTTCATGGCTGCAGCAACACAGGCCTTCCATCTGTCCCTATCTTGAGCAAGATCTATATACTCTTTTCCATCCCTACCGATTTCCCTTAGGTCCATCTCGACGTTGCCCCTCCATCTTCGTCTTGGCCTTCCTACTGGTCTCTTACCATCAGGTTTCCCAACAAGAATCCTGTAAACTCCTCTTTCCTCTCCCATTCGTGCCACATGGCCTGCCCACCTAAGTCTTCTTGATTTAATTATTCTAATAATGTCTGGACATGAATACAAATTATGTAATTATGTAGTTCTAAATTATGTAACCTTCTCCACTCACCTGTCTCCTCATCCCTTTTAGGTCCAAAGATTTTCCTAAGGATCCTATTTTCAAATACTCTTAATTTATGTTCCTCTTTCAACGTAAGGGACCAAGTTTCACACCCATATAATACTACAGGCAAAATTACTGCTTTGTATATTTTAGCTTTTAGTTTCTTAGATATTAAACGAGAAGACAAAAGTTTATGAAGAGAGACGTAACATGCATTTCCTGAATTAAGCCTACTTTTTATTTCCTCTTTAATATAATTTTAATTTGTTAATATTACTCCTAAGTATTTGAATTTGGAAACTGTTTCAAACGATTTGTTATCAATAATTAGATTTTGATTATTACCTAACACTTGGTTTCGGCCTGTAAGCATATATTTAGTTTTCTCTTTGTTAACTTCCAAACCTATCTCTTTAGCAGTTTTGAAAAATATTTTAGCATTATTCTTAATTGTATTCACATCATCCCCCAGTAAGTCTACATCATCTGCATATGCTAACAACTGAGTCACACCATTTAATTTTAGTCCTTCTTTAGTTTCTTTTACCTTCCTAACAGCATATTCTAAGGCAAAATTAAAGAGAAATGGAGATAATGCATCTCCTTGTTTTAACCCATCATGAATTGTAAATTTGTCAGACATATTAATACCCACACGAATTTTACTTTCTGTTTCACTGGTGCATATTTTTATCATACTAACAAGCTTCTTAGGTATTCCAAACTCTACTAATATATTATATAATTTATCTCTTTTGACCGAATCATATGCTTTTTTGAAATCAATGAATAGCTGATGGACATTTTGATTATATTCCCACTTTTTTTCAAGTGTCTGTCTGATGTGAAAAATTTGATCTGTAGTTGATCTGTTGCGTTTAAATCCACATTGATAATCACCTATAATTTCATTAGCATATGGGGTTAGTCTTGTTAAAAGAATGTTAGATAATATTTTATATGTTGTTGAGAGTAGAGAAATTCCACGGTAATTATTGCAGTTCATTTTATCACCTTTTTTAAACACAGGAACAATTATGGATTCTTTCCACTGTTGAGGGATTTCTTCTTTATTCCATATTAAACAAATTAATTTATGAATTTGACATATTAATGAATTTCCACCATATTTAATTAACTCAGCTGGTATTAAATCAATGCCAGGTGCTTTGTTATTCTTTAGCCTTTTAATAGCATCTTTAACTTCAGTCAAGTTAGGTTCTGGAACTAAAGGTTCTGCTGTGTGTACTTCATTCACTTCTAATTTATCTCCTACATGGACATTTAAAAGGTCATTAAAGTAGTTCTTCCATCTATTTAGAATATCGCTTGGGTCAGCTAGAAAATCACCGTCTTTATCTTTTATCAAGTTTACTTTAGGTTGCCACCCCTTTCTAAACTCATTTACACCTTTATATAAATCTCTGATATTTTTATTTTTGCTGTTTGTTTCAAGTTCGTTAATTTTGTTTTTCAAGTAATCTCTTTTTTTTACTTCTAAACGTGCGGTTAACTTCTCGCTTTATTCTATTATAATTGTTTAGATTTGTATCATCAGAGTTATTTAACCACCTAAGTCTAGCCTGATTTCTTATTTCTATTAGATCATGACATTCATTATCAAACCATGGCTTACTTTTTCTCGGTTTATGGTATCCTATATAATTAGGAGTATTACTTGATAACAATAAAGGTATAGCTAATGGTTTTGCGCAGTACTTTAAGATTGTTTTTAATGATTCTACTCCAACTTACTCAATTTCCAGTGAAGTACCTATGATAGTAAATCAACCATTAGTATTAAATAGTATTACTGAATCTGAATGTAAAACTTCTATTAGAAAACTAAAATCGAGGAAAATTAGTGGTCCAGATAACTATACCCGTCTACACATTTAAAGGATGTACGCTTATTGTTTCCTTTATGTACCATATTTAATTTGATTTTATCCACCCAAATTTTCCCCGATAGGTGGAAAATAAGTAAAATAACTCCTATACCAAACTCTGGTAACGCCAATGAAATCATCAATTATAGGCATGTATCTTTAATTTCAACACCAGCAAAAATATTTGAACATATTTTATATAAGAGAATTTTTTACCATGTTAAACCGTATATAACTCATCATCAGCACGGTTTTATCTCTAAGAGATAAACCTTAACTAATCTTATCTCATTTACCCAATTTTTGGCAGACTCATTTAACAATGGTTACTCTGTTGATACTGTATGCAGATTTTGCTAAAGCTTTTGATAAGTTAGATCATTATATATTAATATATAAGTTAGCAAATTTCGGTTATTCGTTTCCACTGTTAAAATTAATAGCATAAAAAAAAAAAAAAAAAAAAAAAAAAAAAAATTCTGTCACCTACAATTTTGAATCATCTCCTTTATTTACGAAATTGAGTTATTAGCATCGTTGTGATCATACCGGTGCCCTTCATCACCTGACAAATCGGCGTAACTCAAATCCAATTAATAAGGAAGTTATGAATATTTTTTGACTTTGCGTATCTCAATTTGTTAAAAAAATTGGTATGACATAGCGGCGTATCTTGACTTCCGTCGTTATGTCGGATAAAGTAAATCCTAAACTGTTTCGCAAGTTGGCGTATCTCTTTTTGCTTACAGCTGAAAAATGCAACAATCGGGACCAATACACTCACAAAGAGGAAAATATAGCAATGCAGAAATGTATATTTCAGTGTTTACAAATCAGAGGTCACAATCTTAACAATAGCGAAACGGTCTAACAAAGGATAAGGAAAGAAAGAGATAAAATGAATTGTTAGATACCTTTTGTTGATGTCGGAAATAGCACAATTTAACATTAGCGGCACGGTTTTTCGAAGAAGGATCAAAGCTGTATATTAAGTATTGTTTGTAAGCTCTGTTAGGCAATATGCAACGTGTCAAAATACTCTCAAAGCTTTCAACTTGTCCCGATCATTTTGAGATCAGCAACCTTAGGAATAAGATGGACGTCTTAGTGCTCTGGGAAGATGGCTCAAGAAATATTGTTCCATCAAGAGAACTACACGTGATCGGAAAGAGGAAAAATAACATCAAAGCCGGGATATCTGTAAAATTTTACTGGCCTCCAGAAAGGAAGTGGTACAAAGGGACTGTCATAGAAACATTGGATGAAGAATCTGCCGTATCATCTGACGAAGATGTACCTCTGTCTCATCTGCTGAGGAAGAAGGACGATGCATCATCCCCTAGAGACGAACAGGACGAGAGTGACTTTGATGCCGAAAGTGAATTTCTTGAAGATGTCAGTGACCCGGATGATCCAGATTATTTGCCAGGAAATTCGCAACATTGTAAAGCAAGAGGATGCAAGGATGAGGTCTTCTCTTCGTGTTCCAGATGTCACATCCTGCTTTGATGGGATCATTTCGTTCAAGATAATGACTGGTCATTACACAAGAAACGGGGCGTTATTGAGAATTCGAAATGTGTGGTAAACAAAGTGCAGGATAACAATTCTTTAATATGTGATAGCAATGCCATCACTAGAGACCACATTGCAACAAATCTTGAAAGTTATGATGTCGACGGATCACCAAAAGAAGGCTCTACTACAGCTTCTAGAAAAGGAGGGAAGAAAAATCTGAGTAAGAAGTTACGTAATGAAGGCTATGAATACTTCAGTGTCACGGTATCTAGTGACATGTGAAACGCAGTTCGATATAAATTATTTCTTGTTTATTGATTCATTTTATGCACAAACATGAAAGTGTGAGGTTTGATTTATTTTGTGAATAAACTTGTATCCGAGCCAGACGTCGGGAGTTGGGGACGAGTTTTTCTTGAGTGACAGCCGCCGCTTAGAACATGACATATTTGCACCAACACGAAGATAAGGAAAGATTATTTTCGTCGCTACCAGGCTTGAGTCGCAGCGGGCGGGCTAACCCATGTTCACGGATGACCAGAAAAACCAGCTGGAGCCCAAGCCTGTAAGGATCCAGGACGCGTCGCCGACCGCGCCTTTCAAGACAATGGACAGAGGTCATTTCCATCCCCTGAGAAAGCGAAGCGAAGCCACCTTAGCGTGGGTTTCAACGGACGAATTTGAATCTCTTATATATAGGCAGTACTATGATTCCAGACACAGTTTTTACCCGGATTTCACCGAGAGAGCATCTCCGCGCTACACTCTCGCGTGATTATTGTTTTGTGTCCGTGGACTTTGTTTCCTTACGTACCGCGAGCGAGTTGCAGATAGGGAGTTACCAGTGTGCGCCTTATTTTGGTGAAGATTACGCGGTGATTTGTTTTTGCCAAGCGTTAACTACATAATCATGGGCGGCTAAAGGAGATTGAGAAGGGAGTCTGTCGACTTCCCTGACCCCGCAACGAGGCATCGCCATCTTCCGATGAAGCCAGTCAGCCAACGCCAAAGACGACATCAAAGCCAAACACTGCCCAAAGCCCGAAGGACGTCTTCAGAACGACGCCGATCGAAGCCCGTCACCAGAGAGAGAGATTGAAGGACGACTCCAGAACGACGCCGATCGAAGCCAGAGGGAGAGATTGAAGGACGACTCCAGAACGACGCTTCCAGAACGACGCCGAATCGAAGCCCGTCACCAGAGAGATTCCGAACCGACGCGTGACCACGTACACCCGATGCTAGTGACAAGAGGAACGCCAGAAGTACTAAGGAGGTGCAAGTACACCAGATCGTCGCAATTATTCTTCGTCGCGATCGACCTCGGAGGACAATTTCGCCACAAAGGAACCGTGTTCAAGTCCCGCGTCCAGGAGAGATGAATGACCACGCCATGTAGCAGAGTCTGGTACAGTCAGAGTGCTGCAAAGTGTAGCTTTTGCCTACCCGTGCTTCTTGCCCCGTGAGAACAGGTTTACCTGCTCGCCTGCCCACGGCAACGAGTCGACTTGCGTCTTTACCCGGGTTCTTCGTCTTCCAGGCGCTCTGCGCTTACAAGGTACCTGGGCATTCAACAAGACCCGGGCGCATGCAAAACCTGCTGGAAGGAAACAGCCCTCCGGCAGCGTGTCGCTCCAGGCGTTTCTTCACCACGTGGACAGCTACAGCCAGTGTTGCCTACTTATGTAGCTCCTAAATCCTACGAAGTCCTAGGAGGAGCTCTCTGATTTAAGGAGAATTTACAGTAAATACTTAACGATTTCAGTTCATTGTAAGCAGTTTTTATCTTATTGCCAGGAAATGCACGCAATATTACAGCTTCATTTATTTAAATGAATGATCGGGCAAACAAAAAACTCCTCATCGAAAACTAATTGTTTTTCATTACATGGTGTCTTAACCAGGCACGCAATGGCGCAACCACAGGGGGCAGGGGGCATTGCTCATTAACTTTCGACGAAAATTAAGTCTAGCGGGGTTGGGCAAGGGGGGCAAACATTAAAGTACAAGAAAAACTAGGATAAAGGCTACTCAAGATGGAATTAGTTTTCATATATTTGTTGTATTATTCCTTCCAGACGACAAAGGGCACCTGCAGAGGGGAACAGAGGGGCAATTGCTCCCCTGATTTCAAATTTTATGACAGTAGAAATATATTAAAGTATATTATACAGTCAAATCAAGTTCAATGCCGTAGCTAGGGGGTAGCTGAGGTCGGCCCTGGGAGCCGAACGATCTAAATGAAAAACTTTTTTAAAACAGAGAATGCCATGGCGGCCCAATGCCAACATTGCTATCAATGTTGGTTTGTTATTAGATTGATTATTTGATTATGTAATGTATTTAAATATGCATTAAAGAAACTTTGAATACGTACACAATTTAGTGTTAACATGTTGCATATTTTCTTATTTTACGTCGCTCCATGTTTCATATGTCTTCCACGTAGTACACCCTGGACTGCAGAATAACGAGGCTCTGGCGACTGGCCCCATGGCCAGTATAATTTTTTTTGTGTTGTCCTGTGTTTTGTCCTTATCCGTGCGAGTGCTCCTTTACAGCCTCAGCTTTTAACGAAAGTCAGAAGATTTTAATATTTTATGATTTTAGTTCTGCAACGTTAGAGTTATGTGTAACGATAAGGGGCTGGACCCCGTATAATGTGACGGGTCCAAAATAGCCTTAGTGTTGACGCACCCAAAATTTTAAATTCAAATTCAAATTCATGTTTCATACGTGAAAAGAAAATATTTTACATGAAAATTTTACATGCCATATGAACATTCGGAAAGCATTTTTCATGCACTTCCTTTCTTTCAAAAACAGTTTGTGTGCTTGTTTTCCATTATTAGCTAATGTGAAATTAAGGTGTTGAAAAAAAATGTTTCAAATTCTTTGTTTCAACACAAATGCGTTAGAACCGACTTCTACCCACCCCCTTTTTGCATGATTTATGAGAATAATAATGCCTTTGATGTTACTTTATTACTATTATTGTTATTGTTGGCATGTTTATCCAGGTACTTGCCCCTCCAAAAGAAAATTCGTGGTCGCGCCTCTGCAGGCCCGTAGTCAGAATTGGTTGGCGGGGGGGGGGGTCTCATGGGTTATCAGGGAGGGCTTCATAAACCAAGTCCATTTTCAAAGGTTTAATAGTATTATATGAAAGTAAATTATATATGTGTGTAGTCTAATCATTAAGTTAATATAGGACACAGAAAATCTAGAAATATTGTTCAAATACTTACAATATATTTTCAATATCTTCCCATTCATAGCTGAAGCCGAGAGAAAATATTCTAATTACTAGTAGGGGTGGCCAGATCCGGATCCGGTTGGTTCCGGATCCTAAGGATCCGGATCCTAAAATTTTTCGGATCCGGATCTGCGGATCCGGAATTTTCAGATCCGGATCCGGATCCAGAACTTTCGGATCCGGATTCAGAACTTTCGGATCCGGATCCAGAATTTTCGGATCCGGATCCAAAACTTTCGGATCCGGATCCAAAACTTTCGGATCCGGTACTTTCAGATCCGGATCAGGTACTTTCGCATCCGGATCCGGTACTTTTGGATCCGGATCCGTTTTGCCTTCCCACATGCGCTTCTTTGGAAAGTAAGAATGGGCTTATAACATATTGTTACGTGCTAATATACATATATATATAATATTTATTTATTTATTTATTTATACATACTCCCCATAACAGAGCTATTGCTCCACTTACAACGGGGGCTTACAAGTAAATAAACTATGGTACATAATATCCATATACATAAACATAATATTAACATATACATAAACACAAATATTAACATATACAAACACATAAACCAATTGCATATACACAAATAATTAAATGATATTAATGCCTATTTTCAGTTTGTGTTATATTATAATGTATTATAAAATTATATTTAGCATTGATAAAATAACTAAAAATATAAAATTACAATTTTTTAGACAAAATACTAATTATGAATAAATTGTTTAATAACAGATAAATATCTCTCGTAGGACATAGCAAAATCAATATTAACATTATTTTGTATTAGTACATTATGAGCTTTACATATTTGAACCATTACTGAATTCTGATGTACAATATTTTTAGAATTAACCAAAGAAAATGGCAAATAAGAACGCAACGTTCTAGGTTTAATTGTGAATCCTATCAACTGAAGACAATCTTGAGCATCAATTAAGTTATTTATAAATTTATAAAGTAAAATATGTTTGGCTAGTTCTCTTCTTGATTGTAATGAAGAGAACCCAAATTCAGATAAAATAGTATTATAGGATATTCTTTCTAAATATGAAGATCTTTTAAATTTTTTGTAATATAAATATCTTACGAACTTATTCTGAACATTTTCAATTAAATCACGGTAGCATTGAAAATAAGGATCCCAGATGACACTAACATACTCTAACTTACTTCTTAATATCGAATTGTATATTGAAGCAATAGCTTGAATATTATTAATTTCTCTGGTAGTTCTAAATATAAAGCCTAAAATTCTAAATGCATCCGATACTAATGTTTGTACGTGCTCTCTGTAAGTAAGCCTTGAGTCGAGTAAAAGTCCCAAATATACATACATGTGCTCGCGTGCGCGATTTGTAATTAATTAATACACTTACAAGGGAGGTCTAAGTCTCCCCCTCCGATTTCCATGAAACTTGGCAGGTGTATAGAGGCCCTCCCCCCTCAAATGTCAAGATGAGGAGAAATTGAAGTGGGGATCTGTCCCCGAAACCACGTAAATATGGCATAGGAAGAAACAGGGGTCATACGGCCTCTCTATACACCTGTCAAATTTCATGGGAATCGGAGGGGGACTCAGGGGTCAGATGATTCCCACGGCAATTTGTCCTAATCTTGATATTTGAGGCGGGTTTTGCCCCCTAAAACAGTATTTTAGCCGAAACAAAAAAACACGTATTTCTTCCTTTGGGCCCCTCTATCCACCTGCGAAGTTTCATGAAAATCGGAGGGGAACACAGGGGTCAGATCCTTACTTCAATTTGTCCTCATCTTGACATTTGAGGGGATTTTGCCCCCTGAAACAGTTTTTAGCTCAAACAAAAAAACACGTAATTCTTCCTTCGGGCCCCTCTATACACCTGCCACGTTTCATGGAAATCGGAGGGCAACTCAGGGGTCAGATCCCTACTTCAATTTGTCCTCATCTTGACATTTGAGAGGAGGTTGCCCCCTAGAACAAATTTTTTTCCGAAACAAAAAAGCACGTATTTCTTAATTTGGGCCCGTTTATACACACACCTGCCAAGTTTCATGGAAATCTGAGGGGGACACAGGGGTCAGATCCCCACTTCAATTTGTCCTCATCTTGACAATTCAGTGGGTTTCGCACTGTAAAACCGTTTTTTAGCTGAAACAAAAAAAAACAACATGTATTTCTTCCTTTGGGCCCCACTATACACCTGCCAAGTTTCATGGAAATCGGAGGGGGACACACAAATCAAATGCCCACTTAAATTTGTCCTCATATTGACATTTGAGGGGGGGTTGCCCCCTAAAATCGTTTTTTAGCCGAAACAAAAAAAAACACGTATTTCTTCATTTGGGCCCGTTTATACGCACACCTACCAAGTATCATGGAAATCGGAGGGGGACACAGGGGTCCGATCCTCACTTCAGTTTGTCCTCATCTTGACATTTGAGGGGGTTTTGCCCCCTAAAACCGTTTTTTAGCTGAAACAAAAAAAAACACTTATTTCTTCCATTGGGCCCCACTATACACCTGCCAAGTTTTATGGAAATGGGAGGGACACAGGGGTCAGATCCTCACTTCAATTTGTCCTCATCTTGACATTTGAGGGGGTTTTGCCCCCTAAAACCGTTTTTTATCTGAAACAAAAAACACGTATTTCTTCCATTGGGCCCCACTATACACCTGCCAAGTTTCATGGAAATCGGAAAGACACAGGGGTCAGATCCTCACTTCAATTTGTCCTCATCTTGACATTTGAGGGGGTTTTGCCCCCTAAAACCGTTTTTTAGCTGAAACAAAAAAACACGTAATTCTTCCTTTGGGCCCCACTATACTGCCAAGTTTCATGGAAATCGGAGGGGGACCTTTAGATAACCTCCCTTGTTAGTCTTACACTTTGTAATTATTTAACACTGCATATATTATAATGTTTTATTTTAATTTGTAAAACTGTAACTGTAGAACAATTGTATAATTTTTGTATAACATTTCTATCTTGTTATATGTGTTAAAGGTTTCATCCTGGAATGGAATGTCTCACATTTATGTGTGTTTTCATTTCCAATACATTCGAATGAATACATATTCGTTTCAATGGCATTTACAAAATCACTTCGGACATTTGTGCACGAGTGTGTTAGCCGATGCGTAGCAAAGTATTTTAGGAACAACACTTGAAAAAAATTCTTGTAGGACTAAGGTGTGGTAATATTATAATGGGATTGAGATACGAAACTCTCGGATCCGGATCCGGATTTTCGGATCCGGATCCAGATCCGAAACTTTCGGACCCGGATCCGAAATTTTTGGATCCGGATCCGAAACTTTCAGACCCGGATCCGGATCCGCGGATCCGGAACTCTCGGATCCGGATCCAGATCCGAAACTTTCAGATCCGGATCCGGAATTTTCGGATCCGGATCCAGATCCGTAACTTTTGGATCCGGATTTTTCGGATCCGGATCCGTTTGGCCATCCCTAATTACTACCTGCTACTTTTACTTCGGCTCGTAAATCAAATGAAATCATTTTACGCCTATCTGTTCTTTGTATTCTGTGAATTTAACCTTTATCAAGTTTTGAGTAAAATAATTTCTACAGTCTACATTTTCACTCGTCGCTGCAAACAAATTTTACAAAGTAGTTTACCAAATTTCAGAAAGGGGGGGGGGAGGATAACGGCAATGCCCCTGGACCCTGTCTGGCTACGGGTCTGGTGTTCGCAGTAGAACAGTGTGTTGCTATACTCGCGACCTCGGCGTCGAACGTGACATGTTCCAGCAGTGCCCTGGATTATTGGTTGTTTACGACATATTCTTATGGAGCCTATACCACGGAAAACCTATTTCAATGTGTAGGGGGGGGGGGCAAAACTAGCAACATTCTGAAATCTCATTTCATTGGCGATGTGGCATTCAGTTCCCTTCCTAAGTAGTGGAAATCTATTGCAGTTGGCAACACTTGCAGACAGGTGTGCGACCGGTGGAGTTCCTACTCGAAGCAACTACGTCATGCAGAAAGAGGGGTCTGCAGTTGATGGAAAGAACGAACTGAGACCTACTAGGTATCGTAAGATTGCGGGTACCCGCCGGGTCTACAATGCCTGCCAGGAACGATCTGTGCAGGTGGGCATACAAGCTGCTCAAGCGAGGGTGTTGCGCAGGTTGCATGGTATTTTAGGAGCGATGTCTCGCGAACGGGTCTGCTCCAGGTCTTGTGCAGGCCTCTGGGTACAGTATACTTCAGAGGGTCTCATGTCCATGTAAACGTGCGTCGTCAGTATCAACACCGTACAGTTAACGCCGAAGTCTCACTTATTCGCAAAGTTACTCAGGAAACCCCGAACCTAACCCCCGCGTCTGATAATTTTTGGTATTGTTATAAAAAAGAGTCATTTCATGTTCAGATGTGCTAATTTAATTGTCTGCATTCAGGGTTAGAAGCTCCATTTCATTTCTTTAATATTTAGTATAAATTGTCAAAGTGTGCTCCATTTTTTGTGTAACCGACCGCCCCGTCGCGCCATTTGATTTGTCAATACTTGACTGATGAGTCCTTTTTAATGGTGGAAAGTGTAAATTTTATTGCAAGGTCGTGCGCATGAAGTAGTATTATTTGTTGCATAGTGGTTTTTAAGGTAATTTTTGCTCGCGCCGACGATTGATTAGTGTATTCCGGCAGCTGGAGCCAATTAAGTTTTTGCATCACTATGTAATTGAGTAGTTGTTCTCATTGGACGAGAGAGGCTTGTGTGTAATACCCCCGTCCGAGAAACTTGTATAATGTCGTGCTTACGACTCGATGCACACGTTCATTCGAACGAAAGATTTAACCACGCCGACCCATTGTCTTAGTTAACCGCTTTCCGAGGGCTGGCACTTAAGTTACCGGTAATTTAAAAGAGCACAGGAGCTGGCAGACAAATGCCCTAAATTCACATAAAGGTTTAGAAATTAAAAGGAATGATATGTTAATGAGATCCATGATTTGTATCCATACTTCACATGTAAAAATACCTCATGTGTGTGAAAGAGAGATAGAGTGAATGTTGTGAGAGTGAGGAGGCTTTGTAAAGAGTTGTTGATTGCAATATTTTTTTGTTGTTACAATATATATTCACTTTTTTACCGTTCGTCAGTGTTGTTATTTGACGTTTTTCAGGTACCAGATATTATGCTATTAGTGTTTTATGATTGTTCGAATCTACATATCAAAGGTAAACAAAACAGTGTAACTTTTCAAGGTATTAATCTCCGCCTCGCAATAGTATGACAATAAACGACCGTCTCAGTACCGAACTTGATAACTGGACCGTGAGTCACGACCGGTTTCCCGTACGCATAACGACGTTTGGCCCCGTGCCGGGGTATGATTGACACGTCATTTCGGGGAACGTGAGTGCACTCGTTACATCAGTTCAACTACGGGGAAGGTTGTTAAGAAAAGAAGATTGCTGAAACCCCCCTGCACAGGCTGCACCCACAAAGGAAGAAACTTTTATGTACTGAAGAACTATTTTAAATGGATTTTTCGATCTTGGAAACTTGCAACGTCAAAGGGAGTACGTAGCACGACACGTTGATGTAGAAGATACGAGACAAAAACCACAAAACAAGCATCGAGACGTACAAAAACACAATTTTACTATCTTTCCCTGGATGGAACAAGGCTGAAGGTTTGCAAGAAGATGTTTTTGAATATTCTTGGAATTAGCGAACGATTTATACGTACGACAGTGAACAACATTCCAGAAACAGGCATAGCCTATTACTAACTGAAAAACGAGGTGGAAGATACAAACATTTGAAAGGAAATGACGAGAGGAAACGGAGTATAGTAGAAGATCTCATAAATCGCTTTCCACGAATGGAGTCTCACTATTGTAGAAATTATTCAACAAAGTAGTATCTGCATTCTGATTTAACTGTAAAGAAGATGTATGAGATGTACAAGGAAGAGATTGACACAACATGTCAAGCATCTTTGCAAACATACATAAATGTTTTCAAGGGTATGAATCTTGCATTTCATCAACCCAAAACAGATCAGTGTGGATTATGCATTACGTACAATGCGGGATCTGATGAAGATAAAATGAAGCTAGAAGATAAATTTAAGCAGCACGTTTCAGAGAAAAGTAAAGTGAGAGAATTGAAAGCAATAAGTAAGACTACAGCGACAAGTTCTGCTGTTTTTGATCTGCAACAAGTTATTCACTTGCCTATGTCGAACCACTCATTCGTGTTCTACAACAGACGTCTGGTTAACTACAACTTCACTGTCTATGAACTGAACACGAAAAATTGTCAATGTTTCTTGTGGCATGAAGGAATCAGCAAGCGTGGATCATGTGAAATAGCAACATGTCTTTACCAGTATCTAATGAAAGTGGACCAAGAAAAAAAGAATACAATTCACTTATATGCTGACAGTTGTGTTGGCCAAAACGAGAATAGGATTGTGGTGGCTGCGCTTATGCATGTAATACTAAAAGCAGAGAATATAAAAGAAATTGTGCTCAAATTTTTTGAGCCTCATCATGGGCAAAACGAGGGAGACTCTGCGCACAGTGCAATCTCCAGATCGTTACGGAAAGTTGGAGAGATATTTGTCCTCTCAGCTTGTACCCATCATAAAACTAGCCAAAGAAATCATCCTTACATCTTCCACACAATGCAGATGGAATATTTTCTTAATTTTAAGGCAATTGCTGAAGATCTGAGGCTTTTCCAGCTTAAGAAGACCGATGATGGTATTAAGTTCAGTTGGAAAGATATTCGTGAACTACGATTGCAGAGCAACAAGCCAGATACTATCTACATAAAAACAAGTTTACTGCAAGAGAATCCCGCAAAAATCGTAGTAAAGAGATGTAATACTAAAGATATAGCTACGAGAATGCCACCTCCATTGAACAAAGAATCTGTGAAAATAGTGCAAGAGAAATATGCAGATTTATTGTCAATGTGTGAAGGTCCTTTTCCCGTTGTTCTAGACAGTGACTGCAAAAACTTTTACGCAAATTTGAATCACTGAATCTGTTCTCCACTCTATTCCACAAAAATGTTTTATTGATCTTTGTAATGTAGCCAAATTATTTCCTAATATTGTACTCTTGTTATGTAGTAATTTTGCATGTATAGCTTTTTAATTGTATTTGTAGTGAAGAGTTTTGTAATTTGTACACGTACTTAAAGCATGTAAATCTAAAGAACTTCAAAATAAAAATAACCATTCACTTTGAAAAAAAAAGCGTCATGAACAATAAAATCATAAATATTATATAGTTTTGCTCACATTTTGACTAAAAAAGAAGATTTCTCAAATCATGAAGCTGTAACTTGATAGTAATTTGCATGGCGTATATCAAAGATATTTCTGTGTGAGTAATTATTCTGATCTGACATACCGACGTATGTCAATAAATTATGAAATTTCAAGCACGTAACGCAACACATTTAACATTCAACCACACTATTTTACAGCAGAAACATAATACAATTTAATGACAAAACAAAATTTGTTATGGGGTAAATAGTTTTCTCACAAACGTCTACGAAAGTGTGTGCGAAAACGTTTTTTGCTTCTCCTGAAAAGTTGGAAAAAATGAGATAGGTCATTATGTCATTGGACCGACGTAATGTTACATCCGGTGTTCCGCAAGGCTCAAATCTGGGTCCTTTACTTTTTATAATATTTATTAATGATTTATCCTCTGTTATAAAAAAATCTAATTATCTGCTTTATGCTGATGATCTAAAAATATTTAAATCCATTACAAATATAAATCATTTAACGCAATTGCAGCTTTTTATAAACAATTGCTTTCAGTGGAGTGTCACCTTTAAGATTTCAATATAAGCAAATGTAGAACTATTACGTTTAGCAGACATGACTTATCTTATACTCATAACTATACTATGAATGGGATAGTTTTAAAGAGTTAAACTTATAAAATATTTGGGACTGTTACTAGACTCAAGGCTTACTTATAGAGCACTTAAAAACATTAGTATTGGATGCATTTAGAATTTTGGGTTGTATATTCAGAACTACCAGAGAAATAAATAACATTCAAGCTATTACTTCAGTATACAATTCGATATTAAGAAGTAAGTTAGAGTATGTTAGTGTCATCTGGGATCCTCATTTTCAATGCTACAGTGATTTTATTAAGAATGTTCACAATAAGTTTATAAGATATTTATATTATAAAAAATTTAAAAAGTCTTCATATATAGAAAGAATATACTATAATACTACCTTATCTGAATTTGGGTTCTCTTCATTAAAATCAAGAGAACTAGCCAAACATATCTTACTTTATAAATTTATAAATAACTTAATTGATGCTCAATATTTTCTTCAGTTGATAAGACTCACAATTAAACCTAGAACGCTTCGCTCTTATTTGGCATTTTCTTTGGTTAATTCTAAAAATATTGTACATCAAAATTCAGTAATGGTTAAAATATGTAAAGCAATAATGTTAACATCGATTTTGCTGTGTCTGAAAAAAATATGTATCTGTTATTAAACAATTTATTTTTACTTAGTATTTTGTCTAAAAATTTATAATGCGTTAATGCATTGCGTTGTGTATATGTAATTGGTTTATGTGCTTGTATATGTTAATATTTATTTTATGTTTATGTATATGTATATGAATATTATATACTATGTAAATTTATTTACTTGTAAACCACCGTTGTAAGTGGAACAATAGCTCTGTTATGGGGAGTATGTATAAATAAATAAATAAATAAACAAACATTCACGCCATGGCCAAAATGCTAACTTGTAAAGTGATAAATCTTATGGCAATTCAGATGCCATGGCATATTTCATGGCATTTCTCAAGGGTAGCACCCGTATCATTTTTTGTAGCATAACCTCTAGGTCACAAGTGCAGTTGTAATGGCGGCCGCGTGAGATGCAAACAATGTATCACTTCACATTTTTAAAAGCCGATAACTATTCAACCGAGAGGAATAACGCTTCGTGTAAAACGTTATTAGTTACAAAACAACGGCGCTGCTTAAGTACATACTTTACAACGTTTACTGTTAACGTATGAAAGAATATTTTAGTTGTTCCAAATGTAAACACCGTGCACTCATCATATATGGTGTAATTCGACGTGCCTCTCATGCTGTATATGTTATACATTCTAATCGCAAAAGCTCGCCGAAAAGTTACATGAAATGCTTGCGTGCAAAGTACTATAAGATTTTTGGAAGCTTTACATAGCAATTATGCTAGCAAAAACGTTAAAGGAAATGCTTTCGTCTAAAGGCGGCCTGAGGTAATGTATTGATTAAAATTCAATAAGAACCAAATTTACGTTAATTTGCTGCTTCTTCAGAGATATCAACAGGCCCGGCTTTCCCAATAGGGCTCATAGGTCCGGGCCTAGAGCGGCACTTCGGTAGGTGCGGCACGATTGTTTGTTTTAAATTTATAAGGATTACCTAATTCTCGGATTGCCTCTTTTTCTCTCCGGACACACGAATGGAATGTCTTAATGTAGTTGTATTGTAAATATAAGTTAACGAAGAATATTTCTTAAGAGAGATAGGCTAGCCTGGCTCGGAACTAGTTTTCTAATTTGTTGTTTTAATTACCGACGTTGTTGTTTAGAATGTACAGCATTGTGCTGAGCCGGGTCGGCGATTGCGGCAAGAACGTGGAGCCTGCCGCTTGCTTTTGAAAGACAACACCGGCTTGACTGCGTTCCAGGAACGCCGTTCCTTGTTACTGCAGCAGCATATCAAAAGCACGTGATTCGCGTTGAATTGTTGAGAATTATACTGTCGGCGCAAGCATTATTAAAGGGGTTTCGCATTGTACTATTCCACTGTTAGTTGCTCGAGAATATTATTCAAGAAGTAGGTGGTGTGTCGCGTCTCGCGTGTGTCAGTGTCCGACGTGCGTTTGTTGGGGGTAAGTTTAAAACGCTCATTATGAGTGATCAAAGAGTAAGACTCAGTGAGTCACAATACAAAAAGAGAAAAGCAGGAAACATTTCTGAAGAAGGTTCCGAAAATCAGATATTTTTTTTATAGAGAAATATAATCAGGAAAGAAGTGAGGAAAGTGCCGTTGATGAGCCCAGTGTGTTCTGTCAACAATGTACAATGTTAAAATGTAATTTATATAATTTGTCATATCGCATTGTTACACTTTTGTATGTAACTATCATCTAATTAATTACTGCATTCCGTTAATAGTAAATATAGTAATACAGAAAATAATGATTTTTTTTTTTATTCTTGATAAACGGTATAGGTATAATTTAGGGATGTGCCGAAGCCGATAACAGATGTATGAAAATCGGCCGAAATTGTCATATCGGCATCGGTATCAGAATCAGCAAAAATTCGATATTTAAACCGGTACAGATTATACTAGAGTTTTACCTTCTAATAAGTTTTATACGTAAGTTTTGTAAGATTTATTGAAAATTAGGTTATGATTCATCATTATTGTAGAGTTTTTGTAATAACATTATTGCAAACTCTCATTCAGAGTATCAAAATAACTCAAAATCGGAAATAAAACAGTACATTGCTGATCCAGGATCTGCTGTTGTATTGGAAATTCAGAAGTGAGTATTCAAACCTGAAGCAAGTGCTGAGAAAATACTTGGGCATACCTGCTGTATTCAGTGATTGAGTGTTCAGTGTTGCTGAACAGATTTGCGATAAGAGAGGAAGTAGGTTATATATATATACAGGGTGTCATTTTAATGGCGCCCACGGACCACGGAAACGTATAGAGGACATCAAAACAAACAACTTTTCTCAGTAACATTTATCTCGTTGGTGCATCGTTTCGGCGATACAGTCGTTCAAAAAAGCCCGTTTTGCCGCCTGAATGCTGGCAACCACACACAACATTTTATTGCATTTGTGACGTCATATCCCGTCGTGAAGCGATGCGTTCCAGGGTTGCCAGGAACACACATACTCTGTGAAAAATGACATAGCTACAATCAGCCACATTATGTACCGTAACACAAAACGAGAAAACACGTTCTGTAACCTAACAGGAAGTAAACAAACGATACGAAAAATGGTAGAAAGAAAATATAATTTAAGTGGAAGTGGTCATATCGAATTTTGTCTCAACTTACATGTCAAATATTTGCAAATCTAGTTACCAAGTTGGCATCTACAATTTTGTCTATCCACTTCGTCCTTCTGATACTAGTTGTCTGTGACACACTGAACAGATGACAAAATAGAAATGAAAGAACTCAAAATTCCAAAGGTAAGCAACACATAATATAATGTATATTCAGAGCATTATGAGGCAAGTGTCAAAATGATTGAAAATACAGGGATATAAGTAGTAGTAATACAAGCTGTAAGACGACTATGTGTTTATCTATGCACCGGATACACATGTAATAATTTGCAAATGTGAACAGGGTAGTATATTCGGTACTGATTCATCATTAGATTGTTACTGTGGTTGTACTTAGCCGTAATGTAGCAACGTGAACCTCGGATACTTCCGTTATCAGCACAAAAGTACCACATGGCATCTGGACACAAACGTGTATATCAACCTTGCAACGAGATTTGCAAATATTTGACATGTAGTTGGGCGTAAACAGCCACGTGTAAGCTGTAAGTCCAATACAATTTATTGTTGTTGATATTTTAGATGTAGGCTGAGACAAAATCTGACATTGACATTAGTAGGAGAGATCCGAGATAACTCCTAACAATAGACCCTTTAATTGACATTAATGGCTTTTTTATTCATTTTCGAGGGGTGACGCTATTGTTATTTAATCTAGCGCCACGTGTCGTGGGTGGAGGAGGAGATGAGTCATCGATGACTCATGCACACGTGTGAGTTTGAAATTAATGGTTTTCCATTAGTGCACAAAAGACACTATTATGTATTCCGTTTTTGACCTAAGCTAACACTATTGTTGTATATTATATATGCGTTTCTGCCGGATATGAGTCACAGATGATTTATACAGACGTTGGAGTTTGGAATTAATGGTTTTTTCCATTAAGGTACAAAAGACACTATTATGGAGTTCGTTTTCGGACTATTCTAACACTATTGTTGTATATTATATATGCGTTTCTGCCGGATATGAGTCATGGGTGCTTTATACAGACGTGGGAACTTGGAATTAATGGTTTTTCCATTAATGTACAAACGCCATTTTGGCGTCGGTGGTGAGTCATATTTGGTATAATTGAGGAGCTCGAACGGTCCTGGGTAGAGGCTAGAAAATATTAACCAATGAGAGAAGGTTTTTAATAAATGATTCAACCAATCAGAGAAGAGTAATGAAAATAATATTTATATTGACTGGCCTTTTGTCTAAGAATCTATAAATATCGAGCGGAAGACGAAGCGGTCCAAGAGAGTTCTCAAGTGTTTGGCTTGAAAGTCGTACAGATTTTTTAGCGTGACTGAGTTGTTGCAGTGCAACTAAAGGCTTTTTAATTTGGTAAGTATCTTTTTTTGTATACTATTCTTTATTTCAAGTTGTTTTTTAACTGCCATGCAAACAAAGTTTAAGCGTTTTACATTATTTTTGAAAATATTATACTAAGAATACTCGAAAATAACACTAACAATATGTATTGTTATTGTTCCAGGTTCTGTCACTTTCTCTCTTTCTGAATTCCACCCATTCTTTTGTCACTGCGATGTTTTTTAAAAAATATTATACAAAAATATTAGAAAATATCACTAACAATGTGTATTGTTATTGTTGCAGGTTCTTTCTGAGAAGCAGATGTGAAGTACTCTGCAAAGAACTGAAAGCCCGATTGGAAGAAACGAATTGTGAAAACGGACGTTGCTGAGCAGAACCCCAGGGAGATGAGTGATTTGGTGCTTATATGTCCATGTTTCTTCGATTATATCGATAAGGATTGTGTGCTGGAGGCTTTGAAAAAGTATACCCCTTACAAGTACATTACATGCTGGAGCTGTTATTCAAATGAAGGCAACCAACTAGCCCACGATTGCGTTATTAAACATTTTTACGAGTGCGAGGATGTGCGCGGTAAAGACGAAGTTCAACTCTCCGATTGTTTTATCATTTGCCAAGAGGAATGCGGAGAGAATGAATGCCAGAATTGTGTAGAGTGGATGTGCGAGAGAATCCAGCGTTATCTGCAGGATCCGGACAATACAAGTCATATTTTTTATTTTTATCTTGCTAATCATGAAGATGTAGGTGATGGTTTGAAGGCACAGGAGGAATCGACAGGATACAGAGACTTTTACAGTGTGTTGTGTGAAATTTCAAATGATTTTGAACTAGTAAAAACTCTTATAGCGCCTATACGAGAAGCGGAGCTTGCTCGTGGTTAAGAAACAATATTTGTTAATATCTAAAGTGAAAATGGCGCAATATATTATTGATGCGCAAGGTTTTATGTACAATAATAAATTTATATTGCGTGAGATGTGTGTTAGTTCTACAAATTTGGATACTGTGTATTATGCTCTTGTAAAAGTGCCAGAATATTTTAAAGACAATAATGAATCCCAATGGGTGAAAGAAAATATTCATGCTTTATCGTACGATACTCCTCTGGGATGTGAAGTGTACTATGTTCGTAGTGTATTTAGAAATTTGAACTGTCAAGGTTCAACTTTCTATTGCAAGGGAGAAGAAAAATCCAAACTTCTCAAAGATTTGTTCAATATTTATAATATTGTAGATTTGCAAAGTGCAAACTGTCCTTCGCTTAGAAATTTGTACATGTTTCAAGGAGGATTGTGCAAGTATCATTCTGATACTTCGCCTCCATCAGAACAAGGTTGTGCATTCAGAAATGTACAAAGACTTGTATCTTGGTACAATACTAAAATTACCAATATGTAATGTATTTTAGAGCAAATAATAAAAGATTTGTGAAAAATTAATTGTTTTCTATGTTGTTATTTAGCCTTATAGGCCTTTTTTCAAGAACTATTGACTTTTTGAGTGTTTAGTAATACCAGGGATTATTTGTGGACGTTATATCATGTGAGTTTTATTTTTACTACAGTCAGGACTAAATTCCGCTGACTGAAGCTTAAAGCTTAGGCTCTATAGCATGTTGATTGGTTAATCACAAGGCAATATGAACTTTACAGAGGGTTGTAACAGAGGCATAGGAACGCATGGCAGAGCATTATTAGTGTGCACATCGAGAAATAATGCTGCCTTGTATCTGTTTTTTAGTTTACATATTCATTTAGGATTCAAATGAAACAATTGCAGTATTTTTTAAAAGTTTATTTTTATTCAAGAATATATCAGATTTATATACACGAAAAGTAGACTACCAATAAGCGAAAATCACATAGTCATTACAATTTAGCCGCCGCTGGAATTCCTCCATGAGGGTGTCATAGTAAGAGAGAAATTTTCGCCATTGTTCAAAATTTAGTGTGACTTCTCCGGTGGCGTTGCTGATTTCCACTTTTATGTTTTCTCCACTGCCCTCGAAGGTGAAGTAAAGTTCTCCCATAATGTTTATAGATCTGAATCTGTCTTCTCGTGTGGGGAATCTGTTCTTGTAAGTGTCGAAGATCGCATCTGATTTGTACACGCATGCTGGGTACTCATCGCTATTTAGGACAATGTAATTTTTTTCATGTTTCAAAATCAATTCAGTGTCGGTGAAAGTACCTCGAATAATGACATCCATGTTGTTATCAATGTTGTAGCGGGTTTCTTCAGCAATACATGGTTTCTACCAAAGAAAAAGAATCAGTTTGAGTTTTATATAACCAATTTTGACTATTTCAAGCAACTTGTTAAAGGAGAAATTGAAAAGAGAGTGGTTGAAAACCCTCGAAAAATTAAACGTAAAGCTAATTTCGAGATAGTCTCGGAAAAGGAACAAAAAACTCACCAGGCAGTTCACACGAAACGCCGAAAATTGGAGTACTATGTATCTTTACCGTACGGGATGTAAACAAAATATAAATGACATTTTTCAAAAAATATATTGTAAAAATAAATACTTACATAATTAGCCACAGACACACACACACACACGCACACACACACACACACGTATTTGTATATTGTTTTTTTCACGCACTATTATATGGTTTTTTATATATGTGGATAAATGTTATTCCCGAGTGCGACCTCCGCGAGTGCTGTCTTCTTTTTTTTCCAATATAGGGGGGGTGATGGAAATATAAATGGTCTATTAAGTCCTTCTTCCCCCTAAACCCTTGAAGGTCGCAGAAGGGGCACTCCTGCTTTATGTCTTCCTGAAAACAAAAAATGTACCATGTAACAAATATTATACTCTGACAGAAGGTTGGGGGTTATTTGACATCAATTTTTCAGCTCATGCATAAAGTGGCTCTAGGACCCACCAAGCCTCAATAAAATATAAATTATAAATAACAAAGAAACTCTAAAATAATCTGTTCTGTATATCTTTATTCTTTCTCCTACTATTGAAACTGATTTCACGGGGGTCTTATTGTGACGTATATTTTGATTATAGCAAATATCCCTTCAGTTGAGTGAGTGTCAGCCACAAAGTTGGATCACAATATGAGAGCCGTTATTGATTTTATAGGATTTCGGAATAATCATGGAAAATATATTCCGAAAGAAATAGCTGTTGTGGATCCAGATTCTAATTGTTTGCAATCATGGGTATTTAAACCTCCGTGCGCATGGGATGATCTCGATATCAGAATACAAAATGAAAATTTATGGGAAACTCAAAATGTGCACGGCCTCTCTTGGCAAGCTGGAGAAGTGAATTTTACCAATATGTCCAGTATTTTATCCTGCTGTACCGAAAATGCCGCAGGCATTTATTCCTTTGGCGCAGAAAAGTGCCATTTCCTTTCTACCTTACTTCAACGCACTGTGATTAACTTGGAGCAGCTTGGATTCCCTAAATCAGCTCTACTAAGTTTCCCTGTCTATACCTGCTGTGAGAAGAACCACCGTCTGAGAAAAATAGCTTGTGCTCTGAGAAACGCGCACCTGTACGGTCAGTTTCTACACCACTACAGTTTCATTCAGCACGTTGTACCTGCATGTGCCTCAACCCAAGACGAGAACAACTCGTCATCAGACTGCAAAGAAGGCTGCATCTCGTCGTCAGACGAGAACTTATATTCATTGAATTCGGGTGCAAAATGGTTACCATAAGCATAGCCATGTCAGTGTTCTATGTGAAAATTTTGTTGGAGTGTTTGCAGACAATACGTTACCGAAAAATACCAAGTTTCAATACAGACAGAGATTCGGGGCCTGGAATACATTGGACTGCCCTGTACATTGATTCGAATTGCCACGGAACATACTTTGACAGTTTTGGTGAAAACCCCAGTGCTTCTGTGACAGCGTTTTTTTTAAACTGAACTGTATAAACAGAATAATTATTCCTTGACCAATGTGTAGCATAAACTGATACACAATATCTTTGCGAAAGATTTGAAAAAAATAATAATTTACAAATGCATTTTCTTGACTTTATCAACAGTGTGGATGCTGTGAGAGCCTAATCAATGAGCAGTGCCTCGTAGAAGCTGTGGCCCAGTCAATAGTGTTTTACTATCCTCATCCTACTTGTGTGGAATGCGAGCTTGGAGAAAAAGAAGAAAGCAATCATAGATGCCTTAATCTTGAGTGCATAAAGAAAGAAAAAATGAAGCAGTTGATCAACAAATACAAAGGACGCGTGTGGGGCCTATTTCAATCCAGTCACAACAGAATAGTAGTGAGAAATAAACAAGCCTTTGAAACAAAAATAGACAGTCTGGATATTACTCTTGTTATGCAATTATATACCAAAATGCTATCTGATCTTCAGGTCAGCTTTGCATATACATGCAATGATCTGTGGCAAGGAAACAAATCAAGGACTGAGCAAAAAGGAGTAAGCCACATAAATAAATTTATCACCAATGATGATAAAGTGTATTTTTATGGTACCCCCATACAGACATTACGAACAAGGGAGTTGTACGGTAATCCCGTACGCCACTGTTTGTTTAGATATAATGAAGTCCCGTCAAAAAAGTTTCACTTTTGTGGCCAGGGACCAATATATGTACCTGAGTCTACGTGTGCATTACATACGCACCCTGCTCACATTCATGATCGTTCTTTAGAGGATGAGTTCTGGGAGGCAATTTGCAACAATCAATCCAAAAACTAGCTAAAAAAAAAAAGAGGAGCTCTTTCTCACACAATAATGTAATGTTTACAAATGTATATTTGAGATAAAAAAAGCGTTAGTATAACGCTACTTTGTAGTAGAATAGTATTCTCTGATATGTAACAATTGAAAAAGCTTGATGTATTACATACTTTGTAGTAGACTAGTTTGTGAAAATAAAAATTTCGAGTGTAGAAACCATTTGTTTCATTTATAAAAAGTGGAATTGAGTTACTAAAAAAGGTACTTGAAAATATGCTTACAATACTTACAATACTGATAGGTAAAGATGACATCTTTGGCTACAATCTGTCCGTTCTTAGCACTTCACTCCAAAGTAACAATTTGGTATCAGATTACAAGAGGGAGCGTCTATATACCCCCAAGCATCATAAAGTACCTTATAAAAAATCCAGCTTTCATTTTACCCGCTAACTTTGCTATTCAGTCTTGCAGTCGCTTCGTAGCCCTCCCGGATACATAACTTATTTCTTCCTATTTATAGAATGTGAGATATGTGGCATGTCTCTTTCCAGTAAAACTATCTATATTCGGTAAACAATTATAGATGTTTTTTCACTGAAGTCTCGACTATCCCGGGGCGCGTGCAACTTTCCAAAATAAAATATTGGCGACACGTGCTAACCACTACAAATTTAAGCACCATTCAAAAATCATAATAGAGGCAGGGCGTAATGCCCTTTAGATGAGAGGAAAAAAACCTTTTAGCAAAGACCGCGAGAACTAACAATGGAGGCTCACCCCCGTGTGAACGAGTGGTGGGAAAATTTTCCCCCTGGGTTAGGGTCTGGCAGTCTTTCTTTGCTCCCCGCAAAACGTTTGTTCCACACTTGTGCAGGGGATTTTGTGAACCGTGTCTTCTAATGAATAGTAATGTCAACCTTATATTTTCCTTTCATACACATAACACTTGTATGCTATTGATCCCTTGGATATTTCTTAACATAACCAACTTTTCACGTGTAGAGTGCGTGCCCGGATAGCTTAGTTGGTATAGCATTAGGCTTTTAACCTGTTGGTCCAGGGTTCGAGTCCCTGTCTGGGCTGTTACAATTTTTAAACTTTTGTCAACGGACTTTTGCAAAAGGCTATTTACATAGCAGAATCTGCTTATGTAATTCTCAATTTATACTATATTATGAGCTAAATGTAGCATGTAGTTACTTGAATTAGGAAAAATTGGTTATATAAAACTCAAACTGATTCTTTTTCTTTGGTAGAAACCATGTATTGCTGAAGAAACCCGCTACAACATTGATAACAACATGGATGTCATTATTCGAGGTACTTTCACCGACACTGAATTGATTTTGAAACATGAAAAAAATTACATTGTCCTAAATAGCGATGAGTACCCAGCATGCGTGTACAAATCAGATGCGATCTTCGACACTTACAAGAACAGATTCCCCACACGAGAAGACAGATTCAGATCTATAAACATTATGGGAGAACTTTACTTCACCTTCGAGGGCAGTGGAGAAAACATAAAAGTGGAAATCAGCAACGCCACCGGAGAAGTCACACTAAATTTTGAACAATGGCGAAAATTTCTCTCTTACTATGACACCCTCATGGAGGAATTCCAGCGGCGGCTAAATTGTAATGACTATGTGATTTTCGCTTATTGGTAGTCTACTTTTCGTGTATATAAATCTGATATATTCTTGAATAAAAATAAACTTTTAAAAAATACTGCAATTGTTTCATTTGAATCCTAAATGAATATGTAAACTAAAAAACAGATACAAGGCAGCATTATTTCTCGATGTGCACACTAATAATGCTCTGCCATGCGTTCCTATGCCTCTGTTACAACCCTCTGTAAAGTTCATATTGCCTTGTGATTAACCAATCAACATGCTATAGAGCCTAAGCTTTAAGCTTCAGTCAGCGGAATTTAGTCCTGACTGTAGTAAAAATAAAACTCACATGATATAACGTCCACAAATAATCCCTGGTATTACTAAACACTCAAAAAGTCAATAGTTCTTGAAAAAAGGCCTATAAGGCTAAATAACAACATAGAAAACAATTAATTTTTCACAAATCTTTTATTATTTGCTCTAAAATACATTACATATTGGTAATTTTAGTATTGTACCAAGATACAAGTCTTTGTACATTTCTGAATGCACAACCTTGTTCTGATGGAGGCGAAGTATCAGAATGATACTTGCACAATCCTCCTTGAAACATGTACAAATTTCTAAGCGAAGGACAGTTTGCACTTTGCAAATCTACAATATTATAAATATTGAACAAATCTTTGAGAAGTTTGGATTTTTCTTCTCCCTTGCAATAGAAAGTTGAACCTTGACAGTTCAAATTTCTAAATACACTACGAACATAGTACACTTCACATCCCAGAGGAGTATCGTACGATAAAGCATGAATATTTTCTTTCACCCATTGGGATTCATTATTGTCTTTAAAATATTCTGGCACTTTTACAAGAGCATAATACACAGTATCCAAATTTGTAGAACTAACACACATCTCACGCAATATAAATTTATTATTGTACATAAAACCTTGCGCATCAATAATATATTGCGCCATTTTCACTTTAGATATTAACAAATATTGTTTCTTAACCACGAGCAAGCTCCGCTTCTCGTATAGGCGCTATAAGAGTTTTTACTAGTTCAAAATCATTTGAAATTTCACACAACACACTGTAAAAGTCTCTGTATCCTGTCGATTCCTCCTGTGCCTTCAAACCATCACCTACATCTTCATGATTAGCAAGATAAAAATAAAAAATATGACTTGTATTGTCCGGATCCTGCAGATAACGCTGGATTCTCTCGCACATCCACTCTACACAATTCTGGCATTCATTCTCTCCGCATTCCTCTTGGCAAATGATAAAACAATCGGAGAGTTGAACTTCGTCTTTACCGCGCACATCCTCGCACTCGTAAAAATGTTTAATAACGCAATCGTGGGCTAGTTGGTTGCCTTCATTTGAATAACAGCTCCAGCATGTAATGTACTTGTAAGGGGTATACTTTTTCAAAGCCTCCAGCACACAATCCTTATCGATATAATCGAAGAAACATGGACATATAAGCACCAAATCACTCATCTCCCTGGGGTTCTGCTCAGCAACGTCCGTTTTCACAATTCGTTTCTTCCAATCGGGCTTTCAGTTCTTTGCAGAGTACTTCACATCTGCTTCTCAGAAAGAACCTGCAACAATAACAATACACATTGTTAGTGATATTTTCTAATATTTTTGTATAATATTTTTTAAAAAACATCGCAGTGACAAAAGAATGGGTGGAATTCAGAAAGAGAGAAAGTGACAGAACCTGGAACAATAACAATACATATTGTTAGTGTTATTTTCGAGTATTCTTAGTATAATATTTTCAAAAATAATGTAAAACGCTTAAACTTTGTTTGCATGGCAGTTAAAAAACAACTTGAAATAAAGAATAGTATACAAAAAAAGATACTTACCAAATTAAAAAGCCTTTAGTTGCACTGCAACAACTCAGTCACGCTAAAAAATCTGTACGACTTTCAAGCCAAACACTTGAGAACTCTCTTGGACCGCTTCGTCTTCCGCTCGATATTTATAGATTCTTAGACAAAAGGCCAGTCAATATAAATATTATTTTCATTACTCTTCTCTGATTGGTTGAATCATTTATTAAAAACCTTCTCTCATTGGTTAATATTTTCTAGCCTCTACCCAGGACCGTTCGAGCTCCTCAATTATACCAAATATGACTCACCACCGACGCCAAAATGGCGTTTGTACATTAATGGAAAAACCATTAATTCCAAGTTCCCACGTCTGTATAAAGCACCCATGACTCATATCCGGCAGAAACGCATATATAATATACAACAATAGTGTTAGAATAGTCCGAAAACGAACTCCATAATAGTGTCTTTTGTACCTTAATGGAAAAAACCATTAATTCCAAACTCCAACGTCTGTATAAATCATCTGTGACTCATATCCGGCAGAAACGCATATATAATATACAACAATAGTGTTAGCTTAGGTCAAAAACGGAATACATAATAGTGTCTTTTGTGCACTAATGGAAAACCATTAATTTCAAACTCACACGTGTGCATGAGTCATCGATGACTCATCTCCTCCTCCACCCACGACACGTGGCGCTAGATTAAATAACAATAGCGTCACCCCTCGAAAATGAATAAAAAAGCCATTAATGTCAATTAAAGGGTCTATTGTTAGGAGTTATCTCGGATCTCTCCTACTGACATTTCATTTTGAATACGTTTTTTACCATTTCTCATATCGTTGGTTCACTTTCCCCTTCCCCTGAGATGACTGCTGATCTTTTGGCTGGTAGGCTATGATGTTCGGTCTGCTGGACGCGTTTCTAGCTTCGTTTTACAGCTAATAATGTGGTTGGAAGTTTGTCATTTTTCACAAAATTTGTGTGTTCCTTGCAACCCTGCCGTGCGCTGTTTCGCCGCAGGATATGACGTCACAGGTACGATCAAATGTTGTGTTGGGTTGCCAGCATCCAGGCGGCAAAATGGTCTTTTTTGAACGGCTGTAGTGTCGAATCGACGCACCAACGAGGAAAATGTTACTGGGAAAAGTTGTTTGTTTTGATGTCCTCTATACGAATCTGTGGCCCGTGGGCGCCATTAAAATGACATCCTGTATATATATATATATATATATATATATATATATATATATATATATATATATATATATATATATATATATATATATATATATATATACTTCCTGAAGTGCTTCCAAAACTCGTGTTTCTGAAGTTGAATCTGGCAGCAGTAAATTTCCAACATTTAGAACAGGAATTCATTTTGCATTTCAAAGAGCTGCTTGTGTACTAATGTTAAATCTCTTGAGAATCCATGTTCTTCTTAAAGGTTCACATAACCACCTTTTGTAGATGCAAATGTACATTCGCATCTCCTGAGACTATATATGTAAATACATATGATATGCAATAGAAATGTACATAGCAAATTTATTTTTGTCATGCTGAAAATAACATCCCATTTCTGTTTAATAATCTTATGTATCGGAATCGGTTAAATATCGGCATCGGTATCGGTTCCAAAAATTATCGGTGAGTACATCGGCATCGGTAAATTTTCAGCTTCGTCACATCCCTAGTATAATTGTTATCTAATTTGCAAATTTGTGTTAATTAAAGCAGCGGTGGTCAAGTCTATCCAACAGGATATCTGGGTTCTGGCTCTGAAAGTGTTCTTCGTAAAATTTCAGGACAAAATTATGATTTACGATTTTACATTGCAAATTGTATGGTAAGTGATTGGGCATATGATACGACTAATACCGGTAGTGTTGCTAACCACGATTATGTGCGACTAAAATATCACTTTTATACTTCATCAATAAAATCGCTATTGTTAAATTCAATAAATGCTGGACCTGTTTCCACTGTTTCTCTCTCATTTCGGTAAAGACAAGCTGAACACTCTTCCACTGTTTTTCTCTCATTGTGGTAAAGAAAAGTTCAACACTTGTTCGCAAGTCATGGAATAGCCTAGCAAAACGTCGAATTGTGATCCTACTATTCACCAAACCCTTACGAAATTTCCATTCTGGGAGAAAAGGTACTCCGATTTGGGGCATTTTAAAACACCATTATGGACGAGGCTATATAATGAAGAAAACATCAGTGTTTCCATGTTAATTATCACTCTGTTTTACAATAGGCCTAAGCTATTATTCGAGAATTAACTTGGAAAAGAAGAAGAAAGAGTTATCCTTTATCGCACAACGCGAGATTAACTTCGTGTTTTGACGTGAGGCCCGGAATGCGTACGTTGTTAGGTTAGGTTCTCTTATCATAAATACACCGTAAATGTATTATTTATGCTAAGAGAACTTAATATAACAAGCCTTATCTAACAATGAATGCAAGGTTGTTCTCGCGTTGTGCGAAAATATAGACTCACTGAAATAAAAATCACACAAAACTCGTGTTATTACTGATGCCGATATTAAATTTCATTTCTATGTAGCATCTGTCAAACGCTTTCCAGGTCTTACTCCATTTATCTCGCTATACCCCATCATAATTAATCTCCCTGAAACTAATTTGTAGCTCTCATTATTCTAGAATTTTTCTTTGGGTATTGTTAGTATTTTTGTAATAATTACAATTTTTGTTGAAGGGAATCTAGAAGGAACATTGCGTGACATCTCGCGACATCTTTCAAAAGCATAAGTTGGGTTAGGTCCCACAGATATAATGTTGCTGTGATTACCACTTTTGCTACAGAAATTAGCGTATAAGTTTTTATTAAAGAGTGCATTTGTCCTTGCTATTAGATCAGTGACGTCCTTTATCTCTTGTAATTGTGGCAAAGCGCGCTCTCTTGACCCTTATTGACTCCACAAGAAAGAGTGTTGAAAATGTTTTTCTCTCGTCCCGCCTCCTCTCAATCCACAGCTAGCAAGTAATTCCGAGGATCGCCGGCAGATGGTGCGCAATTGAAGACGGCCTCAACAATGGCTGTGGCGACGCCCTGCGCGAGAATGCACTTTATTGGCGGTTGCGGAACAGTAAGGGCGGCGACAGAAAGGGCGTGGTGCCAGTAACCTGGTCCAGACTGACGCCACGATGTGGTCGGCATGGCAACGAAGAGTGGAAGGCGCTTCTGTGCGAGATCTCGTGGAGGACAGCAACGTCGAAACTAATTGAGGACTAAAAGTGGTAAACGTTGTAAGTGCCAAAAGCGAAAGTGTTGGGAAATCGCATCGTTCCGCACATCAGCCCGTAAGAACGTTCACACTAGTGACCTCTTTACACGCCCTTTGAACTACTTAGAGGGCTACCAGCCACTTTTCACGTTTACCACATTATAAAGCATGGCACAATGCACACTTTAACGTGGATATAACGTGTTTGAATTATTTTGGATCTTGCAGCGTTTACCAATTTTAGTCTTCAATTATTCTACATCGCTGTGACGTATTTACAATTTTAATGTGGCGGAAGTGTGTTACCAGGTAGGACGAAATATGATCACTACGTCTCTCCCCCACACATAACCTCTCTCTCTGCCTCTCTCACCCTCCTCTCTCTCCTTTCTCAACCTCTCTCATTTTCTCTCTATCACTATCTATCTTCCTCTCTCTGTCTTTCTCTTCCCCACTCTTTTCTCAGTCTCTCTCCCTCTCTATCACTCACTCCCTCCCTCCCTCTCTTTCTGTTCTCTCTCCTTTCTAAGCCCTCTCACTCTCTGTCACTCTCTCGCTCTCTGTCTGTCTATCACACTCTTCCTCTCTTTTTCTATATGTCACCCTCTCTCTTTTATGTCTCACTCGTTTCCTCGTCTCTCTCTCTCTCTCTTTTTAATCACTAGGCAGGCATTCATAGCTTTGCACATTTCTTGATAGGGGTGACATATTCATATATTCATGTCATGAGAAAATTAATTTTGTTAACATTCAATTTATTTTCCCTTTTCTTTAAGGTGAAAAGAACTTCATTTTACAATTAGCGATTTCCAAAGAGGAAACAATCTTTTGTAGGTACAGACACTGTCAATAAAAATGGGCTTACCTACATCCTAAAATATACACTTCACTGCAATGCGCTATGCGTGTTACCTAACTCAACGGCGATGGCCGAACTGGCTATTGAAAAGTAGGTGTTGAAATTCTCTCATCGCCATTCAGATAGGCAACACACACAACATCGGTTCCTCGGTGTTATTTTCTTACAAAACAGGCGTCATTTATCACAAAATTCGCGTTTTGACTTTAGTACACTTTTCTTCCAAATATATCTTAAATTATAGTCTACCTTCAATATGCTTTTAGAAGTAGTATTTTAAACTTGTAGGTCTCGACGCCTGTTGGTGACAGTTTCATGCCTTGGAAATAATTTTGGAGGAAGCTATTTTCCACTAGTAGCTATTTCTTGCGCGACAGATACCGATGTTGCGGCTCCCGTATGACGGTGGGTGCGCACTCGATCTCCCGTCAGATTCTCACCCCTCTCCTCGGTTCCGTTCCGATAGAAGGTAAAAAAGTTGGGAACGTCCATGTGTATGTGCTTCCACGTAGATGTTGGAATTGTTTAATACATAACACGTACCAGAGCTTCTTTTAAATATAATTTTGTAAAACATGCGCGTTATACAGAGTGCGCAGAAATAACTCCCTGATTTCATATGTAAATAAAGCGAAGATAGATGTTATGTAAAACTTTATTTCACAGTTGAAAAGAACAAGATTTACCATTTTGTTTCCCATATGTACCGGGAAATAACTCTGAATTTACCGCTACCGATTATCTCTCGTTTCGCCGAATGCCCCAGAGACAAAATTTTAGGAGAAATGGGAATTCCCGTTTTGCCGAATCCCCTTTCGCCGAATATTCTAAGGTGAGGGAATTTTCCCTCTGCCGGGAAATTTCAGGAACTGAAGGGAAAAAATATTTCATTGACGATGAAAGTGAATGTACATCGGATATCAGAATTCAAAGTCTAAATTATTTTGAAAAATATTTTCTGCTGCTGGTGTTATTTGAATATGAAATTGCGTTAGCTTACTACAAGTGAAAACAATATTTAAAAAAAAAAGCAGTTCTCAGCATATTCGCACCCTTCTTTTAATGCAGAGATTTCAATCCATTACCAAACACATACTATTTGAAAAATGATCAAATATTTTGGGGGTGAACTCGTTATGAACAACAAACTGAAAACTGATCAGTATTTCCCTGATAGAAACTATGATACCTGTGGAAAACAATAAGAAATCAAAGATACTACCCCACTGTGGAGGGAAATTTTCCTTCATTCAAAACGTTCGGCGAAAGGGGATTCGGCAAAACAGGAATTCCTCTTTCGCAGAAAATTTTACTTAACCTAACGAACTCTCTAGCCTTCTTAAACCCGAAGGTTCATGGCTGCAGCAACACAGGCCTTCCATCTGTCCCTATCTTGAGCAAGTTCTATATACTCTTTTCCATCCCTACCGATTTCCCTTAGGTCCATCTCAACGTTGTCCCTCCATCTTCGTCTTGGCCTTCCTACAGGTCTCTTACCATCAGGTTTCCCAACAAGAATCCTGTAAACTTCTCTTTCCTCTCCCATTCGTGCCACATGACCTGCCCACCTAAGTCTTCTTGATTTATTCATTCTAATAATATCTGGACATGAATACAAATAATGTAGTTCTAAATTATGTAACCTTCTCCACTCACCTGTCTCCTCATCACTTTTAGGTCCAAAGATTTTCCTAAGGATCTTATTTTCAAATACTCTCAATTTATGTTCCTCTTTCAATGTAAGGGACCAAGTTTCACATCCATATAATACTACAGGCAAAATTACGGTTTTGTATATTTTCACTTTTAGTTTCTTAGATATTAAACGAGAAGACAAAAGTTTATGAAGAGAGAAGTAACATGCATTTCCTGAATTAAGCCTACTTTTTATTTCCTCTTTAATATAATTTTCATTTGTTAATATTACTCCTAAATATTTGAATTTGGAAACTGTTTCAAACGAGTTGTTATCAATAATTAGATTTTGATTATTACCTAACACTTGGTTTCGGCCTGTAAGCATATATTTAGTTTTCTCTTTGTTAACTTCCAAACCTATCTCTTTAGCAGTTTTGAAAAATATTTTAGCATTATTCTTAATTGTATTCACATCATCCTCCAGTAAGTCTACATCATCTGCATATGCTACCATTAATTTTAGTCCTTCTTTAGTTTCTTTTACCTTCCTAACAGCATATTCTAAGGCAAAATTAAAGAGCAATGGAGATAATGCATCTCCTTGTTTTAAACCAACATGAATTGTAAATTTGTCAGACATATTAATACCCACACGAATTTTACTTTCTGTTTCACTGGTGCATATTTTTATCATACTAACAACACTCTACTAATATATTACATAATTTATAACTAAAAGGGCCGGACGGTCGTGCCATCTGCACGTTATGCGGCGAAGAGGAGACGAGGGCTCACATCCTACACGAGTGTGTTTGGTCGGCACCCCTGAGACAACGCAAATGGGGGGACAGTGCAAGGGACAGCATTGAACAGACCATCCAGGCTATATGTAGTAAGGAGAGGAGTGGTATAACGAATGTAAATATCAAAGCCCTGGGCTCCTATTTGCATGCAGTTTGGAGGGAGCGCAGGAAAATGCTGCAAGGAGTCAGAGAAAGTGAAGGGTACGGAACAGCAGGGGCTCAAGCATAAGTAGAGAGTGTAATGTAGTGAACAATCTCAAATGTAAGAAGAGGACCACATTGCTATTTATATATGTACATAGTATGTAATTATTTTCCAAATGTTTCTGTTTATAAATGTTTCTGAATGTATGATAAATGTGGTGCATGTTTAAGGTCGGGGTGTTTATGTAACAATATTGTAAGATACGCACAGCCGAAGGGCTCGTTCCAATATCAATAAATATCATATCATATCATATCATATAATTTATCTCTTTTGACCGAATCATATGCTTTCTTGAAATCAATGAATAGCTGATGGACATTTTGATTATATTCCCAATTTTTTCAAGTGTCTGTCTGATGTGAAAAATTTGATCTGTAGTTGAACTGTTACGTTTAAATCCACATTGATAATCATCTATAATTTCATTACCATATGGGGTTAGTCTTGTTAAAAGAATGTTAGATAATATTTTATATGTTGTTGAGAGTAGAGAAATTCCACGGTAATTATTGCAGTTCATTTTATCATTTTACTTAGCTGTGAAATCTGATATAATGCGTCTATGGGCCATTCAGCGAAATGGGAAGACACGGCGCTATCTGATCCGGCGCTAATGATGCGGGTGTATCGTGTCATGGCCTTGGGTAGTACGTGCATGACCAGTTCAGTCCCGTTCCTGGTGTGGAGCAGTGAGTATCGTGAGTTCGCAATAGAGGCATAATTCAAGAATGGGGAGTTGGTTATCACCAGTGGCGCAACCACAGGGGGGTATTAACCCACCAACCTTGAACCGAAATGAGTTTCTAGGAGGGCAAACAATGACGGCCAAGTGTACCTGCAGGGGGCAATTACCGCCCACAACTTCAAATTTTATACAAATAAAAATACTTTTCGTAAAATTTTGTTGCTCGCTTCTCTCGCAATACTTGCTTTCCTCAGTCTTATCGAGTTCAGAACCGTAGTTAGGGGGGAGGGAGGGAGTCGGGCCTGGCCGTCGAATAATCTAAATGAAAATAATTTGTAAAATTGATTCATTTGTGGTTTTAAGCCCACGTTACGCACAGAAAGACTAATCTGGACTGGACCTAGAGTTTAAAGTGGGATCCGAACCATTGTGCCATGTGCCTCCACCGGATATCGAACCCGGGACCCCTTGATTGCAAGGCAACAACGCTACCACTGTCCTATCGGGTTGGAGAGTATAGAACTCTTGAATATCAATGTTGCCTTAGATTATCACAGGAATTCTAGTATGAGAGGTACTGAGCATTAAATTGGGTGGAATCTTGAGGGGTGTTATGCAGATATTGGATACCAATGTTATGTCTTAGATTGGCACAGCATTTCTGTAACAAAATAAATTTTTCAATTTGGGCGGACAATATATAACGCTTTGGTATGAAATTCCTAAGCTGATCATTAGGCTGTCAGTTTTCTATATCTTTTTGAAGTTGTATAGTATCAAGTGGATTTTAGTCGGGATTATTCGCAAAGCCAGGTGGCGGTGGGTGTCATAACCACACGCCTTTGTTCCTTCTCTCCCAAAAGTAGCATAGGATATTTGACAAGGTACAAGGTACTAAAAAATAAGAAGTGCACGGGTATTTGTAGTTTTGTTATTTTTCGTCTCATTCTGCCACTTTTGGCTAATGAGGAATGAGAATGAATGAAGGTTAGTCACAATAGTAGCTACAGGGAAAGGCAAGGAGGCACCACAAGCGCCGAGGCAAAGTTGAGTTTGTGTTTTAAGTTCACTTTATGCAGAGTAAGGCTAATCGGGACTGGACCTACAGTTTAAAGTGGGATCCGAACTAGTATGTGCCTCCACCGGGTATCGGACCCTTGACCCCTTGATTAGAAGGCGACCACGCTACCACTGCGCAATCGGGGAGGCCCTCCGAGGCAAAGTGTGTGCTGACCGAGCAAAAGAGGAAAAAGTTGGAAGAGGGTTTTGATGAATTTGCTTTATTTTACTTCTCTTTTTGTGACACTTTTGGCTAATTTGCGAAAATGGGGATGAGTGATGATACGATGAAATCGATGAATGGACAGTTGAGACTCACAATCATCCATGTCCAGGCCAGGATTCGAACCCGGGACCCCTGGCGTCGTACGCGATGTGCTAACCACTCCCCCCCATTTTAAATCAGACAATTACAGTAAATCTTTACAATGCTTACATGTATGTTATTCAAGTATTACATTTAAAAAGTTGGCATAATGTAATTTTCTATAATCTAAAGACATTTATTCATATTCTTGTATTAGAGTTAGTCCAAAATCCAGGTAATTAGAATTTTTCCCCACAGGAAATAGAAACATTAGGTATTGTGCTATTAACCACTGAACTGATTTTTGCTTTGTACTTGGGAACAAATGAAACTCTGGTAAGATAATGTCTTTTGCTGATACTTGGTTTGGTGAAGTACGACAGATTCTACTGATCATTGTTCTTAATTTTGACCAAGCTGTGGCTGCTTTCTTACATTATGTTATCTTATGGGTAATCGAATCTGGTACTTGGCAATTATAACAATTTGGGGAATTACTAAAACCATATTTATGACATCTATCTGCCGTTACAATTACTTGTTGAGTTACTTTATACCAAATAGATAATGCCTTGTTCGTTAGATGTTTCGCCGTTACATTGTTCCATATTTGTTTCCAATTACATTTTGTATTTTCTCTTTCAATTCGAACGGTTATTATGTTTGCGTTAAGTTGCTCACTGTAAATCTGTTTGACAGAAGGACTGTATGTTGCAGAGTTTTATAAAATGTATGAATGGCGATCTCAGTATAAAACATTAATTCTCTGGGAATAATATTTATATCCATTGGTGAAGTTAATGGTACCTCTTTTAACAGTGCAATTATTATTTGTTGCGTGGTGGAGTCAATTGGAGAATATGTCGCTGAAAGACCGCTGTGAATGAATAAAGCTCTTGATTGTATCGCCACACTCTTTAAGTTCATACCTCCCCTCTTTTCCGGGAGATATAGCTCGCTCATAGGCACGCGGAACACCGAGTCATGCCAGAGAAATTTGCCAACCTGTTGCTTTACCCTAGATATTTGCTTCGCTGTCAAGGTCAATGTCTTGGATAGGTACCAAAGCTTCGATAAAGCGTAGATGTTTCGTATCTCACTCGCGATTTCAAACAAAGAAACCTGAGTTGATTTGCACGTAAAGTATATATCACTTTTTCGGTCACTAACCGACTATTATGTTCAATGGTGTCTCTGATATTTGTATAAAAATGTATACCTAGTATTTTCACTTTCTGTGCTACACGTACACTAGTGTTATTACTAAACAAATTGTTTACTCCCAAGGGTAACAAAAACGTTTTGTTTAAATTTAGCTTTGCACCCGAGACATTTTCAAAATATTTCAAGTACCTTTGTGCATTCTCCAAATCCCTTTCACTATTTAAGAATATTGTAATATCGTCCATATAACTACTTACTTGAATCGTTTTTGACATGACAGAAATGCCTTCATTTATTTCTTGTAATCTTTTAAGTAAGGGAGCCAGTGTTAATACATATAATGCACTACTCAGTGGACTTCCTTGTAAAACACCTCGTTTCATTTGAAATGTTTCCGTAAGACACCCATTAATTTTTAGTTTTAACTTAGTGTCACCATACAAAATTTGTATCCATTTTATAAAGGTATCTCCGTAACCAAAAGCCTTTAGAACACTGTACATATATTTATGACTAACTCTATCATAAGCCTGTGAGAAATGCACTGATAAAATTGCTTTGTTGGCTTGCTGATTTTGTGTTGTAATAATTACATCACGTATAGTTTGTAATAAATGATGAATTGTTCTTTGAGGATTACATGCATATTGTGTGTCCCCTATTAGTTTATGCATGTAAGGAATTAAGCGGATGTTTATGCATCTACTGATAATCTTAATATCACTACTTAGAATTGTAATCGGGCGATAGTCAGTAACCACTTTAGGTTTCTGTTTTTTTGGAACAAAAACCACTATTCCTGTTCGACTTGAGGATCCTAATTTCCCACTCTGTAATACATCATTGACCCATCGCGTGAAAACGTCCCCAAAGAGATTGCAAAAGGTTTGATAAAAGTGTGAGGGCAGACCATCCTCTGCCGTTGATTTATTTCTGGCCGCTTTGAAAACTGCATTTCTAACTTCGGTGTTCGTAAAGGGCTTACTAATTTCCTTTCGCTCTTCTTCAGTTACTCTTTCTGTTACTTGGTTCGTAAAATCCCAATCGGATTCTACGGGATTATGAGCCTGACCCATTAATTTTAAATAATATTGTAAAAATGTTCTCTGAATTACTCTGGGATTAGTTGTAGACTCTCCTGTCTCATCTGTTATCACTGTTATTAAGTGACTTTTAACTTGTCTATGCTCTTGTAAAATATGATATAAATTTGCCTCTTCATCATTATCCAAAGGTAACTTTTTGCTTTTAATTTTTACGATGCTTCTCTTTTTTCGGTGTAGAGAGAGTAATTTTGATTTCATCTCGTTAATGTAAGGCATATTTACATTACCTTGTAATGCTAGACTTTGTAAATCGTGTAACACGACATAATAGAAATTATACATGTTGTTAAAATCTCTACTTTTTTCTATACTATACATTTTACTAATATAACGGAAATTTTGGTTTTACAATGAATTCCCACCAGTCTGTTAGGGTCTTACTGGGTGATCTACGCCTAACTAGCTCTAGCCAAGTGTCTTTTATTAGCAGTTCATAATTTTTATCCGCCAATACTGAACAATTTAGCATCCGGTATCCTCTTCCCATACATGATTTGTTTTGTTCCAATTTTATTTTTAATATTAAGGCACTATTATCACTGAAGCAAACGGGAAACACACTTACACTATGTACATTTTCTTTATAACCCTTCGCTATATAAAATCGGTCAATGCGTTGAGTTGAGTTGTAAAATGTGTAAATCCTGGTTGGTCTCTATGTTTACAACTCCATGCATTTTGTAACTGTAAACCTTTTGTTAATTCATAGAGTGACCGGGAAAAATTATAACCGGGTTGTTGATCTTGCCTATCTAGGACGGAATTGAAGTCAGCTGCCACTAACGCATTTAATGTATGCGATGTTAATTCTGGACTTAGGATTGTAGAAAAAAAATGTTCTCGTTCATGCTTATTATGACTTCCTGAAGGCGCGTATACATTGCATGAAAACAAAGGACCTAATTCCGCACTTATTAGTCTTCCTGATGGGTGGAGGGTAACATTATGTAAATCAATTCCTTGATGCACCGCTATTGCTGTGCCTTGATATGTGGCAGTAAAATTATTATGAACATTGTACCTGGCCAAAGATGAAAAATTGTCAATGCCTACCTCTTGTAGGAAGGCTATATCAATATCCGACAGTGTCAAAAAAAATCATTTAACGCCATTAGTTTATTCTGACTTTGTAATTTGTTAAGGTTAATCGTTGCTAATGTAAATATGTACATTAGGGATGTAAGGGTCTGATTTAAGCAATGCATTAATAATTGTTAGTACTTTACGCTTTGCATTTGTTCCACTTTTGACGCTGGGTAGAATCACTCATATCTCATCGTCGCTACCGGATCAAGAACTGTACGCATTACTGTATCACTTTGTTTATCTATCCCTGCCACATTTAGGGACGCTTTAGCCCCCTTACTGGCAAGAGGCTTATTATATATATTATACCCAACCTTAGCACAAAAAAAAAACGTAACACTTTCACACGCGTCATTAATTTTCGTGAAGTTTTTTGCTTTCGTTAGCACTGACACTAGAACCTAGATTGTTACCACTTTGGGACCTGGTAATTCGCACTGGGGAGGGAGAGATCATCACTCTTCTTGGTCGGTGGGTTGATTTCCGCATCCCGTTGAGAACTTTTCTTGCGCCGCTTCTGCTTCTTCTGCTGCTTCTGCTGTCCTTCCATGGGTAGCTTCCTTCTGGTAGCATCCTTCGGTGGGGCCCGTGAACCCGAAACAGGCTTCATCTGGAGTCAGCTGGATGTCAGAATTGTCAGGCACATTCATCTGGTCTTCACACTTAATTTGGTTGGCACCCTCTGGTTGATCTTCATGAATTCCCATTTGGACAGTTTCTTCCCGTTCCACTTCATCAGCCCATAACAGTGATGTTTCCATGGTTTCGTCAGTCGCGTTGTTCCCCGAAACGGGTACCACTGCAGGATCGTCTTTCGGTGCTTGCTCAGTTGACGCTGTTGGTGCGTCTCCCTTTGTCTTCTGACTCAATTTCATTTTGGTGGGTAGTGTCATCACCGTGGGTCGCGAGTCCACTTGCGTTTCTTTGACGGTGAGTTGCGTTGGTGGTCGAATGACACTTTGGGCGTAGGTGCTGGGTTCCTGGTTGTTCATAGATGTGCCAGCTTGGACCGAGGTTGAACTTGCTACATTCTGCCTAGTGCGTCGTCTTCTTTGGGGACACGTGGCCGCTGCGTGTGTCAATTCGTCACAGATCTTGCAAGAAGGCTGCTGCCCATAGTATGTGACCCAATATCTCGCACCTTGGATCGTGACGTAAGACGGTATTGACTGCTTCGATACCATCATCAACACTTTTATGCTCGTACGGGTACGATAGATATGTTCGTGCGAGTAAGTCTCGTCGTCGATAGACTCTATTTCGCCATATTTGCCGAGTACCGCAGATATTACCGTGACTTCCATCGGGATGACATGTAGTCGCACCATCGTTGATATTTTGTCAGCCCATTCCAGTCGTACATCATGATCACCCTCCTCATCATGAAACACCAACATTCGTCCTAACTTCCGTATTATTTGCTCACCTAACAGGTGTGATACCAGTTAAATGTAAACACACTTACGAAAATGGTCAATTCAATACTTAAAATCTGGTCTTCGGCGAGAGCCAACGTTTCACTAATCCATCGGTGTAACTGCACTGACGTGGGTCTCTTTTGTTCACTCGAAAACGACAATGTTAACGTATTTATACGACGTGTTTCCATTTTAGAACAGTCAGAATTACTCTATTTAACTCTTAACTAGTACTCCCTCCTACTCACCAGGACACGGCCGTGTACGTCCCAAGCTGCAAGCGCTACGCGAGACGATGTTGCTCGTACGGCTGCTAACGCGAGACTGAGTCCGCCACGAGGGCCGGCTTGGAAGGGAGTAAACGTCGCGGTCCCTGTGAAAATATTGACTGTTGACTCCGTATTAAATTAGTAGTATTGCCAGTTTCGAAATAAATACCTTCAAAATTTTCTTACTCGAATTACTACTTATTATGTACAGGAGGGATTGAATGGGGCGGGAGGGGCATTGGAAGTGACCTCTCTTGAAGATTTGCATTGCTTTTTTGCAAGCAACGATAGATAATTTGCACATTTCGCATTGCACACACATATATACACATATTCTTTCTGCCGACATTTTGCCAATTGATATGAGGCTGGTTGAGCTCCAGAGCCGCTCACCTAACTGGGTCTCCCGCATGTCAGTCAGACGCTCTATCGACTAAACCACGGCACGACAGACTCAGCTTCGAAACGAAGTTTCAGCCAGAAGCGACGCGTAAATGACGTTTGATAGTTAACTGAATAGATCACCTTCGACACAGCACCAAAGGGGTTATCAAGAGGAAAACGCGCCGTCCGACAAATCAAGCGTCGCAATGGTAAAATTGCACAAATTTTAGTAGGAAATTATTCCCCATCCAGCCTAATCACTAGACTTGGCCCGCATAATTTCTTCCTGCAGTTGCAGCATTTTCACGATGTTGTTACGTTAAAAATACTACTGTATTGTCTATTCCCTGTGCTGGAATAATTTTACTAAATGTGCTATATTTATGGTAACGCATTGTAAATTATTACCTGATACAGCATAAAAATAAGTAATGTAAAACGTGCATTTCTAACTTGTCGCAGAAAGTTGCACTTGAGATAAAATCCAGAGAATTTTGATAATGAATTGCTATTTTAGCATGGGAGTGGAATTTCACTGGAGGAGACACCAAATTATGTTTGCACTATCTATGGCTCTACATATGAAACAATAATTATAATTGAATCAGTCACATAAGCAAGACAATTTGGGTTAAGACATCTGCAGAATGAATATTTGGTGTGCCCAGTTAGATATTTCTGACATATCATTAAGCTGTCGACTTTTAAAAATTTGTTCCACACCCACAAACACTGTTCATACATAATTTATTTTCTGACATTTCAAATTAAGTATCTTAACAATCAATGTGCTAGCTTTGTCGAAAATGTAAAACATTTTTTACAGATATAACTGTCGACCAATTGACAGGCTATTGCATTCAAATTCAAATCAATTACTATATATTTACGAAAATACTTTGGGGGGGGGGATTATGATGAACAAATTTGGGGGGATTGCGTCCATGGTCTTGGGGGGATCGGTACCCCTGGGTTATATTGCACACATTTCCGCCTTGCTCTAAATGCTAATGTTCCTGACAGGAAGACTATTTTGTTGTGGGTGTAAACGTTCCGAAGAATAGGCTCGGCTTCAAAAGCCTTCTGACAGACCTCGAGGCATGCGGACACCACAAGCAGTGTGACAGGCCATTACGAGATCTCCACAACGGTCGGCCCGTAGTCATGCTGCTGCTACTGAAATTTCTGATCGCCGTCTAGGAGAATTTTACATTTGGGCCTACAGTTTCATCTTTACAAACTGACGGTTGTGCAGAAATTTACTGAACGTGACTGAACTAATTGATGTGAATCTGCTGAGGCTATCCTGCAAAATATTCCACATGACGTTATTGTGTTCTCCAGTGATGAAGCGTACTTTCATGGAAACGGATTTTACTGTAACGTCTGACCTTAATGTAGGGATGCTTCGCAACTTCCTGCAGCCGCAATTGAACGAACGTGGCAATTTAGCTGTGTGGTTACAACAGGATGCACCATCACGCGTATCGATGAATGTGAAATGTTTCCAGGACATCTGATCTCACTTCGAGGTGACATTCCATGGCCAACTCATTCGCCCGATCTCTCACCCTGTGACTTCTTCCTGGGGGGAGGGGGGATACCTGAAGGTTAAAGTTTAGCAAGGAAGACCGAGGACAACCAATGAGCTGAAAGATGCTTTCCGACAGGAAATCGCGGCAATACCACCAGACAAGACTAGGAGGGTAATGCAGAACTTCAGAGCGAGTCTTCCGAAATGCGTAGACTGTGAAGGTCGGCATTTGGACGATATCATTTTCAAAACAAAGCAGATGGTGTTGATAGAAAGGAATCAAATCGACTGATATTCTTTCAAATTTCATACGTTTTTCTTGCTTCTCTTCTGTTTTTCTATCGTAGGTTCACTAAATGAACGAACGTATATTAGAAAACATAATTTATTAAAATACATTGTTGGCACATATTTGTGCGCTTATTAAAATTTGGTGTATTTTGAATTTTTTTTTGGCAATGAATGTCCTAGCTCTGATAATTATCCTAGCTATGATTCCGCGCGCCAGAGCTGTAGTAGCCTACTGTAATGCTTTTTTAACGCTGTACAGTGGGATCCATGAGTATCACCGCGCAAAATGTCCATCACCATGTTCGTGCACTTTATTTGACCGAGTAAGAGCTTCAAGAATTAAAAGAAAACTCAAAACAAGCTGTTTGTCGTATACCGATTGAACATATACGCCGGACTTGATCTGCATCAGCAGTGAACGCCAGACCTGGTTATTAAGTGTTGTTTCTCATCAGTCTGTGTTAAAGTTTCTGTCATGTATGTCTCAAAGTCATAGCCGTTCTTCGTGACGAGACTTCTTTCATTTATACCGATATGTAAGTTGTTATACTTATTCTGTTATTAAAAAAAGTAAAGTGTTCCCCGGGGCCGCTTCCACCGTTAGAAAAGTTCCCGGATTTGAACCGGCCGGGGATCGAACCCGGGACCTTGAGCATGGTAGTCAGACGCGTTACCGACTGAGCCACCGCGGCCACTTATTCTGTTATTGTGTTGGTGAATTATACACTCTTGTTCGCGTTGGAACTTCAGTCTTATTCTTAACTACATTTCCTGGATCACCGTAGAACAGAACGAACCCGAAATTCAACACTGTTGACAACTTCTGCACCAGCATACATAAAAATCCATCGCTTAAAAACACATAGGATGGAAGAGAAAAATTTGTGAGAATAGTCATGGACAATTTGCACGGTAATACTCGTGGATCCCACAGTACTACTGCGAGAAAAGTTCGGTATTTGAGTAATTTCCTAAAATGTAACTTCTTAAGGGCAACTAGTTGTATAGAAGAGATCTCTCGTACACGTGTGGACTGTAGAGCGAGCGAAGGTACTGTAAGAGGGGTGGAAAGCAGGGAGTTAGCGAGGTAAGGGACTTTGTCGGTGGCGTCGTCATCCGATCCGTGAGCAACAGCGCACTGTGGTAGTGTAATCATGTCAGAAGAAACATGAGGTAATTCCGTGAGAAGGATTCCCCACGTCTGCCCTGCTGCTTACTGGCCTTGAGATGAATTGTGCAGGCGAGAAGCTCACACCGCACGGAGCGTTCGTAGGCCACCACAAGTGGAAGCGAGATACTCAAGTCTGTTCGTTGCTTCCATCTCTCTCTTTCTATATTTTCTTCCCTCCCATTGTCAGCTTATACGTTCTCGCTCTCTCTTTTTCAATTCACCTATCTTTCTATCTATTTTCTTTCTCCCTTTATCAACCTCTCTCTTTCTCTCTCTCTTTATCAATCTATCCCTCTACCTCCCTATCTATTTTATTTATCACGTCCACTACGTTCACTCTTTCTCTATTGTCTTCAAGCCTTTCCTATTTATCAGCCTCTACTCTCTCTCTCTCTCTCTTTCTCTCTCTCTCTCTCTCTCTCTCTCTCTCTGTGTCTGTTTCCTTTTGTCTTTGTTTGTCTCCCTCTCTTTGTTTCTTTTTGTCTTTGTTTTGGTTTTCTCACTTTCTCTCAGTTTCCTCTTGTCTTTATTTTCTCTCTCTTTCTCTTTGTTTTCTCTCTTTCTCTCTGTTTCCCCTTGTCTTTGTTTTTCTCTCTATCTCTCTGTTTCCTCTTGTCTTGGTTTTTCTCTCTTTCTCTCTGCTGTTCCTCTTATCTTTATTTTCTCACTCCTTCTTTCTGTTTCTTCTTGTCTTTGTTTTTCTCTCTTTCTCTCTGTTTCCTCTTATCTTTTGTTTTTCTTTCTTTCTCTCTGTTTCCTCTTATCTTTGTTTTTCTTTCTTTCTCTCTGTTTGCTCTTGTCTTTGTTTTTTCTCTCTCCGTTTCCTCGTGTCTTTGGTCTTTTGGTTTTCTCTCTTTCTTTGTTTCCTATTATCTTTTACTCTATCTTTATATTCCCTTTTGTCTTTGATTTCTCTCTCTTCCTCCCTGTTTTCTTTGACGTTGTCTGCTTCCTTATGTCTTTGTTTTCTCTCTGTTTCCTTTTGACTTCTCTCTCTCTCTTTCTGTCTGCCCCTCCTTCCCTCCCCCTCTCTCTGCTCTGCGTGCTAGAGAGACACGGGGGGTGGGCTTGAGAGAAGAAAGAGAGTGAAATTGTGAGTAATAAGGTCAGTGCATAATATTACGAACGACACACATGGACATATTGCAATTTGTCAATGCAAGTGCAATAAAGCCAGCTACACGCAACCCAAATTGATATCATCATTCAATATTTAACATTTCCACGGGTTCACGAAAGCGACTAAATGTATGTCAACCTAATGCAGCGTTTCACATGTCCGTTACTTGCAACAAATATAAAGTTAATGGAGAAGACCTTGCACTACACAGGGGAAACACGAAAGTGCATAGGGACAACCAAGGACGATGCAATTATGAAATCAATTCTTGTTGAAGCTGCCAGCATATTTATGCACGCAAGCATTAGCACACAGACAGTAGCGCAACTAACGACTTCACCCACGCAGAGAACCTCACTCTTAAATTTATACTAGTTAACTTTTGTTCACTTCGTCCTTCAGCTCACCAATTTCTGAAATAATTATAAACAGATAGAACAGCGTCGTAATAGTGTAAAAGCATAATACTGCGAAGCCTGAGGTCTTAGGCAGGGTTGTTAAAGGTCCAGGAATTTTAAATAAATTCAATTCCGGTCCAGCAGAGAAAATCAGCAGGTGTAAATGGGTTCTGGACCGTAAAGATCCTTCTTATCTGTAAAGTATTTAAATTCGGAACTATTTTTCTAGATCAATTTAAATACGGTCCAGTAACCGTTTTCCGTATGAATTTAAATTCGGTCCAGAAACCTTATTTCCGGATCAAATTTAAAAGCGGTACAGGAACTTTTCCTCTGGATGAATTTAAATGCGGTACAATAACCTTTTCTCCGGATCGTTTTAAATAGGGTTCATGTAACGCACTGAAATGAAACAAAACACAACTTGGAGCGAATGTAAATTGCGCGAGAGAAAAAGGTTCCGGTCCTGTAACGGAACCCAATAGAACCCATTAGAATGTATGTGGTCCTCCATCTTTAACATACTGGGTTGTTAAGGGTCTATAGGAATTGCAAATATATTGAATTCCCGACGGGGAGAGAAAATCAACATGTGTGAATGTGTCACAGACCGTAAAGAACCTTTTTAAGTTTAAAGCATTTCAATTTGGTCCCGGAACCTTTTTCCGGATCAATTTAAATACAGTCCAGGAACCTTTTTTCGGATCAATTTAAATACAGTCGAGGAACCTTTTTTCGGATCAATTTAAATACAGTCCAGGAACCTTTTTTCGGATCAATTTAAATACAGTCCAGGAACCTTTTTTCGGATCAATTTAAATACAGTCCAGGAACCTTTTCTCGGATCAATTTAAATACAGTCCAGGAACCTTTTTTCGGATCAATTTAAATACAGTCCAGGAACCTTTTTTCGGATCAATTTAAATACAGTCCAGGAACCTTTTTCCGGATCAATTTAAATACAGTCCAGGAACCTTTTTTCGGATCAATTTAAATACAGTCCAGGAACCTTTTTCCGGATCAATTTAAAGACGGTCTAAGTTCCATATTGAAATGAAACGATACGCAACTTGGACCGAATGTAAATTGTGCGAGAAAAAAGGTTCCGGTCCTGCAGCGGATCCCAATAGAACCCTCTAGAATTTATGGGTTGCTGGTTCTTTAACAACCCTGGTCTTAGGTTCGAATTCCAGGTAGATTATATCGTTCCCTCATCCTTTCTATCACATTCATCTTCATCGCTGCGATTATCACGCGTACAATATCCTGAACACAATAAAACCATAACTGCTGTTACAACCCATCTAGAATAGATAGAGAATTACCTCCCTCCGTTCCCAATCATTTTCTGTCTTTCTTCCTCACTCTGAATCCCCAACCGAGGAAAGGCCGAATACGTTGAGTGTTCGATGCAAGATTTCCCCAATAAAGGTTTCAAGGTTCAATCCTGACCAGTGCATTGTATTTGTATGTTGTTTTGCCTTCATCAATTTCGGGAATGCGATTCGCCAAAAGTGGCAGAAAAGAAGAGAACGAGAGAGAGGTTTGCAAATCGGGACGAGACCGAGACACTTACGAGTATTGTCTCGAGTGTCTGATTCTCGTTCTCTGTCTTGAAGGACAAGTCTCACAGCGTATAACATTTTTCTGGGTAAATTTCTTATCTCCGGAAAACGGATTTCTTCAAATTTACAGGAGAAATTACTTACCAAATGCAGTTTCTTTCGAATTGTGGAAGTTCGGGGAAGTGTTTTCTCGCATCGTTCATTCAATTTTGCAGGTAAATCATCTATTTTTCGATATAAATGTGTAACCGATGCACGAAAGCTTTTGCATCCATTTACTTCCAGGTGGATGTAGCCTGTGTGGGATGACGTAATCCCGGTCAGTGTTTCCAAACAAGTGTTTTTGTAACTGAAGAAGGTACGTTTCCGAAAATGGGTTGTGGGGTTATGTGTCAATGGTTCGTGGGGTTATGTGTCAATGGTTCGTGAGGCTATGTGTCAATGGTTCATTGGGCTATGCGAGAATGGTGTGTGGGGCTACGCATATTTCTATCTAAACCTATTTTTAACTATTGTAACCTAAACGTGACCTACCTAACCTAACCTTACCGGAAATGGTTCGTGGGGCTATGCGTCAATGGTTTGTGGGGCTACGTAGGTATTTTTGGGTGCAGTGGGGTGGAAACGGTAATGAAACTGTGACCGCCATTTTGCGTGTTACCGAAGGCAAAATGAAACGAAGAAAGCTTACTCGATATGTCGCAAATAGAGCTTATTTCCGTGAATTAAGCGAAATGCCACCTTCAGCAATGTTTGTCAATGCAGAATACGTAAGTACAAATATTGAAATTAAATGAACCAGCAAATTTCAGCCGTTTTCCGGAGATAAGAAATTTACCTTTTACTGTTTGATACCACTTTTCGAAGCTGCGAGCTCTTCAAAAAACAATTTATTCTCTAATATGTATGCAACCACGCAGCACAGGCTCACGATTGTCACTAATTGATTGACTTTGTAATTACTATAACAGGGTGGCTTGTCAACGGGAATTCCTTGAATTCCTGGAATTCTCCGTGATTTTTTCTCCGTAGACGTGAAAAATTGCAACTTTTATTAACCGAAATCTAATTGAATTTATATTATAAATGGCCTGAGGCAAGTTTTTAACAGTTTAGCCTACATTTTTATGGAGGCAGAAAAAGAAAGATGCGTGGTAAATAAAACCGAATTCCTTCAATTCGTTCGCAGTGCCCTTTGCAGAACAATCTATCTGACAGACTGAACATTATTTCAAGATAAGATATCTTGAAATTGATTAGTGAAAATTTGAGTTTGAAATTCTTATACAATTAACAATTTCTCGTAGATTAGTATATCCCGTAACATGTGTGATTACTCGAGTCTGAGTAAATGTGAAATGGCAAACGTAAACTCCTCACCTTAAACTAAATATTTTAAATACATGTACCGTTTAATTGAATTGAATTAGAATTTTTGGTCACACTGATATCACACAGATGTTTTATATTGGTAATGAGTATGTGTGTCTATGTGTGTGGGTGGTGAGAGGTGGTAATATTATTATTTATTATCTTAATATTGTTAATTTAAGCCATACAATATTTCATTCAGTTAATTATTAATACAAGTAATGGTTTGATGCCCTATTCATGCAATTATGTAAGATTGAAATAGAGACAGCATCTGATTGTACAGTGGGATCCATGATTATTAACGTGCAAAATGTCCATCTCCATGTTCGTGCACTTTATTTGACCCAATAAGAGCTTCAAGAATTAATAGAAAACTCAAAACAAGCTGTTGACAATTTCTACAGAAGCATACATAAAAATTCATCGCTTAAAACACACACAGGATGTAATAGAAAAATTAATGAAAATAGTCATGGACAATTTGCACGGTAATACTCATGGATCCCACTGTACCCTTGAATTTTTGGGAATTTCGCCTTGAAGACCGGGAGTTACACTTGAATTTTGTCATGGTCCTAGAGCGGCCACCCTGTGTAAACGAAATGGGATGACTAACCTAAAAAATATGAGGTAGGTATCCACTTGAAACGTCTGAACAAGCCACATAGTATGTAATGTAAATTTGCTTTTGGAAAATGTTCATCACACCAACGTTTCAAACGAAGCCTAGTGTATGAAACTCATCTCGATCTTTTCTCGACAAACCATGAAGGGTGTGGTCTCATTCTCGTCTAACAGTGGCGTACCCAAGGGGGTGGTGAGGGTCATAACCCCCTCCCCTTTCATCAAGTATTCCTAAAAAAGTCAAATGCAGGAAAGGATGGTCTACTAAAAAATGTATACGTAACTCCCCGTTTCGAAAATACTGGCCACGCCATTAGACTGCTCGGTCTCGGTACCATCCATATAACTACACTACAGAACTGTAATCTTCTAATATATGAAAATGGATGTATGTGTGTGTGTGTGTGTGTGTGTGTGTGTGTGTGTGTGTGTGTGTGTGTGCGTGCGTGTGTGTGTTTGTTCCGGTATAACTCTCGAACGCCTGGAGCGATTTCAACCAAACTTGGAACACATACGAAATACTGTGGGGGTAAGACACCCCTAGCACCCCCGGGGCTGGGGGTAAGATACCCCTAGCACCCCCGGAGGTGGGGGTGGGAGAGGGGTGACATGTAAAACTAATCAAACTAATCGACAACGACCGATATTAGTGTGGAATCCATAGTTTTCGGGGTCGCTAAGGTGAATAGTGACACTCCTAATCCCGTTCAACTCCAAGGAACCTCTGGCACCCTAGGGGTTACGTTGGTAAGGGATGACATGTAAAACGACCGATATTAGTGTGGAATTCATTGTTTTCGGGGTCGCTAAGATGAATAGCGACACTCCCAATGCCGTTCAACTCCAAGTTCATTTTACACTACAGGTAGAATTCATTATTTTCCTGTCTAATAGAAGATTGGAACACCTGGCAATCAGCTAGTTTTTTTTTATAAATATGTTTTAAAATGTATCAGTTTTTCGCTATTGTAATAATGATACAATGGTCTTGTATTAAATATATCGTTAAAACTCTACAAATATAATACTATTTCTACAGTGATTCTCACGGTCAAGTTGTCCGAGTATAACACTGGCTATACCGCTCGCATTTCCAACTGGCGGTTGGGAAATAACCAATCAGCGATCAGTTGAATTCTCTTCGACTGACATCGGGCATTTTCGAGTCACAAGCGACACCGAAAGTTGCTGGCGGGACGAGGCAAATGAGCGTCGGATACACAGCATGTTGCCAAATGTACTGTAAAACGGGGAAGATAGAGAGATTTGTTCAGCGCCATTACTGGATAAAAGTTGTACAATAGTTCACGAAGCACGGACAATTAGTACACAAAATACCTAAACACTATACAAAGAAGCAAATAAAAACAACTGCAAAAAACAGACGAACGCTTGGCAACGTTGTAAGGGGAGAGCAATGTTGCCCCTACTTCCCAACAAGGACCCCCCCCCCCCGAAAACGATTGGTGAACACATGGAGCTATGTAGGTCAGCCTCCAGTTGAGCCCGCGATCACTATAGTAAGAAGAAAGATTGTCAAAGATTTTCCTTTCAAATGTGCACAATAATAATTCCTCCAGAAGATCTACACAAGAATATACAAGGAGTGACGAAGATTCAAAATGATCACTACACACAGCAGCATTATCCATAGAGTCTGAATGCTACTTACAAATGGCCACGTCGAAAGAGCTTCGTAAATTATGTACATATACCCGTAAATGTGTAAGGGGAAATGGACTTCCATTTCGTTTCGGATAATTTATATTTACAGAACCGCCAGCAACTTGAAACATGTTAGATAGGATCTGATTTGTTAATTTCAATTCCCCCTTGCACTCGAAGAGAAACCCAGACGTTAATGTCCTTAGTGCAAACATGTGGAATTTATGAGAGCTGGCCCCTCATGCATACGCAAGGTCTTGCCTCCGCTAATGGAATTCTAAACCCGCAATTGTAATGTATCTTCGCCTTCAACCTAATTGATTTCGAATGAACTGTTTGACGTGCAAGGGCTTAACGCTTATTCCTCCTGCCCTTTTGTTAAATGAGAGGTCACGAAGCGCAGTCCATCAAGCGTACCTTCTTCCGAGCACCAGTCTCCCCAAACATGGCTAACTGGTCTAAAGGAGACCTTCCATGTTACCATCAAACAGTTCTTTAGCACACTGAAACAACGAGAACAGTTTATATAGTTGGTTGAATTATCAAATTGATGAATAAAACTTAATTACACGCTAACATTTGGATGGAAACATCCTTTTCAGTACAGTATCACCTATTGTACAGTGTCTCTCAAAAGTTTTAGGACGACATTTTAAACTAGGCAACCCAATTTACGCAGGGCGTTAGTGGGTTGCGTGTAGAGTTAGGCTGAATTTCAGGGTTGCCACATGCACAATAGATATTTATAATTTATAAATATAATAATAATTTATATTTATAATATATAATATAAAGGAATAAAAACAAGTAATGTTGTATAAAATTATTAAAAATATCACTATTATATCGCAAGTGACAAAATTCTTTCTGAAAAAAAAACAGGTTTTCTAGTATTTCATCACTGATGAGTCTACAGAAAGGAAACACTCTGACACGGAGGTGGGTGGATGATCCAACTATCGTACACTCTACTGACGTAACAGTGCCGATTAGTAATTCAGATCACTGTTTATTGCATCTTGAAATGGTGATAAACATTTTAAAATAATTTTGTCCACAGACCATTCGATGTTAAGAGTTTTCAAATGAATGTTAAATATTTCCATTGACACAATATTAAGCAGTTAGATACTAACGAAAAAATAATAATAATAAAAAAAGAATAGTTTTACTGGTTATGTTGTAGAGCAGGCACAGGGTGAACTTCTACCACGAGGATTTCACCAACTTATTTGACAAAAACTGTGTTGATCTTTTAGTTTCTAATGCACATCGCTGTTCGTGCGTTAAATTATACAATGCAATAGTCATTAAGAAATGGTATATTTGAGTTTGGTAAAGTTACATCAGTCAATATTGCGTATTGTAGCATCACATAGCAGGAGTGGCACGAGCTCGAAGAACCGGGTAGGAATTCCACCGCAGTCATCTGCTTCAGAAGGCAGGAAGGGTCACATGAACCAATCACGTAGCCCTCTGCTCCATACGCTGGCGTACGAGAGAGCATTTGCTCGCGTGCTGTAGAGATCGAAGCCTGTCCAAGCTCTCCCTCCAGAAAGACAGCAAGGAATATAGAGTTCTTTACGCCGAACCTGCCCAGCTTCCAGGCAGGAAAGACATTGAAAACAAATGATAGAACGAATGTTGTTAGTGGAGCATTGCAAGAGGATCGCGAAAAATAGCTATTATAATGCCATGAAGGTCAAATATATATGAAATTAGTCAAGATTTACTTTATATTTACAGCATTTACGTATTTTTGAAATTTTAAATCATGGAACGCTAGGCGTATGGGCGTACTATAACGCTACGCCACTGCTTCAGATTCTCTTTCAAATTCGACTCTTGTCACTTGTAACTTGCTGGGTGCAGACACTGTGCATCAACGCACAGTGTTTTGCGATAAGAAGCGGCCTTGAATGGCGTGAGTGAGAACGCGAGCAAACTACGCTACCAAGCTTGTCTGCCTTTGAAAACCAAGTCATTTTTTTCACCGTTTCCGAACGCGATTTCTATTGTAGAAGTATATATTCTCTCAAAACAGCACGAAAGGAAATTTGACCAATATTCTCCCGTCGTTTAAAACCAAATATTATATATTAAACGAGAAGTTCACGATTGTCAATAAACCTATCTGAGCATAAGGTGGATGTAAATAATAAATTTCATAGAAAGATTCTCCAAAATTTCTCTCCCACTGTCTACGCCAGGCCAGTTACCCAGGGGGAGCATGGAAGCCATGTCCCCCTCGAACCCTGAAAAAATATTTAAATGTGAACCTATCAATAACTACGAAAATAACATCGTCGATTTTAGAAATGTGTAAAAATTTCAATTTTGTTCTTACATAAATGAATCTGTTTCTTGCGCAAAAGTCTTCAGGCTGCAATATTGGGTAGTTTTAGTTTTATAATCATTGATGCAAGGCTACCAGACGTCCGATTCAGCGATTTAGTCAGGACAGTGCGTTACTTTCAATCCCTGTCCCGACTTTTTTGAACTGCAATCGTGATGCGAGAATGTCTCTTTATTATTGCTTTTACTTAACTCACAATTATACATGTTCTTTATTGTAATAATAATTCCTAGTACGCAACATTTAATTATAAATATATTATTTTCTAAATATAGAATTATCATGACTTTTCAATGGCGCTCGCACTATTTGAACTATTTTGTAATATCTGTCTCTCTTTTTTTTTTTTTATATATATATATATATATATATATATATTATAAATTTGGGTCTGGCCCCTCCCTCAAAGAAATCCTGCGTATGGACCTGGTCTACGTCAATGACAGAAATGCAAGCAATATTTGTATTTATTTTTAACACAATTAAAGGAATGTGGAAGAATTTTTAAAAAATAAGAAAGAGCAGAACGACTTTTACTCTACTTTAAAAATTGTTGTTCTTCGAGAAAGAAAAATAACAAGGATTTACTCCAGCACTATAACACAGTGTCAAACGAGTCTCTCTTGACTAATACTGTCAAATGTGAAGTGATTTTATGAATAAAATTTTCCGCCTGTTTACGTCTAACGTTGCGCAGATTTGGTAGTTCGCAAACGGTGTAATTATTTCGTGTTACCTTACCCAACAGCAAATACATTTCATAAGATTGTTCTGAACACTATACTTGCGTCAGTAAACAAGCATTTCGTCTGTTGCAGTATCACAGGAAAAGAATATCGTTCTGCAATGTTCAAGCCTCTAGATATTTTCCATTAATAATGTCTAACCACAATAATAAGTTAGAAGAAATAACTCGAATTTTCGAAACTACCAATATTCTCGTTTTTCTTCATCACTTCGAAAATTATTTCTCGAAGATATCTGCTATACTACAAGAAAGCAATCCAAAATTAAAGTAAAAGTTCAACTACATGTACCCAACGACATTTACAATATTGGAGGGACAGAATACTTAAAAATTGTTGTTTCAATCGAAGGTAAGGGCTTGGTGTAGTGGTTAGAGTTTTCGATTTGGCTGCTAGCGGTCCGAGGTTCGATCCTCCATACTAGGTGTGGTGAGCATGGTAACATTATTTGTAATAGAAGTGTATAGTGGCTACATTGTTCTGCATATGGAATTTATAAAAAAATAAACAAATAAATGAATTGACACACATTCAAAGTGATATTTTCATGTATAATATCGTGAATTATGATACTCTAACGATAATTGTGTACTGCTTCAAAGACAATGACCAATACCGTATTAATGAAATAACTACTTATATTTGTGGCAATTCAGGACATACTAATTTTACCCCTTTTCCCACTCGAGTTCAATGCAAGGATACCTCCGCAAATATCGAATGAAAAGTTTTCATCATGTGTAATTCTCCATTAAATGTTTTCGCCGAGTCGTACTACCTTCGTTTTCTTTGTTACAAACAAGTATTCTTTGGACATTATATGTAGGAGGAGAGTTGCATCTACATTTCACATTGGTCAGCGCCTTCTACTTACTTTCAGGAGCGAAAGCTTGTAGGGTAGTGTTTACCGTTCAGGACTGTCAATCTGATGGTCGTAGGTTCAAACCCTTCCGGTGGCAGAAAATTTTCGTACGTTTTAGAAATATCCCATTGTGTTCATTGTCCACGCCGTGTGAAACGGAATGATTCAGTTTGGAATTAACGATGGGGGAGAGGAAATATTAAATTAAAAAATCTTCATTTCAACGAACCGAGAAGTTGACGAAAATTGGATAATTCTTATAAATATTCAAATTACATTCATGTTTTTAGTGGTATAATCGCAGGTAAAATCAAAGATCTTACATGGAAGATTTTACCTTGCTCTGAACAAAGCCAAAAGGCATTTCGAACCGATCTAATACATTCTCCAATACATTTCAAAATGTTATTGAATGTTTCATGTCGATAATTTGACCAATGCATCAATTCTTGACGCTGAGACGATATTTTCTACATCTACCTCTTCTCTTCAGTCCCTTCTGTTCTTCTCTTCTCCTTCTCCTCTCCCTTCCTTCTGCTCGCTCTACTTTTATTTCATATCGCCTTCCCTACTTTTCTCGCATCTTATCTCCATCCCACTCATCTCCACTCCTCGTATCTCCTCTCCTGTCTTAGATTTCCGACTCCACTGCACTCTTCTCCTCTTCTTTTCGTTCTTCTCTTTTTCTCTCCTTTACTTTATTCTCCACTCCCCTCTTCTCGTCTCCTCTTCTCTCTTCTTTGCTCCAGTTTCCTCATCTCTCCTAGAATCTTTTTCCATTCTCCTCACTACATCTCCTCTCCTCGTCTATCCTCTCTTTTTTCTCTCCTCTACTTTTCCTCTTCTCCTTTCGCTTTCTCTTTCTCCTCTTCTTGTCACCTTTCGTTTTCTCTCACCTCTTTTCCTTTCTGTAGATTCATCAGTGATGAAATACTAGAAAACCTATTTTTTTCTTTCAGAAAGAATTTTGACACTTGCGATATAATAGTGATATTTTTAATAATTTTATACAATATTACTTGTTTTTATTCCTTTCGTGTATTTTATAAATATCTATTGTGCATGTGGAAACCCTGAAATTGAGCCTAACTCTACACATAACCCACCAACGCCTTGCGTAAATTGGGTTGCCTAGTTTAAAATGTCGTTGTCCTAAAACTTTTGAGAGACACTGTACATCACCTTAGTAAGAAGTCACAGAAAGCTAGTAACAGATCGGAAAAGATAGAATTTTATGTGAATTGTGAATGTTAACATACATTATCTAGTACCCTTTTGTATCACTACCATTTATCCCACCGAAGTTTCCAAGCTTCCCGGTGGTCGTGGGTGTTTATTTCTGAACGTCCAATCGTATATATATATTTCATTAACCATCATTCATCATATAGTCGCAACCAGCCAAAAGCGGAGGAGAAAATACGTTCAGAATTAGTTCATATTTGAAGTCGTGTTTCCATTTTTGTTATTTTACGTAATATTTCATGATGGCTGATACATACACACACACATTTATTTATTTATTTATTGAACAAAAACAGGCGAATGCCCAATTACAGTGTTCTACATTTTCTGCTTTGAGTTTGTAAGTTTACATGATTTCACAATAAGAAATATTCTTGAAGTTGCAGAAATGTAAATAAAACATAAAACATTTCAACGCTAAATTAAATGTGTATAAACAGAAAGTATAGTTACCAAAGAGAGTTATAATAATAATACATGTTCATTGAAGAGAGTGGAATAAAATAACAGACTATTATATACAAAAATAGCCTGCATGAATGCAATATTTCAAATATTACAATGCAGAACGTATTATCTTTACACTCAGTATTTCAGATCTTTACCACTATATACAAAAAAATATGAGATACTAATATAATACATTATAAATTACATAAAATATGGAGATATAATAAACACAGTAAAATCAAATATAGAAGTTACAACTTCAGCATGTAATCTAGGGCCATGTCTTATTTACCTTCTAAACTGCAGTGAATTGAAACTTTTGAGACTGAAGCCCACATTCTTCCTGAGTATTATTTAAAAGAAAACCCTTAGGAAAATTATTAATTAACATTAGGATAATTTTACATTGACTCATTTGTATATCCAACATAATGCAACAAGTGTGAGCCCATTTACAGAATTTAATACATATGAGGAAATACATTATATGTAATAAAGTAACTGCAAATGATTGATACTCTAGAAAGTACGTTCTCTATATGTAATTGAGTGTAAACTACAAAAGAAAAATGCATGTTTACAAGTATTGCGTTCATGTTTACAATGTTGACATTTATTCTTCCATTCTTTGAATAGCTTTTTGAAGGTCTCAATAGGCATATGAAATGTATCTAATTTTGGTTCCCTTTCGGAACATCTGCTGAACAGTTCACACATTCTCCTGATAGGTGATTTATTTATAATGTTCGATCTTCTATTACTACAGTAAAAGAGGCCCCCCCTTTGGATCGTGTCTTGCAGATAGGAACACGTATGTGTATTTGTTCTAGTAGATGTTCTACCTGAATATTATTGTTCATGATTTTGTATAAGAAACAGAGGAATTGGATCTTCCTTCTTTTGCTGAGAGAAGGCAGGTTGTGGTGTTTACAGAGGGAAGTGTATGATTCATATCGAGGATATATGCCTGTTTCTTTGTAAGTGGCGTACCTTACGAATTTATACTGTAAAATGTATATTTTATGTGTGTACTTTTTGTCCTGGGGAGCCCATATTTCTGCTGCATATTCTACTTTGCTTCGAACTAAAGAGTTAAATATTACTTTCATCATTTCCGGCTTCATAAACTCTTTCTTCATTCTAATTGCGTACCCTAGGTTTCTGTGTGCCTCATTTACGGCCCTTTCAATATGTGTTGCAAATGTAAGTTTCGAATCAAATGTAACTCGTAGATCTTTCATCTCGCTAACCCTTTTAATTTCTGTGTTATTTATTTTGAAATTGAATTCAATTTGCTTTCTATTGCGCGAGTATGTCATTGCACAGCAATTTCGTATATTCAGGTTAAGATTATTTATTCAGCACCATTTTATTACTGTATTGATTTCATTTTGTAACGATTTGCAATCATCAATAGTAGGGGCAAATAGAGAGTACTGAATCTTCTTTTGAGGCTCGTGAGGCTCGATTGCCTTAATGGATTTCTCTCGTAAGGCATGTGTTGCCAACTCCTTACCCGAAAAAATCACCAAGGTTGTGGCGCTCGTCGTAGCCTTTTATGATGTATATTTTGAGGGGTAGAGTTGGCAACACTGTGGGTTTACTGTAGCTTTTTATGAGGGGGGGGGTTTATTGCCCCCTGTTTACATCTGGCAACACTACCGTAGATTTTTTGACAGTGTTGTTAACCTACTGGGTTTTTTCACTGTAAATTTTCATCAAAGGGTCTGAGGGGTCCATGTATTTTTTATGTCTGGCAATACTGTTGGGGGCCTAGTGTTGGCGACACTGTAGGTTTACTGTAGCCTTTTATGAGGGGGGTCTATTGTCTTCTGTTTACATCTGGCAATTTTATTGGATGTTTTGTTTGAGGCTTGTGTTTTGCCAACCCATCCGAAGAAAATTCCACTATATGATCTTTCACTGGCTAAGCTAACCTACAAATAGGAATTGGCAACACTGACGAGTCTTGAATTATTATTTGAGGCTCGTCGGTGTTGCCTACCCACTCTACAAAAATTCTACTATATGATATTTTGAAACTTTTGAATGCAACTTATCGTAATTTTCCAACTGTGGGACCAAATGTTTATATATCGTGACCTTTGTAAACCTTTTTCGGGGACAATGTGTCGCACACACACACGTGCGCGCGCGTGCCTGTATTGTGACGCAAGCAAACAAAAAAAAAATTTTGCGTGTCATTACAAAAAAAAACTTTGACCGTATTCTTAAATAACTAACAAAGACAATGAATCTTTTTGGCTTCCGCAAACAGATCAACATGGAGACTGCACCGCCAAATTCCAATAACCTCTTACCTTCCGTATTATCTAAACTCAATGGTTTACTGATTGTTCATCTCAACAGCATTTGGACGAAACTGAATGACGATGTGGGCAAGATGTTTTATGTTTTTAATAACAATTTACATTTTTACGAAATTCCGATCGACGGGAAACTTCAAATCACCGTGAATCCGGAAAACGCAGGCGAAATCAAAATTTCTACCGGCAAGAATATTTTTCGAATCAAGCACGACAAGATGCTTTCTAACATTACGTACGATGTTTCTGCAGGAGATTATCTTTACATGGAACTTCTCGGAGATTACGACAAACTCATTCCTCTTTTTGTAGAATTACGAATCGTCTATCCTATTATAAATAACCGTTAACCAAAAATGCCTAACGACATTTTCGGCAACACCAAGCGTGTAGACCACGCAGAAGAGATTCTCATGTTGGACATTCGAGTTAAGAAGTTGAGGACCGATTTGATCGCTTTGCAGGAGACCTTAAACAAAAGTTTAGAGTCGGAAATCGCCACGCTCCAAACGCAATGTCTCGACCCCATTCTGAAAATCGATTCCGAACTGAAGACGCTGATAAAAAATTATGTCGACGTACCTTCTTACGACAGCGTTCAAAATATACAATTGAGCGTGGATTCGCTTCAAAATGATTTGGCCAAATTACAGCAATTTCAATCGAAAAATGAAGATTTGGAAAAATTGAAACTCGAAATCGAAGAACGAACTTCCGCAATAGAAAAGAATTTCTCCGAACTTCAAACCGTCGTGAACGATATAGACGCAGAACGCTTGCATGTCGTCGTTTCCAAATTACAAGAAGAATTCACCAGCACGTTGGAAGAAATTAAATCCAAGTTGCAGACTTTGGAAGATACCATGACGAACCTACCATCGTCAGACGAACTGCAGGTCATCGGTAAAAGCGTCGCGAACATAAAAATTCAATTGGAGGCGTATCGAGATTTCGAACACATTCAAACCACCATCGCTACGCTTCAGGCGTCTCTGGAATTGATCAACGAAGAAATTAAAAATATTCACGCTGAAGCGAGAGCGTTGACGAGCATTCAAGACACGTTGAGCGCGGTTCAGCAGAAGATCGAATATTTAGAAAATTTGAACGTCGAAACAAATCTCGCTCATTTTCATCACGTACTCGACAACATACAGGGTGACTTGGAATCGTTACGGACGAGCGTACCTTCGAGCGAAGATTTGGAAAAATTGAAAACGGCGGTGACGGCACTATCCGATTCGAGCGACATCAAAAGTTCGTTGAGCGAACTCGAGAGTAGGGTGGCCAATCTCCCCACCTCCAAAGAATTGCACGCTTTGAAAAGAAACATATCTCGAATGCTGAAACGACTAGAAACGGAAACGGCGAACGTGGAACAGATTCGAGACGAAATTAGTTCGCTGGTGTCGACGCTGCCCACTTCCCAGAGCGTCGCCGACCTTCACACGCAGTTTACAGAGATGCGAAGGATCGTGAACGATCTTACCGAGAAGAGCTCGAAATTGAATCAAGTCGAGAACCTTCAGAACATTGTCGTCAACGTCAGAGATCAAGTCGGAGTGCTGGAATCCACGCAGGAATCGACGCTGGCCTCTTTCGGTGCCAAGTTGCAAGAACTCAACGAAAACTACAAGCAGTTGAACGTGGAAGTGAAAATCAAACCGTCGTTTTCTGCCGTAACGGATGCCATAATCGAGCATTTGCTGCCCATCGAAAATAAACTCGGACAAGTTCACAGTAATCTGCTCGGCGTCGACACTAAATTCGCCAAATTGTTCACCTTGCAAGCCATCGAAATCAACAGCGTACCCAATCAACAAAGAATCTCCACGTTCGTCGAAGGTAACAAACTGTACATGTTGCATCCTTATCATCCGTACTACAAGTTTCTCCTCGATGGCACGATTCAGATAAACGAATTTTCGTACTGGTCTCACGGTAGAAAAGCTAGCGTTCCCACCATGACTTTGATATCGAATCGTGGTGTCCAGAAAGCAGGAAACATTCCTCTGGCACGTTGGAACGAAACGCGCAACATATATGAAATACACGAAGACGAAGATCTCACCGTTTTCGACGTGAGTGCCGGCGATAAGCTGATCATTCAAAACACGAGCGAAGTGCCACCCTCTTTGAATCCCATCACGCTTGTGCTTCTCTTGAAACGTAATCTCTAAGAAAAAATGTCTAGGCAAGCCATCGTCAAAGAATTGCATAAACCTGCACGCCGCAACTACGAACGTTTGGCCGTGGTAACCAAGGGCATCGACGACCTCTGGCAAAGCGACCTCGTGGAGATGAGTAGCGGCAATTTAAAAAACGTGCATAAATTGAACAAGGGCAACAAGTACCTTCTCACCGTCATAGACACGTTTTCGAAATTCGCATGGGCTCTACCTTTGAAGGCGAAAACGGGAACATGCGTCACGGAAGCATTCAAGACAATTTTTCGCGATAGCGGCGGCAGACGACCACGGTTTCTGCAAACGGACAAGGGGAAGGAATTTTACAACGCCGTATTCCAAAAATTTATTCAAAAACACAAGATTCGACATTATTCGAGCTTCAGTCACATCAAAGCCAGCATCGTGGAAAGATTCAATCGAACCTTGAAAACACACATGTGGAAACGATTCACGCTTCGGGGAAATTACAAATGGGTCGACATCCTGCCGGAACTCGTCGACACCTATAATGAAACGGTACACAGAACGATAGGCATGAAGCCAGTTGACGTTACCAAGTCCGACGAGCAGCGTTTAATTTCTACCGTTTACTGTCCAAAGTACACACCCACGACAAGAAAAGCTAAATACAAAATTGGAGACCGGGTGAGGATCAGCAAATTCAAACGCACCTTCGAGAAGGGATTCACAAAAAATTGGAGCACGGAACTCTTTACGGTGGTTCGAGTTTTACCTGGAAACCGACACACGTATATAATAAAAGATAGTAGCGGCGAGATTTTGAAAGGGAGATTTTACGAAGAGGAACTCTCTAAAACGAAACACCCCGACACGTACCTCATCGAGAAAGTATTGCGTAGGAAAGGTGACAAACTGTTTGTCAAATGGCTGGGACTTCCGGAAAAGAGTTGGATCGACGCGGACGAAGTGATCTTGTGAGTACGTGGAACGTGGTGAAGCGTCTACCGGATCCGGAAAGTCAAACGAAGAAAAAGAACGGCGAGTTGCTTCCCGACAGCATCCGCTGTCTGATCGTAGGTCCATCGGGGTGTGGGAAAACGACACTGCTCGTGGACAATTTTCTCCTCGCACCGAATTGGTTAGATTGGAAGAACAGGCACCTGTACGTGTTCTCGAAAAGTTTGGAGCAATCCAAATACCAGCAACTGATGAAACTGTACGATGGTCTGGACATTGCAACGTTCGCTTCGGAAATAAAACCACTCGACGATTGTCGTGAAAATTCAGTCGTCGTGTTCGACGACGCCATCCTGGAAAATCAAAATGAAATTCGCAACTTTTTCACGCAAGGTCGTCACAAAGGAATGGATTGTTTTTACCTAGCTCAAACGTTTTCCAAAATTCCAAAACAGTTAGTACGCGACAACGCTAATTTCATATGTTTGTTTCGTCAAGATCACACCAACCTCAAGCACGCGTACGATGACTACGTAGGCGGAGACATGAACTACAATCAATTTTCGGAACGCTGCTGCTCTACTTGCTGGAACGGTGACGATTTCGGATTCGCGACGATCGACATGACGAGGAAACCCAACGACGGAAAATACAGAAACAAAATCAACGACTTTCTAAACGTTGCAACGTTGTGAGAAACGACGTGTATAAATAACGTCATGACGAAACGAAAAATCGAAGACGAAAATCTCAAGCTTCGCGATTACCTCGCGAAACGCTTCAAAGGTTGGAAATCCGAGAATCGCGGATTCTACGAAGAGAAGAAACGTCAGGATCAACCTGTGATCGATGCCATCAGCGGTCTAGGTAAAGAAATTAAAAGTGTCACGGAACAAAATAAAAATTTGATCAATGAACTCGTACCGCTCGCAGCTAAAAGTTACGCCGTACCCACACCCATTTCGAGCATTCCTTCGACGCCGTTCGAACTGAAGGATGCACCGGCACGACGTCGAGCCATAGGCAGCACGTCGTCTTCGGATAAAATCGAGTTGGGACCTTTGGCACGAGACTACCTGAGCACGGGGAAATTCGACAAGGATGAAGTGTTCGGATTGTATCCCAGCATGGAAACCAGCGAAGGCGGCGGTGTGGTGTGGAAGATTGGGAAATCGAAGGTGACCTTCGAAGGCAACGACATTAAAGTCAATTTAGGCGACAAGGATAGTTGGAACAGGTATCCGGGTACGGTGGGACTGTGGGAACTCGTCGCCAAAAAGCAGCCGAAAGATTACACCGACGAAGATTACCAAAGTTACAAGGAAATTCTGATCATGACGGATGCCTTGTACCAGAACAACGACGCCTCGCAGAATAGGGTGAAATCGAGCAGCGGCGAGAAGTACAGGAATCTCATCAAACCGATTTGGAACCAGGTCAAAACAGGCAGCGGCGTCAAACGCTGCAACACGTTACCCAAAGAATTCGTTTGGGTGGACGACGTTAGGAAACTCGTGGACCGATTGTTGGTGATAGCCGGCGAAGAGAATGCAGGTAACCGTAATTTCTACAACGAGAAGGTTGGCATCGTGGACATGATCAGCACGAAACTTTCCAACTTCATCGTGAACGACGACAAGGGCATAGGTTACCTGATCAAAATCATCAACACGCTGCCTCCGAAATTTTGGAACGTGGCCGAAGGAAAGGGACTCGTGAACGACATCATCAACAAGTTACCTTTCGAGATGCATCTACCTGGCTACCAGTACTGCGGACCGGGCACCAAACTCGAGAAAAGATTGGGGAGAGGAGACAAGGGTGTGAATCCGTTGGACGCGGCATGCAAAGATCACGACATAGCCTACAACACCACGCAGACGGATCTGGACGCACGTCACGAAGCAGACAAAAAATTGGAACATGCAGCTTTCGAAAGGTTCGTGAGCAGAGACGCATCGCTGGGTGAACGGGTCGCCGCACTGGGTACCACCATCGCCATGAACACGAAACAAAAATTGGGGTGGGGTATATAAATAACATATCGTAAAAAAAAACTTGATATATAAATAACACACATCGTAAAAAAAATAATCTTCGGTATATATAAATAACACACATCGTGAAAAAAAAAAGCAATTAAATTTCTCTCTAACACTCTGACACCTGAAAAAATGAGCGATCTCCAAGCATTAAAACAAATGCTAAATTTGTCAGTCGAGTATGTAAAAATTCAGGAATTGGAAGTCGACAAACCTTACACGATAACTTCCGGTTCAATCGTTTCTACCCAGTATGGTCCCAAGGTACGCCTGTTGCTCAACGCACAATACAGTCTATTTTTACCAGATCGATACGCTAACATGTTATCCGACGAGAAGCTATCTATTTTAATCGAGAACAAAACTCGAATCGTGTACAAGGGGACAAAGGAACTTCTTGGCAAGAAAACGAAGCACGTAATAGAATTTGTGTAACGACTGCGAGGCCTTGAAAATATATAAATAACATACCGTAAAAAAACTACACAAGAAAAAATCTCAGAATATATATATAAATAACATACCGTGAAAATAACACATAGAGCATCAACATGAAGCCCAAGGGTGTCGTGTACCAGATACCATACTCCAATCTTAAAAATCTAGGTGCCCTCGATGGGTTACTCACCAAGAAACAACGCGAGAAGAAACGTTCTTGCTTGTCGAAAGGACACGGAATGAAATTACTGCTCAGCACACCTCAATTGAAAAGATTGCAGCGTTCGCGGAAACAGCAAAAGATCGGAGGTTTCATATTCAGCATCCCCGCCATCCTGGCAGCATTGGGGGCCGTGGGAAGTTTGGCCGGTGGAAGTGCCGCCATCGCGAAAACCGTCATTGACTCGAAGAAGAACAAAGCGGAATTGGAAGAACAGAAACGTCACAACCTGGCCATGGAGAAGAAAGGGGGGAAGGGCGTGATGAGAAAGTTTAAAAAAAAGAAACAGAAGCACTCACCAACCGAGACATTGAATCTCTGATCGAACCGTTACAAATCAAACACTTCAGAGGAGTTTTCATGTCCGACTCGTTACCTTCAAGCGTTAAAAGAAGAGAATGCGGAGTAGTCAACTTGGACGGTCAAGAAAATCCAGGCACGCATTGGATATGTTACCACAAAAACGATGATAAAGCATTCGTTTTCGATTCTTTCGGAGGTGTTCCACCTACAAATTTAATTCATTATCTGAAAACGAACAAAACCTCTATATACTACAACGACGAACGCATTCAAAATTTCGGAGACGTGAACTGCGGTCATCTCTGCCTCTCCGTGCTCGCGTTTCTCTCTAAAATAAATAAGCCTACGATCGAGGATTTCCAGAAAGCATTGTGGAACCTCAAACAGCATCACTAGGATGGGCGTGTTCCATCTCACGAGCGAATCTTCAATCTTGAAACTCACGCTGCACGACGACATCGTCTATCCTAAATCCGTGGCTCTGCGTGCATTCTACAGCATGTACCTCATACCTAATGTTACGCAGCACAACAACAAAATTAGCGTCGGAAGCGAACACATCGTCGTCACGCCAGGACAATACAATCTTTCCACTTTGCAAGCTCAATTACCCAAAGGCACGTACTTTTCTCAAAATTCGGTCACGCACAGAGTGGAAATCGTATCGGCGACGGAGACCGTGGACCTGGGCACCATGGGAGAACTTTTAGGTTTCGAGAATGACACCAAACTCGAAGCTGGCATCAAGCACGTAGCAACCAACATTCCTAAATTCTTGGCCATAGAGACTCTGAACGTACACTGCAACGTGGCCGAAGGTATGATCACGAAATCTTCGGACGGATTGTTAGGAAGTCACAAGCAGACGGGAATCATAGCCACTTTCAAACCAAGTTCCGAGTTCATGGAACCGATCATCTACACGCCCTCTTCGCCGATCTATTTTCCAGTATGTCGCAACCGCATAGACGACATAGAGTTGGTGGTGACGAACGAGAAAGGAGACGTGGTGGATTTCGCAGGTGCCACTACGACGGCCATCGTGGAGATCAACGTATAATAAATAACCATACATGTAAAATGGAGCAAATCGAAAGTTACGAATTGCAATCTTTCCCTCCCAACCGTCGCACGTTCGCCAATCTGAACGAAGCGAACAGGGAGATCGAATACGACGTGGACGTAGGCGACGGGTTCATTCATCCTCACAGAGCGGACCTCTACCTTCAATTCGACGTGGTGAAGAAGGAAAGCGGAGACGCGTTTCCCGCAGCAGCAAACTTGATACTCGTGGACAACTTCGTGCCTCACCTGTTCTCGCAGGTGGAGGTGAGGAAACACAACACCGTCATCGACAGAATAGATTATCCAGGCATCACGTCGACGGCAGTGGGAACGTTGAAATTATCCAAAACGGACGCAGCGTACTACCAGGCCGGGGGATTCGAAGCCGGGACCAAAATATCGACGAAAAGTCACACGGTGCTCTTTCCCATGCGTCTGCTGCCTGGTTTCTTCTCGGAGCGAAGAGCGGCCAACGACAACGACGCACTGATGCGATACGCTACTTTGGGTCCGGACGGCACCACGCCGATAGCCAACACTTTACCCGAAGCAGCGAAATGCGTCATCCGGAGCATGGAATTGAGAATGCCGGTGGTGGAATACGAAACGAACTACGCCCTCAAGTACAAAGCGGAGATCTTGAAAAGTCCGCAGGTGCCGATTCACTTTCACGGTTACCAGTGCGTGCAGAAGATGGCGTCGGGAAGTCACATGGAATTCGACGTGACGACGCAGTTCAACAACATACAGTTCGACATGCCAGATTTTGTCGTAGTGCTCTTTCAGACCGGACGCGATAACGATCAGGAAAAAGATTCCAGCAAGTTCGACGACTGCAAGATCAAGAACGTTTATCTGAAGAATGGACGCAACGAAGTGTTCCCGCGCGAGAATTACAACCTCGACGTGACCAAAGACGATTATCTCAAACTTTACGAAGCGTTTTCGGCTTACAAACGCGTGACCGAGGGAAGCGTGGACATGTACTACACGCCCAGCGAATTCAAAGCACGGAGACCCATGACCGTCATCAACACCACGAAAAGAAAGAAGGTTGTGGTCAACGATCGTACCAACATCAAGATTGTATGCGAGTTCCACGATGCCTTGCCTGCAGATACTCTGTGCAGTGTCATTCTTATTGCAGAGAAAACATTTGTGTATGACGTCAAGAATGAAAGAGTAACTGAACAGTTTTAAATAAATAAAAAAAAAATAGCACACAATAAGAAATGTGGAATTTTATATATATAAGTACAAATTGCAATTAGCAGTTTCCAGAAGTTTAATTTTGCTGTGCCATGCATGCATGTAATCGAGGAAGTGGAAGTAAATTAAAATTGTTTTTTTTCGCATTGCCTATTACTTTTTGTTGCACTCTGGGCAGGCCTTACTAGTTTGGAGGCGATAGTGGCCCCACGGAAGTGTATGGACCCCACATTCAAGAATACACCTCTTGTCGTCGTGTGCATCCAGAGCAACTTTCCTGACAATATTAGTTGTAAGCACATGATCGACGCTTTGGATACGATGCTCTTTTTGTAGAATGGGCGATTTTGTTCTGAGGCACTCGAGGTAATCCTCAAACTTGAGGTGCTCCCGAACCACTTGCCTGCTTACACCCTTTGCCTTTTTTGTTACTGAACCCTCAGCCCGGATCGCATAGGCTTTGGCACGAAGTCCAGCAAACTCCACAATCACATCCCCGTCTTTCTCGTCCTTGAGTTTGCCGGGTATTTTTTTGTTCCGGGGCAGAATTCCATACCGGTTTAGCTGGGGATAGCCCGATGTGTCGAAGAGCTTGACAAGAGCTGGAACTTTGGCCATATCACCATACGCATCGGCCGTGCGAACATGGTACACCAAGCTGTCTGTGTCTGTGTAGAGGAGCGAGATATTGTGGTTGTAGTGTGCACGTAGTATGCCGTAATATGTCTCGAACATGCACAACTTGCTCAGATCCAAAACTGCAGCTCCCACATAGATGGGCTTGTTGAGTAGCACCTTGCCCCGGTTCATGTGAATCAGAGACATCTGTTCGTTGTAAATTGTTCGAGACCTAAACAGCGGGCTTGCAACAAGTCGACGACACTGTGTTTTCTTCGTCACCAACCTCACATCAACGCGATTTCGCACATTCTCCATGGTCTTCCCAAATACCGCATTGTTCATTAATTTGAAAAAATCGCGATCAAGTTCCGAAGTGGCTTCAGTGCGATGTTTGGTGTTCAGTTCGATGTACGGCTTCAACCATGGAGACTGCCTGAACAAGAGCACGTGGTAAACTGCTTTGACCGAGACCCCTTGCTGCATTAACCACTGGAGGTTCCGGTAGTGTAGCACATAACGCTTTTTGGGCTCCAAGTCCATGACGAGCTTCGGTTGATCCGAACCAGGTGGACACTTGAATTCCGGAGCAGGCGAAAGGTCACAGAATGTATCCTGCAGCTTCTCGGGGAAGTCAAGGTCCACCTCGGCAAAAAACCCAAACTCGTCGCACTCTTTTTCGATGTCGTGGTATAAAGGATCAGCCCACTCAAACTGTCCTGTTGGGAGTGGCTGCATCATGGAGTGCCCGTAAAGATTATTCACGTCAGTGTACATGATGTAGCTTGATGGTTGGGAGGGGTCGTAACCAGTGGCCATGTGGTGATTGTTGGCGTGTGCGAAGCGTTGCGACACTTGGACCATGCCGCCCCGGATAGCTCTCTCGATGAAAAGCATCATATCATTATCGGAGATAAGTGAAAGTTTAACTTTAGTCAGCAGGAGCATGGCCGACCATGCCAGTCCAGGAAGGCTGTAAAAATATACAGGGTCCAGGTTGTAAATGTTTATCGCAGTCGCCCGAAACGCCTGGAACACATCGGCAAGAAGCGTCACATCAAGCTTCAGGTATGCATCGTGGTAATCACCGAAAGTTCGGCAACCCAACTCGACCCACATAGACTGAGCATGCTTGTACTCCTCGTCGGTAATACCTGAACCTCTCAGCTGGCTGTAGAACTTATCCTGGGGAGGCAGCAACTCTTCTTCGAACTTGGAAGGGTCGGTGACGTATTCGTAGGGGTAGACCCCTTTACGTCTGATGAGTGCGACATCTAAGTTCGGGAAACTTGATGTGGTAATGGCTAGTTGGTCGTCTCTGAGCTTCCCAGCAAGAGCATCGAGGCTTGCCTGGAGGAACCTCAGAGAGTCGAGGAACCGAAGCTCGATGCTGCTGCTTGAGTCGGGGATCGGCACCCACTTGCTGATGCTAATATAACGCTCCTCGTTCTGTGCCAGGACATTGATTCTCGCATTGTCGTACCCTAGATGTGTAACCAAGTGATGGAAATCATATCCCGAGCCATTGTGAAAAAAGACCGGTATGAAGCGCGGGTCCCTGGCTCTCAAGTTACATCTGTTGCACCACGGGCCAATGTAGCTTCCGCTCCCATAATGGTCATGGTGGTGGACCTTTTTGTTATCGTCAGTGAAGACCGACTTGCAAACAGGACAATTTAGAGCCATTTCGTGCTGATGCTTGTCTTCCGGAGACAGAGGCAGCATGGGCTTGGGGGCCAACAGCACCTTCCCTATCTTGATGGCTTCCTGTTGCATTCTCTCCAGGAAGTGTTTGACCGGGTCGGGACCGCGATACACATAGGGCTCGGAGGCAATATGTTGGTCTCGCCACACCACAACATAGGAGTAACTCGAGGCCTCGTGGATTTGGAAAGGAATGGTAAAGGATGTTTCGGGGTTGGGCTCGCAGTTAGACAGAGGTTGAAGAAAGGCCTCGAAGTCTGCTACAATATAGGCAGGATGCTTCACCATAGCACTGTGCATGCGAAAGCACTCTACTGCACCAGGTTCGGGCAGGATAATTCGTGCAGGCTTGTTGGTACCACAATAGAGCATGTGGCGAGCTAGCTTCTCAGCAGCAATGTTGGGTCCTCTGATGTACCGGTAATCCTGCTGTTCTCGATTATAAAATATAGCCAAGCACCTGCGACACACCTCGACGTGGGTTTTGTCTTTGCTCCGTTGGCTCGAAACAAGCCGAGAGAGGGAACGGATAAGGGTGTAATGGTGATGGGTTTCGTCCTTGATGAGCAGGAGGTTGATTTCTCGTACCTCGTTGTTGTTGCTCACGTTGCTCACCCGGATGGGGTGGACCTCATTTTCGTTCTCGGTGAGACCGTAAACATTGATGGCTAATTGCAGGCCCAACAAGTCACGAGCACTAACCTCAAACTTGCGAATATGCGAGACTTCTACAGGGTAGGCAATCCCGGCCATTGCAACCTCCAGTTCCGACTCATACTGCTTGTAGTGTGCAACACGGTACGAGTGGTTTTTCCAGTGAACAGGGTGCAATGCTGCCAGCACCGACCAGAGGAAACATTTGGTGTCTTTGTTCTGAATATTGAGAACAGCTTTCCTTGCTTCAACCTCGGGTGGCAGGGCAATATAGCTAGACCCTGCCAGTGGCAGGAACTTGCTAAGTGTCAGACAAAGTTCGTGGGGGTCGCCACACAGCGAACCGCCCGAGCCTTCAGCCTGATGCTCCTCGTGCTTTGCCACAAACTCCTCGACAAACTTGTTGTAGATGCTGTCGAGGTCAGTGATATCTGCCTGATGCAGTGTTTTTGCTTTTGTGGCATGGAAGAATTTATATATTTCATCAGATGGTTTCTTATACTTGCAGCATAGCACAGCATAGAATTTAGTGGAGTATGTAGCCAATGCATCGTTGAGGATGGATATTATCTTAGCTCGCTCGCTCTCCAGAAAACTACGCACATCGCAGAAGCTGTCTGATGTTATGTTAAAGTCTTCTAATAAATGCTCAAACGCAATTCGGTCTGCTTTCTTCGCCAGCTTGACGCGTTTGGCAGGTGGCGATGCATCGAGGGAGGTTACTTCTACCTTTCGCTTGGAAGGTTGTGGTAGAGATGTTCCAGTGCTCTTGCAAGTAAGCTGGTGTCGCTTGAACTTATCAATAGTAAAATTTATTCCACACTTAGAGCACAATTTGGTCGCACATATTCGCTTTCCCGGCACACAAGTACGACAGTGCCTTTGAAAATGTTTACTTGACACAGTAATTTGGCACGTAGGGCAATTTTTTTCAGAACACATAATGCAGAGATTTTTTGGGGGTATGTTATTTAATACCTAATGCTGTGCAATGCAAAATATAATTGCTCACTTTTTTTTTAACTATTTTCTATGACCTTACCCGGTTTTTTTTTTTTTTCGCCAAATTATATGCTTCTAGTCTCCTATACAATACAATATACGTACAATATTGTCAACAGTATTATATTTGAGCAGGTCGCTTGTCACCTAAACATTACAGCTTACAGGTTGGGAAAATCTGACATGAAAGTAGATAATACGCTTATGCCTTATTTATATATAATTTTCACGGGGCGTTCAATATTGTCAACAGTATTATATTTGAGCAGGTCGCTTGTCACCTAAACACTACAGCTCACAGGTTGGGAAAATCTGACATGAAAGTAGATAATACGCTTATGCCTTATTTATATATAATTTTCACGGGGCGTTCAATATTGTCAACAGTATTATATTTGAGCAGGTCGGTTGTCACCTAAACACTACAGCTCACAGGTTGGGAAAATCTGACATGAAAGCAGATAATACGCTTATGCCTTATTTATATATAATTTTCACGGGGCGTACAATATTGTCAACAGTATTATATTTGAGCAGGTCGCTTGTCACCTAAACACTACAGCTCACAGGTTGGGAAAATCTGACATGAAAGTAGATAATACGCTTATGCCTTATTTATATATAATTTTCACGGGGCGTTCAATATTGTCAACAGTATTATATTTGAGCAGGTCGGTTGTCACCTAAACACTACAGCTCACAGGTTGGGAAAATCTGACATGAAAGTAGATAATACGCTTATGCCTTATTTATATATAATTTTCACGGGGCGTACAATATTGTCAACAGTATTATATTTGAGCAGGTCGCTTGTCACCTAAACACTACAGCTCACAGGTTGGGAAAATCTGACATGAAAGTAGATAATACGCTTATGCCTTATTTATATATAATTTTCACGGGGCGTTCAATATTGTCAACAGTATTATATTTGAGCAGGTCGCTTGTCACCTAAACACTACAGCTCACAGGTTGGGAAAATCTGACATGAAAGTAGATAATACGCTTATGCCTTATTTATATATAATTTTCACGGGGCGTACAATATTGTTAAGAGCGTTAGTTTCCGTAGAGCTCTCTTTTTCCATCTTTCCTCTATACAGTGAAGCTGTAGAAGACACAATTAGCTAACCTAGCATACAACATACCTTCCTAATTAATATGGATATTGTCACACATTCCTCTTATTTTATACTGTTGTAAATAGAAAAAATTATGTACGGTAAATATTTTGTACATTATAGGAAAAAAATGCAAAATATCCCCCAACTTTAATTCGAATCGAGTCGAATTTTTACATATTCTCACGCCACCACATATTGTCCTATTTGCTTCTTTTACTTGCCTTGCTTAATTAACTCTCGCTAATTAGCATTTTTTTGGAAGAAGTCAACTAGAACAACATATGGCGGTATGAGAAATATGCAAATCAAGGAACATTTTAGCAATATATGGGCCCTAGCAATTAGCTTTCTCGACTAAGTGTACTCCTTCAAACATCTTCTGCTGATCGTATTACTAAACGAGGACGTTTAAAATGTTTGGGTGTTGAAAAAGTTTGACCCTACTTTTTATTTCTATTGTTTGCTAATAGATGGTGCTAATAGTACCCCCTCCCCTCCCTTCTCCCCTCTTCTCCTCTGCTGTATGACAAATAGCACAAACATAAAAATCAAGATTTTGGAGAGCAAAACATAAAATTTGCATGCATCTGATGTCGAACCAGGAACTTTTATCTTTCGGGGAGTCAACATTATTTTTTTACTCAGCCGTCATATAACATGAACACACGCAAATATTCACATGTGCTTTTTATTATTTTGTGTTCGGTAAGTACAAGTATATTCTTACATAAATTATTATAAATAAATTGTAAACTCAAAGCCTGCTATACTAACACTCCTTCTGTCTATTGAAAGCGAATGTTGCGTGCATGCGGAAATAACACAGAAAAAAAAAGCGGATGGAAGCAATTTAAAATCAGTGGGTAAGGTTAGTATTACGAGAGCGTAAAAACATGTGCTTTCATTCAACTTCGAAAAATAAGAATGAATGTGTGCATACAGAACACATATGCTTTCTTTTCACAGTTGTAAAATCATATAAATTGTACATGAGGTAAGTTACGGGAAGGCTCTCTCTTTTATGTCTGTGTATATGTTGTACAATTAGGTACAAGTTGTTGTACAATTAGGTACAAATTGTTGTACAATTATTTCCCCCAGTTGCCCAGTTGGAGTTGGGGGCATAACACTGGTACTATTTGTAATCACAGTGCTTACTCATGTATTTTGTTTAATATTTTATTTCAAATTCACTGTCAGAAACTAGTGTTGCCAGTTCCTGGATGTAGGTTTACCTACTCTGTTGGTTGTCACTGTCAAGCTTCCAGTATTCGTACAGCATAAAAAGCTATAACCTCCCTCTCAAAATATATACATTGTATACGCCAAGATGCTCAATAGTCTAGCAACACATCATGAAAAAACATGCCAAGAAGACCCAATGGGTTTATAAGTCAGTGCTGCCAACTCCTATTTGTAGGTTAGCTTAGCCAGTGAAAGATCATATAGTAGAATTTTTGTAGAGTGGGTTGGTAACACCGACGAGCCTCAAATTATGATTTCAAGCCTCAAATAATAATTTCGAGCCTCAAAGAAAACATCCAATAGAGTTGCCAGATGTAAACAGAGGGCAATAGACCCCCCTCATAAAAGGCTACAGTAAAAACCCACAGGTCGCCAACTCTGTGCCCCTCAAAATATACATCATAAAAGGCTACGATGAGCCCCACATGATGATTCGAGCCTCAGTGAAAAAACCCAGTAGGTTAACAACACTGTCAAACTACGGCAGTGTTACCAGATGTAAACAAAAAGCAATAAACCCCCCCCCCTCATAAAAGGCTACAGTAAAAACCCCACAGTGTCGCCAACTCTGTGCCCCTCAAAATATACATCATAAAAGGCTACGACGAGCCCCACGAGCCCCAAATGAAAATTCAGTACCGGGCCACTTGTACTACAACATTTTCAAAGACACTGTCGTACTTGTGTGCCGGGAAAGTGAATATGTGCAACCAAACTGTGCTCTGCCCCACCGAGCCCCACGAGCCCCACTGAGGGTGGCTTAGAACCCGGACACTGGGTCTACTATCAATATTACAAATCGTCCTACAGAAATTTAAGTCGTCAGCGTATAAGAGTCGAAATGAGTTACATAGGTACCTTGGTAAGTCATTGATTAGAATTAAAAATAACAGAGGTCCGAGATTCGATCCCTGGGGGACTCCTGAGAAAACTGCAAACTCTTTTGTTAAAATTCCATTATAAGATATGTTCTGCTTACGGTCTTTTAGATAGGAAGCAAAGAAATTTAGTGCTGGTTTGGAGAGGTCGTAACACGAGAGTTTACTCAACAAAATATCGTGGTTTACTCTATCGAGGGCCTTGGATATATCTGTATAGATGACATCTACCTGTTATCTTTCTTCTAAACTAGTTGTTACGTAATGACATATGAGGGATAGATTAGTAACAGTGGATCAACCTGGGACGAAGCCATGCTGGTTTGGATATATTACTGATGATCTGTGTGACAACAATCTTTCATAAATAATGCCTTCGAAAATTTTTGCGATCGCAGACAATAAAGCTATGGACCTATGCTCTTCAATGTTACCGTTCCACTATTTTCGGGTAGGGGACGCACTGTGGTTGTTTTCCATTTAGTGAGAAATACATACGTAACTAGGGAAAGACTCAGTGGCGTGGCATGGATTTTTAAAAGTGTTACCGGTTATTAGTAGGACATTTAAGGGAGACTTGGGCGCCTCCCCACCTCATGCCCCCCCCCCCAATGTCTTCCAAGTAGTTCATATAATATTAATCTGGTACGTATGCAATTCAATACTAGATTTTGGTAAAGTTATTAATCAGGAAAAAAAATGTTGACATAAGGACTGAAGTGAAATCGCAAACATTGGTTGTTGACACAATAATACGTAATTTGATACTTACAGAAACATCGAAGGCTACTTATAGAGCTGATCAATCCGACTTTGAAAATAGTTATATGATGCTGGGATCCCGGGTTCGAAACCTAGATTGGGCATGGGCGTTTGCGATGTCTATTCATCAATTTAATCATATAATCACTCATCCCCATCTTCGCAAATTAGCCAAAAGTGGCACAAGCGAAGCAAAATCAATCAAGTCAAATCAAAAAACTTCTATGATGCTGTCATAAAGAGAAGTTTTTCATTTGAATTTGAATTTTTCGGTGCGTCATGGTCCATGTTGTCCACATCTGAATTCGACACTTTTTTTTTCACCCGAAAATAGAGTACATGGCCAACAAAAGAGTTTAGACAACTGCACACATCCACATAACCACGGATAGTCGTTATACCACGAAACATTGAAATGTAGGTCATATCCAGCAGACGACTTGGTTTTTAAATCGTTCAAAATAGGCTTTGGCCTCCCTTTCGCCACAATTTCGATTTTTTCTGCAAAATAACGAACCGAAAGATTGCTTCAAAATATCTTCTATCGCACGATTACACGCACTGTCCAGATAGGATGAACCCGCCACCTCGGAACTCGGAGCAAGCTTCATAAAGTAATTGACAATGCCAGAAAACAACATAAAGACGAAGGACACCAGTCACAAAACTCCCACTGCACAGTCCCTCCCACAAACCGTTGTTTACTTTTGTAACACGTGAAGCACCCTCCTTGCCCCCTCCCCTCTCAGCATCGGCCCTTCCCCAATATTTCCTTCGGAACCTGCAAGAAGTCCAGGTCTACTAATGTTGCCATCTTAGTTCTTTTGAAACCAGATTTGCCCAAATCGCGAAACTTTTCGTTTCAAATAAGACGTATGTAGAGTAGCTGTTTCCTAACTACTCCCACTCCCATGTTTCGCTAAATCCACTGAAATCTCATTTCTGACACCACTACTATTTCGTATATTTTACGTCCTTTGCTACCTTTAAGGCTTTCGCTTTATGGGATAATCGTGACGATGACGATGCATGGTGAATTATTGAAATAAAATTATTATTTCTTTGTGTATGTAATTATTAATTTTATAATTATGTAAGTAAAATAATAACAACGAACATTGAAATAACCATTTCTTGCTGAGGATTCGAACCTGCGACACCTGACACTTCAGAGCGTGCTAAGATAACAATCGGGAAATTATGCTTGTAAGTATTGTGTTCACCCAAAAACAGATCTACCACCTCAAAAACATTGCTTCAATCCGAAATTATTGCATTCCTGCGACAACGTATGTCAATATCAATCAGTATTATCAACAATTATCACAAATTCCTGTAATCGAAATAATATTATATGTGTGAAATATAGAATTTTAGGTTGACATTTTTAGAAGGACAGCGGACCCCTTGACCATACCCATCCCTCTCCTCTCCTTCTCGCCCATGATGTCGAAGAAGGACAAAGAGGACTTTCATAATCGCTGATATTTAGTGTAAATACAAAATATCACTTGGTAGTTTGATTTTGCCCCAGTGTGATTTGATTTTTTAAAATTTTGATTTGGCGATTTAAGTCCACTTCATGAACAGTAATGCTAATCGCGACAATTTAAAGTTGGATCCGAACCACTTGTGCCTCCACCGGGTATCGAACCCGGAATCCCTTGATTATAAGGCAGCGACGCTACCACTGCGTCATCGTTCCCCAGTGTGACTGGACACCTTCAGAGTAAGATAGACCCGATTAGGCGACTTAGCTCTTTTCTGTCAATTGCATATGGCAACACTGGTATGTTTCCGGTAACGATCACCGGCAACTGCGCCGGCTAAACAGGAATGCCAAAAACCTGCCTCTTTCTCCCGCGGTCAGTCTTTGCCGCTACGCGAAGTCTTCCTTGCGTGGGCTCAGGGCCCTTTCCTCATGTTGCCTGTGGAGGGTACCGGATCAGTCCTCCTCTTCGCTTTTGCCGGTGTCAGAAAAAATGTCAGTCTGCAATGTTTACTTTACGACAATATTACCAGTTTATGTACGTAATAATATTTTAAGACGGGTTCTTCGATTCTTTATATTTTGGTGTTACCTGCGGTAACAGCGGCTACATGCACGCCACGCCTCTAAGACCGAATATTTTCATTAATGGTAGGGCTAATAAGCTTGCAAAACCTTTTAACACGTAGGGCGGAATGCCGTCAGGGTCACAGCTTTTCTTTGGTTTTAACTTTTTTATTGCCTTTTTAACATCTTCAATACTGACTGCGTATAGTACAAATGCTTCCCCTACGTCAATCTTTTGGTGCTCTTCGATTGAATTGCAGTCGTAATTCGCGGGCGTGCTCTTATAGGTGGAAAGGAAATGCTGGACGAAGGCGTTCGCAATTGCCTCGTCATCGTCTAGTGTAGTGTCATTGTATTTGAGGGGCATGGACGTATTTTTCCTTCCTCTATTTTGGACGAAGGACCAGAAGTGTCTAAAATCGAGATTTATATAATTTTCTGTTCCTGATATCTAATTCCTGTAACCTTTTTCAATTTGCCTTTTGGTTATTTTGCGGAGAGTTTCAAACTGTGCACGATGAAAGTTGCTATTACCAATTCCACGTTTCCATTTCTTATGGTGGTGGGATTTGCTTTTAATGTTTTTAATTATGGCACTGGTGAACCAACTAGGGTAGTGTGATGTTATAGATTTATTATTGTACACACACACACACACACACACATACGTGTAAACGTGGTCTTATAAGGCCCGAGTGAGTGTACATATGTTGTTGGAACCACTATAATTTGATAAATTAGCATAATCAAATTCATTTTAAAATGTCGAGACCATGCATGTGATTACAAATACCACCGTGGTTTTTGAAAATTATCATTTATGCAGTTTTCCTGACGAAAAAATGGTTACTATTCTTGTTGGAACCTGGTACCAATATCACCTGTCTGATTTACGTGTTGTAATTTTTAATACAATTGCATCCGTTGTGGGTACCGATCAATATTGCACAAACCGTCCAACCAATCACAATTCTTGTAGGTCACATGATTTCTTCCTGTGTGTAAGCAGCCACGTGCCATACCGAATTGGGCAATAGTTGTGAAATGCGCTTTACGGCGTCAATTGAGAGCGCGTAGCTTGCGCGTCTCTGTCTCGGCACAGAGCATTAGGAAGGGGAGGGGGGGAAAGAGTTCCTCTCGCGGGAAGGGCGCAGTTGAGGAAGGGCGCAGTCAGACTGCTGCGCAGTCAGTGGCGTACTGAAGGAGTTTTTGCCTCACTGTGGAATTGAGATAATAATCACATTTACCCTAATCGCTTACTCTTAATTTTTACTTTGCATACTTTTTTGTGTTGTTTGAAGATTTCAGAAATCAAAGCAGACTTGTGCGGCCTATCATGCCGCAACGGTGTGAACTTTATTGGCACGCTACCAAGCGAAACGCAATAGGTAACAAGCGACAAGAGATACGTATCTTGGAAGTGAACCCTCAGTAATCAATTCGACCTTTCGTATCGATGGGACAGGGAAAGCTGCACATGTCGCTTTCCGCTCGATGCATTAGGTTTTTCGCTCATTAGCGGTGAATTTCTTGCTTTAGATTGAAGTCGCCAGTGTTCATGGGCGCCCGGAAGGGGGGCAAGGGGGGGGCGTGCCCCCCCTTGAAAAATGAAAATAAAGCATAAAAGCTGCAAACGACAGACGACAAGTGAGACGACAAGCGACACGGAGAATTCACACAAAAGCTGCAAGCAGGAAGCGACACTAGCACAGTTAGTTTAAATTCAAACATTCACCTCGCATGAGCTAACAAGAGCACGAGGTGACAGGATGCACGCTATTGAGAAAACTGCCTAATCAGAGCGACACGTGCAGCTTGTCCTGTCGCTTTGATACGAAAGGTTGCATTTATTTCTGAATGCTGGTTTGCAAGTGAAGCGTGTCATGTGCAGCTTCTGTCTGAAAGCTACACCAAGCCATTGTTTTATTGAATTCTCCTCAGGAAAGGAAGAGAATGCTTATACAAATATAGTCTCCGTAGATCATTTACGAAGCCACTCGTTGTATTTGAAACTCTATTTTCTGTGCACACTCAGCGTGCACTTTAATCTACTGAAGCAGCCTTAACAAATTATTCGCTGGAACTAGGATCTCACTTTCCTCATCGTTGTGAAGGGTCACTCGCAATAGAATTGTTACGATTTTATCTCTCTGGGTGAGAACAGAATTTGGAGACTATAGTCCACAAAAAATTTACTTCTTCTGTTGGAGTTATTAGATTGGGGGCGGAGGGTGGTGCTTCAGATAGCTGTTCCATGTAGACTGTACATTTGAACAAAAGGAGCAAAGGAAAAGTAACTTATTTAATTTCTTTGTAAAATGAATTAAGTGTTAATTTACCAGAAGTCCAGTACAGTAAAAGTATCCAAGTATATAATGGTGTGAGTCTTAATCGACATTTTAATTAAACCTTTCGTCGCAAACTGATTCAAAATTGAATAGAGCAGTGGTTCCCAAAGTGTGCTCCGCGGCGCCCCGGGGTGTGATATTTTCACTGAAATGCCACTTACTTGTTAGTCTACAGATGGTTTTAGATATGATTGTTTCATACATTTGCTTATTTAGTCCTTTTTACGTAAACAATGTTTCTGAATTTGAAATATGTGCTTAATTTTTAACTTAAGGCAAGCAACCTAACAACACTAACTTAGCGTTGCAAGTTTTAGATAGGCCTATGCCTACATTCTGACTTGGGCGCCGCGGAAAAAATTTGAAACTACAAAGTTTGGGATCCCCTGAAATGGAGTATAATTTTAATAATGAATGATTGACGTATAAACTTGATTTGAAGCGTACAGAAATGTTTGTTTCGCGAATGGAGCGGACAAGAAAATGTTTTATAAATCTCATTCCTTGCAACCACCCATTCACAGTAACTGTTGATTACCTGACCTCTACTTCCACGTCACCCATGAAGTTTGCTGGTGTTTCTTTGCGTCCTAGCACAAGCATTTCGTTTTCGCGCCTTTTTTACCGGACGCCCGGCCCTTTCTTACTTCGGTAGTTCTTCTCGCAGTCAAGTAGGAGGGGTACGAGTTCCACCTAAGGCCTCCCCGATGGCCCTGTCGACCTCCTTGGCGGAGTGGTTAGCACAGCGCGCTACGACGCCAGGGGTTCCGGGTTCAAGTCCCGGGTAAGGCACGGGTATTTGTGTTTGTCCAAATGAGAAAAACTGAAAATTGAGAATAACCGAGAAATGAAAATCTTGAGATTATAATGAAAAAAGGGGGATACTTCTGGTTAGGGGTATTCCTTTAAAAAAAATGGCGTAGTGGTTCCTTCGTCGCCTTGTAATCAAGGGGTCCCAGGTTCGATACCTGGTGGAGGCACTTCGTGGTTTGGATTCCACTTTAAACTGTAGGTCCAGTCCCGATTAGCCTTACTGTGCATATAGCGGACTTAAAACACCAACTCAAACAAACGAGTTCCACCTGCACCAAAAGCAAGCATACAGTCAAGAAGTTTAAATATCATACGTCTTCAGGATAAAAAATAACCTTTTTTACCACCTTGCTACCTCCATATCACAAACACGTCACCCTTGCAATACGCAACCACGATTAAGAAAGAGAAAAGAACCAACGTTCTCGAGGCCGAGTTGGGAGAAGTATATTATGGTAAATAATCATATCGTACAGTCACGGACACTTCTTTGTTGTAGCAACACTATTAACTTTCAAGGGAATCATTACTACCCAGAAGTGTCCGTGACAGCACAACCCTAATCTGATGCTGTGTTACATTTTTTGGAATGTCGACTAAAAAACTCTCATAACATGTCGCAATAAAACAAGTGGCTTCACCAAAGTGAGGTAGAGACGAACACACCATTATTCTGCACTGTTATCTCAAGAGTCCGATATTAGCAACATAGGGAGACATTTCTTAGTCACAAGAAATGCTTTCAATTAATTACTTATAAAAAGTAGACGGTGTCGTCTTGGCAGAACATACTGACTCAAATACAAAAGCACAAGAAGCTAACTGTCTCCATTATATACGGTCTAGTTTTATTATTGTGTGTAGTTTTACCAACTAACCTTGAAAGAGACAGTTTGGATCGACGTACACACGGAACATTTTCAACCAATGGCAGCAAAAAACATGTCGCTACTAATACATAGCGACGTAGTGCCACAAACCTACTAGCATACAATGAACAATCTCTATTTTATAGTGGTATTTTAAGACTTTTAATTTTAATGTCGTTGGAAAGGTGTAGAGTTCTTAATACAAAAAATACTAATAAATAATATGAATGTGAAACATGCAAGGGTAAAGTAAAGTGCATTACAGGTTTGCATGGATGTAGTTGTAAGGAGCCACATATTATATCACTCTTAATGTCCCAATATTTTGGAACATTTCTTGATTTAGGGCAATTATTTGGAAAATATTGACCGTCGACGAAGCTGCTATGGCTGCAGTCATCTGTAGAAGACACAGAAAATCTCAGTCCGGATACGAGTGCATCAGCTCAATCTATGGCGTAAACTCGTTCTGACTCTTGTAATTGTTATTCGGTCCAGATTTGAAAGCACCACTGATGCAAGGCCTCTTGTTGAGTGAGCGTGTCATCCGTTTATTTTCCTCCCTCCTAATTTATGATGGCGGGCCTCACGCAAAAAGTGCATAATTTTAAAGAGTTGGAAGTTGCATGAACGTTTACTACACCCTATCTGAGAAATGATGACTACAATGACAGAAATATATTAATGTTGCAACAAAGTTATCATTGAGAAATTACAACATCTTGTAACTTGGATATCTAGAAAAGTATTACAAGAAAGTTTGAACATTGTATTTTTGACTTCATTAAAACGTGATGAAAATGTAGGAACATTTTTATTAGATTCTCGTGTTTACAGTCAAAAATACAATTAATACCTGCTATTTAAAATATTCTGGCACAATACCGTCTCCCCGATGGTTCAGTGGTAGCGTCGTCGCCTTGTAATCAAGGGGTCTTAAGAAATCTTGTTAATAATAAGTTGATAGGATTATTTGTGTGTAAAATATTTGTGTTTCACATAAGAAAGTGGAAAAAAAACCGTACTGTTTGATCGGGGGAGCAGACTTTTCCGTTGCAGCTATAAGGGATTAAGGGATTAGCGAGCTAGCGATAAGTAGGTCAGTGGTACAAACATGGTTCGAACGTCGATCTCTCCTTCTCAGGACGAAACAGCCGAAATAGGCTGGAATAAAATACTTGAATGCTGCTGCAAATAACTTTGTTATGAGGGGACAATAGAATGTAGTTTTTGTAAAAAGTTGTACCATAAATCTTGCGCGAGAATGAGCGAAGAAGAATTTACGAAATTTGAGTTGCATAGAAGAATGTTTTTCTTCCAAGATATGCTACACGCTGTCAGAAAAGGAAAAGTAAAAGTGCACAGGGTGTTCAAAAATTAACTGACGAGAATAAAGAGAGCGTTAGCCTCGCGACACTTTTATTATTTATGAAGCAGAGTAGAGAAGACGATAGGCAAGAGCAGCTTAAATTTAGAGAAGAGGATAGCTTTGGCTGCAAGTCGTCTCACTCTTCTGGCTTTAACTTTAGAAAGATCTGACCATTAAAATTTCGAGACAGCAGGGGAGACATAGTTTTCATTATTATTATAATGGTTGATTCTACATTCTTAATTTTTTGTGGACGCATTTGGAGGTGTTCATGCACCACTGGCAACCCCCGTGCTCACTCCTATGCCCTCACATATCACTTTTAATTTGCTTCATATGTACAAGATGTTGTTTGAAAGTGTGTTAATATCGGGTGTCTAATAGAGCAAAGAAAATAAATTTTACACTGTTACTCTTCTTTGTACTCATAATATATATATATATATATATATATATAGGTTACTGGTACTCCCTTTTGGCGTAGTGGTAACGTCGTCGCCTTGTAATCAAGGGGTCCCGGGGGGTTCGATAAAACGTTTAGTCAGAAAACGGTTCGGATTCCAGTTTAAACTGTAGGTCTAGTCCCGATTAACTAATCTGTAAGTAAAGTGGACTTAAACACGAACTCGATCATTCTATCAATTTGTTTATTGAAAGGTTCTATTCGGAAAAGAAACAAAGCGTTTTCGTTACTTACGAAAAATTATCCAACTTTAACGAACAGAATTATAATCGAGACGATGTTTTATATATCTCGGTTATGACTGCCTGGAAAAGTTAAAGTACGTAATGATTGTTAAACGTCGGTCGACTCATTTTCTTAGCACAATAAATTCGGCTTCGAATTCCTATGTCGATTTCATCTGTCGTATGTGGCAAATAAGTAATTAATTAGAACCATATATATATATATATATATATATATATATATATATATAAAGAGACAATAAACATATCATTTTGGGGGCAGGGGGTAGCTACAGACTGCATTTACGCACAGTATCGGCAGTATTAAAAAACAAAGATTGGTAATTGCTTTGGTAATATATCAAGAGGTTGATTTCTGGTTAAATATTTTTTTACTATTTCGGTGTTGTTAATTTTATCGGAAGAGAAAATTCTTGCACTCCGCAGAAGAGAAATCATGTATTAATTTCCGAATCATAATCACCATTTTATATCATATGCATATCATTAACATTCTTCTGTTAAGCCTTGCATGTATCCTGCAGCGAACGACGGAAACCTGTCAAAATACTTCATGGCAACCAAAGCAGTGGGACAAAGGCCACGACTGTAGAAATGCATGTTCCAACGAACGTCTATTTCAGGCGCCAAACAGTCGGGAGTTGTCTCGCTGAGAGCTCGAGTTTCGGTTTCGCTTGTAAGTGAGTGAACACTTATATACACAAGCAACAGTGGCGTGTGCATGGGGGCAATTAGTTGGGAATAGAGTACTCCTAATATGCTTCAAGTTCGCTGTAAAATTAACTTCAACTGCAAATAAAGATGGCGAAATGGTGTAAATGTTGTCTGCTATCGTAATTGTCCCCAATGACGTAGTGGTAACGATATCACATATAATGATTTGGTCCGGCGTTCGATCACCATTAGAGCCTCAGCGGCTGTTTCCATTGGATGATATTCAGCCAACAACGTCCCCCACAATTATGTACGCGAAATCACACCCATTGCAATGATTCCGACAAACGTTTCGGAGCGTGTTATAAACACTCTTGAAGGTGCAAATATAACGATTATATTCTAAATGTAGTCATGCATTTTGTTTAGTCTCTTAACAGTGGGGCGTTACCCCCACACCCCCTATACGCCTTCATGGCGTAGTGCTAAGCACTTTACCTTTCTTTTACCTCTTAACAATGACCATACTATCTATCAGACTAGATAAAACGATGTATAGGGCTTCACACACCCTTCAATCGCGGCTAATTTGGAGGTGATGGTAATGTGATGTGAACAAGAAAAAGCATTGATTCAATATTAACATATTATTTTGAGGTTTAGAGAATGATAAAATGTGTGTAAAACTCGTGTAATTGGTTCTCTTTTTTTCAATGATGATAATTTTGCAATTATTATAATTATTACATAACTGCACCTAATATAAACTACAAAGGAAGAAATTATTCATTAGAAAATAGTTTCTTGAATTTTAATGTTAAAAAATATCAATATCTATTCATGTCACTGATTAGGAATGACCTACTAAGAGCACAGACTGTCATGAATGAGTAGCATGAGAGTCAACATGTGAAAACACCGTTACGAGTAGAACCCAGTACACAGAGCCCTTGGTAGCAGCAGATTTTTCATTTATCCTTTAGAAAAGTTCAAGTTGTTGCTTCTCATGTACTAGTACATGCATGCTACATATTGAGGACAAAGAGATGAAAACAATTCTCCCCTCTTCCTTTGTTGCTACTAGCGTTTTAGGTGAGAATATTTACGTTTTGAACGCAGAGTTTCCCTCTCCCCTTGTATGAATAATGCGGCGAATTCAGCAGTCTTTCAACAACCATCCCTCCACCCTCTGTGATGTCTCATACTTACACTATATATAACCTTCAAGTACATTAACTTGACATTTGTGTGAAAATGTAAAACATTTTACCAATATATTTTAGGTAGCCTTACTGTGCATAAAGTGAACATAAAACACCAAATCAACCAACAACCAATATATTTTAGGCGAACCTAACTACAAATATATAATTTTCGATAGTTATAACTGCGAAAGTCAGCTAAAGCAACACATTTAATCCACCATCATGCAAATATCATTTATTTTATTTTAACGGTTATCCCAACGTTAGCATTTTTCACATGTCCTTTTGTAAGCAAGGGGTTCTGTGTTCGATGGAGGCATATAGTGTTATGATTCAACTTTAAACTGTAGGTGTCCACTATGACTAACCTATTTGTACATAAAGTAGATTTGAAATAAAACCTCAAGTCAATGACCTGATTCTTCTAAGTTTATAGGACCAAAACATTACTCGGAACGAATTATTCGGAAATCCTCGTAACTACTTATCGTTCTTAAATTTTACAGTGATTTTATAATTGTTTTTTTACAATCCTGTAATATTGTATATTTCCCAGTGTTGAAATCTTTCTATACATATATAAATGGTGGACTAAGAACGATGTCACTTTCTAATCAAGGTTTTTATTAAGGGCAAGGTCCGTGAAGACTTTCTCCTACCCCGCTTGAAGAGGTCTGTCCATAACAGCCCCTTTTCCGCGAGGGGTGGGGGTCGTAAACTTCTGGCGTCACCTCGGAAGGAAGCTTCTCCTCTGCCTTGACAAATTCATTTCAAACAACGACGAGGTGTCAATATTTTCCAATAGTTACAACAAAATATTTAACTCATTATATCTTTTATTTTATTTCTGGGGTATGAAATGGACGCAGACATTTATCTAGAAATATATTCCGGGAAGGGTTCATGAACGTTGGTCAATTGTATCACATATAATAGTATAATATGTATCACACAAAAATATCTTGGTATTACAATATCTGCTAATAACACTATGTTAAAAGACAAAGAATAGACGGATCTATGGCAGAGTGCGTAAAGGGTTGACTTTCATAAAATAGGAATAATAATTATTATTATGTAATAATTATGGATGATTTGTGAATAGAGGCAGGGAGCTGTGGTGATTAAGTCGGTAGGGCGTCTGATTGCTACGAGACCCGAGATTGTTATTTTTATTGATTTATTGATATTGATTGAAATGCTTTATTTTACTTCGCTTTTTGGGCAATTTTTGGCTAACTTGCGATAATAATAATATATAATTATTATTATTACCGAAATGTATTTTTTTTTCTAAATTTTCGGACCAACCACCGACAAGAGTAAAATTTAGTTCAAGATCTTTCTCCTTCCTCCTTACCTATTGTTTACAAGGTGTAACAAAGAATGGACTTTCGTGTATTATGTCGCAGCAGGAACTGAGTTCCTTCAACAGAGTTCCGGAGCGTTCCGGCTCACTGGTCATACTGTAATCAAGTATTTTGCTTTTTAAATTTAAGTAGCTACTTCGCAAGTTTTCCGGGGGAGCTTGACCCCAGAACCCACCCTCTAAATACGACGTTGCATACAAAAATTCCAACAACAATTGCATACATATAGGTCTGTATACTAATTCAAAACATTCGTGCCTCCAATGCGCTTCCATGTGAAAAGACTGGCGAAGGAAGGCAAGTGCTTTCGCGATGACGTCACAGAATTCTCGACCGCAGGGGTTGTTAGAAAAGCCCAGTTATGACGGGACCTTCTCAGACGGGGAGGAAGAATGATTCTACGGACCTTGATTAAGGGCTCCTGGATTCGATGTCCGGTGGAGGCACATATTGTTTCGGATCCCATTCAGTCCCGATTAGTCGATCTGTTCACAAAGTAGACTTGCAACAACCCATTATCTCTTTACCTTAATATCCAGGAACAGTAACTTGATTGATTGATTGATTTGGTGTTTTAAGTCCACTGTATGCACAGTAAGGCTAATCGGGACTGGACCTACAGTTTAAAGTGGGATTCGAACCACTTGTACCTCCACCGGGTATCGAACCCGGGACCCCTTGATTACAAGGCGACGACGCTACCACTTCGCCATCGGTGAGGCTAGGAACAGTAACTTGTCGATCTGAACTAAGTCACTAATTCTACACATGTTTACATAGTTTATTTATTTGTATTAACATCGTTAGAATTAAATGCAAAATTTACTTCAGTTTTCCTCCAAAACGCTTTCAATTCCAATCTTTATTCTTGCATAGCATCTGAACTTCATACAAAAACATGTCAGAATTTGAAGGAACACGGCACACAGTAATGGCAAGAGAGAGGGGAGAAGGTAATGTAATGCGACGGTCACACGTCGCGAAATTTGTTTGCTATTGCTAAGACCCTTAAATCTGTGATTGTCCCTTCATTCATTTCTGGCATTCATTTGCATCCTCGCAATTAGCCAGAAGTGGTAGAAATGCGACGTCAAATGAGCTAAATCAACTAACAATAAGTATATTAATAAGTGCACAATCCATGTATGACGCTTCGAAAGGTGGAATTTTGAATTTAGTAATCCTCTCTCAGTTGCGTAGCAATATGCGAAGCCCTGGACGAGATTAGAAGGCGAGGCCCGCATCCAGTGGCGGAAATTAAGGGGAAGTGGGGGCGAGCAGCCGCTTCCCCCTTTTTTTCCACCTTTGCGAGAGCACTATGCTAAACCTTATCTACCAAGGGAAAGTAAACTGTCCATGTATTTTTTGTTTTATAATCATTGATGCGTGTTTACAAGGCATTCCAATTTAGTCGCGACAGTCCATTTCTTCTAATCCCTGTCCCAATATCTTTCAAACTTAAGTCGTGTTTCGAAAATGTTTATTTTTTTTGGGGGGGGGGGTAACTCACATTTTGACATGTTCTTCATTTTAATAATGATTGCTAATACGTATAATTTAATTAATATATGTATTATTTTCTAACCATAGAATTATCATGGCTGTTCAATGGTGCTGGTACAAGAACGTTTCTAAAATAATGAAAACATTTTTAGTTTGCGGAACACAGTACTATTCAACTTCTGAGAATTGAATGCAAACAATAAGCACCAACATTAGTCTGTAAGCGATAGTGTTGCTGAATGCTGATTGTCGGATAGGGGGCAGAGGGCTTATCGGTGAGTTGATTTTTTCCCGATACTTTGGACCATAACATTGCAACTCTACAATTCTATAGCTAGGAAAGATAATAGTAGGCAAATTATTCACCACCATTTTCATTCTCTCTTTACCCTACATCTTGTGTTCTTCTAAGGGGTCATTGATTCTTTTGATGTGAAGCTTATGTTGACATCTGCGTTTCTATTTCAACCCATTATCATGACACTGTGGAAAACAGACTGAATGAAAATTCAAAGGAGATGGACATATTGCTTTAACCGTTGGGTGTATACTTAGCAATGTATCTACGAGCTAGCACTAGCTCGTACAATAATACTACCGAAACATTGGTGGTCACATCCAGTACTCCCAACAGAATTGCGCCGACCAGGGTCGACCACCTTGACGGAGTGGTTAGCGCAGCGCGCTACGAAGCCGTGGGTTCCGGGTTCGAATCCAGGGTTGGCCTTGGATGTTCTTTGTGAGTGTTCCTTGATAAATTTCATCATATCGTTACTCATCCTCATCATCGCGATAAGCCAAAGTGTCAGAGAATCAACGTAAAATAACCTAACTCAACAAATCCAACAGCAATTCTGATCTTCCCTTTTGTTCCACATTTTCGGATCTGTCTCCAACCTCCTCAAAAATATCCTGGGTACGGGCCTGTTCTAGGAAGCAATAAAACAACGCGAGCATTTAAATGCCTCACACTTGCTTCGTGGCAGTTGGAGGCGTTTGTTGTTAACATATTATAATCGGGAGTGAAAGATAAAGAGAAAGAAGAGAATACAAGACAACGGGCTTTTTATTAATGAAAGAATAAATGGGAACAAATGTCTAAGCAAGTTATCGTGAATTGTTGCTAACTGTTTCACGTGAGAAAAACGACGATCATTTTTTACTTATTCCTGCCTGCCTGTATGTTATGCCCCTGATTTGACGTATTCATTCAAATTATAACGTTTAACTAGAATTTAAAACCAGATGAATACAGAATAGTTTAATATTATTGCCCACATGTTTTCTTCCCCCACTTCTATTTATAACATTTTCCGTATGAAGCTAATGCGACTCGAGACACCTTTAGGCGCGAGGCCCCGTGCGGTTGCGCATTTCTCGCACCCCTTGCTTCACCACTGCCTCTCAATGCCTTGGATTGCCCCGAAAGTGAATATTCTTTACGTTGCTAAACTAACATGTTTTCCCTAGGATAGAGAAATGATCTACATTAATGAAGCAACAGAAGAAAGTAACGTATATTTACGTTTATTTTAAGCGTATTTCTACGTCGTAGGTTAATCGTTAATGCGCATTAATGGTGGAATCAGAACGAACACGATGACATATTCATTCCTTACCCAGGATTCAAAAGTAGGGCTTTAGCTTCGTAGCCACTTCTTCATGGAGGCCGGAAGGTAAAAAATGAATACATTTTATTAGATTATTTTTAGCGTCGCTTTTTTCATTTTTGGCTAATCCAAACGACGTGGACGAGTAATAATATGATGAAATTCACCGTCAAAAAAACGCCCATGAGCAGACCGGGATTCGAACCGAAACCACGTACCGTCGTAACGCACTGTGCTAACATTTCCTCCACGAAGGTCAGCTGCAATATAGTCGAATCTACTGAATACGTTCGTTTTGAGGAGACTTCCCTTTATAATGCTTCACCAGAGCGTGGTTTTTGATTCATTGATTGATTTGGAATTTTAAGTCCACTTTATGCACAGTAAGGCTAATCGGGACTGGACCTACAGTTAAGTGGGATCCGAATCACTGTACCATGTGCCTCCACCGCGTGTCGAACCCGGGACCCCTAGATTACATCAGAGTGTGGTGTTGATCATTCATGTCTCCTTCAATACGGCAGAGATCGAGAATGTGTGGAGCCATATCATTTGCTCGAATGGTGTCACGACACGGTGCCATACACAGGGGGAACTTTACTTTTTTTGTAGCAGTCGCCACATATATTTTGATGGCATAAAATCTACCTAACGCTTCGCAGTCCCTTCAAGTACATTTGCTTCTGTAACTTTGTAAATATTGTTTTATAAAGACCACACTGAGGGAAGGAATGCTCTATCTTCCATTAAACCTAAATACTGTGCGACCATTTACTTCATTGCATTATTAATTATAAAGTGCATTCTAATACACGGCTATAAATTATCAGGTTTAGAAACGGGAAGAGTATATATGTAGTTTATATTTTATTTTGCCATCTAGCAAGTAGTGTTTACTACAGTGGAATTAATATTTTCATTAATATCATAGAAGGCAAGTACATCTTGTTTACAGGCATTATTTATCAAAAAGGAATGAAATCGATGTCTTCAACTCGAGGTTTTTCTCCTTCCTTAAAGTTTCTGTTGGGGACCATCATCAAATGTACATTTCATTGTTCTCTCGGTTGTTTTATGTATATGAAAATGCATTATACGCATATGATAATTCGAATATCTCTGCGTAAGTTTTTGTATGTTATACATATGTTATATATTTGAACTTTGAACACACACGCACACAAACCGAAGTAAGGAGCAGGACACATGGATATTGTGAAACTTACGCAATGGAGAGATCAAGCGTAAGATACCGTGACAACAGACACAGGGGGCGAGCGATTACAGAAGACGTCCAATACGTGTAGCAACGTTGCAAGAAGACATCCAGGGTTTCGCCGTGGCTGCAGGCCGAGAGTAAAAACTTCGCTTCACTTATCAGTGTTGCCAAACACGACTGTTAAAAAAATAACTACATTGAAATTGAATGTAGTTAAGGATTGCGATCAAGCAGTTAACTTTGAGAAGTATAAATACTTGGTTCCGTGTTCTACGACTAGGGATCCTGTGTTCGAATCCCGTACGAGTCTTGCGGAGCTTCCCGACCGAAGCGAGAAGCGACATTTGTCACTTGGAAAAACATTCAATAACAAATGCAACTTTTCGAACCGACATGACAACGTGCACGTCTCCCGTCGCGTCGTTGTTTTCGGGTGGCATCTGCTGGTAGCGCAGCTGCAGTAAATGTTCGACGGGTTCGATACCCGGTGGAGGCACATAGTTGTTCAGATACCACTTTAAACTGTAGTTCGAGTCCCGATTAGCTTTACTGTGCATAAAAGAGACTTTAAAACACCAACTCAATCAATGTACTTTATAATCAATAAATGTAAATCATATTCTTAGTTCTTAAATTCTTATTTACATTTTATTGCTCGAACAAATTAACATTGCTCAAACAATTACATTACATTTACATGTAAATGTAACGTAATCGTCTATTTCGACTGTTAATGTCGATTTGTAGTACCTGAAAAGTTTCAAATGATGAACAAAATAGTATATTAACTAACTGCTACGATCCTAGCTGTAGTTCAATACCAATTCAGGATAACAAAACTATTGGAAAACAAATTTTGTATCGAAACTTTCCAGGATTTATCCATGCTATAAAGCCGCGTTTACACCGGGGTTGCACACACACGTCACCAACAAATTTTGGTAATATTTCGAAAAAACGCTTCTGAATTTCTTATCAACATCTCACGTTAGCAACAGATTTCCCTTGTTGGAAACAGAAATGTTATCCACTAGAAGTCGGTAAAGATCAAAGGACACTTCCGTTACAATTACTTCCTGCCCGCAGTGAAGGTCTCATCCAGAATCTTCTGTCTTCTCTGTTGGGTCAAAATGACTCATGTTGCCACAGAGAGTAATCAACTTCCTCCACAGTCGGCATCTTGCAGCCAAAATGTTAACAAAAGTTATTAACAAAAATAAAGTGAAAGTAGTGTTATGGCAACCAACATTTGTTGGCAATATCTGTTCTTAACCGTGTTGGTAACAAAATGTTGATAACAGTTGTAGGTAACATTCGGTGTAAACGCGGCTTTATCCGTCCCGTACCGCTTTCTCCGCAACGGTTGCCATTTGGCAGACACTCTTTATCTCCACATGTGGCTTCTGTGGCTGGAATTTATACAGGCACGTTGCATAACTGCACTGTCGTGGTTTTTGAGAAAAGATTTGCTGTAGAAATGACGTTTAAATTCCCGTGATGAGATTATCGATCGAGGCAGAAACTGTAGTTGAATCTGTGACGCTTTGTTATATGTAGTTAGGCCTAGTGGCCGTAGACGTTAAAATGTTGTGTGATTTGTTAATTACCAAGAAAAAATGTTGCTAGTACTTTTGTAAAGCGCGCAGATCACGCTTTTTTTACTAGCAAATGTCTGTGTTCCTTGTAACTATTTTTATTCTACTCAAACTTATGTAGTTGTGGAGGAAGCGTTTACTTTAAAAAAAACTGTGCACGGTGACTAATTGCGACTAAAATATAGGGAGAAAACCAGTGCTCATCCTCATCTTCGCGATTAGTCAAAAGTGGCAGAAAAGAAAAGTGAAGTACACCAAAACAATCAATAATTTCCAATTTCCATCCGTTTCTCGGTCTTTATTTAGTTAACGATACGATACGGAGTCTCAAGGTCATGTTTCATGATGCTGAGGAACAGATATTCAGCTTTTGAAATGTCACTTAAAGACGTAAGTAATGGAATTCTAAACTATACGCTCTCCTCTCCCTACCCATCACACACATATGCATGCATGGGAGTGTTAAGGGGTGTTTCAGTTGCCTATCTGGACAGTGTTAGCTTAATTGTCATGAGTTCATTTCCCCCCTTTCACAGAAACCATTAGGTATATGAAGATAAATATTTGACCTTATTGTTTATGGGTATGCATTATCACCTTAGCACAGCTTTTCCTATTATTGTGAGTTGTGACGGTATTTACACTATTTATATGTGCCGCCACTGAAAATCGAATCAGAGACATCTTCATTACAGGCCGATAACGTTACTATACGAAAAGCGTTAATACACACCAGCAAAACGGTGACTGCTATATCAGTTTTGCACCCCCCCCCCCCGAAAAACAGATTAAGGAGGCCCTATATAAATCGAGTAGAGCAATTTCTCGTGCAGTATGTAGTACGCTATATATTTACACATAAAAAATCTAATTAGAATTCAGTAACACAATTGTTATGCAAGAAAAACTGCATGCTATGTCGAACAAATTGAATAATAATAAGAAGAATATAGTTAAAATTATTTTGTACTTCGCCAAAATGTGTGTCTTGGAGTCTGACCTTGAACTGTATTTAGCAGACTAACGAGGCTCTGGTGCCTGGGTTGTGTCGTCCATGTAGGTTTGTGATTGCTACTTCATCAATCTGATCGTATTACCATTCACCCTCATCTTCGCAATTACCCAAAAGTAGTGGAAAGGCGATGTTAAATAAATCAAATCAATCGAAGTCTACTTTGAAACCTCTCAAGTATAATGTTTCTCGTCTAGAAACATCGTACAGATTACGTAGATCATTTTGGAAACTATTGTGGGTATTGTTACCATTGTATTTTATTGTATTAGTCAACATCATTTGTTTGAAACTCGACAAGCATTCAAGTATTTCCTCTTATCTCTTGTGAATCCCGAACGAAAGGTCATCTCTCCGGATGGTTTCCAGCTTTGGCTGCAAGTCTCTTCAACCTACCGGCTCTAACTCTACTGATTGATTGATTGAATTTGGTAAGTATTTTATTAAGTCCACTTTCTGCACAGTAAAGCTAATTGGGACTGAACCTGCAGTTTAAAGTGGGATCCGAACCACTATGTGCTTCCACTGGGTATCGAACAGCGGGGAGGCCCCAGTTGTAACTCGAGAACGACCCAACTGTTAACATTCAAATTTAAAGGCAGCGCAGGAGACATTATTTTCATTATTGAAATGGTTGTTTATACATATTTTTTTTTGAGGACATATGAGAGGGCACTCAGGCCCCACTGGCACCCCTCGTACGCACCACCATGCCTTGACATATCAATTTTCATTTGCTTCATGTGTGCAAGGAAATATTGACGATAACCAAAACTAGGGATGGTGTTTGAAGGTGTGATGATATCGGGTGTTTAGTAGGTAGAACAAGAGGAAGTAAATTTTACACTGTTACACTTCTTTGTACTCGTATTGTGTTTGTTTGTTTACTGGGACCTCCCTGTTGGCGTAGTGGTAACGTCGTCGCATTGTAATCAAGGGGTCCCTGCTTCGATAGCCGGTGGAGGCACTTAGTGGTTCGGATTTCACTTTACACTGTAGGTCTAGTCCTGATTACCCACACTGTGCATAAAGTACACTTAAAACACAAAGTCAATCAATGAATCCTTTGTTTACTGAAAGGTGCTATTCTGATATGAGCAAAGCGCTTTCGTTACTTACGAAAAATTCTCCTACTTCAACAGAATTGTAATCTAAACTTTCTTTTATATATCGCAGCTATGACTGCGACTCATAATCACAGCTCCAAAAATTCTGGGTTCGAATTCGCATATCAGTTTCATCTGCCTAAGGAGGCCAATAAGTAAATAGTTAGAAATAGAGAGCGTTGGAAGAGACAGTAAACATACCATTTTGGGGGCAGGGTTACTGACTGCATTTACGCACAGTATCGGCAGTATTTAAAAACAAAGACAGCTAATTCCTTTGGTAATACATCAAAAGGTAAAGAAAAGTAAATTCTGTATTCATTTTGTTGATTTCTGATTAAATACTTTGCTATCTTGCCGTTGTTAATTTTATCCAAAGAGAGATAATAATCCATGTTATATCACACGAGGTAATACTAGCATTAACATTCTTTTATTACCCCTTGCAACAACCCTGCAGCGAAATACAGACAACTGTTAAAATACTTCATCGCAACCAAAGCAGTGGAACAAAGCCACGACTGTAGAAATGCAGTTTCCAACCGAACCTCAGTTGCTAAACCGTTATCTGTCCCTGGCGCAAAACCGTCTGGAGTTGCATCGCCACTTGTGTGCTAGAGAGCTCGAGTTTCGGTTTCGCTTCTAAGTGAACAAGCCCAAGCAACACGTTCTTGCCGCCTTTAACCCCCCCCCCCCCCAAGTTTAACCCTAGGCACCCGTTTGTTTGAGGCTGGGTGAGCTCCAGAGCCGTTTTATGCATGGACATGGCCGAAAAAAAATTGACCTTAGATCATCCACGGGACTCCCGTGGGAGCCAGGATCCCTACTGTATTGTGTATAAGCTACTTAGTTTCACTACAGCCCCTTCCCCCGCGCTCTTAATTAAAATGATTTATTGTTAGCAATAGCTTATCCGTGATGGGCAGGGGGGAGGGAGAGACTCCAAACCCACCACCTCTTTTTATCAAATTTTGAACTGTTGATATTTGTATAAAAAAATTGAAAATAAACTAAAGTCAATTACAATGTTCGCTACCAATATTTCTCAATTGCCTTCGTTCATAAAATGATGAAGGTAACGTACATACGAGGAAAATTTAGGTTGAGGGCCTATCAGCCCTAATACAGATGTATGTTCCACCAAGGTACTTGTGTACCTTGTAACAGTGTACAATTGGTTGGTAATTATGGTAATTAATGTAATTATTATAACAACTATGGAACTGCTCATATGTAAACAAAAAAATCATTGATTCAACATTAACATGTTATTTTCAGGTTTAGTGAATGATAAAATTTGTGTGTGACACTCGTGCAATATTATATAACTGCAGCTATATGAACAACAAAGGAAGAAATGATTCATTTTAAAAAATTGTTTCTTGAATTTTAATGTTAAAGAAGAAGAAAATGTGTGGGCCTCTGAGGCCTCCCTTATGTAAGTAGTCTGTCTACGTTTATTGTACGCCAGGGATAAGCTAGGGATAATATAAAACTTCTTACAGTCTTAACTGCAGTTATTTTGTTAAACAATGGTTTCATGCATGCAATCATGTCTTATACGTATAATATTTCTGCAAGGGTTCTTTGGTCAGATTCTCATTCATTCAACATTTTGGCTGCCACCTATCCTCTTCTGTCTTTTCCTCTTGAGCCAGAATAGGTACAATTCAATTGTAGCCGATAAAAGGTAAAGCTAATGTAATTTGAGACCCTTTCCTGTTCAATTCCTACAGACCTTAAGATTGTAAAGTCGTGACTTAAATAACACAATTAATTTTTGTTGGAAGAACAGGTTTAAGTAAGGTATAAAAATAGTACAAATTGGTCGTGTTTCAAGTCTAGATATTAGAGAAACAAGTTACATCTTTTGAACAGGTTAAAATACAATATACGTATGTTAAAAATAAGAATAAAAACTATAAAAGCCAGTGAAATTGAAATAAATAATCGAGATTTCACAAGTAAGCATAAAGGAAAGGAAAGCTAACGCACAATTCTTGCAGTAATTATAAAATATTACTAATTGCGAGAGCTTAACCGTGAAACCATTGCCCGCCATCGATATGGAGACAGATGGGGACGAGGAATACAATTCGACAAAGATTGCTAGGCCTCTATTTTGATGTGAACCAAGTTTCGTTGTTTTAATAATAGACATGCAGAGTTTAGACTATGTACGTATATCACGGGTTAAATTTGAATTATTAAAGCAATATATCTTAGTAATTTAAATATAAGAGTTTTATGTATATATATAGTTATAATTGCGGCAGCCAGTTACCAAAGCAACACCCTTAATCCACGATCCTTGAATTATCATTTCTTTTATTTTATCGGATATCTCAATGTTGGCATTTTTCACATATCCCTGCGCATTAACACTATGTTATTGATGCAAATCTATAAGTTGTACGGCAGAAACACAACATACTATTCACCTTGAAACCATGAAATCAAGTTGAGGTATTGTAACTGATATGGTTGAATGCTCTGCGCAGACTTCAAGGCGCCAATGCAACAGTCCTTTTTTATCTTCCCAGTTGTATCGTGTAAGTGTCGGAAATCACTCTCCCAATTACAAAGTATTTCAGTTCGGCTCTGTGGCTGAAATGTTAGCATGACGCGCTACAAAACTCGGTGTCCTAGGTTCGCATCCTGGATAGAAGTTGTGTTTGTTCCGAAAGTCTTTTTCATCGTTCATTCTAACCTTCATATTATATGAGAGACTTGCCACAGGAATCCTCAATTTGAGAAAGGTACAGCCATTTGCTGCTGTTTTATACTGCCGCTGTAACTCGGTCGGCAGGGCGTCTGACTACCAGGCGAGGGAGAACCGGGATTTTTTCCACCTGTTCAAGCGGCCTTGGCGCCCACCCAGCGTCTTACAAAGTTGGTATCTGGAGGAAACTCTGGGGGCGGCCAGGGCTTCGGCTGTGACCAAGAAAGTGTGGGGCCCAACTCCACACCCCGTATATGCCCTCATGGCGTGGTACAAAGCACAGGGGAGGATTTTGCTTTTTTTTCCTACGGATTGATTTGATTTATTTTACTTCTCCCTTCTGTCTCTTTTACCCAATCGCGAAAATTAGGTTGTAATTGATGCGCGGGCAATAACAAATACGTATGGACAGTGCGCAATACAGACTGACTGTAGTCCAGGCAGAGTGGGATTTATAAAATTTGGGCTCCTGGACTATCCCTTGTTTTAGGCACTGTCGATATTATCATTGTTATTATTATTATTATTATTATTATTAACCGTTTTGTTTTCATGGTACTTCACTTCCACTAATTGCATGCTCTCTATTAATAACACTTGTAAACTTTAAAATATACACACGTCTGATTATAAATTATTCAGTAAATTTCAGTTTCTTTTAAAATTGCCACTTTCAATATGCATTTCACCATACCAGACTAATACTGCACAAACACTAAAGGAACAGAAACCAACATTACATTACGGTAGCCACACTGGACGCGAATTAACCAAGAAACAAGGATGTTGATTTGGACCGTTAGTATCCCTCCACTTCACTTGACTTTTAATTATTGGCATTTAAAATGTTTACATTCGTTTTTACGAGGAAAAATTGTTTATATTCGAGCATAAAAATTGTACATATTGTTTATATGACTTGACCTTTGAAAATAGGATCATCATGCAAGAACTTATTTAAACGCTAGAAACTCCTTCCTTCTACCTTCATTCATTAAATAAGCAGGTAAAAGGATCTGACATGTTCTAATTTGCTATTATCACAACATTAAGAAAATGTAATAGTCGATGGTCTTTTTAACTTCTGCGCATTCAGGGTCTCATTTTTGTACGGCCCTAGGATATAGCATAAGATGGCTTAGTGCCAACCCCCCCCCCTCACCCTTCCTGAGTACAGGATGTAATACGTGGAGAGAGGTTGGCATTTTGGTGCTTACAGGAGAATCATCCCTTACACCCCGCTTCTGTTACCGCCAAATATGGAAACCTCTCCACTTGTGGGCTGTATTCACCAGCTTTCAGTGGCGTGTACATAAATGTAGTAAAGAAATGTGAGCATAAGGGAGTTATGAGTTATTTTTACCACTCCTAGATCCTGAATTATTTTCCTATGTTTTACGTGTTTTGAAAGGAAAGTTGATCAAAAATAAGACTATGTCCCTCTAAAACTACTTCTAGATACGCCACTGTTACATAACTTCGCAGCTTGCACATCATAATACTGGTCTATCACCCGGTAACAGAATTTAACCCCGTTTAGCGTGAACATAATACAAGCCGATGTAGTGGTTACTATAACAGCCTGTTTTGTTAATATTTACCCGCTCAATTTATATATTAATTATCTTCGTAACAGTTACGATGAACTAACTCCGTGGCAAAAGGTTCCTTCAATAACAACGGCCTGTTAATACACTTCCTCGTTGGTTGACACGTGGTCAGTACATCGAATCGCATTGCCGCTGTTATCTGGTTTTCTCGACCGGAACCTGCTAGTCCACGTAGCTCCCCAATTGCCTTCAAGAAACCGAAATGTTATGTGATTGCGCTAACTTGAGTTCTAAATATACTTTATGCAAAGATAGGCTAATCAGGATTGACCTACAGTTATCCGAACCACTCTCCCGTGTATCGAACCCGGATCTCCTTGATTACAGGCCGACGACGTTACTACTACTAAATCGGGGATGCCCTATATGTTAGGCCCTTACCATTCGACTGTTTCGAAGCTCCGATCATAACATGACGGAAATAAAAACGATAAAGCAAACACAGCCACAGTAATCTTTGCAGTAAAGAATCACCCGTAAATACTTTGAACAAGCCAAAGAAAAGTTTCGCAAAGATACTTCGTAACCTCGTCTTTGAGCTCTGAAAGATGGGCCAAACATTCATTTTGTAACATTTTACTGCCTATTCCGTCCTCAGTCAACCACCGAGCCCAGGTCTTGTAATGTGTTTGACATGGTTAACTGAATGGATTTGGGTGAAGACAACGAAGGACGTAATTCTTATTGCTTTCTTACAGAGAGTGGGAGGGACGAACGAACACGTTTTTAATGCTCTTAGCTTCTCACACAAGGCGTGCTTTCCTGCATTTACTTGAAAGGCGAAAACGTATAAGCAGCGAAGGAAGTGAATAACTCGTATATTCGCCCAAGTTTGATTTGATTTCGAAATCCACCCAAGAAAAGTAGCTTCACCAAGATAAGAACAATCCACTGGCGCTGTTGCATAATTTTCAACAGTAAGGGAGCAATCAACAGTTTACCATGGAATACTTCTCCTGCTTTGCCAAAATGTTCAGCACGGTCATCATCTTTATTCAGTGCTGAGCATTTGTATCATCACGAACCTCACACATCGAAAGTAGAGATGTAATATTTATCGTTTTTAAACCTTTTGACAGTGAAGCACTGAAGGAAACTGGCAACACTGCAGTACTCGGGTGAAAGGGGAAAAATAAAGATACACACGCGTTAAAGGAAATGTCGCTGCTATTCAGTTTCTTCAATGTATGGATGTTGGTTGTGTGTTCGCGGTCTTGGAAAGATTTGATTTTGTTATTTAGCGTCGCTTTCCTACCACTTTTGGCTAATCGCGACGACGAGGATGAGTGATGACAGGGTGAAATTTGTAACATTTGTAATATTTGTAACATTTAATTACATCGATGAAACTTTTATTTCTGTTATTTATTTTTCTAAATAAGCATTCAAACCAGAGACCTAAACGAATACGTACATGTGGGCATGTTAGAGATTTACCCTATAAAAAAATATTCTTCCTAATAAAGGAGTTAGTTAACACGAACAGTTTTCTTTCTCTTCGTCGGATACGGTGCACAGTTCACTTTTCCCTTCAACGGTTTCTCATGAGTAGACCTGTCTTAAGAAACTGCAAATGGCTAAATATTGATTCGAAGTATTGAATTAATTAATAATAAAATCCTAGGTAGGTCACCCCGTGATAGTCAGACACCATACCACGTTCATTATTGCACTTCAGAAATTGCATTGTAATATTAATTGTCAGAAAGGTGTGGAATATTTATTGATGATATGAATGTGAATCATGTAAAGGTAAAATAAAATTTATTAAATCGTTGCACGAATATAGCTGTAAGGGGCCACACTTTCTATCTCACTTAATGTCCACTATTTTGGACAATTACTTGATTTAGGAATATTTGAAAAATACTGGCCAACGACGAAGCTTCTATGCTTGCAGTCGTTTGTAGAAACCACAGAAAATCTCAGTCCGGATACGAGTGCATCAGCTTAAACTACGGCGTAAACTTGATCTGACTTTTGTAATTGTTACTCGGCCCAGATTTGAAAGCACCACTGATGCAAGGCCTCTTGTTGAGTGAGCGTGTCATCCGTTTCTGTTCCTCAAATCCTAACTTATGGTGGTGGGATCTCACCTCACGTAAAGGTGTATCATTTTAAAGAGTGGGAAGTTGCATGAACGATTACTATACCGTAGCTAAGAAATGCTGATTACAATGACAGAAGTATATTAATGTTGCAACAAAGTTATCGTTGAGAAATCACATCTTGTAACTTGGATATCTAGAAAAGTATTACAAGAAAGTTTGAACAGTGTAATTTTTGACTTATTGAAACGTGATGAAAAATGTGGGAAGATTTTTATTAGATTCTTGTGTTTACAGTCAAAAATACAATTACACCTGTTATTGTAAAATATTTTGGCTGCGAATATGGGAGTTGTTGAAAGGTTCCCAATATAGCTATTTCGTTCTTTGATTTATTGGGCTGCTTTAAATAAAATTCGTGAAGGCAACGAGAGCAAGTGAAATATTCATTCGAGAATTAGACTGCAACAATCACTAGCAGAGTTGTCTGTTTCCATTCGAATCGTGCCCGCGACAAAAGCAAGTTCCGAGCGACCCAGCTGTCAGCTGGCGCCAAAGTGTCGGGAATCGTCTCAAGCAGACCTTCAGTGAGCACACAGGCAATGAATTCGGTTTCTAACTGACACGTATACATACAAGACAAGGGACGTGACCGGGGATGGAGGATTGGGACAAAATATACTTTGTTCAATTTGGACCAAATTGTCTGTTTTTTACCATATATTTAGTAACAATTGATTTGCTCGCTCACACTCTAAACATTTGTTTCTATGACCCGAAACTCAAGATTATGCTTATTACTTCAAAATTGCTATTACAAAATTTTTAATTTGACTTCACGTAATGGATTTTCAGTTTTCAATATAACGCAGGTGCTCTGCATAGCCATGGAGTCCAACAGCCTTCTTAAAGACAAAAGCCTATCAACGTGTTCTTCGTTGAGCGCATTGAGTCCCACCGCCGCTGTTATCAGACTTTCTCAATAGGAGCCAGATCGTCCTTATTAAGTTTTCCTAACTATATTCTCATTCTTTTGAGTCATCACCCAAATTTTGGAGCTATGACCAGAGTTCGAACCCGGGACCGCGGATAATACGTGGGAGACCTTTTCATGGTAAGAGCATGATAATTACAATGGAATGAGAACCCAGGAGCTAGATATTTTGGCGCCCTAGTAGTAGGGTGACCATAATATTTTGGCCCAAAAACGGGACATCCCAAGGAGATCAGTTTACCTCCTCCCCTCCTGAAAAATCAGTTAGGCCTAATTATAAAATTATTGTTATAATTATACTATCGTTATTATTATTTGAAATATGAACTGTCGTTTTTATAATCTCGGTGTGACTTACACGGTATTTCTGGTTCCTTCTGATCAACCTTTCATGTTAGCCCTACGCTAAAGTTGAGGCGTGCAAGAAGTATTTATCAGAACAATCAATCTTCTTGAGAGGAGCTATATTTTTTCATCAACCGTTTATAAATCTCCTTGAAAACCTTACCCCACACATCTGACGCGAGATTAGCCATTTGAGTTTCTGGTTTGTGTCTTGTACCAAGTCCCTATTGAAACTGCATGTACGCTTCTTGGGTATGCTTATGCACTGCTCTACAAATAACGGAACACACGCAAAACAATACAAACTTTTTTAGCATGAAATGTCTCAACTTTATACTTGGTTTTCAACCTAACACCTAGACTTTTATAAAACGGGACAAATAGTGTTTTAAATAATATCGAAGGGACGACCGGGACACGCCTCTCAAACGGGACTGTCCCGGTCAAAACGGGACGTACGGTCACCCTATATAAATGACAACATCAATAAGGACCTAATGAGTGAACTGTTGAAATGAAGAGCGTGTCAAACAGCTCGGTGTATTGAAATCGAGAGGTTAGGGTACGATGAAATGTTGCACGCAGAATGAAGCAACAACTGTCTACAATTTATCACAACCGAAACTTAGTCTTGATGGTTATTTATATCTCGAGGGTAGCAGCTTTGATGACGTCAGTGTTCTTATAATGACGAGTAGATGAATGGTTACTACGAAGTCAACGGTTGTGAACTCGATTTACTTGTCGCCCGGCGTCCAATGTTCCGAATTCTGGACTGGGCATGGATGCGAGTGTCACTTCATCAACTTCATCCTCATCGTCGCGATTAGTCAAAAGTGACCGAAAAGTGAAGTAAAATAATAAAAATGAATAAAAGTTGAGTCAGGTCTTACGACCTGAGCGTTTCTGTGTGTGTTGAATCCATGTATCATTGAACTCCTCCTTTAAGAGGCAGATCTTCAAAGTAATCACCTAGGATCTTTCAAACGTTCAATACCTGTTCAGGATAAGAAGACCGTTCCAAATCATACTTCGGATGGAAAGTCACAGCAGTAACAATCCTTCTCATAGGCGTGCGCACGGAGGGCAAGAGAGACATTACAATATGTGTGTATTGTCCATCATGAGAAAAAATCACATAAGCACAAGAAGACCAATACAATTCACTAAAAAAAATATTAAAAAAAAACAATTTCGAGGTTGGTCGACACGTGAACGTCAAGTTAACATAGACAATGTGTTTGCAGGATAACGGCACAGCACCGAATGACGATAGGAAATGCTCCACCCCAGTGGCGGCGATTGGGTTCCAAAACCGCGGGGTCAAAGACAATATTTCCCTTTGAAGATAAGGTTTAGCACAGTGCAAGGACGAAAGTGACGATGAACGAGGGGCAAGTACCCCCCTCGCCCCCCTAATCGCCACCACTGCTCCACCATGTTATGACCCCCCTCCGGCCCGTGACAAAACAAAACACTTTCGAATTTTACAACAGATATATAAGCACATAAATTTCAATGTTAGAGCAACGCTAACAAGTAGACCAACGCCGGGTTGACAAACATGAAGCAATTTTTAATGTTTTGGTTGCTCCGTCACTCGGCCCTTGCATACGCGGACTATGCATTCGGTGATTTATTTACGTACGAAATTTAATATTTTGAAACTTGTTTCGTTCTTGTTAAGTCGGCCCCCGTGGTGGAGTGATTAGCACATCGCGCTACGACACCAGGGGCCCCGGGTTCAATCCCGGCCTTGGTCTGGATGTTTGTGAGTGTCCATTCTACAATTTCATGATATCATCACTCATCCCCATCTTCGCAAATTAGCAAAAAGTGGCACAAGAAGCGAATTAAAATAAAGCAAATAAATCAATCAATCGTTCCCTATAATTCGACATTAATTTCAGCAATATCAATTTCCAACGATGTGGTTTGTCCTGCAATTATCAGGCAAGTTATATTCACGAAATCTATTGTTTCTAGATGTTACAGTCACCTAATGCTTCCAAATTAGTTTGTGTGAGATAATTTCTCCCCCAATTTATGTTATTAAAGCTTTTACATTCCTGTGATTTGGCATAAGTAAATGGACAAACTTAAAAAAGAAAACTCCGACAAAAAGTCACATTTTAAAATTAATATACGATAGGTAAAATGGCTTTTTCTAGCCTCGTTACAACACTGTATGGTATAACCAAATAATTTTGATTGTGAACTATAATAATGTCTTCAGCAATGTATGAACTTTGTTCGGCAACACATAACGAAGTGTTTTTCGCAAGGTTTTTTTAGTAAGGCCGTATAAACAGCATTTGTATAAATTTTCAGAAGAATGATAAAAGGCATCTGTCTGTACTATATGTCATTCGGTTTTCTCTAAATTTGCACTGCAAGACCTCCAGGGACTTCACCTGCACCCTGACGCTGACTCTAACTGACTCATCTTGAAACGAGCAAAGGGGCAATGTGTTTTCAAGCCGTTTATATTGATGGTGCACTGGTAATGCTGTCACCTTTTTATCAAGGGTCACGAATTCATGTCCGGTGGAGGCTCATATTTGCTTGGATTCCGTTCAAACCCGATTAGGTTTGAACGAATTCTCTTCATTCTCGGGACTTAAATCAACTCTTTAATTATTTCCATCAGTATTCAGAAAACGCCGCCCACCATTCACTTACTCTGTACGCATTTCTGTGCGGAATTTACTTCCAATTCCAAGTTTTCCTTTAGGGCACCGCCCTGCGTAACGAAGTGGGTAGCACGCCACGAGTTCTTAGTTCGATTCCCGACCTGGGAATTGGGGTTCTTTGAGAGAGTCTCTTCTTCAATTTCATCACTCATTCTTTTCTTCGCGATTAGCCAGAAGTAGCAGAAAAGCGAAGTAAAATAAACTCAATCAATCAGTGAATCGAATCAAACTTTTCAAGGGCCTCTAATCAGGTAGTTCTCAACCTTTTTCAGTACGGGACCCCCCTGAAGAATATTATTCTTCACGGGACCCACAAGTATGGGTGCCGGCAGAATTACTTGAAGGGGTGTGCACCCAGTTTATAATAGTACGTGTTTTTGCTAACATCGAGTAATTTACGAAGCCCTCTTTTACGCTTGCTTAAACAAATTTCACATACTTTATTCTAGAAAAGTGCCATACATATATAATTTTAAAAGCTGAAATTGAGAGATGCCGGTGAAAAGCAATGGTAGGGTGCGCATAACAGAAATGTAAAGCTTAGACTACGGACAACACGGGTTGAATTTAAAATATTGAAACAAATATATACTAGTATTTTAAATGTAATAGTTTTGTAAGACAGTAAGTAAATTCTCAAGCTCGACTTCGCGACCCACCAAACACCCTCTCGGGACCCAGCTGTGGGTCGCGCCCCATAGGTTGAGAAACGATACGATCCAATGCTTTATTCCCCCTAGCACTTGAGTCGGACAGAAACAAGTTTGGGAACAATGCTTCTGCAAGCTGTGTCAGTGCATGTCGCTTCGAAGTCTGTAGAAGGGTCGGCGAAAGGTAGGAATGAAGGAAGGAAAAAGATAACGTTCGCTTCCGCAAACTAAACTGGCAATAGCATAATTTTACTTGCATTCTCTTATTTTAAGCAGCAGCTGAAGAAGCAGGCAAGTTGTCCATCACTATGTTTATAACTATGCCATATGCATTACAACATTTGAGGATTGAAAGAAAATCGCTAAGGAGACCGAGGGCAACGGTAGAATATAAAATAACGTACTTTGCGACAACAAAGGGGATATGTTGTATACAACCTCTCGCCTCACAGAAAGCAAGTTCAAGAGAACTACAATCAATAAACGATATTTCAAACCCATATATTTTATCTTCGTATGGTTTTTATGGGTATGTCCAATGATATTTTGTCCCTAAAATACACACCCTTCTGTCTCCCTATTTTTCCTGTTGTATTTTCTGGTACAATGGAAATATTACGGGACGGTTTCCTTAACTTCATATTTACCATGGACCCTGCAGTACGTGCTCAAGACACTCGATCCAAATAATCTTTGCGATTAACTGAAAGTAAGCGAATGAAATATATCTAATCAAACCTATCATTATAAACAATTTTATTGGCATACGTACATTCACTAAAGTTCCAACCAACCACGGTTAAGTGGTGAGATTAACAGCCTCCAGAGCCAGAGGTAAGCGGGTTCAACGCTGGTTAGGCATAGACGATTCATTGTGTTTGTGCGATTTTAATGCCATTACTTCATCTTTCTACGGTGAAAAGCAACGTAAAATATCCAAAATGGGACACAAAAATAGAAGAAACTCTCCCCATTAAGCGTAAAATAGCCCATGCAGTTTAAATTTAGTCATGGGCGGATTAACTGGGAAATGAGATACTCTCGCCCGAAACGTCTCAAAATATTATTATAAATTGGATGGCCGAGTAACATTAATAAAGTATCCGCCCTTGTACCTCCATCGGAGTAGAGGTCGGTGATCCTCTATGACTAGGGAACAACATTCTTCTATATAGTTCACTTTGTTCACAGATAGGTTGATCGAGACTGGATCACGAGGAGAGGGGAATGCTGCCATTCCTACAATATCTTGTTATCAAATTTTTATCTGTAAATAAATATTTTAATGAAAAATGAAAATAAATTACACTGTTCTCTAGGGATGTTCCCTACCAATGTTTCTAATTTCTTTTGTTCATAAAATGATTTAATGTAACGTGTATGGAAGGGAAATTCACTTAGTAGGCCTAGCAGTAACGCACAGTTCTTGCAGTAATAATAAAATATTACTAATTGCCAGAGCTTAACCGTGATCGATTGCGTCGCCATCGATGTGGCGACAGATGGGGCGAGTAATACAATTCGACAAGACGTAAATTTTGACGTGAACCAAGTTTCAGCACCGTTCAACGTGAAAGCTTTATGGGTTATTTTCAATGAACACCGTTTCAAAGTACGCGAGCTATATTCCCGCATTTCTATTCGCAATGTCACTGATTGGGAATGACATTCTAAGAACGTGGATTTTCATGAATTATTAGGTGAGTGTGTGAAGAAACGCGTCTCCTCTGACTAAAAGCGCAAAGTTAGAGTACAGACGCGTGGTAGCAGCGTGTCAAAGATTTATTGGCGGTAGAGGAGAGGGGGTTGCACGTAATATTTAATATATCCCATAGGAAACTTCAAGTCCGTGCTTCTTATGTACATGGATACAATACGATATCCCCACCCTTTCCCTTGCAGGAATAATGCGGCGAATTCAGCAGTCCTTCAAAAACCGCCCCTTCGCACTCTGTGATGTCTCAAACTGAAAATACTAATATCTAGGTATATTACCTTTAATAAATGGTTCTCAACCTTTTTCAGTTCGGGACCCACCTTGAAGGATATTACACTTCACGGGACACACAAGTATGGGCGCCGGCAAAATTAGTTGAAGGGGTGTGCACCCAGTTTAAAATCATACTTTTGCTAACATCGAGTACTTTAAGAAGCCCTCTTTTACATTTCCGTAATGAAATTACGTATACTTCCTTCAAGAAAAGTAAATATGTGATTTAAAAGACTAATTTACTCTAGTCTAACTAAACACGCATGATGAAATTGAGAGATGCCGGCAAAAAGCGATGGTAGAGCGCAAGTAATAGACATGAAGAGCTTAGACTTCGTACAACAAGAGTTGAATTTAAATTGTTAAACAATGTATCTTAGTAATTAAAATGTAATAAGTGTTTGAGACACAAAAAATAAATTTTCGAGCCCGACTACGCGACACACCAAACGCCTTCTCGGGACCCTGCAGTGGGTCGCGCTCCATACGTTGAGAAAGGACTCGTTTAAATACATTATTAGCCATTGGTATGAAGATATTTTACCAAGAGTTTTACTTAACTACAAAGATTTAAATTTCCATACTTGTAATTGTGACAGTCAGTTAACAAACAACACCCTTAATCCACCATAATGCAATTATCATTTCTATTATTTTAACGGTTATCCCAACGTTAGCATTTTTCACATGTCCCTGCGCATTAACACTATGTTACACACGCATATCTCTAAGTTGGAGGACAGAAACAGACAGAATGACCGGAAGTATGGGCTTGCTTACGATTCACCCTGAAACCACAAAATCAAGTTGAGTGATTGATACTGGTATGGTTGAATGCTCTGCCCAGACTTGAAGGCGCCAATGCAACAGTCTCTTTTTATCTTCCCAGTTGTATCGTTTACGTGTCGGGAATCACTCGCCAAATACAAAGTATTTCAGTTCGGCTCTGTTTTTTATTTTTATCTTGATTTGATTTAGTTTATTTTACTTCGCGTTTTGTTGCCTCTTGGCTAATTTACGAAGATGGGGATGAGTGATGAAATAATGAAATTGATGAATGAACATTCACAAACAACCAAGCCCGACCGGGGTTCGAACCCGGGACCCTTAGTTCGGCTCTGTGGCTGAATGGTTAGCGTAACGTGCAAAAAAACTTGGTGTCCTAGTTTCGCATCCTGGATAGAACCTGGACATGAAATTGTGTGTGTTCCAACAAACTGTTTCATTATTCATCCTAACCTTCATATTATATGCGAGACTTGCCATATGAATCCTCAATTTGGGAAAGGCACATCCATTTGCTGCTCTTTTCTTCTGATTGATTTGATTTATTTTATTTCTTCCTTCTGTCTCATTTGGCCAATCGCGAAGATTAGGATGAAATTAATGCAAGGGCAATGACAAATACGCATGGGCAGTGAGGAACAGACAGACTGACCGTGAGTCTAGAAGCCAAAGCCCCGTTTGTTGTCCAGGCAGAGCGGGATTGATAACATTTGGTCTCGTTGACTATTCCTTGTTTTGGGCAGTATCGACATTATCATTATCATTATTATTATTAAGAGTTTTCTTATCATGAAACTTCACTTCCACTAATTGCATGATCTGTATTAATAGCACTTGTAATCTTTAAGATATAGACATCTGATTAAAAATTATTCTGTAAATTTAGTTTCTTTTAAAAAAAAAACGCGACTTGCAAAATGCATTTCACCATACCACACAAATACCGCACACGCACTAAAGGGAAATAAATGAAAACTACTGGTAAAATTCTAGCCAATTTTGATATGTCGCACGACCTCCTTCCCATTTAAATTTCTGAAGTTCAATTCAAGATGGCGGACATCAGGATGGCTGCCGACCATGCGGGTGACGTCAATGTGGTTCCTCCTTGGCCAGTCAACGATTGGTCATTGCCATTTTCACGTTCCATGCCGCAGTGGCCTTGTACTGGGGGTGTTAAGTGACTTATTGAGCCATAACTTTGTGGTATTGTTAACTCTGCAACAATTAAAGTTAGGTGAAAACAAATGTCACAGTTGTTTTCCTGGTGAAATTCTAGCCTATTTTGATATGTCGCATGACCCTCTTCCAATTTTAATTTCTGGAGTTGAATTCAAGATGGCGGACATAAATATGGCTGCCGACCATGCGTGAGACGTCAATGTGGTTCCCCCTTGGCCAGGCAACGTTTGGTCATCGCCATTTTCACGTTCCATGTCGCAGTGGCCTTATACCGGGGGTGTTAAGTGACTTATTGAGCCACCCTGTATGTGTATTTATACATATAAATTTAAATATAAAAATCCACGGTCGGTTTTATTTATTTTTTTGCTTTTGACGTCAGTCCACAATAAAACTTCAACTTAGATTCTATTTTGTATAACCTTACTTGGTGCCTCTGGTTATTTGTTGAGATAATACATTCAACTTAAGAAATCGTATTAATAATAAGTTGAGATAGGATTATTTGTGTGTAAAATATTTGTGCCCTACGTAAGAAAGTGACAAAGAACTGTACTGTTTGATCGGGTGAGCAGACTTTTTCGTTGCAGCTGTACGGGATTAAGGGATTAGCGAGCTAGCGACAAGTAGGTCAGTGGTACAAACATGGTTCGAACGTCGATCTCGCCGTCTCAGGACGAAGCAGCCGAAATAGGCTGGAATAAAACACTTGAATGCTGGGGCAATAGAATGTAGTTTTGTAAAAAGTGGTACCATAAATCTTGAGCGAGAATGAGCGAAGAAGAATTTGCGAAATTTGAGTTGCATTTAGAAGATATTTTCTTGCACGATATGCTGCGCAGTGTCAGAAAGGAAAATATCAAGGATGGAAAAGTGAAAGTGCACAGGGTGTTCAAAAATTAACTGACGAAAATGAAAAGAGCATTAGCCTCACGACACTTTCCTTATTTACGAAACAGAGTATAGAAGAGGATAGGGAAGAGCAGCTTAAATATAGGGAAGAGGATATATTTGGCTGCAAGTCGTTTCACTCTTCATCCTTTAGAAAGGTCCGACCATTAAAATTCAAATTTCAAGACAGTAGGGGATACATTATTTTCATTATTGTAATGGTTGTTTTTACATTCTTCATTTTTTGAGGACGCATTTGGAGGTGTTCATGCACCACTGGCAACCCCCGTGCGCACTACTATGCCCTCACATATCAATTTTAATTTGCTTCATATGTACAAGCTGTTTTTTGAAGGTGTGTTAATATCGGTTGTTTTATAGACCAAAAGAAAGTAAATTGTACACTGTTACTCTTCTGTTTACTTATATAGGCTATATACACTCTCTCTCCATTATTAGAGTTTATCCGCCCTTGTGGCACTCTTTCTCATCCTATTACTGTGTTTATATATATATATATATATATATATATATATATATATATATTGGTTACTGGGACTTCTTGTTGGCGTAGTGGTAACGTCGCCGCCTTGTAATCAAAGGCTCCTGGGATCGAATAACCAGTTGAGGCATAACATGGTTAGGTTTCCAGTTTAAACTGTAGATCTAGTCCGGTCCATACTGTATGTAAAGTGGACTTAAAACACGAACTCGATCAATCTATAATTTCTTTTTACTGAAAGGTGCTATTCGGAAACTAGCAAAGCGTTTTCGTTACTTACGAAAAATTATCCAACTTTAACCAACAGAATTATAATCGGAACGTTGTTTTATATATCTCGGCTATGACTGCCTGGAAAAGTTAAAGGATGTAACGATTGTTAAATGTCGGTTGACTCATTATCTTAGCACAATAAATTCTGGGTTCGAATTCCTATGTCAGTTTCATCTGTATTACGTGGCAATAAATAATTCATTAGAGCCAGAGATATATAAAGAGACAGTAACATATCATTTTGGGGGAAGGAGTACTGACTGCATTTACGTACAGTATCGGACAGTATTAAAAAAAAAGTCGGTAATTGCTTTGGTAATATATCAAAATGTTGATTTCTGGTTAAATATTTTTATTATTATTTCGTTGTTGTTAATTTTATCGGAAGAAAAAATTCTTACGCTCTGCAGAAGATAAATCATGTATTAATTTCGGAATAATAATTAATCACCATTATATATCATATGCATATCATTAACATTCTTCTGTTAAGCCTTGCATGTATCCTGCAGCGAACGACGGAAACCTGTCAAAATACTTCATCGCAACCAAAGCAGTGGGACAAAGGCCACGACTGTAGAAATGCAGGATCCAACGAACGTCTGTTTCAGGCGCCAAAGCGTCTGGATTTGTGTCGCTGAGAGCTCGAGTTTCGGTTTCGCTTGTAAGTGAGTGAACACTTATATACACAAGCAACAGTGGCGTGTGCATAGGGGCAATTGTTTGAGAATACAGTACTCCCCATATGGTTCAAGCTCGCTGTACATTGGATGATATTCAGCCAACAACTTCCCCCACAATTGTTAGCGCGAAATCACACCCATTGAAATGATTCCGGCAAACGTTTCGGAGCATGTTGTAAACACACTTTATACGCATTGCTCCTACAGTGCCTGTGGCAGTGATTAAAGGTGCAAATATAACGATTATATTCTAAATGTAGTCATGCATTTTGTTTAGTCTCTTAACAATGACCAGACTATCTATCAGAATATATAAAACGATGTGTAGGGCCTCACTCAACCTTCAATCGCCGCTAATTTGGAGGTGATTTGATGTGAACAAGAAAAAGCATAGATTCAATATTAACATATTACTTTGAGGTTTAGAAAATGATAAAATATGTGTGTAACACTGGTGCAATAATTGGTTCCCTTTTAATTAATGATTATAATTTTGCAATTATTATAATTATTATATAACTGCACTAATATAAACAACAAAGGAAGAAATGATTCATTAGAAAATAGTTTCTTGAATTTTAAGGTTAAAAAATATCAATATCTATTCATGTCACTGCCTGGGAATGACCTACTAAAAGCGCGGATTTTCATGAAAGACTAGCATGCGAGTCAATATGTGAAGAAAATCGTCTCCTCGAATTAATAGCGCGGAGTTAGAGTAGAACCCAGAGAATCCTGGTAGCAGCAGATTTTCCATTTATCCTTTAGGAAAGTTCAATTTGCTGCTTCTCATGTAGTATATGCATGTGAAATGAGTGCTGACAACCTTTCTCCCCTACTTCTCTGTCGTTACTAGCGTTTTACATGAGCGTATTTACGTTTTGAACGTAGTTTCCCCCTTTCGCTGTAAGTAGGGTTGCGAGATTTCTAAAATAAAAAAAACGGGACATATAGACATGGATATAGTTAAATTTATTTTTATAACATTTTGAACATTACAAAATCAATTGCAATTTAGAGCGGGCGTGTTTCGGCCGTCTCTATCGCAAAGATAATAATGAGTCGAAGTGGTTGGTAGATGAGAGAAAATAAATACAGACGCGCAAAAATATTCTCGTAGGTCCTAACGTTAGTGCCTCTACTACTCAACCTTACAAGATATAGGTAAATGAATGTCACCATTAAAGAGAGTACTTTATATTGAGTACCGAAGATACCGAAAATGTCGGTTCTCAGTATATCGATATTTAGAGGCCATATTTTCGAGTACAGATAACGGATCCCGTCTATCGATGGTTTCAGCAACCGGCCTCCGTGGCGGAGTGGCTAGCACAGCGCGCTTCGACGCCAAGGGTCCCTGGTTCGAGTCCTGGCCAGGGCATGGGTGTTTGTGCAAGTCTCTTCATCAATTTCATTAGGCTATATCATCACTCATCCTCAACTTCGCAATTAACCGTAGGAGGCAGAAAAGCGAATAAAAATAAACCAAATCAATCATTAGTTTCAGCAGCACTAAATATACCCCGATTATGCAACCATTACAGGATATCTTTTTTAATTTTGCCTGCTTTACGGTGCACTAAATACACCAGCAAGTTAACCACAAGGAAATGAAGTAATTAGCTCACAAAGCGGATTATATAAAAAACAACACCATCGTAGATTCTAGCCGAGGTTACTCCCTTAATATCGTGCGACAGTAGCCATCAGTCGTAGAATCACTTCTTGGTGAACAAGGGAAATTACATTAACATATTATTATTAATAATATTAAACAGAATAGGATTATACACAGTGGCGGTGATTATGGGGGCATGGGGGTAGTTTCCTCCCTCAAGTTTTGGCACTTCTTGTCCCCGCAATTGAGTTCTCTAACGAAATTTCCTGACACTCCACTCATCTCCACTTCAAAATCAATGGAATAATGAAATAAGTAAGTTAAGAATGGATGACCACAATTAGAGGCAAACCAAAAGAGTGATCATGTGAGAAGTCGACCCCATCCTTGAAATAATTTGATTTCGATCAGTCAAGTATGAGTTTTTAAACATTTAACAACGTTTTAGATGAAAATCTTTTTATTACATGAATGCGTGCGTTTTGTTGGTTCTCTTGCTACCGCGTTTGCCATTCGTTTCTCTGCAACGTAAAGTTTGGGGGACGGTCAAGATTCTAACCCGAGGCCACGTGATCAACAGCTTGACATGCTTTGCCCAGATGTTGGCTCGTTTTCCCCGTCGCACGGTAAAACTAAAAAAGGAGCTCCCTCTCCTATCAGGAGAAAGAAAACCTCGCGAAGTGACACCCCGGAGACTTCGTGACGTGAGGTGAGGTGATACTCATTTAGGGCTAAAAGGGGCTAAAACATCACCCTAGTTGTTGCAATGAATGGCAGAATTGCGATCCAGTCCCATGTCTTCATCTTTGCTTATGGGTGCGAGAAATCCCCCCCCCCTCCTTTCCCTTCTCATTTCAAGTGCTGGAGAGTAAACTTATACCTTGCAAGTGTCAGTCTCAGAATATTAGGAGTATAGGGTGAGTTTTAGATACCGGGATTCAATATCTCGAAATACCGGTTACATCGAAGATGCAGAAAGTACCGGAAAATAGCGAAGGTACCGTTTCGATATATCGATATTTCGGTGTTGCCAATACCTGAGATTCTGGTATTTTCAAGTAACGGTAAATCAATAACTCCACCATCTTTAAAAAGTATCACGTTTCTTATCATTCATATTTATTTTCTAATCACACATTTATACATATGCACACATGTGGAGGCTGTGTGCCTGTGCAGTGCTTCTTTCGGAAGAAAGTATTCAGGTACCGTTTCTAAATTCGTAAGCAACATAAAAGGAATATCCAAAGTTAATAAACAACTATTTATACTCTGTTATTTACAGCTCGTTCAATTTAAAATTCTACCGCAGTCCGCCCATTTACGAATACCTAACGCAATGCATGTTTTTTGTTTGTAATGGTAACACGACGGCTGAATAGTCAAGTAGCTTGGTGTGGAACGAAGAGGCAAGGAAATTAATACTTACTCTCATGATGCTTTTCCGGTGGGTTCAATTTTAAATTGAACGCACTGTATATTTTACGTGGCTTTTCTTCCTGTTTTCTTAATCGCGACGATTTTACATTTTGATACTCCTAAGCAATAATTTTGTATATTCACACGTCAACCTGCCATTATCCTTCACATTTATGTTTTTAATTTATCAGTGACTCACTGGCAATTGCCATAATGCATAGTCGAACATCTAAGGAAAAGAAGGGCGGAAGAAAATATTATCGCACTGCGTCTCGGTTTTATTTAGGGGTGAAGCCGTTGCACATTACTCTATCGCGTCTGAACTGAATCTCCTACCTGCCCCAAAGGAACGATTGATTGATTATATTGCTTTACTTTACTTCGCTTCTTGTGCCACTCTTGGCTAATTTGCGAAGATGAGGATGAGTGATAACATGATGAAATTGATGAATGCACACTCACAAACTTCCATGCCCAGGCCAGGATTCGAACCCGGGACCTCTGGCGTCGTAGCGCTATGTGCTAACCACTCTGCCTTCTGGGGCCGGCCCAAAGGAACGAGTAGAAGTGGTTAGTTATCTAAATAACTTACATAAGTTTGTTGGACGAATAAACTGGTCGTTGCAGAAAATGGACATTGCTTTGCGTTGATTAAAAAGAGTCTCAAAATATTTTATATACTTGCTTCAAATTAGCAATCTCGTTACATAATTTTGTACAAACTTCATGCTTTTCGCGTCTTTAAATATGTTGGCTAAAGAAGAGTAGTTGGATAGCCTCAGGCTGAATTTTTCAAAAGAAAAGACGAATTGATCTAAAGTTAAAGTACTTTCTGATCATTTTTTAATGTATTTAACAGTTCTGCTGTACACTCAGCGGCGAAAGAAACAATAGACGAATTGTCCACCACCATTTTCATTCGGTCTGTATTACACAATGTGATGATACTGAATTGAAATAATGACGTCAATAATCAGAGAACAACGCCTGCATCGAACCAACATAGTGTCATTCCTTAAAACAACACAGGATGTAGAATAAAAAGTAATGAAAATAGCAAAGGACAATTTGCCTACCATTTCTTTGCCGTTGACTGTACAAAGTAAAAAGAAAACACTCTTTGGTGGGTTCCTTTATTTTCCACAGTGGGCTTTCAGAACGCCACAAGCAATAACTAATTCTGTGCAACTTGCTTCTTGACCTGCCTTGCTGGAAGCGTCAGCGGAGTAAAGAATGGCGCCAGGAAGTCTCATACCCCGGTCGGAAAAGCTACGGACGGAAAATTGCGTTTGCATTAGCTGCTAGTCACTACGTACTTCGTTTTTGCCATCGTTGGTAATATCTGTCTATCATCCACTTAAGAAGGATATAACTGGAGTCAATACATGCGAACTACAAATCAAAACGGATGAGTGAAGGGTGGGGGGTCAATGTTGTTTCATCGTTTAATATAGCTTACGTGTCATAGCAAAACTTTGGTCAAACCACATTCATCTGTGGTTTAACTTTGTTTTGAGTCCACGTTTTGCATGGCAGGCTAATCGGGAAGGACCTACAGTTTAAAGTGGGATTCGAGCTTCTGATCAATCTACCGCAAGCAGGCATGAAAGTTCGATCTCGGAATCCTTTGATTACAAAGCGACAGCGTTGGGCATGAAACAATTACGGAGGCCCTTATCTTTGAAACGGTAGGCAGAATATGGGTGTAACATCATCATATTGACTCTTCGTCGTCGCCTTGTAATAAAGGGGTACCGGATTCGATGCCCGGTGGAGACACATAGTGGTTCGGATCCCACCTTAAACTGTAGGTCCAGTTCTGATTAGCCTTACTGTGCATAAAGTGGACTTAAAAAACCAAATGAATCAATCAATACTGACTGTTCTTCTTTTTGCTTCGTGTACATGGTGTGAAATCACTGGTTGAGGTTTACAAAGATCTTAATCTACACGTACGTGCGCACTAATATGTATACGTATTTTAAATACAACATTACTAATTACTAAATCACTAAATATTTAAAAATAACATTATTAAATAAATTTAAACAATTATCTTTTTACATTTATAAATATCACATTTGCATCAAGTAGCAAACTGATTTCCTTACTAAGTGGTTAAAGATGTCAATTAGTTTCAAAATTGTTGAAATTGTTTTATTATGGAACAGCTGAAAGATTGATTGATTGAATTGGTTTATTTTTCTTCGCTTTTCTGCCACTTTTGGCTAATCGCGAAGATTGAAATTTATGATATACAATGAAACCGATGAAGGTACACTCACAAATACCCATGCCCAGGCCGGGATTCAAACCCGGAACCTAAGGTGTCGTAGTACGCTATGCTAACCACTTCGCCACGGATGTGAAACATTGTGTTTAGTTTTTCTATTAATATAAATCAATTACGTTTCATTCTTATATTTATTGTACTTTCTTGTTTCACTTTAATTGTGAATACGTTGCTATTGCTGCAGATCTGTTAACGATCGTTTGAAAGAGAGATTGTTGGGGAGATACCCCCGTTGCACCTTGCCCTTGGACCTCTCCACTCCCAATTGTTCTCATGCACTATCATCCGCTGAGAGGAGATCGTTTCGAGGGATATTGAGTAATCCAGTGTTACGGTGAAAAAACCTTCCTTCATTTCACTTCAGGTGGCAAGAAAATCACAAAATATCAAGTATAAAGAACAGATTGAACTGTTTGTGACATTTTGATCATTTTTGTAAGATGGTACGTGTAAGATGTACATGGTAAGATGTCACTTACCATGTTTTACACCCGAGCCCTTCATTTAATGAATTTATTTTGACTATAATTTTAGTTTTACGTTCAGTTACTCAGCGCTGGACCTAAAGTTAACTTCTCAGCCAGGACCTTGTGGTGTACGAGTTTGGGGTGGCAAAATGCCTTATCTTATTTAAATCTTCTTTTCTTCAACATTCGTGAATTGTAGTGATAGTGAGTTGCATGTTATTGAGTATAGGAAAGCAAGCAGAGAACAGCAATTTCAGGAAATCAGGCTGTGATTCCGCCCTTTGGAATTATTTCTCACTTATTGCAGACGATCATGTGACCAGAACCTTAGATAACTTGCAGGAAACATCCCGTTTCTACCGTTCTGCACGTCCTCTCATATCCGCGTCGTGGTCAACCAGACGGTACAAATTAGTTACCTTCACCTCGTACTAATCCACACAATCCACAATACTTTCACAAAAAAAAATACTTGGAACGGTAGCCATATTATTGGTATTATAACCTGAGCATTGCATTGGTTTGGTTTAGAGTACGAGGTCGTTGTATTATGAAGTTTATCTAATTTTGTGTGGTGTCGCCAGTGTCACATGTTGGTACAATGCTGAGGATTTCGGTTTTCCCCTTAGTTGACTTATATTCAATGTCAGCTTAAGGAAAGCTAAGCACTTGTTTATCGCAGAAGAAAATTGTTATAACAATGTAAAATTTGACAAATCCACAACAAAATTATATGCAAGGTAATTTCGTACTTTGTAAGTCACCCGTATATAACCTATACTGAATGAATGAATGAATGAATGAATACTGCATTTAAGTTCTTTGAATATTGCTCATGTATTAGGGGAGTATACAGATCCCCCCCCACCACCACCGGTACGCTCTCAGACAAAAAAAATGTAGAGTAAAAAGTAAAGTTGTTGTATGGAAATATGACCATTCTATTCAATTGCTATTGCCTTTGGTTTGTAGACCGATTGATTATAAAAAAAGGTGTTTTCTAAACTTTTTTTCGAAGAGCTTGCATTTTCTGCAGATTGCATTTGCAACGTTGCAACCAGGAGACAGGACAACCTTACTGTCAAGCAGGCGATCTTGTTTCTCTTCTATCGGTATCTAAGGTTGCCAGATATTCATCTTTTATGCTTAACTTCGCTGATTTTAAATAACGTTATTTTTTCAACATTAAAGCATAAAGTTGGTTTACACAGTTTAAATTGAGAATATTTCTGTTATACGTTTCGTGAAGCAATGCAGAGAGAACACGGGAGGGGGCGTTCTTAGTTCTCTCTCTTCCCACACGACTTGCATTGTTTCTGAGGCAGTGGCAACCATGCCCACTAAGTCCCTCGCCCTCGCAGACAAGGGATGAGGGGAAACCACTTTAGATGTTATCTGTAGAAGCACTTCGCAGGTTTCTCTCGCTCTTCCTGTGTAACTTGCGATAAATGCAGAATTCCTGTGTTCTGCGCACAATCGAAGGCAAATGTGAAAATAGACAAATTGCTAATCATTATGTTAATTAATTCTGTGTTCCTCAATGTGATTTCCCGTGTAAAAATACTGTAGGCTTAAGTGTAACCCTACTTCAAATAATATATAAAAATAATAATAATACAGCTTCTTAAAAAAAGCCCTGCCTGGGAAAGTAAATAATGGAAAAACTATGGATATTTTGCCTGCTATAATGTTTCCCGTTGACTGTAATTTATATAGGAAAAGGACGTTTTGCTGTGGTATTCGAAAACGATAGCGTCAAGGGGTCGTGGGTTTGATACCGGTGGGGACACGTGTACAGTGGTACGGATTCCACTTTAGACTGTAGGTTCAGTCTCGAATAGCCTTTCTGTGCGAGGGGACGTAAAGGGAGGGGAGGGGGTTGGTGACGCCGTTCTTGGCTGATTCAAGGGTTGCCGCTTGAAAGTACGGAAAGAAGGGAGACTATACCATTCCCGTTTTCTCTGCTTTCAGGTCATATGGCCTGAGAGCGAATGATTGTCTACAGTCGGGTTAAACATTATGGAGACTCGAGTTTGAACTCCAATTAAAAATTAACCAGTAGAGCTATGTATTTAAATTTCGTCACGATTGGACCACAAGTTTTTTAATTACAGAATGTCGAAGTGAGCATAGTTTGAAAAACACAAAAAGCTGCATTTTTTGTTCTCGTCTCACACATAAAGATCGATATTTAAGATTTATTGGGGATCGAAGGCACTTAATACCGAGAAAGACTTGATTCAGTTAACATGCATTTATTATTATTATTATTATTATTATTAGACGTATAACATATAGCGAATACATTACATTCAGTTAGGGAAGTTGTACAGTGAATATTGTTTAAAATTTGTGCATTCATAGAGCCGTAGGTTGAGAATTCTACGCCAAAGAGAACAATACAATTCGACACACCCTTTACACACCATTAAACTTTTGCTTCTGGCGAAAGTATAATTTTAGAACATATATACTCAATATGAAGGAAAGCTCTCATTGTGAACCGACCGAGGAAATTTACTTCACTCAATGTAGGGTTAAAACGGACAATTTAGACCGGTTTGTTAGCGTAAAAAAATATGTATCTGTATGTATATTATGCAATATTTGAAGGCATAGAAAACATTTCCAGGTCCCTAGCCTCCCCCTTCCCTGCATTGAGGGAGCTGCTGCTGTGCAACTGGTCACCGCTGAAACCAACTTTGTTCTATTTTATGTCTTATATTTGTACAGTTATAACCCCACCAAATGATCCCCTGTTTAAAAGGGAAGTGGGGGGAGGGGTGATGGACAGCGAGATTCATTTGTGGAGTTTATGGACAATACGAAGCTTTGTCGTCTTCCAGGCCAGTATTTCATATTTATTTTACGTCGCTTTTCTTCCACTTTTGACTATTCACGACGATGGATCATGATTATGTTAAATGGATGAAGAGACACTCACAAAACAGTCTCGTCCAGGCTGACGGGACTCGAACTCGGAGTGTACGGTCATTCAACGCACTCTTCCACAGTGTCGAACCTTTAGAAGTGGGGGAATTAATCTTTTCACACCATATTTCTCAGGAAATTACGTTACGACTATGCGTCAATAAGTGATTAAAAATATCATTATATTTTAACTGACATTAAAAGTGTTGTTGAAAAGCCGTGATTTCTTTCTATAAAAATATGTTTCAAAGTATGGATATTGGTGTAAGAATAGAATTTAATCGGTAGGGTTTTAGAACTACAATTATATAGTTTAAAACTTTGTTGAAGAGTTTTATTAATTTTCTAAGATTAATCATTCATATTAATATGATACTTTTGGAGGTTAAGGCTTTCATTTTAAACCTAAAATTCCCAATCGGTTGTTCGGTGTAGCCATAGGCTAGAAAACTGAACACTGAGTGGCGAATAATATGTTGACGGTAGTGACTTGCAACAACTCTTTAGTTCTTTACCTGAATATCCAGGAAAAGTAACTTGTTGATCTAAAATAATTCACTTATTCTACACATGTTTATGTAGTTTATTTATTTATATTAATATCGTTAGAATAACATACAAAATTTACTTAAACGTTTTCCTTCTAAATGCTTTGAATTCAAAGCTTTATTCTTCCATAGCATTTGAAGTTCAGAGGGAAACAAGCATGAGAGGAATGCTTGGCGCCTCGAAGTCCGGACAAGAGGCCGCGAAGAGTAGGGACGAGCAAGGGAAAGTAACAATTATACCAATACAAAATTAGATTACAGCAGTAAAAATTAGTTGCATTTTGTTACTTCCAGTTTGCAAATGCAGCAGTAGGCATGTTGTCATCGTGAATATTGTACACATTGTTGTATGCAATAAAAATCGTGGATTGAAAGAAAAGTTGTAAGAAATCCGAGGACAATATCAGAATGTCATAGAATACGGCACACAGCAGTGACAAGAGAGCGGAGAACGTGGTGCAGTGCGACGTGCACACGAAGCGAAAATTGGTTGCTAAGAGCCCTAAATCTCCTCTCCTAACCTAACAACGTAGAATTGTCATTAGAATCAGTGGCGGCGATTGGGTTCCAAAACTGGGGGGGGGGGCAAAGACAGTTTACTTTGGTGCATAAGATTTAGCATAGTGTGAGGGCAAAAGTGGCATAAATAAGGGGACAACAGCCTCCCTCGCTCCCCCTAATCGTCGCCACTGTTTAAAATTCTAATTGTAAAAATTAAACATGCTAGTTGCTTAGGAGAGTTAAGTTTAGTGCTGTCAGAATATTTTATGATCCTGTGATCCCGAGTGGCTGTCTCTTGATATATTACAGTTTCCTAGATACAGTGTGTTACTTTGTAACATTGTATATCTGACAATTATAATACAATAAAATGTTCAATACATCCACATGTCAACCTCTCTTCCACGTAGTACAACCTCGACTGCATTGTGCAGAAGGAGGAGGTTCTAGCGCTTGGATTCACAATCAGTATAATCCTCTGTGGGGTTTGCGTTATATGTTTGTCCCTTCATCCATTTCTAACATTCATTTGCATCCTCGCAATTAGCCAGAAATGGTAGAAATGCGACGTTAAATAAACTAAATCAACTAACAATAAAATGCTCAACGTACAAACACAACTGCATAAAATATATGTGACGCTTCGAAAGACGGTATTTTGAATTTATTATCCCTTCCCATGCCTTGGATTGCCTCGAATGTAAATATTCCTTACGTTGCTTAACTAAAATTATACCCTAGGATAGTGAAATGGTAAACATTAATGAATCGACAGAAAAATGCAACGTATAGCCTTTAACGTTAATCTGAATTGCTTTTCTTCGGTTAATCGTTAATGAGCATTAATGGTGGAATGCAGAAATAAATGAAAGAACGAACACAATGGTATATCTATGCCTTACTCAGGATTCTAAATTAGGGCTTCTGGCTTCGTAGCTACTCCTTCATGCAGACCGGAAGGTAAAAAAAAAATAATACAATACAGTTGATTTGATTTGAATATTATTATTTAGCGTCGCTTTTCTTTCCCTTTTGTCTAGACGAAACGATGGGATGAGTAATGATACGATGAAATTGATGAAGAACGCCCACAAAGGAACACCCAAGTAGCGTCGTAATGCGCTGTGCTAACCTTTCCACCATGAAGGTCAGCTGCAATAGATTGATCGATTGATTTGCTTTATTTTACTTCGCTTTTTGTGCCACTTTTGGCTAATTTGCGAAAATGGGGATGAGTGATGATATGATGAAATTGATGAATGGGCACTCACAAGCATCCACGCTCAGGCCGGGATTCCAACCCGGTACCCCTGGTGACGTAGCGCGATGTGCGAACCACTCCGCCATGAGGGCCGGCAGCTAGAATAGAGTCGAATTTACTGAATGAGAACATATACGCATTGATTGATTGATCGATTGATTTGGTGTTTTAATTCCACGTTATGCACAGTTACGCTAATCGGGACTGGACCCACAGTTTAAAGTGGGTTCCGAACCACTATATGGCTCCACCGCATATACCGTTTTAAGGGGAAGTTTAACTACATAGCTTTCATTTTTTACTATCCCTTCAACGGAGCGTGCTGTTGACAATATCACCCGCAGTACGGCCGTGATCGAGAATGTGTGGAGCCATATCTTCTGCTTGAAAGGTAGCACCGTAAGATGCACAAGAAAGAACTTTACCTTTTGTACCACTCGCCCACACACATTTTAATGGCATAACCTCTGCCTAGGGCTTCGCTGTTCCCCTAAGTACATTTGTTTGTGTAACTTCGTAAATATTGTCTCAATAAAGCCACACTAAGGAAATGAACACGCTTCCTTTTACTAAAACTGAATTTTTTGTTGGCCCTTTATTTTATTACATAATTTATTTTAATCTCAATCAAATAAACATCTACATATTATTCACGTTTAGAAACGGGAAGAGTATTTATATAGTTTTTTTTTACCTTGTCATTTTAAAATTAATGGAATTAATATTTTCTTTATGATCGTAGATGGTAAGTACATGTGTAGTTTCCAGGCATTATTTATCATAAAGGAATAAAATCAATGTTTTCTACTCGAGGTTTTCCCCTTTCCCCAAAGTTGTTTGTTGTAGAACATTAGCAAAGATGCCCTTATTTCAGTGTCCTCTCTGTTGTTTTATGTAAGTAAGAATGTGCATTAAGGATGATACGCATATAATAATTCGAATATCCCTGCGTAAGAATTTGTATGTTATCTATTTATATTTTCTCTTGAATACACGCACATAAACAACACGACAAGAAGAGCAGGACACAGAATGTAACTTAAATGGAATTGTATCAACTTCAACATACGAAATGATGGGTTTCCTGCTTTGTGAAGCTGATACGCAATGGAGAGATAGATGAACGTGATAACGGGCAGCTTAGCAAGTCGCGTTGATCCTTTTCTGCAAGAGGGGAGCGTACTTGTGTTCCCCCGCGACGTTGTCAGGTGAGGAGCTTATCAACTTTTCAAGTCGCACTTTAAGCAGAGAGGGCGGGAAGTGAAGACGCCAAAAAGTGTGGCAACGTAGCAAAAAAACTCATGCACGGCGCAGTGGCCGCAGAGGTGGATCGCATAAAACAACAGTGTTGCCAAACACGGTCCTTAGAAAAAGAACTACATTGAAGTTAAGGACTCAGACCAAGCACTTAGCTTTTAGACGTATGAACACTTGTCTCCGTCTCTACACTGTGGATTCTGTGTTCGAATCCTGTACGAGTTTAGGGAGCTTCCAGACCAAAGTGAGAAGGGAAGCATATAACTTGGAAACAAACACTCAAAAGTATATGTGACGTTTCGAAGTGACATGACAAGGTGCACATGTCGCGATGCAACGCGTCGTTCTAATCAGGTGGCGTCTTCTGGTAGTGCAGCTGCACTGAATGCTTGCTTATATTCTTAAGAGGTGCGTGTTGCTTGTTACTTCGGTATGAACCCCTTAGTTTGTACACACTGTTATTCTAAATATGAGCGTTTATATATATGAAATATTCGATAAAATATAAATGAAACATTCGAACCAATGCTATTTTGCTATATTTTACTTCGCTTTTTATGCCACTTTTGACTAATTTGCGAAGATGGGGATGACTGATGACATGATGAAATTGATGAATAAACACTCACAAACATCTATGCCCAGGCCAGGATTCGAACCCGGGACCCGTGCGTCGTTTTCGAACCAATGCGACACGACAAACATCATGTTCGCTTACGTGTTTCTCGCAATGAGCGTTGCCGTATTTCTCACGTCTGGGGTCGTGCCCATGCGTTGAATGGTTTCTTACGGAGAGACTTCAAACCGAAGCTACAGGGAACAAGTATCACAAAACGGCGGCAAGTGACAATTAAGGTTCACATCGAAGTGACAAGTTACAAGACACACGGACCACTTTAGTCTATCAGAAATCATTAAAATGCGAAAGCCCGAACACCAGACCGATGCGACATAATTCACGATATTTAGAAAACTGCCCATTCTGTGCAACACGGAAGCAATAAGCGAGACGTGCAACTTGTCACATTGCTTTGTTTCGAAATGTTGAATTCATTAGTGTTGCAATTGTCTCAAAGCGATACGTGTCACTTGTCGCCTTCCACTTCGGTCTGAAAGTTCCATGAATGTTATGCATCATGTCGTCTTGGTCTGTTGTTGGCGGATATGAGAAGACTTGCATATACACCAAGGTACTTGTGTCACTTGTCATTTCGATATAACCCCCCCACCCCTATTGCCCCGTCGATTGTCACTTTTGAACAGAAATCTCCATTCTTATTTTTTTTTTTTTAAAAATAGTATTATTTCGTTATCAATTAATTTTTCTTCAGCATGACCGAAACAAGTAACGAGATGTTACCAATAAAGTCTGAAAGCTCTGCTATTTGTTTCTTGGCAATGGAAGAAAATGTGCTTTAGAAATGCATTTATAGTGCATTTACTAGTGTTATATTAAAACCAACTGATAATTTGTTATGGGACATACAAAAGTCACATTTGTAGAGTATTGTTCGAGTATAGGAATAAAGTATAATAGAAGAACAGATTTGGTTCCAAAGTTTTAAGTTGGCAACATTGACAGCTCGGAAGCAACAAGACGGCCAGGCGAGAGGGGAACCCCGTCGGCATTTGCACGTACCTTTCCTCGCCTCTCAACCCCCTGGGATGTTCGGTACCAATACATGCGAAATAGATCCAAGATTTTACACACCCACACTTCACGGTACCAAGGGATGCGATTAAACACCACAGTTTTACACAGCCTTGAAGGTACCAGGTTTCACCAGCAGGTGGCAGAGTGTAACACAGCGACATAAACACTAATCCAACAAATATGAACTTTTTGGTACCTTCGAAATACTTCGCGTACAGGTCGCAAGGGGTCTCAGGAGTCTCGAAATGCCTTTTCCTTATTGGGACCGGCAAAAAGTCCCAACATTTTTTTTGGTCCCATTAAGAAAGGTGTTTAAAGATACGCCGGTCCTAAGAAGAATATATCTGCGTACCCACACACACACACACACACACACACACACACACACACACACACACACACACACACATATATATATATATATATATATATATATATATATATATATATATATATATATATATATTCTACCCTGTAATACTACTTTCCTGAGTTGACCTGTGCTTTTCGAGAAATATTATAATGCATTAGGAACTCTGAACGCCATGTCTGAGATACGGGGATATACAGGGTGGGCCAAAAGTCAGGTGGCAGCATTGTCATAGGAAAGGCTGGTGTGTTGGAGGTCCACTTTGGCCACGTGTGATGTTTGAAGGGTGGGGCCAACCCAAGGACACGTGACCACCCGCCATCTTGAACGCAACTTAGGTTTCTTAAATGGAAACATATGCATGTGACATATAATTTCCAATTGTTTTTTCCTCAGGAGTTCAATGCCACAAACCGTTTTGTCCTATCGTGAACCTTTTCCTAATTATGGCCTGTCTTTCCCTCTTTGTGTCTCCTCACAACACATACTCGAAATGACCACCCTCGTGCACAATGGTTTGTTCCACACGCCTCTTCCAGTCCTCATGCACAGCCAGCAATGTCTCCGTACGCACAGCAGCACAGGCATTCACAATCCGCTGCACCAGATGCTGTAAATTCTGGATTTTCACGGCGTAAACCCTAGCCTTGTGGTGGCTCCACAGGTAGAAGTCGAGAGGCGTGAGGTTCAGTGACCGTAGGGGCCATTCTACCGGTCCCCGGCGACCGATCCACTTCCCAATGAACTGTTGGTCCAGGTAGTCCCATACACAATGTCCGTAGTGGGGAGGAGCTCCACCCTACTGGAATGTAATGCATTAAACTCTGCAGCCACCACACGCAAGCTCCGATTTCCACACATAAGGATGATTCCCACACGTTCTTTGGTCGTCAGCACCATTATTCAGCCGGTGATACCTGCATAGATAAAACAGGCTGTAATTAGGAAAAGGGTCAAGATAGGACAAAACCGTTTGCGGCATTGAACTCCTGACGAAAAAACAATTGGAAATGATATGCCACATGCCTATGGTTCCATTTAAGAAACCTAAGTTACGTTCAAGATGGCGGATTCCAAGATGGCGCCCGGGGTGGTCACATGTGTCCTTGGGTTTGCCCCTCCCCCCAAACATCATATGTAGCCAAAGTGGACCTCCAACACACCAGCCTTTCCTATGACAATGCTGTCACCTGACTTTTGGCCCACCCTGTACAAAGTAGGAATTATAATATAAGAGCGCAAACCGAAGATACTGAATCAAGATGCGGCATGCCGACTTCCAATCCAACATTTGAGCACTAGAGCATTTGCAAGTTCAATATTTGGTTATCTCGCCCCGTCCTAACGCCAATGGAATGTTTACTAACAACGATTCTATAAATAGAAGTACAACTTGTTTCACAATTATGTTACTGAAAAGAGTTAAGTTGCATTCAATTTCCATAACTCGGATTCGAATATGACTGTCAATCAACTTGTGATAAATTCAATTACTTGAAACTTTAACTGCCCCGTCTATAAATATTTGTTATTCTATCCTCAAGGCATTTCATTAACTTCCCATGCTCTCCTGACAAATTTCTTTAATGAATAAATTATGAAATGTAGATTTTGTGTTGTCAAAGACCATAAATGTTTCAGTACCTGGATACATTCGTTATCGCGGATTACTCACGAGAGTTGCAATCGTTGCTAGAATTTTAGATTGTGACCAGAAACGATTTGATATGACTGATAATCCCAAGGACAGAGTTCAAATACTTGAGCATGCAGATGCAGTACGAGATCACAAATCTTCTAACACTTTTCTATCAGGAATGAAACCTCTTCTACATCTTGGTCGCATACTGTGATGTTTGCCATTCGCTACTAGAGTAAGGTGGGGTAAGACTGCGCACTGGTTTTTTGAGGTGAAAATCACACACAGTTGGCACCACTGCCCCACCGTTAATTCGTCCAAGATGGTAGCTAGCTGTGGACAGTGGTGAAGATAGGTTTGAAATTCGTTGTGCTGAGAGAGGTAAGTGAAAAGATTTTGAGGGTGTTTGCTATTTATTTTGGTACTACGTGTTTTGAGTACTACGTCACTGTGAATGTATACAATATTACGATGTTGATGGATAGAAGAAGCTGTGTTAATGTCGAGTCCACCTGCGTATTAGTTTTCATTGCTTGGTGCAATGGCAGGGCAGCATCACGTGATTTGTTCAGTAATGCAGCACGGGGCACGACTGCGCACGAGCGCAGTTTTACCTCACAAGTGTGTGGCTTGCAGGTGCAAGCGTGTGGCTCACAAGGCCCAGCCATTAGATATATCATTTTTTGGTCCACTGAAGTCGTTTTATTCATCTGAGTGTGATAAGTGGATGAGTTACCATCCGGGTCCCCAATCTCAGTTTTCCAAGTGGCATCCATTTTTACAAAGGCATATGGGAAGGCAGCTACAGTTGGGAATGCCATGAAGGGCTTTGAAGTTACTGGATTATGCCCTTCAATCAAGACATCTTCACTGAGGACGAGTTTCTTCACTCTACTGTGACAAATGTATCAGCTCCAACTCCAGGTGAGCAGTCTTCAACAAATGGGGTTAACAATACTGGACCATCCACCAATGACGTGCCACAGCAGGCAAATGTGGCTCATGCATCAGCTGAAACTCCAGGTGAGCAGGCTTCAACAAGTGGAGTTAACAATACTGGATCATACGGGCATATTTCCGTTAACCAGATTCACCACTTCCACGTGCAGAGCATATTCAGCACCACCGACGAAAGGGAAGGCAGTATCAGGTGTTAACTGGATCTCCATTCAAAGTCAACTTGGAAGCCTCGTTGGCTGAGAAGAGTAAGAAGAAATTTCAGGGGAAACAGAAACGGAACATCGTTGTTGAAGAAGATGTAGCAAGCAGAAAACGCCAGAAGAAAGAGTACAATTGCCCAGGTTGTAATGAGAAGTACAGCGATCCTCCAGTAGAGGATTGGATCCAGTGTTCCACATGTGACGAGTGGTGGCATGAAAATTGCACCTCGTATGAAACAGGAACCTTTATTTGTGATTTGTGTTAGCGATTCCTAACCCAAGTGCAGGACGGGATTCACTGTGCCTACTGTGAGAATGCTACGAGAAATGTATCCCATATGATAGAAGAACTTTTTAAGGTGATTTGTGTTTCTTTTTATACAAATGTGACTCTGTGTAGAAAGTGCGCATTCTTACCCGAACTTGATCGCAGTCTTACCCCGCGGTGCGGGTAAGACTACGCATTTGCATGGTCACGGTTTTGTAATTGTTTCATGCAGAAATATTGTTCATTCAGCTTTCGGAAATTTACTGTGTGTTAGCAAAGGATAGTGCAATGTGTATTGCTTTTTTCATGTGTGTCTGTAGTTTCATAGCTTGAATATAAAGTTAACACTTAAACTGCGCAGTCTTGCCCCACCTTACTCTATATCTGAAAATGAAATTAAATTCAAATGGATTTCATGGATCATACTGCATAGTATTATACTATCTGTTGTTGGTTTAGAAGAGTATCTCCGATTAACCTTTAAGGTAGCTACTGACCAGGCAAATGTTGTCTATGGAGAGCTGACACAATTATTACTCACACTATTTTCAATACTAAAACTCTTAGGGACTTGTACGTTGTTTTTAGGTTGTAATAGGTTTCAAGACTATTGCAAACGATGACACTATTTTCAACAACAATGTGAGAAAACGTTTCACGCCCAAGTAGTGGTAGGAGACAGGAAGTTTTCGATTGTGTATGTCACCACTTTAATCTGCTTAACAGTCGTTAACTCTTGGATCGTAATATACCATTCAGGTTATTATTTTTCTCTTCAATCTCTTTCTCTGTCAGTTATTATATCAATTGACTCCTTCCCTGATGCAATACTGACATATTCCTCCTCTTACATAACAATGGCTTTTGAAACAATGTATAGAAGCCTAAACAAGACAACAGATCACCAAGCAATTCGTGCAATAAGCGGTTTGTACGTAGATCTTCCTGAATTAACTTCTCTGACAGGAAATGTCTTTTTGTTTTTGCATATCTTGCACGCATTTTGAATGTGACATTTATTGCAATTGTGAGTACTTACTGCGGAATCCTTGCAATGTACTACGGAAATAATTATGTATCCAATTTCGCATCCTTTTTTGGATCTCTGTCTTGTATTGTGTTATATATGGTAACTATTCGATCAGGACAAAGAGTTATTTATGCGGTAAGTACTTTCCTCATTGGGTTATATTTTATATATCTGTTCATATCCATACTCTTTCTTCAACGTAATCGCACGAACACATGAATAAAATTACAACACACATTGAATGAATGTTAAAGCTTTTATTGATATCTTGCAGTTAGCGAATCATTGAATTGAATTGTGTATAATAGCAAGTTATTTGCATTTTTCTTATGTCTTATGTTAGCTCTGCTGACACTTTTTCAACAGACACACACCTACACTCGCGCGCGAATTTATATACGAGTATGTGTGTATTTATATGATTATTTTTTATATATATAAAAGGCCTCCCCCATGGCGCAGTGGTAGCCTCATCGCCTTGCAATCAAGGGGTCCCGGGTTCGATATCCGGTGGAGGCACAAGTGGTTCGGATCCCACTTTAAGCTGTAGGTCAAGTCCCGATTAGCCTTATTGTGCATAAAATGGACTTAAAAAACAACTAAACTCAACATTATTTTGTAAAGTAACTTCATTATATGTTTATAGTTTCATGATTACCCAAATGATTATTTTTTGGCTTGTTTTCATTTTTATTAAGTGTATTCAGAATACGCATATTACATGATCGACTAGTATTATAAAATTACTATCGTATCTCTTCCGACATCAATTGTGCCAAGTTTATTTTCCAAAGTTTTGTAAATTTTAAGTTCGCTATATTTAATCACCTTATTCATTTTTTAAGGGAACCCTTTATAATGAATGTGTATAGGTTCGATTCTCGATTGTTGACGTTAGGCATGGATGGTATGTTAATTTCTAGTACTGCAAGAAAATACACAATACAAATTCATGACATGTGTACAGTATCAAATAAGTGTACTTGTTGTTATGTTAACGGGCAGTAATTCGGCCTACGGAGAAGGCCATTCAAGTCCTTATTCGCTGGTCTTTATTCACAAGCCAAGTTTAGTAATGACAATAATTGTTATCTGTTACAAGAAATTAGGACACCGAGACATATGGAAAGAAGTTATTTAATGAGCTGTCCAAATACTTACATCATCTCATCACACTACATACGGTACCATAACAGCTGACGGCTGACTGTCGCAAAGAGTCGACAGTCCCATCATGCACTGGGTGAAGACAAGAGACAGTCACGAGTCGCGCTTGCGACGTTCCGTACACATAAACACTAATACTGATGCACTTCTTAATGAACAATAAAGTTTGACTGTAGATCAGAGAGCACACGACTGTTCGCACTGAAGTGAAGAGGAAAGTCATTTTTGGAGTCTTGTGTTGAAGCTTCTTATGGGTTCAAGTGATGTACCGAAAACTGTTCGGGCAAAGTTTTTTCCTCCTCGAGGGTTGGAGCGATGTATTGGAATTGTTCTCGATGTATCTTGGTTTTTCCTTGATTCTCCGGCTACGCCGCTACCCGGGTGGAATGCCTTCTTTGTTATTGGTCAGTCTACCATAGCTCCACTCCACGTGACTTAAAGTTTGCACTGAAGGGTGATAATCGCGTAGCACAGAAGCACAATAACACCATGTTTTAGAGTTGATTTGGAGGACGAAAATTAATTTTAACTGCTCACAGTTTAAAGTTACGTGGACAGTTCGTTAAAGTTAGATAAAGGGTTGCGTTCTGTGGCTGTCTAAACTTCACTGAGGCGAAGAGATATTTTCGGGCAGGGTTGTAGTTCAAATTTTCATATCCGTCACATTGACAAGGAAATGTCCAAACTGTAGACTGGCTGGCGCGCACGCGAAATTATGTCGTGTGCTAGAGTTTGTTATGTGCTAAACCATTGTTTTGATTCCAGCTGCATACTCCCTTGAGAACAGAGGGTCGTTGTTCCGGACGATGGCGAGAGTCTTGTTGGTGTTTTTAAATTTTAAAATGCCTGAAGTTTCGTGATTAACTGCATCCCACTGTTGGCACCCTGCTTCCCTAAATTCCAACCATCAAGCCGAACATGAATTGATGGTGACGTGAGCTGAATGTGGACTGGATGGATATCAGAGTTTATTGCGGGAACACACTGGCTTCTTTCTCTCGAAGTAGGTACGGTGATATATGCAGGGCTTCATGGGAAAGAGTGCTGGTTCGTTTGAGACGGCTGCCCTTTTCTCAGAGAGCAGAAAAATGAGATATCGGGGGAGTGCGGAGAAAGACCGATGGTAATGGTAAATGGAAATTGGTACATCGGTCATACCTTTTAATCTTGGATCCAACTTTAAACTGTAGGTCCAGTCCTAAATAGCCTTTCTGTGCATAAAGTGGACTTAGAACAACAATTCTATCAAAAACCTTTTAAATCTTAAATTTCCACAGCAGCCAAATTTGATTAACTACTTTAGAAATCAACAGGCAATTACATTCGCCAACTTTGAAGAATACAGTTGCCGTGGTTGATGCTCCGAAGATATATTTTTACAAATTAAAAGCTTGAAGAAGGAAAGCGAAACAAATAATCAAATCTTTCTGCAGAAAGATAGCATCCTGACGTATCGTAGTACAGTATGTATACCTGTGGTATTGCATTTACATTCTTCTCACATTATTGTTACATTCGCAGATAACAATACTATCGTAAGAAAACTGCGATGAGGGTGATTTTTATCACTACTGATAATTTCAGTAGAACATCGAGGAAAAGTCTTCATTCATGAAATTGGCAAGTACTCCATACTACATTACACTAATGCCCTATTATATTTATACGTATATACTAGGATCCAATACGTCATTGAATCGAAGCCGCCCCAAAATTTTGAGTATCCAAAACACGTCTAAAGGGTGAGCCTTATATTCGACATTGATGAGGGCATGTCCTCCCGTTTCGCCTTATCCCGTTTCGCCGTACTGCGTTTTCACCTCCCCAGCGGGATTTATGTGACACCAACTTTCTAAGGCGAAATGGGACATTCCATTTCGTCTTATCCTGTTTCGCCTTACACACAAAAAAATTCCCACCTGGAAATATTATGGACTCGAAGTGTGATTCATAATGAGAGCGCAGAGCGTGTGATGTAGCCTACCTTGGCTCCCATTTCCTGTCGGTTAGGTTAGGTTGCAATTTTAACAGTATTGAAAATATTGACCTGTGATGCTCTCTAGCTGACTTTTAGAGTTTCACGAGGGACCTGATCAAATTTTTATGAGATGACGTAAACGGCATTATTCGAGAGACCATTGTTGTGGAAATGGTGTTGTCAGAGTGAGAGCAGAGCTCACACGCAACCGATTACGTTATATATTTTTTTAATTTACATTTGTGCATTATTTAGTCAACAGGTCTATCCTGCATCTAGTGAGTTTTCGTACCTATATGTTCTTGTCGTGATAACAGAAAATTTGAAAAGTGTCCCAGTGATTTTATATCATATCAGATTTCTGGAGATCAGATGGAACTACCTCAGAGGAACATCCGCTTTTTGTTAACGCTGAGATGATTTATACTACGCTGTTTGAAAACAAATAAAAATTTTGAAATAAAAATGTAATGAATAAGAAAGGATGGTAATAAACAGATCATTACAAGTACAAAAAAAAATAATTAAATACCGTTAAATATGCCTGAAAAGCAAGGGTGAGCGCCGCGCTCACCCGCGACCGGCGACGTGACTACAACAAGCGCAGCCGATCCCGGGTTAATAATAATGACTATTCATGTCGATAATATTCCCTGGTGGGAAACTTTTTGTGTCTAAGGCGAAACAGGATAAGGCGAAGTTGGATGTCCCGTTTCGCCTTAGAAAGTTCGTGTCAAATAAATCACGCGAAATTGTATTGGGGGAGGTGAAAACGCAATAAGGCGAAACGGGCCGTAATCGATGAGGGATGTTACAATATATGAAGTCTTTTCATATTGCAGGCTGAAAAATTTTCGAGGTCTATCCTGAGGCTTCCGTTTACTGGCATGGATCTCACAGCAAAAAATGAGGTAACAAGATATAATTGTCCATATTTTTTTCACTAGAATATAATTTAATTTTCGAAAACAATTTTGTCGTTTAGTAACATTGTTACATATTCCAATTTATTTCGAACGTTTTTTTTTTCAGAGAGAACAGATGTCTGCATAAATTATTATGCTTAACCAAGAATTACAATTGATACATTGTTTTCCAAATTTTTCTTAACTATTCATGGAGAAGTTCAAACTTTTTAATTTTGAAAAGGCATATATATGTCCGAGTAAAAATACATGACTTATAAGAAATCTTAGTTATCAAGTCCCAAAAATGTAGTAAATGAAATAAAGAGCTTTTATGAAGTTACGTTTGTGAAAATTATAATAGATCATGGAAGAACAACAGAAGCCTTTGAAAGAAATCAAGGACTAAGACAAGTATGTGGTTCTTCTTCATTATTATTTATTCTGTACCATGATCAGGGATGGAAATTTTTAAAGACCTCAGGAGTATATATTGACGGAAATAACTATAGACAGTAAAATTTACAGACAGAAAATATTGATGGCAGCAAGTAAAGACGATCTGCAAAGGTCTGTTTTGAAACTTCAATCAATCTTAACAAATTATAACATGAAAATTTTATAGGATAAATGAAGTCAATGGCAATAAATGATTAAAGAACTTCCCAGAGTGAAAATAGTTATAAACGATAAAATATAATTGGACAGGTTTATATATTTGATAAGCCATATTTCACAGTTATAAACACCCAAAAGATGTTGAGAAAAAAATAATAAAATATAAGAGATTGAATGGAATTATGAAAAGAAAATTTGGAGAAAATTTAGAAAAGAAATTCAAATTTGACATCACAACATAATTTCAAAATCGGCTCTTCAATAGGTTAGTGAATGTTATACTCTTCGTCAACATGATAAAAGTAGAATCAATTGTTAATAAATGAGACTTTTGCTGTCTTTAAGTAAAATAACCTTATGAGACAAAATTAGAAGTGAAGAAATCCGAAATAAATGAAAGGTCGTAGCAATTGTGGAAGAATTGAAAAAGAAAAGTGGAATCAACATGTTTTTAGGATGCCAGATATCCGTTTTCCTCGAAAATTATTAAATAGGAGGCCAGAAGCAAAGATAAATTTAGGAAGACCATATCCCCCCGATGGAATGATCAAATTATTATAGTAGAAATACGGGCTTTGGTTACTCAGACCTGCAAGAGGAACAACAACAAGAAGATGTTCAGCCATAGTCATGCTATATGCTTCGATAGGGGAACATGAATGCCTTCAGAACTGATACCGTCTCCTTTAGTTTTAAAGCTTAGGGACCAAACTGTCAAGAGTTGTAGGGTGTCTTATGTTATAAATTGACAATATAATTTATTTAATATGTTGAGTAGTTTAGAAGCTACTAACATGTCAGTTCTTATGACTCCTTTGTAAATTTAAAGATTATGAGTTCACATTTTGTAAGTACTATTAATGTCTTTAAGAAATTGTTTGCAATTACTTCTGAGATAAATAAGTCAGCGTGCTTGTAGACTAGGAATGAAATTGCCATAATATTGAAAGCACTGTTTTCATTACATTTTCAGAGTTTTAAGGAATTCATAGCAACTTTGAAACAACACTTCGACTCTGAAATATTGTGACTGTTTTCGGAGATGTGTAAGTGAGGCAAGTCACCAATTTTTTAATCACAGTTTCTGTCAGTTTAGATTTCTTTATCTGGAATTTTCATAAGAGATAGAAATTTTGATGGACTGGTGTCGTATTGCATTTAAGGATGAAATGTGTCGGCGCATATAAAGATGGAGGACGTACATTGAGAGATGTGCTGAAATTTAAAGACACCCACATACCATGCAGTAACGATTGAAATTTGCTATTGATCGAAATGTGCTTGAATGTGAAGAAATTAAAACTTATCGTAACGAATCTTCTGTAAATAGAGTTGGTCAATGTACGAATTAACGGGGGGATGCCGAGAAATTCCCCCCCACAAAGAAACTATACACGGCAAAAGAAAATTATTTCTTTCCCTGTCAGGGGTTCTTTTATCCCCCTCAAACAACGTGGAATTGAAAGCGTATAGTATACCATTTCTCAACTATGAAATACAGAGAACTGAAAAATGATTCGTGTCCATTAATAACCCAGGCATCAAACATTTCCCTGCCGAAAAATATGAAACCTTGTGGATTAAAGTAACACACCATTCTGAAACTGACCAACCTTATTGAGCCGAGACAACAGCAGCCTGTCTTCCATTTAGTTTTCATGGCATAGCGCTGATTTTTACCATGTATTACAGTGTTCATAAGAAACTTGTAGCAAAGTTAGATTGACATTAAGGAATATATAAAAATCGCGCCGATACAAAAATCTGTGTAAAATGCGACCAGTTTAAGTATTCATTCCTAGCGACTACCTGGTCACCATGAGTTACGGCCCACCTGCTCCCAATGAGTCACGTTCCACCGCGGTTGAACGCGCGAACAATACATTATCAGTGGCATGTATCCAGTGGTCTCTGCATTCTTACCAAACAAAAGAAGAGAGACATGCATACGTCTTTTTCATAATGTACTTGAACATAACCTAACCTAAACAGTAAAAAAGTACGAAGAGTACGGTGACATCAGACTTGTTTGAAAGCAATATCCTACATCCAAAAACTTGAGTTCGTGGCCCTAAAGTTAGAAGTATAGAAATAAAAATGTACATCATGTAAATAGTAACTTGTAAAAGAAATCCAATATTGACGATGCTTAAAAGCTGATTTTTAACACGCCTAAATGACAAAAATTTACTTTTGGTATTTATCTAGTTCAAAGCCTGGATGAAGATTGATGGGAGTCCGTTTTATTTGAAAAATATGATTAAATGACAGGTAGGGACCGTATTGGGCGCTATTTTCGCTGGGCACGTTTTACAGGACACCGACATTAAGTTCGAAATTGGAAATAAAAAATTGGTCAAGTTTTCGCTGATAGTAATTCGATATCTCTTTTGTGTATCAGTTCGGATTTTCGTATAATGTAAATATAATGTTTATAAATTACGTGTAAATGTTACCATAAAATTTATGCCTAGGTTAGAACCAATGTTCTAAGGTATCTAGAACTGCGAGGCAACTGTTTAGTTTACTGACTGGTAAGTCATACAAATTTCCATACAAGAAAATAATAATAAACCTCTCCAAAAGCATAATTGTCAGAGTCCAGTTGTGGCTGGTGATGCACGGAACAGATATCTTCAATTGAAGCTTGGTTGATTGATTGATTAAGTTTGAGTCCACTTTATGCACAGTAAGGATAATCGGGACTGGACCTACAGTTTAAAGTGGGATCAGAACCACTATGTGCCTGCACCTGGTATCGAACCCGGAAGCCCTTGATTACAAGGCGTCCAACCGAAGCATTAATAGCATTTTAAGTTAATAATACACTCGTCATGGAAAATTTGCTTTGTACAGTATATATGTGCTTACGTGTGTGAATAAATTTATATTCTACTGCATGTGTGCTGAAGCAGTTCATAGTGCAGTGTGAAAGCGTATATTGCATAACAGTAAATAAATTTAACGTTTTTCGTCTTCAGAGTACTTTCACTAGAACCTTGTGATTAACAGATTATCATGCGACATCTGGTGCAGACGTTTGAATTGTGGGTAAAGTTTTGCTCTACGTAGCGAAATGTAGTCTCATATGCTAATACTAATCGTAGCGAAATGTAGTCTCATATGCTAATACTAATGTAGTTCTTAAAGCTATTCAAACTGTACTCATCTCGTGTGCTCTGTCGTGCTTGCTCGGATAAAACTAAACACAACACGATGACACAAAATCAATTTCTTAGATGTAAAATGTCAAAATAAAATAAACAAAATGACGTAAGTTGAACTAACTTAAACATTAATATTCACTAAATTCACATAATATACTCTAATATGCTATTTTTGTTTCAGATGCAAGCTCTAAGTCAGGCTGTGACAACTTCTAAACCGTGTATATCGTTAGGAGGTTTTGTTACAATTGACATGGCGCTTCTTACTTCGGTATGTACTTGTGTATAATGGTAACATGTATACATGTAACACGTTATTCCCATTTATGTGTAGTAATGATGATCAAAGTATTTCTATATGCTTTCCTTTATGCAGTAGTGATGGTATGGTTAATTTTTGTTATTTAGCGTCGCTTTCTGCAACTTTTGGTCAATCGCGGGGATGAGGATGAACGAAGATATGATGAAATTGATGAAGGGACACTCACTCACAAAGAACATCCATAACCAGATCAGGGATTGGAACCCTACACCTTGAATGTATGCGGCTGAAGGTTGTATGTCTTGAGGGGCTCACCCTCTTTCTTTAATTATTAAATGCGTGTCTATGTCTTAAAACTGAACGTCACCCGCGAATAAAAAAAACACTATTCTATTGTATTTTTTCAAAGAGCATGTACATTTAATAGATTTTCAGTAGATAAATTAAATGCTTTATTGAAATGCTTTATTTCTTTGCAGATAATGGACACCATTGTCACATACATGATTGTTGTGATTCAGTTCAAACCTGAAAACAAGTATGGAAGCTTCAGTTCCACGTGTTTATGATTGGAGTAAAAAGTTAAAAATAGAATGGACTCCAATCTAAGTTTCCAACATGTCATCAGCATTTGCACATGTTGTTATATTCATTAGTCATATACTCTTTTCAGATGAACAGGGTACATTTTACATTACTGATATAATTTCCATTGTAGTAGTATATAGTAAAATAATTCCATGTCGTTCAATATACAGTAGTTTGTAACATATTAATGGCGCTATGTATTATTTGGTGGAATACTTTGTTGTGCAGCACAGCAATATCGCGTAAATAGAATTATTCAAAAAATATTGTGAGAAAATTTCTATGGATGAATAATAATTTAATTAAAACGGAATAATTATTCTAAATAGATTAAATTATTTTCCAAATAATATTAATAACTATAATTTTAAGCAAGTTGGGTCTGTGTTTACTGTGCAACATCGACACAGCCAACAATCTGGTATTGGTAAAATTTGCAGTTACTTCTTCCAAGACTTCAGGCCATTATATAATTATACAGAGTTGGTCAGAATTAGGTAACCAGTCTTGGGATGTGTTTATCCGCAAGACTAATCATCCAATTCTGCCCCACCCTGTACATGGATTATCCCCTCAAAAGATACAGTGTGGAAACCAGAAGATGGAATTACCTCTCATCCTCTTTCAAATACGTCCTTGCCAATCATAACCAATCATACGCATATTCTGATGAAGGAAACTATTATATTTTTAATTATGGTATCAATTTCTAAAATAAACATAAATGTACCTTGACTTATCTTTTTACACACTAAACATAGTGTAAATATGTGAGGATATTCAACATATATGACAGGAAAATTCCTGAACACCCTAAATCAGCAATGGTATACGTCCAAGACTGTCTTGCGAATCATCCCAAACGGGTTACTGACAACTTTTACTTTAAACAACTTTTAACAACTTTCAAATGTGCTTAAATAAGAGGGAGGTTTCGTTTTTAAGTCCACTTCTATGTACAGAAAGGCTAATTTGGACTGGAACTGTAAATGGAGTACAATATAGTGCCAGCACTGGGTATCGAACCAGGGACATCTTGATTACAAGGCGACGATGTTATAACTATGCCATCGGGGAGGCACTATATGTACTTATCGATTTACGATTAACCAACACAGACAAAGGCTGATCTACGTTTCTCTTGGGGGTAGGGGCTCCGCAGCATGTGACGTAATGCTGTAAGCTCACAAAAACAAAACACACACTGACAAGAGGTTAAATATAAAATGTTACGCAAGGTCACTGCTCACACTCTGAAGTCCAGTCATGCTATGAAACGGAGAACCAACTGCAGGAAGTTGTACGAGCGTCACTTGGTGGATGTTCGTCGTCACTTTAGACGATGCGCGGATATAGAGTGCGTCTCACGGTGAAGTTGTCCGTACAGGGGCTAGCGCGCCGGGCAGTAAGAGCGCGTCTGCCGGCAAACTGAATGCAACATCCGCATAACTGGAGCTATGTAATGAAATGAGCTCGTAGTATTACATGGACAAGAACAATTAAAATGAACACTTACCTTGTTACAAGAGATGTTGGAAACGATGTCCTCCACATTTATGGCATCTTTCAAGAAAATTTTAACTAACACGCATCTGTGCACGCCACACTCCAATTTTTTCATCATGCAGTGGAGTTTCGTACAATATCTGTTATTTTGAGACGAAACATAGCCATGTAAATGGAACCATGCTTCATCCGAATAAATATGAAATGTTGATCGAATACTCTATCATTAAATGAAACCATGCTTCATCCAAAAAGAAAAAGTGACTTTGTAAGGCTTCAGGTTTAAAAGCTTGGTAGCTCTCAACGAAGACGTCTTAGAAATGTGTGTTCCTTGTGCAAGGTACCACGGGGAATTTTGACTCTTACGACGTAAGAGTCATACATAACATTTCGTTGTTTTATATTGTACGTATTGTGTGTCATTATTAGACTGGAGAATAGCACAAGAAATACATAAACTAAAACAAAACAGTCTATTCTCAAACACTTCTTAACACCTTTTCGCAAATACATGCAAAATGGACACCAGCTACCTGGATACTGAAGCACTGACGCGTTCAATGCCAAGGTCAGCACGCTGGCCGCCGCTCAGCGGACAACTGGAGCGTGAGATGGACTGTATCTAACTGACTATCGAAAGGTTCTTGCAGCAGCATGCAGAAGTGTCGACGCAAAGGGACCAAACGATTTCGTTCTTCAGTGCACTGAATTTTTTCCGAAATATTACATTATTGTGGCTGGATTTTGTTATAGGGGAAAATTAAAGATGCGTCGAGTCAAAAAATGTTAACGTCAACACCACTTATTATCAGGAAGATGTTTTGAATGATATTTACAAGAAGGAAATCCTCACATTGTATGGACAGGACACTTTTCGGGTGGAACTGCATCAAGGCTAGGCGTCCAGTCGCACATTCTACAGGCGGATGGAAGCTGAGATCGGTATTCGTGCAATTTCCTTGAATGACATCCCTCTGAACAATCCTGATGCCAGTTACATGGACTACTACGAACTTGAACTTCTGAATCACCACTTTTTTTCCTCACCTAAGATACGTACAGAAACCGGTCTAGAGAAATCGCGCCAACAGGATAAGATACCCGTGGTATGTATAACTGCAGAGAAGTATTCTCCAATGAACAGGCCAAGTCGGGCAACAGATTGCTGGCCTGAACGTCGAAAACAACTGGTGGTTGAAAGCAGGATTGTCATTGGTGAGCAAACACTTTAAATCGTCCAGATAGAAGGGAATTAACCTCTGTATTCTTCATGTGACTTACGTTTCGGCTTTCCGCATAGAAGTGTAGCATTCCTTTGTGTATGTATTGCTGAAACTATTACTTCAACTTCCACTATTATCTCCTGATAATGACAGTTATTTAGAAACATCGCTTCAGTTGAAAGAAGACACATGTTCCATGCAAGACAATCTCAGACACATTGAACGCTGGTGCCGAGACTGGAATCTGGAAATAAACCCCGAGAAATCGGTTGTTATGAGGTTTACCCTCAAATCCAATTTTACAGCACCATCCTATAGATAATGCAAGAAAATTATTTCGTTCGTACAACAGCACAAAGATCTTGGAGTCATTTTCGACAGCAAACTCACTTTCAGCCACCATATAGATTATGTAACTTCCAGAGCCATGAAAACCCTTGGGCTAATTTACAGATTTAGAGATATCAGACGTGTTTCTGCCCTCAAAACCTACTTTACAACGTGCTTTGTACCTATTCTTGAATATGGTTCCTGTATTTGGTCAATGGCCTGTGATATAAAGAGAACAAACGAAGTGGTAAATTTCTTTATCAGAATAGTCAAACATAGATGTCCAGCCCTTGCAAACTTTTCCAAACATGAAATTCTATCCATTCTTCAAATTCACGATCTTTCGATTCGCTGTCAAGTTTCAGATCTAACATTTCTTTTCAGAATCATGAATGGACAACTTTTCACTAACAAACTCTTGCCACATCTTCACATCCGGATCCCACGTACCAACAGCAAATGCAACAGCTTCTTTTACACAAAAGCCTCAAGGCTACCCCTAGAACAAAGGTAATTTCTCTATAGGCTACAAACAAGGTACAATACACTAGTTGATCCTCCAGGCTTCCATCTATCTAAGTAGCCTTTCAGAAAAGCGTGCATCAAGCAGCTGTAGAGTAATTATTATTTGTTATACTCTAGTTATTGTTGTTGATTTTTATTTTTTATTCTTGTTACATATATATGTGTGTGAATTTCTCAAACTTCAAAAACAAGACGTGCGGAAGGGATGACGTGACGTGCCTGATTGGGAGAGAAGTGGGATAGGCGAATGTAGAAAATATTAAAGTTTGAGAATTTCTAACAAGATGAGGTGGTGGAAGGCAGGATTGTCATAAGTGAGAAAAAGCTTTAAATCGTCCAAATAGAAGGGAATCGTTTTTCGTGCCCAACCCTGACCTAAATATTATTGAATTAATCTGGCTTGGTGTATAATTATCTGAAAATTTCCAAATGCGGTTTATGGTAATGAAATAGTTCATTTGCCTTCGGAGAAGGATTGGTTCTCAATTTTTAAATTCTTAAGGGAAACGTAAGCCAATAATTGTTAATTAAGTGAGCAGTGAATTTGTTTCCTGTAAAAGAAAGTGTTGACGGATTACCAATTCGGGTATAGTGAGATATGGACGTGAATTGGAATTTCCACTAAGATAGAATGTTTTACGGTCAGTAGCCTAATGCAGAACTACAAATTTAGTTGTTTGCGTCATCGTATGGGAAAGTACCATGTTAAACAATCTCAAAATCATGGACAATATTCGACAGGTATACCTTATCCCGAGAATCTATAAGGGTCGACGGAGCGAAGTTGCTTCCCCCTTCAAGTTATCCCATTCCCTCTCACGTGTTCATTGGCCGAGCCCTCCAGAGTCACAGACTTGCTTCTGATCGCTCGCTCCAGAGATTACCGGAACAGAATATAGTGGAATTTGTAAAATTAGAAATGCGAAAAGGCCGGAGAATTTCCTGTCTCTGTGGGAATTGCAAGTCACTCCTTACCTTTCTTTCTTCTATTTGTAATTCCTTGATGATGGAATGAACGCAATTTAGATCATTGCTACGTTTAGAGAATTGTGTTTGTGTTTAAAATCTTCATTAACACCTAAGTTTACTTAGAAAGTCTTATGGCCGCGTGCACCAACGCCGATTATTTCGAAGTTCAGATGAACGAGATCAATTTTAATCCACTCTAAATGAACTTGGTTTAAAGATTTGCATTGCACCAACGAAAAACGACGTTCAGGAGATTCCGTTCAACTGATCCGAGATTAATTTGTAAGGCTATACCTGATTGGCTGGCTAAAAAAATGACAATCAAGAACCCCATAGAGTAATGTGATGTGTTAAAGTATCAACATGTAGGAGAAGGCTGCAAACTTCTCTGAATTTGAGAGATGTACTAATCAACCTTGTCAATATGTACAAGGATGTAGTGGAGTGTAAAAAAATTAAAATATTAAGAAAGAACTGACGGCACAACACAAAAGGAGGAGGAGAAAGCATGGAACCTTCTTCTACGGGACTTTAATGCCTTACGAAATGCGTTCGATTTTGAGAGAACAGCGTACGCTGAACCTCACCCGCTCAATATAGATATATTATTATTATTTCTATTATTACTGTACCGTGGTAAGTTTTTGAATTTTTCATTTCTTAATTCTTATATAAGGTAGGTGTGCGCAATTTCGCCACGTTAAGCTTTGAACGACCGTTACAAATTCCTGATAAGTATGATGATAACGTCTGTACTGGAAATTGATAGTATATATGTTACGGTATGTGTGGAAAAAAATCACGTTCATGCGCTATTAATCAGGTACTTCAAAAGACAAAAGAAAAAAACCTTGCAACTGGCGAAATTGCATACACCCTGTACACAATTTTGCCACCCACTGTAAACAGAGGGGACAGAACAAACCGCGCTACAAAACAAACATATTTTCACCCCATGAATATAATGAAAAAAGTATAGATAGTAATGACATACATAATATACAGGGTGGGCCAAAAGTCCCTTACCACCCCTTGTAAAAATCGTTTTAGTGGAAATTGATGAATAACAACCATGTGTGACCACATTAGGCCTAGGGGGAAGTCATAAGGGGGGTGCCCTTGACGGCGGCCATCTTGAAAGCCGCCATCTTGGATACAAGTCCAGTTTTGTAAATAGGAAGGTAGGCATGCGATACATGGCGAAATTGCAAGCACTTCCAATGACTACACAAATGGGGTGAAAATATGACTCTCAATGTATACGACACAACACTACACATATCATTGTAGGCAGAAAGCGTTCGTCTTCACAATGCAATACTTGCTACATAGCTTCGAACCCTCCTTCCTGGACAAAAGGACCGCACTTTGTTGCTCTCGATCTTATAACAACGCTACGTCTCGCACACACAATGGCTGCCTGTCTTTTCCGTCTAGCTCCTCCCCATCAAAATGAGACAAAACACGATCAGCGTGCGCTACCTACCTATACACTAGCACCATCTGCCGACTTAGGCCGACGTGTTGGGAAATACAGGTATCTGGCAGAATTGAAAACATGGCGAAATTGCGCACACCCACCTTATTTATATTGTCGTGTCGTGTAAATAGCCAGTAACATGTATTTTCGTAAATTTATACAATCATATTCCCTACAACGTGTAGCAATATCGTAAACATTGCTCTGTTCTAATTTACCTTGCACGTAATATATGACATTTATATATGTTTTGTGATCTGGGATAGAAAGTATATTATTTAGAAACATATCGACTTTGCACCACAAAACCACAAATTGTTATTATTATTTTGGCAGTTTTTTTTAGTTTGCATAGTTCTCGAATTATCAGCATTGTACATCCAACAACTCTATCGTTGCACGCCCTCGATGTTACTTTCCGCTCTTTTTTATATTTAAAAACAACTACTTGCAGTCGAAGCGTCAGTATCGTAAACCAGGATCACACACCAAAACGGTCGCGAATGGCCGATCAGAAGATAAACTCGTTTTGATGTTCCTAGATCGCGATCAAGTGTTGAACCGTCTTCGTGCAATGGAATTTTCCAGTGATCCTTTCCCGATCCGAGTTTAAAATTTGATCTTCGTTCGTGCACACGGCCATTAGTAATGGAAGGCCCATTGCAGCTCTACGAGTAATTTAATCACAAGATGGTTAAAAGTAGTGTAAGTGTATCGTTTCAAAGTAGCACTTTGTAGGTATCCTCTTTTTTTATCAATTGAATATCACTTTTTGACATATTTTGACAATTTTTTGTCAACGTTTTAGCATTCAGCGATGTTTTAGTACAAATTTTCACTGCATTATTTTTTTCCCACCTCGCACTTGGTAGGTATATCACGATCTTACGTGATATAACTTAACCTATCCATTTTATTCGTGCTAAACTACACGAGAGCCTCTACTGACCTACTTAGGTAGTAGGTGGAACCGTACGTTCTGGAAGTATCCTTTGACCTACTTTTTATTTTACGACGTTTTACGCACTAAACTAACCTACAATGAGAGAAAAATGGACAGAAAAAGCTCTGGCATCACTTTTTAAGCTATTTTTTACCTCCTGCAAATTTTGCTCTTATGCTAACTCGTCCTTTGACCTACTTTTGAAATGACTTACGATATTTTCCTATAAGGAGGCTGTCTCCTCTTACTGTAAGGTCCCTTAGTGTAATCTACCACGACCTGCTAATATAGGCTTCTGCTCTCAGCGTAATCCGTTTTACGGACTAAACTAACCTACAATGAGAGAAAAATGGACAGAAGAAAAGCTCTGGCATCAATTTTTAAGCTATTTTTTACCTCCTGCAAAATTTTGCTCTTATGCTACCTCGCCTTTTGACCTACATTTTTGAAATGACTTACGACATTTTCCTATAAGGAGGCTGTCTCCTCTTACTGTAAGGTCCCTTAGTGTAATCTACCACGACCTTGTACTCTCAGCGTAATCTGCCACGATGTGTTTTTTTTTTCTTTAAACTCATGTGTGATCTTCTACAATGTGTGTGCCCCCCCCCCCTTGCTACGACCTAAACGGGACACCTTTCTCCTACGATGTTTTTGGGCCCTCCTGCTACGATGTTTTTTCTCCTCATGATGCAAAAAAAAAAAAAAATTGATATTGTAGCGACTGTGCCGCGTGTGAAGGGCACACATGTTCAGTGAACAAAATAGGATAGAGCTTGGAAGAGAGTACAAGCAAGCGCGCCGCCCCCTCAATTTGTTTAAGAAATTCGATTTGATCCTAAAAACTCTGCAAAACCTATTGGAGTGCTTTTGGCGTATGTTTTAGATTAAAAAATTTTGTAATTGGGATTGTAGAAAAAGCCATTCTTGCTCGACGAAGGCAATATATTTTAAAATTGCTCTGTGACCCTCTCGTTCTTCACGTCGTGGACGAAGGACTTCTCTGCGACCAGGATGACGCTACATAGGGTATCGGCAGGCAGCGCGTCGTGGAACTCGCAAACGATCTTGATGTTGGTGCGATCGTTGACCACCACCTGCTTCCGTTTCGCCGTGGGCCACACGATGCTCGTGACGATCTGTTCCACCGAGTCGGTGGTGCGATATCCAGTGTTGAAGTATTCGCCCCATGCTTTCTTCAAGATTGTTAGTAAAAAATGTCTCTCTCGCACGTCTATGGCGGTCCTCAACCCTTGCACCTCGTTGTTGTCGGCCAGCTGCACAACGTATTTTTTCTTGGTTAACGCGAAAAAAAATTTCAGCACGAATTCGACCTTCACCCGCAAGTTCGGGAACCAACCGCTCGTGCAGGTAATCGATCAGGTTAGCCTGATGGTGCTTCTCCATGAGAATGAAAAGCGAATCCGTATCCATGTACATCATGCGCGGACGTGGGTTCGAGGGGAAATTTTCGACCACGTCACGCGATTTCAACAAGATGGTCCGAGATAGAAAGGTGACCAGAGAAGCACAAGCTGGGGGTTCTTCGAAACGAACGAGCCCCAGGTTTTCCCGTACGGCCTTCGAACGTAAAATTGATTGACGTGAGGGCGAATCTCTTCCGGAACGTCTTTCAATTCGTACATCTGACCATACATGCTATTCATCATCAACTTAGCCGTGTTCTGTTTGGCGTCCATTTCGAGCAGTTTGCCCGGCGGCAAGGTCTTATCGTTTTTAAACTTTTTGATTTTTTTACGCAAGGCCATAATCTTGCGTATGCATGTGGCGTTGAGCGTGTCCTGTGAGAAATACACGTGAAGATCTGCTTCCGTGCAGCCGGTGTGGGATTCGTAACGCCGCGATAAACATCAACTTCCGTGTCGGGCGGAACGGACGTTTGTCGGTGTGGAATTCGCGCCACTCCCAAAGTTCACGTTGAAGGGGGAGAGTCCAGCTGCGACCATGACGCATGAACCCCGAGAAAATTCTATATAAAATAACATTCCTGGAAATTATATTCACAATAGATTTGAATTTTGATTTTTTTTGTATTCCCCCCAGAAATTCTATATAAAATAACATACCTGAAAATTGTATTCACAGTATAGATTGAATTCTTGAGTTTTTTTTGTATTCGCACCCAAGAAAATTCTATATAAAATAACATACCTGAAATTCTATTCACAGTATAGATTGAATTCTTGAGTTTTTTGTATTCACCCCCAAGAAATTCTATATAAAATAACATACCTGAAAAAAATTGTATCGCTATTACATACGAGACACTTTTTTGATTTCTGTGATTTTGGAGAAAGCATAATGGCATCCACCACCAGTTTCAATCGTAAAAATGATAAAACTGAATGTGTTACTTGTGGGAAGCTAATCTCAAGGAACAATTTATCGGTACACAGGGCAAGATGTAGCGAAACAGGTTCGAGAATTAATCGTTCGTTACCTTCTAAGCCTTGTGCTCGATGCGGAAAGATGATCAGCATTACACATTTAAGTAAACACCTTAAAATTTGCAAACCATCGACCGAACGAGGAACATTGAAAAGAAAAATCGATAATTCAGAAACGGAAGCTTCCACTTCCAAACAAGTTAAATTATCTAATGAACGCAAACCAATTAGATCTGCATTCAACCGTCATATTCAGGATTTCTCTTTTACTTCGGAACCAGGCCGGGACATTCTTAGTTTCTTGCGTGAAACGAAAACATCCGTGATAAATATTCTAAAAAATAAATTGGAAAATAATTCCATAAAAGTATACGTTGATCTATTTTCCGAATACGAAAAAGTCGATGGTACAACAAGAGTCTTTTATCATCGAACAAAAAACCAGGCTCTTCATTTGGCGGACGTCAATAATTTGGACGAATTTTATTCCGATCTTTCAAATGAGCTGGTTAAGAAACACGACGGTTTCGAGGCTAAAGGGTCGGGATGGTCTCTGTGTGGAAGTCCTCACACGTTAACCGTTTACGTGAACCGATTCTCGCCTCTTCGCGCATCCAGCTACGTTCCTCTTCCACCGAACATTCAACACAAGAGGGCTGTGTTAAATATACAGAACAGCGATAAAAAATGTTTCCTTTGGTGTATATTGGCTGCACTGCAGCATCCTGTTCATTGGTCAAATAATCCAGAACAGGTTTCTCATTACAAACAATACGAGACCGAGTTTGAAAGTGTAATGTCTGGCATCGAATACCCGGTGACATTGTCGGATATAACAAAGTTCGAAAATCGTGCCGGAAAACGCATCGCTATTAATGTATATTCCTTCACGTCAGATAAATATCTCGTGCATCCCGTCAGGATAAGCGATGTCGACGATGACGATGCTCGTGTGATTAATCTTCTTCTAATTTCAAACGAGGATGTTCATCACTACACGCTAATTCGTTCACTATCACGTTTGTTCAAAAGTCAAACTACCAAGTATGAACATTGTATCGAAGTTTGCCCGAGATGCCTAACCACCACAACGATCGACAACAATCCGATTATCGAAAATACACCGGACGTCAGATTGCTACCGATAAACTTGCCGAACATAAAATATATTGCGGCAACAACAGACCGGTTCGAATGTTGATGCCCGAAAAGAACGAAGTGGAAGAGTTCAAAATGCACAAGGCGTTGTTGGAACATCCGGCCATCATCGTTGCTGATTTCGAGGCGTTCCTCAAACCACTCTCGTACTGCGATCCGGATCCCGAAGTTTCTTCCACCACACCTTACCAGCTTCACGAACCAAACAGTTTCGGTTACGTTGTCGTGCGACGGGATAAAATAGATGAACCGTACGTATACCGAGGACCCGATGCAATCGAACGCTTCTTCGAAAAGATGGTCGAGGAGGTTGGGAAAATTGGATGCATGCTGCGAACATCGAAACCGATGCTTCCGTTATCTGCTACCGAACTTCAAAATTACTATGACACTGTCAAGTGTCCCGTGTGCGATAACCACTTCACGGACGACAATCGTAAAGTGTTTCACCATTCGCATACGGACGGTCGCTTCATAAGCGGAATCTGCAATGCATGCAACCTCAAAATCCAAAAACCAAAATTCGTCCCCATATTCTTTCACAATGGATCTAATTACGACTTTCATCCCTTAATTAGGAAACTCGGATAAGACACTCAAAAAATAGATATTCTTGCTCAAAACGAAGAAAGATACATCTCCATAAGTAAGAAAGTTATGATTCCCGAGACTAAAAATACCATCGAGATGAGGTTTCTGGATTCGTACAGATTTCTCTCTGCCAGCCTGGAAGCTCTTGCCGGCAAACTTTTAGACGAACAATTCAAAATTACAAAAGCTAGTTTTCCCAACGTAGACATAGAACTCGTTAGACGTAAAGGGGTTTATCCTTACGAATATGTTAGTGATGGTTCTAAATTTAACGACGACGCTCTTCCACTTCCAAGAGAATTTTACAGCAGACTCAGAGAGAAAGGAATCACGGACGAAGAATACCAACACGCGCAACTCATGTGGGAGAAATTAGAATGTAGGACACTCGGCGATTATCACTACGCATACTTAAAATTAGACGTGACGATACTCGCGTATGTTTTTCAAGCGTTCAGGAAAACGGCAACGAATATTTACAAATTAGATCCAGCGTATTTCTACAGTCTACCGGGATTAGCGTGGTCGGCAATGTTATTCCAGACAAAGGTCAAGCTGGAACTGATATCGGACGTTGACATGTTGCTATTTATCGAAAGAGGGATACGAGGTGGAATGGTGCAATGCGTACAGAGACATGCAAAAGCTAATAACGTACACATGAAAGAAGATTACGATTCAAATCGAGCATCGAATTACATCTTCTACGCCGACGTTAATAATCTCTACGGACATGCCATGGTTCAGAAACTTCCTTACGGGGGATTCGCATGGTTAGATCCCACTTCGATAGACATTATTCATTTCGACGATAGCGAGTGTGGTTTCTTCGCAGAGGTAGATCTCCAATTCTCCGACCACCTGCACGACACGTTTTCGGATTTGCCTCCGACTCCCGAAATCAAATGTCCACCCGACTCGGTTCAAGACAAGCTTTTGTTAACATTGGACCCTAAACAGAGATACGTCGTCCACTACAAGAATCTCCGGTTTTTGATTGGGAAGGGTGTTCAGATAGTAAATGTTAGAAGAATACTAAAGTTTAAACATTCCACGTGGTTAAGACCTTACATAGAAACTAACACACAACATAGAACAGCTGCCACTTCCGATTTAGACAAGGACTTCTTTAAATTAATGAACAATGCGGTGTACGGAAAGACCATGGAGAATGTTAGAAAGCACGTAGACGTGAAATTAATTTCCGATAAGAATAAATGTCGGAAGTGGATAGCCGATCCTAGATTCAAGTCGAGAAAAATTTACAACGAGAATTTGGCACTTTTCAATCTAGATATAAAATTGATGAAATTCAGAAAACCAATTTACGTTTTCGCAACGGTTCTCGACTTGTCGAAACTTTACATGTTCGAATTTCATTATGACGTGATGAAACCCTTCTACAATGATAAGATATCACTTTTGTACACGGACACAGACAGCTTTATTTACAGCATACAAACACCTAACCTATACGAAGACATAAAAAATCCTTCCATGCTTGAGTATTTCGATACTTCTGCGTATCCTCAACCCAACAGATTTGGAATTCCATCTCGTAACAAAAAAGTCCTAGGTAAACTGAAAGATGAATGTAACGGTGATGTTATTGTCGAGTTCGCGGGTTTGCGTTCGAAGATGTATGCCATGAGAACAGAGAGTAGCGTCACGAAGAAAGCAAAAGGTGTGGGCAAGAATACGGTGGAGAACAAACTCACCTTCCACGATTACATCGATTGCCTTTACTCACAATCGACGATACTAAGTATAGAACAAAGAATCCAAAGTGTAGACCACGTGATTACAACAAACAAAGTTAGGAAAGTAGCATTAGATCCGTATGACGATAAAAGATGTATTTTGTCTTGTGGAATCCACACGTTGCCTTGGGGACACTATCGTTTAGAAATTAGTAAAAATTGTAGGCGATGCAAATGAAAGAAAAAAAAAACTTAAACTGTCTCACATACACGATAAATAACTAGCAAAGGACAATGAATTTCTTTGGTTTCCGAAAGCAAACAATGGAGACTGTACACCGCACGACGACAGATCATGAATTTCTACCTTCCGTGTTAACTAAACTCAACGGTCTGTTGATCATTCACCTCAACAGCATTTGGACAAAATTGGATGAGGACGTCGGCAAGATGTTTTACGTCTTCAATAACAATTTACATTTCTACGAAATTCCGATCGGTGGGAAACTTCAAATCACCGTGAATCCGGAAAACGTAGGCGAAATCAAAATTTCTACCGGCAAGAACATTTTTCGAATCAAGCACGACAAGATGCTTTCTAACATTGCGTACGATGTGTCTGCAGGAGATTATCTTTACGTGGAACTCCTCGGAGATTACGACAAACTCGTTCCTCTCTTCGTAGAATTACGAATCGTCTATCCTATTATAAATAACCGTTAACAAAAATGCCTAACGATATTTTCGGCAACACCAAGCGTGTGGACCACGCAGAAGAGATTCTCATGTTGGACGTTCGTGTTAAGAAGTTGAGGAGTGATTTGATCGCTTTGCAGAAGACCTTAAACAAAAGTTTAGAGTCGGAAATCGCTACGCTCCAAACGCAATGTCTCGACCCCATTCTGAAAATCGATTCCGAACTGAAAACGCTCATAAAAAATTATGTCGACGTACCTTCTTACGACAACGTTCAAAATATACAGTTGAGCGTGGATTCGCTTCAAAATGATTTGGTCAAATTACAGCAATTTCAATCGAAAAATGAAGATTTGGACAAATTGAAACTCGAAATCGAAGAACGAACTTCCGCAATCGAAAAGAATTTCTCTGAACTTCAAACCGTCGTGAACGATATCGATGTAGAACGCTTGCATGTCGTCGTTTCCAAATTACAAGAAGAATTCACCAGCACGTTGGAAGAAATTAAATCCAAGTTACAGACTTTGGAAGATACAATGACGAACCTACCATCGTCAGACGAACTGCAGGTCATCGGTAAAAGCGTAGCGAACATAAAAATTCAATTGGAGGCTTATCAAGATTTCGAACACATTCAAACCACCATCGCTACGCTTCAGGCGTCCTTGGAGTTGATCAACGAAGAAATTAAAAATATTCACGCTGAAGCGAGCGCGTTGACGAGCATTCAGGACACGTTAAGCACGGTTCGGCAGAAGATCTTATATTTAGAAAATTTGAACGTCGAATCCAATCTTGCTCATTTTCATCACGTACTGGACAACATACAGGGTGACTTGGAATCGTTACGGACGAGCATACCTTCAAGCGAAGATTTGGAAAAATTGAAAACAGCGGTGACGGCACTATCCGATTCGAGCGACGTCAAAAGTTCGTTGAGCGATCTCGAGAGTAGGGTGGCCAATCTCCCCACCTCCAAAGAATTGCACGCTTTGAAAAGGAACATATCACGTATGCTGAAACGACTGGAAACGGAAACGGCGAACGTGGAACAGATTCGAGACGAAATCAGTTCGCTGGTGTCGACGCTGCCCACTTCGCAGAGCGTCGCCGACCTTCACACGCAGTTTACCGAGATGCGAAGCATCGTGAACGATCTTACCGAGAAGAGCTCGAAATTGAATCAAGTCGAGAACCTTCAGAACATCGTCGTCAACGTCAGAGATCAAGTTGGAGTGCTGGAATCCACGCAGGAATCGACGCTGGCCTCTTTCGGTGCCAAGTTGCAAGAACTCAACGAAAACTACAAGCAGTTGAACGTGGAAGTGAAAATCAAACCGTTATTTTCTACCGTAACGGATACCATAGTCGAGCATTTGTTACCCATCGAAAATAAACTCGGACTCGTTCACAGTAATCTGCTCGGCGTCGACACTAAATTCGCCAAATTGTTCACCTTGCAAGCCATCGAAATCAACAGCGTACCCAATCAACAGAGAATCTCCACGTTCGTCGAAGGTAACAAACTGTACATGTTACATCCTTATCATCCGTACTACAAGTTTCTCCTCGATGGCACGATTCAGATAAACGAATTTTCGTACTGGTCTCACGGCAGAAAAGCTAGCGTTCCCACCATGACCTTGATATCGAATCGTGGTGTCCAGAAAGCAGGAAACATTCCTCTGGCACGTTGGAACGAAACGCGCAACATATATGAAATACACGAAGACGAAGATCTTACCGTTTTCGACGTGAGTGCCGGCGATAAGCTCATCATTCAAAACACAGGTGAAGTGCCACCCTCTTTGAATCCCATCACGCTGGTGCTTCTCTTCAAACGTAATCTCTAAAAAAAATGTCTAGGCAAGCCATCGTCCAAGAATTGCATAAACCTGCACGCCGCAACTACGAACGTTTGGCTGTGGTAACCAAGGGCATCGACGACCTCTGGGAAAGCGACCTCGTGGAGATGAGTAGCGGCAATTTGAAAAACGTACATAAATTGAACAAGGGCAACAAGTACCTCCTCACCGTCATAGACACATTTTCGAAATTCGCATGGGCTCTACCTTTGAAGGCGAAAACAGGAACATGCGTCACGGAAGCATTCAAGACAATTTTTCGCAAAAGCGGCGGCAGACGACCTCGGTTTCTGCACACGGACAAGGGGAAGGAATTTTACAATGCCGTATTCCAAAAGTTTATTCGGAAACATGACATTCGACATTACTCGACCTTCAGTGACGTCAAGGCCAGCATCGTGGAAAGATTCAATCGCACTCTGAAATCGCGCATGTGGTCACGCTTCACGCTTCAGGGAAGCTACAAGTGGGTCGCCATTCTTCCGGAACTCGTTAACGACTATAATCACACGGTGCACAGAACGATAGGCATGAAGCCAGCTGACGTTACCAAGTCCGACGAGCAGCGATTAATTTCTAGCGTTTACTGTCCAAAGTACACGCCCACGACAAAAAAGCTAAATACGAAATTGGAGACCAGGTGAGGGTCAGTAAATTGAAGCGAACGTTCGACAGGGGTTTCACACGAAACTGGAGCACGGAACTTTTTACCGTGGTTCGAGTTCTACCCGGGAACCGTCACACGTATATAATAAAGGACAGTGGCGGTGAAATTTTATTGGGGCGCTTCTACGAGGAGGAACTCTCTAAAACTAAATACCCCGACACGTACCTCATCGAAAAAGTTTTGCGTAAGAGACGTGACAAACTTTTGGTGAAATGGCTGGGACTTCCGGACACGAGTTGGATCGATTCGAACGAAGTGATTCTATGAGTACGTGGAATGTCGTGAAACGTCTACCGGATTCGGAAAGTCAAACGAAGAAAAGGAACGGCGAATTGCTCCCCGACAGCATACGATGTCTGATCGTAGGACCTTCGGGGTGCGGAAAGACGACACTGCTCATTGATAATTTTATCCTCTCACCCAATTGGTTAGACTGGGAAAACAGACACCTCTACGTATTTTCGAAAAGTCTCGAACAAGCGAAATACCAGCAACTTATGAAACTGTACGAGGGACTGGGCATTGCAACTTTCGCATCTGAAATCATTCCACTGGACGATTGTCTCGAGAATTCCGTTGTGGTGTTCGACGACATGATCTTGGAAAATCAAAACGAGATTCGTAATTTTTTCACTCGAGGTCGTCACAAAGGATTGGATTGTTTCTACCTGGCACAAACTTTTTCCAAGGTTCCGAAACAATTGCTACGCGACAACGCTAATTTCATATGTTTGTTTCGACAAGACCACACCAATTTAAAACACGCACACGATGATTACGTAGGGGCTGACATAAATTACAATCTATTTTCTAAATTCTGCTCCCACTGTTGGAACCAAGGTGATTTCGGATTCGTGACCATCGACATGACTCGAAAAGCAAACCATGGAAAATATAGAAATAAAATAAACGTTTATCTAGACGTCTCAAAGGCTAACAAGAGGACAATTTCAGATTTGCAACAAGAAGAAAAAAATCCAAAAAAAATCAAAAATCGAGAATCTAAAAAATAAAATTTGAAAAAACGTTCTTTTTTTTTTCAAACGTCTGACAAGCATATATAAAATAACCATTACAACAAAAAGTGAGTGTTAGAAAAGTGGATAGTCTCAAGCGGGTGACAGCAGAAAACTACGAGAACCGAACGTATAGGCTGAGAATTCGACGTTTCAAAAACGTTTCAACGTATATAGAAAAATGTCAAAACGTCAATTTCAAGAAGACGAAAATCTCAAGTTGCGAGAATACCTCGTGAAGCGCTTCAAAGGTTGGAAATCCGAGAATCGCGGATCCTACGAAGAGAAGAAACGTCAAGATCAACCCGTGATCGATGCCATCAGCGGTCTAGGTAAAGAAATTAAAAGTGTCACGGAACAAAATAAAAATTTGATCAACGAACTCGTACCACTCGCAGCTAAAAGTTACGCCGTACCCACGCCCATTTCGAGCATTCCTTCGACGCCGTTCGAACTAAAGGACGTACCGGCACGACGTCGAGCCATAGGCAGCACGTCGTCTTCGGATAAAATCGAGTTGGGACCTTTGGCACGAGACTACCTGAGCACGGGGAAGTTCGACAAGGATGAAGTGTTCGGATTGTATCCGAGCATGGAGACCAACGAAGGCGGCGGTGTGGTTTGGAAGATTGGGAAATCGAAGGTGACCTTCGAAGGCAACAACATTAAAGTTAATTTAGGCGAGAAGGATAGTTGGACGAGGTATCCGGGTACGGTGGGACTGTGGGAACTCGTCGCCAAAAAGCAGCCGAAAGATTACACCGACGAAGATTACCAGAGTTACAGGGAAATTCTGATCATGACGGATGCCTTGTACCAGAACAACGACGCCTCGCAGAATAGGGTGAAATCGAGCAGCGGCGAGAAGTACAGGAATCTCATCAAACCGATTTGGAACCATGTGAAAACAGGCAGCGGCGTCAAACGCTACAACACGTTACCCAAAGAATTCGTTTGGGTGGACGACGTGAGGAAGCTCGTGGACCGATTGTTGGTGATAGCCGGCGAAGAGAATGCAGGCAATCGTAATTTCTACAACGAGAAGGTTGGCATCGTGGACATGATCAGCACGAAACTTTCCAACTTCATCGTGAACGACGACAAGGGCATAGGTTACCTCATTAAAATTATCAACACGCTGCCTCCGAGATTCTGGAACGTGGCCGAAGGAAAGGGACTCGTAAACGACATCATCAACAAGTTACCTTTCGAGATGCATTTACCTGGCTACCAGTACTGCGGACCGGGTACCAAACTCGAGAAAAGATTGGAGAGAGGAGACAAGGGTGTGAATCCGTTGGACGCGGCATGCAAAGATCACGACATCGCCTACAACACCACTCGCACCGATCTGGATGCACGTCACAAAGCAGACAGAAAGTTAGAGCACGCAGCTTTCGAAAGGTTCGTGAGCAGAGACGCATCGTTGGGTGAACGGGTCGCCGCACTGGGTACCACCATCACCATGAACACGAAACAAAAATTGGGGTGGGGTATATAAATAACATAGAGTAAAAAAAACAACATGTCTCGTATAACCGACTTGCCACCCGAGCTACTATCTAAAATATTCAAAAAGGTAGTAAACGGAGATATAGGAAAACTTTTGATCATAGCAAGAACGACGCCAGCATTTCGAATTCCGTGTGAAATGGCCGTCAAGGACCGTCTTCGGGAGATCAGCGGCCTGAGGTGCGGTGATCTCGACACACTTCTTTCGGCTGCAGGGGAAAAATTAAACGATAGGTTGGATGAATTGCACAAGGCGAGGCAGGGGAGAAGACGGTACACGGATGATTGGCGCAAGTCTAAGCAGAAGACGGAAGATATCATTACGCACATCATCGCGTTTTCCGAAGCACGGACTTTCTTCCTCTGTTAAAAAAAATAATAATAATATATACGTGTCAAAAAAAACTTGATATATAAATAACACACATCGTGAAAAAAAAATAATCTTTGGTATATATAAATAACACACATCGTGAAAAAACAATTAAATTTCTCTCTAACACTCTGAAAATTTTTCTCCTTCGATATGAGTGAAAAAAAATGACTGATCTTCAAGCATTGAAACAAATGCTAAATTTGTCAGTCGAGTATGTAAAAATTCAGGAATTGGAAGTCGACAAACCCTACACGATAACTTCCGGTTCAATCGTTTCTACCCAGTATGGTCCCAAGGTGCGTCTGTTGCTCGACGGACAATACAGTCTATTTTTACCAGATCGATACGCTAACATGTTATCCGACGAGAAGCTATCTATTTTAATCGAGAACAAAACTCGAATCGTGTACAAGGGAACAAAGGAACTTCTTGGTAAGAAAACGAAGCACGTAATAGAATTTGTGTAACGACTGCAGGGAGTATATACCTTGAAAAAAAAATTACACGGAACAAAAAAAAATCTCAGAACATATATATAAATAACATACAGAAAAAAAAATTACACGAGACAAAAAAAAATCTCGGAACATATATATATAAATAACATACCTTGAAAAAAAAATTACACGAGACAAAAAAAAATCTCGAAACATATTTATATATATAAATAACATACCTTGAAAAAAAAATTACGCGAAACAAAAAAAATCTCAGAACATATATACAAAATAACATACCGTGAAAAAATAACATATAGAGCATCAACATGAAGCCCAAGGGTGTCGTGTACCAGATACCATATTCGAATCTAAAAAATCTAGGTGCCCTCGATGGGTTACTCACCAAGAAACAACGCGAGAAGAAACGTTCTTGCTTGTCGAAAGGACACGGAATGAAATTACTTCTCAGCACACCTCAATTGAGACGCTTGCAGCGTTCACGAAACAGCAAAAGATCGGAGGTTTCATATTCAGCATCCCGGCCATCCTGGCAGCATTGGGGGCCGTTGGAAGTTTGGCCGGCGGAAGCGCCGCCATCGCGAAAACCGTCATCGACTCGAAGAAGAACAAGGCGGAATTGGAAGAACAGAAACGTCACAACCTGGCCATGGAGAAGAAAGGGGGGAAGGGCGTGATGAAAAAGTTTAAAAAAAAGAAACAGCAGCACTCACCAACCGAGACATTGAATCTCTGATCGAACCATTACGAATCAAACACTTCAGAGGAGTTTTCATGTCCGACTCGTTACCTTCAACCGTTAAAAGAAGAGAATGCGGCGTAGTCAACTTGGACGGTCAAGAAAATCCAGGCACGCATTGGATATGTTACCACAAAAACGACGACAACAAAGCATTCGTTTTCGATTCTTTCGGAGGTGTTCCACCTACAAATTTAGCCCATTACCTGAAAACGAACAAAACCTCTATATACTACAACGACGAACGCATTCAAAATTTCGGAGACGTGAACTGCGGTCATCTCTGCCTCTCCGTGCTCGCGTTTCTCTCTAAAATAAATAAGCCACAGGTGGAAGATTTCCAGAAAGCATTGTGGAATCTGAAACAGCATTACTAGGATGGGCGTGTTCCATCTCACGAGCGAATCTTCGATCTTGAAACTCACGCTGCACGACGACATCGTCTATCCTAAATCCGTGGCTCTGCGTGCATTCTACAGCATGTACCTCATACCTAACGTCACGCAGCACAACAACAAAATTAGCGTCGGAAGCGAACATATCGTCGTCACGCCAGGCCAATACAATCTTTCCACGACGTGAAGAACGAGAGGGTCACAGAGCAGTTTTAAAATATATTGCCTTCGTCGAGCAAGAATGGCTTTTTCTACAATCCCAATTACAAATTTTTTTAATCTAAAACATACGCCAAAAGCACTCCAATAGGTTTTGCAGAGTTTTTAGGATCAAATCGAATTTCTTAAACAAATTGAGGGGGCGGCGCGCTTGCTTGTACTCTCTTCCAAGCTCTATCCTATTTTGTTCACTGAACATGTGTGCCCTTCACACGCGGCACAGTCGCTACAATATCATTTTTTTTTTTTTGCATCATGAGGAGAAAAAACATCGTAGCAGGAGGGCCCAAAAACATCGTAGGAGAGAGGTGTCCCGTTTAGGTCGTAGCAAGGGGGGGGGGCACACACATTGTAGAAGATCACACATGAGTTTAAAGAAAAAAAAAACACATCGTGGCAGATTACGCTGAGAGTACAAGGTCGTGGTAGATTACACTAAGGGACCTTACAGTAAGAGGAGACAGCCTCCTTATAGGAAAATGTCGTAAGTCATTTCAAAAATGTAGGTCAAAAGGCGAGGTAGCATAAGAGCAAAATTTTGCAGGAGGTAAAAAATAGCTTAAAAATTGATGCCAGAGCTTTTCTTCTGTCCATTTTTCTCTCATTGTAGGTTAGTTTAGTCCGTAAAACGGATTACGCTGAGAGCAGAAGCCTATATTAGCAGGTCGTGGTAGATTACACTAAGGGACCTTACAGTAAGAGGAGACAGCCTCCTTATAGGAAAATATCGTAAGTCATTTCAAAAGTAGGTCAAAGGACGAGTTAGCATAAGAGCAAAATTTGCAGGAGGTAAAAAATAGCTTAAAAAGTGATGCCAGAGCTTTTTCTGTCCATTTTTCTCTCATTGTAGGTTAGTTTAGTGCGTAAAACGTCGTAAAATAAAAAGTAGGTCAAAGGATACTTCCAGAACGTACGGTTCCACCTACTACCTAAGTAGGTCAGTAGAGGCTCTCGTGTAGTTTAGCACGAATAAAATGGATAGGTTAAGTTATATCACGTAAGATCGTGATATACCTACCAAGTGCGAGGTGGGAAAAAAATAATGCAGTGAAAATTTGTACTAAAACATCGCTGAACGCTAAAACGTTGGCAAAAAATTGTCAAAATATGTCAAAAGTGATATTTAATTGATAAAAAAAGAGGATACCTACAAAGTGCTACTTTGAAACGATACACTTACACTACTGTTAAATCCAACATATTTTTTGTTTAAAGAGGAACTTTATTTTCCGAAATATTGGTAAAAGGCTTGCTTGATAATTATTGGTGAATTGACGTGATGATGTGGTCAAAAGTTATCTTTGTGATACTCTTTATTGGAATGAACTGAGCTACAGCCCTGTTAAACAAGCCCACTGCGATTCCAATGACAGATAGAGACATGTAGAGGTAGCCAAATCAGATTATGTTCAAAGTGGCAACATTATTCCAAATACGTACGTTCTATCCTGGAATTCGTTCTCTTTTGATTTTTGGACGAATCATAGGTTGTTTGCCATTTACGTCAGTTACAGACGAAGAAGTTGTGTTAAAATGGTTCTCGTTTGGTGCGTTGTACAGCTTATCATTGTACACTGCACTGTCGGTGGCTTACTTCAACTCCTTAACTCCTCTCAATCAAATTTAGGTATATTTCACAACAAAACCGCCAAATATTTATTGCCATTTATGCTTCTTTGGTGGTTTAATTCTCAGAAATTCCAAACGTATGTGGACAGATGGTGCCTGTTTGAGATTCAGTTCCAGGTCATGTATCACACACCCTTACTTCCAAAGCTTGCTCCTCATATCCCCTTCTATGATCATGTACATGCGAAAGGATAATATTCTCTCTGTGTCATCTGGAATTTTAATCTCAGTGGGTTTCTTGTCAGATTCGATTCTTGTGTACTTCTGCAGAGCTTTGAACCACTCATGGATCCAAATGAGCAGAACTTTGACAAGGCTCGAGAAAGTATCAGAACGAGAAGTACTGGATCTTCACAGGATGTACCTGAAGCTTTTTAACCTTACAAATCAAACTGGACGTGTTTTCTTATGGCCATTTCTTGTGCGTATTCTCTTCCTGCAGTTGGCAGTAGTATACGACTCTTACTATTCAGTTCTAACAGCTTTGAATGCAGATTATGGTCATTTGTTGTTGTCAATTTCTAGAAGTTTCTTTTCTTTATCCACACTTTTCATCGATACCACTGCAGGCCAAGAAGTGATTGATTCGGTAAGTATTTATTCAGTTTCCAGTATTTAAAAGTTACTAATTTATAAGTTAAGAGAAGCTTGTATAGCTCCTCTTTTGTCGTTATGACTGTTGCATGCGACCCTTTAATTAAAAGGGCAGTATCTTAAGTAAAGTTTTTAGTTTCTTGAGAAACACAGACTTTTACAATGTCTTTGCAGTGGTGTATTATGAAAATTTTACCCACATTACCGATACATTTGTTATCTAGATGCAATGGACATTTCCACTCAATTTTTTTTACAACAATTTTAAAAACTACACCCTGGAAAAATGACCCCCTGCAAGTTCTCGCGTTTCTCTGCGTCCAGTTTGAGGCATAAACGAGACTTCCAAAGTTGCGAAGCTAGCGTTGCGCTGAAAACACGCCGTCGCCATGTTAATACGTCACGCCTTAGAGAGAGCTCGTTTGTCGTCTGCTTCGAGAGTCCAGTTTACTGCGGGTAGCTACTGTCTATGGGGTAGCCCGCGGTGAGCGAACATGTGCAGCAGTTTTACATCTGTACAGATTTAAATAATGGAAGAAGGAGCGATAGTGGAAAGGAAAGGTATGCTTTGTAATGATCTTTCTTCCATGAAATAACCCTGCTGCTCACGTGCAGGTGCAAGATAAATGAAAGGGTTCTGCTGCGTGCGTGTTCTCAGGTCATGCGAAAAATATTGCTTGTAAAATTGGTTGCTGACCAAACTTTCAAAAATATATATATTTTAAACTTATATTTATCGAAATTTACCGTAACCTATGTAGTGCAAAATAAGAATTTTCACATTCTTCACTTTATTTATCAAGCCTATTTTACTTTATTTTCCATAAAGCAATTTCAGTTTGTGTTTCATTTCTGTTGCGCAAGTTATGATCAAATATTTTTGGGCAATTAAGAGAAAATACACTGAGAAGATTACATCAGTTGCACAGTACATATTAATACTTATAGTTTATGTATAATTATTACAAGGAAATAATGTGTATAACCAAGGGCGTATTTAAGGGGGGGTTCAACGGGTCCACCCCCCTTTGGTTCAGTAAAATTACCAGAGTTACCTGTTCTATCCGCTTGTTTATAAAAATTTCTTCCGACTTATTTTATTCTCTTAAATTAGAGACGTAAGACGGGATACGGTTGGGAAGGAAATTACGTAATTCCACACACCAGATGGGACTGCAGACCAAATATCTGCAATTTCCTGATAGTTTCGGAATTTCTGCGACAAGAAACTGCATTGAGACTGTCAAATCAGTTATTTTTCCCCCTCGAGTCATCTTAAAGATATCTGGTTTTTAAAAACGCAGTGACACAAGATGAACAGAAAAGTATCAATACTAGCGTGACTTCGTGACTACATACGCACAACTTTGTCGGGTCCAGCACCACCTGCTCCCCAACAAGTTTCCGGCCAGCAGTGTCCTGGATTTTCACTTTAAATAAAGCAACCCTAATCATACCAAAAGTTGATCCATCACCCCTTCCCCCCCACGTGAACTATATATACGCCCATGTGTATAACAATATCCCATGCTGAAATGGTACGATATAGTTTGAATTTTGTACTGAGGAAAAAGCCGCCTCCTCTCGTTACCCCGAACGCATTAATTGGTTGGTTCACAACTTCACCACTAAGGATCCTATCGAGACGAGACATGGCAGCCTTGGTCTCGTTCTCGTTGAGAGTTGTAAATGTCTGTCTCGTGTTTATTTTTAAATGGCTCATTGACAGTCTCGTCTCGATTTATAAACATCCGTCTCGGTTTGGGAGGGCAATTCGCGTTCTCGTCTCAAGTCTCGAAAAATATAGAATTAACAACGTATGCAAAGGCTTATCATTAGGGCTCGGAAGTTGAAGTCCTATAAATTGCCAAAATATGAAATGCATCTTCCTCCAGACATTACATATTTTTTAGATTAACATAATTTGAAAAATCATATTTGAATAATCATATTTGCCCTAACCACACTAGGGTTACAGAAATAGGACTTCGGATCCTATTTCAGTCGCCCAAAAATGTTTTTTTATCTCGTTTCAGGGATGGTTCAAATATATTTCTTTCATTTTTTATCTCTTTACTACAGAAAGGACGTTTAAGAGGTGATGAACTGATGATGATTCGAATTGAGAATGGGCAGTAAAAACGTAGTCGAAAGAAGGTGAAGTTGCAAAAAAAAGCCTAAAAAAGGACCAATAAGCCAAAAAAACGCATAAAAGGGCAAAAAAGGACAAATAAAACCCACCTTTTTCTTACCTACAATAACCCAAAATTAACATATATTATGTTGGGCCTCGTTTTAACGGTACGAGCCCTCGAAAACTGAATATTATCCTTCTTATATATGCAAACCAAATCGCAGATTCAGAATTACCAGAAATGAACTGGCGTTGTAATTATTATACACAAAATTAATGATTTATCTGAGGAAGTCGCATGTTCCAGGCTTGACTCTCGATCTGGGCATGACTGTTCCCTTGCGAGTGACATTTCATTGAACTGGAAAATGTTACATGGGAGGATGTTTGATCCAGACTTTGGGGACAGCTAGGAGGATGCTTCTCTTGTTAATGTTAGTGTTGCTCACGAGGCGAGACATTTTCCGTCTCGTCTCATAAAAGGAGATGGGACAAGTGAATGTTTTCGAAATGAGATGGGACAAAATAAAAATTTCGTCTGGTATCGTGGCAGGTTGGGTGATACTTAGATTGTGCTCGTTGGTGGTGGTGGTAGTGTGTGTGTGGGGGGGGGGGGTGTCCTCCTGCACCCCGACTTAGAATACTGCTTGTAGTAATTAATCTTCATTGTAGCGATTAGCCAAAAGTGGGAAGAAATGTGATGTTAGAGAAGATACATACTAAATTAACCATGCGTTCTCATCGTTGCGGTTAAACAAAGTGACGGAAAAGCGACGTAAAAGAAGGCTAAATACAAAAATTTGCAATATATATATATATTATCTGAAGAAAACTGTCATTTACTGAAGGAAATTTAAAAACTCCCCGTACCTTTTTATACCGTATCACCTCTTATATTACAGAAATTGGCGTGTAAGCCAGAGTGTTCTAAACATATTATCTTAAAATTTGCGAAGAAAATATTATGACGAAAATAATTGTAATTCCAGAAAAGGCATTCCTATAACATTAAGTTCTTGCCAGGCAGAACCAACCTATGTATTCGCAATGAGCAAGGCTGTTCACGTGTTCAGCCATTGACTGCTACAAGTTTTGCTTTGTCACCCTAATGGGAAAACCCTCTACCGAGTGGCTGAATTAGAGTAAATACTACTATACTGCTAGGGCATAATTCATCTCCAAGAAATGCAGCACACATTTTTGCACTGGAAGTTACACGATATTTGTTTTACACAGTAACAAGTGACTTTGCTGTCGCTTCCGCGGCTCATGCTAAGTTGACGGGACGAGCAGAAGCCCCGCCTGCACGCATTTCTAAGTGATGACGTCAGAGAACCTCCTGTCTGTGGAGAGGACGTTTTCAAATCTGTGACGTAGGAGGTGAATTTAAGCGGTGTTTGAAGGCGTGTTTCTCGAGAACCAAAACAAATATCGCCGAGATATTTTGCTCATCTCATGTTTGTGTCATTATCTGTAAAATGAATGGATTTAAAACGTTTTTCATGTCAAAGTGGAAATGTCCATTAGATGTAAAATAGAAACCAAACACTAACGAAGTCATGTATATAGGAATTTTAACTTTCCTGGCCACGTGATTCGAATAAGTGTTCTCGGATTCCCAGCCAGGTTAAATACTTGTTCAAAGTCATGCAAGTAAAACAAAAACCGAAGTCCGGCAAATTCAAATTTTCTAGTCATTTCTATGTATTTCTTTTATAAAATATTCCTTTTTACCTGAAATGTGACCTAGATTTTCCCAAACCAAGGGAAATTTTCCTTCATGTAGCAACACTGTCTCTGCCAAGCATGGTGAAGAAAGTAGGCGACGTACTTTTAAATAGCCCCTAGCACACCTTCTCTTCGGCATAATAAATAATAAATATATTAAATTGATTGGTTGAATTGTTGTGATAAGCCCACTTTATGCACTGAATAAGGCTAATCGGGACTGGACCTACAGTTGAAAATGGGATCCGAACCACTATGTGCCTCCACCGGGTACCAATATATAAAAGCTGGAGAATACACCACTGTCTCTTTGAGGAAGCTCTTAGTATCTCCTTACCTCTCTAATGTGTTGTGTATGCCCCAAGTAGGTTCCTTTACAAGTTGTGCCTTTATACTTTCCCAATAACTTTTACACCCCTTTTTAACTCGCAGGTAGGAATTTAGGTAGGGGAATTTTTTCCTCGTATACTTTGAAGGGTGCAAGATATGTGCGAACACTTAAAAATAAAGTGCGTTGCCTACTGATGAACTCAAACTCTGAGAAAGAGATCTTACAGAATTTCATAAATGCACAATTCACCAATCATTATATGTATGTAGATTAAGCTGGGGTAAGACTGCGCGGCGGGTAAGACTGCGCACCGGTTTTTCGAGGTGAAAATCACACACAGTTGGCACCACTGCGCCACCGTTACTTCGTCCAAGATGGTAGCTAGCTGTGGACAGTGTTGAAACTACGTTTGAAATTCGTTGTGCTGAGAGATCTAAGTGAAAAGATTTTGAGGGTGTTTGCTATTTATTTTGGTACTACGTGTTTTGAGTACTACGTCACTGTGAATGTATACAATATTACGACGTTGATGGATAGAGGAAACTGTGTTAATGCCGAGTCCACCTGCGTATTAGTTTCCATTGCTTTGTGCAATGACTGGGCAGCATCAGATGATTTGTTCAGGAATGCAGTACGGGGCACGACTGCGCACTTGCAGTTTTGCCCCACAAGTGTGTGGCTTGCAGGTTAAAGTGTGTGGCTCACAAGGCCCAGCCATTAGATAGATCATTTTTTGGTCCACTGAAGTCGTTTTATTCATCTGAGTGTGATAAGTGGATGAGTAACCATCCGGGTCACCAAATCACAGTTTTCCAAGTGGCATCCATTTTTACAAAGGCATATGGGAAGGCAGCTACAGTTGGGAATGCCATGAAGGGCTTTGAAGTTACTGGATTATGCCCTTTCAATCAAGACATCTTCACTAACGACGAGTTTCTTCCCTCTACTGTGACAAATGTATCACCTCCAACTCCAGGTCGGCAGTCTTCAACAAGTAGGGTTAACAATACTGATCATACGGGAATATTTCCGTTAACCAGATTCACCACTTCCACGTGCAGAGCATATTCAGCACCGTCGACGAAAGGGAAGGCAGTCTCAGGTGTTAACTGGATCTCCATTCTAAGTCAACTTGGAAGCCTCGTTGGCTGAGAAGAGTAAGAAGAAAGTTCAGGGGAAACAGAAACGGAACATCGTTGTTGAAGAAGATGTAGCAAGCAGAAAACTCCAGAAGAAAGAGTACAATTGCCCAGGTTGTAATGAGAAGTACAGCGATCCTCCAGTAGAGGATTGGATCCAGTGTTCCACATGTGACGAGTGGTGGCATGAAAATTGCACCTTGTATGAAACAGGAACCTTTATTTGTGATTTGTGTTAGAGATTCCTAACCCAAGTGAAGGGCGTGATTCACTGTGCCTACTGTGAGAATGCAACGAGATATGTATCCCATATGATAGAAGAAGTTTTTTTTAGGTGATTTGTGTTTCTTTTTATGCAAATGTGACTCTGTGTGAAAGTGCGCATTCTTACCCGAACTTGATCGCATTCTTACCCCGCGGTGCGGGTAAGACTACGCATTTGCATGGTCACGGTTTTGTAATTGTTTCATGCAGAAATACTGTTCATTCAGCTTTCGGAAATTTACTGTGAGTTAGCAAAGGATAGTGCAATGGGTATTGCTTTTTTCGTGTGTGTCTGTAGTTTCATAGTTTGAATATAAAAATATGAACTCAAACTGCGCAGTCTTGCCCCACCTTACTCTATGTATACACATATACATAAAGGTGTGTGGGTGTGTGAAACGAAACTATGGTTAAAAGTACAAATACTAGGTCATTCAAATATGACCGGGACTGATTTTTTTCAAACAACCTGCCATGCGCAGCAGTTGTGCGTCGTTTGGAGAATAGAGCCACAATCCTCACCCTCCCTTTCGCGCAGATTAGAACCTGCTCAGTTGTGTCCTGAGCTTTGCTAGAGTGATGAGCGAAGAAAGGGTGCCGCGGAGTGTGGAACAACGCATTGTGATCAAATTTCTCGTTGGAGAAAACGTCCAGCCATCAGAATTTTTGCAGAGACTCAGACAACAGAATGTGGAAGAGTGTCTCCAACGAAGCCGTGTGTTTGAGTGGCGTAAGTACTAGAGAACGCCTCTAGAAGGAATAAAGTACCTCCATCTGCAGTCCCAGTTAACACGTTATGTTGTGTATGGATATATTTGTATTGTTGTTATTTAACGTCTATTTTCTGTCGCTTTTGGCTAATCGCGACCATGAGGATGAGAGATTCTTATATGAAATTGTTTGAAGTATATTCACAAATAATTCCCATGCCTCGCCAGGACTCGAACCTGCAAAATTTGAAATTCAAGATCGAAAGTCGACCGCTTTACGCGCTGGGCCACCGATATTTATCTGGTGGTCATAATTAAAATTCCTCTACTCAGAGCCATCTAGCGCCAAACATCGTATCCCTCTTAGCTCTTCTCTCCGTTCGTCATGACCTACTCAGGCCATTCCTGGCATCGCTCCTGAATTGTAAGGGAGAAATACTCTTCCTCGTCTGAAGATAATTCGAGGTTTCCAACTGAATCTAAGAAGGGCAATTTTTTTGTATATGTGCGATCATGTTTGCTCAACACAAGTTGAATTGAATAGAATTGAACTTGAATTGAAATGTATTTATTTAAGTGTTGTGAACAGATTTACACCATTATACAACGCTGTTTGTATAACAAACATAAAACGATAGATACATAAAAGAGGGATGTAATAATGTACATTCAAGACATTAATCAGAAATACATAAATCAGAAACCGAAGGTGCATAAAAGATAAAATATAATTGTTCTTAAAATAGCCTACATTAATGTCGAATTTCATTTCCATTCATTTCGATATTTACCTGTAGTAACGATACCAATTTGTCAATCCAATAGTTGGATTCCAAGTAATTGCATTATGATGTCTTCTGGTATTATAATGAGGCACTTTGCACATAATTTTCCCAGATTTGTTTCAGGGTTACATAATTGAAGATGTTTACTTAGATTACTGCATTCATAATAGACATGATACATTTTAAAATTATTATACATAAATCTACAAAACGTGAGTTGAACATTTTCAATTAGCGATGTATTAGTTTCTAAATTTAATGGATGACATATTTGACAAGCAAGGACGGCCTAACCATCATGGTATGCATGAAGATGAAAAGTTCCAAATTACTGCTTGTTTTACATTTTCGTATCAGGTGTCCCATAATCTATCTTCCTTTTTTAACAATCATATTTATGTGTGGCTTCAATGTGAGCTTAGTATCATACATAATACCTAGGTGTTTGATATTGTTGACACAAGCAATATGATTGTGCTCGCATATTTTCTTACACTGTACAATCATGGACACGAGAGCTTATTGAGAGTCAATGTGTTTTTACAAGCCGGAAGTGTGTATTCTATGACTGCACAGCCAACGGCAAAGATTGCTCATCCCCTTTTTTATTAATTTTCATTCTTCTTCCTGAGTTGTTTCAAGGAATGGAATTCTCTTGATTCGAAGTGGATGCTGTCCTCTACTTATTGACATTCTAATTTCAATTAATAACAATGACATTGTGAAGAACAAACTTTATGAAAGTGGTGATGTACAATTCACCTACTCTTTCTTTTGCCTTTGGGTGTACAATGTGATGAGCAAATATTGATCGGCAATTTTCTTTAATGTTTATCTTGAAAAGGAATGGTTTTCTACGTACGCTGGTGTACGAAGGGAGTTCAAAAAGTTTCGATATTCACCTAGTTCAAAATGTTGGAGAAAGTTGAAACTGTGCAGAAAGATTATATCTTTTCTACTAAGTCACCACCCAATGTTACACATTTTCCCCACCGTTGCAAAGAATTGCGAATATCATCTTTGTAAAACGCTGGAGAAGGGGCGTTTAGCCACGTATCTGTCGCGGATATGACGTCATTGTCATCTTGAAAATGCTTGCCCCGCAAAAACGTCTTCGTATTAAGGAAGAGGAAGAAATCTGAAGGTGCAATATCTTGGGAATATGGAGGATAAGGCAAAATATCGTAGCCACACTCACGTGCTTTGACGAGAACACGATGAGATGCATGAGCAGCTGCATTGTCATTCAGGATGAGAACACCTATAGACAGCATTCCTCGCCTGCAAATTTTAGTTTTCTCACGCAATTTAGCCAGAAGGTCTACGTAATAGTCCCCACTAATTGTATGGTCTTTTGAAAGGCAATCCGTGAGTATAACACCACGTTCATCCCAGAAAACAGATGACATCACTTTCTTGGCTGACAATTTGACCTTTGCGCGCTGGGCCACCGATATTTATCTGGTGGTCATAATTAAAATTCCTCTACTCAGAGCGATAGCGCCTGTTCAGGGCAGGGTGAAACTTCTCATAGATACAATGCCAAACATTATATCCTTTAATTAAAGTTTCTAATAGATACAAAACTAGTGCCGCACCCTCGTTGTATTTATATGAGTATTCACTAGATAATAGAAAATATTGAAATCATTAATCCAGAACCAAAGCGTCAAATTCAAGCCACGTTGTCAAAAAAATGAAAGCGCCAGGAAATGACAATATGAACAGTGAACTTATACAAGCAGCTGGAAAAGAAATGTATCGTAGAATACATAAACTTATAATTAATATATGGAATCGAGAACAAATGCCAAATGATTGGAACATAGCACTAGTGTGCCCTATACTTAAAAAAGGAGATAAAACAGTCTGTGAAAATTATAGAGGCATATCACTACTAAATAACCTATATAAAATACTTGCAGCAATAATTAACATCAGACTAACTGATTATGCCGAAGATATTATAGGAGAGTATCAAAGTGGATTTAGGAATAACAGAAGTACTACAGATAACATCCTGATGATGCGTTTGATATTTGAGAAATGCTATGAATATGATATAGATTTGCATGTTTTGTTTATTGATTTCAAACAAGCCTTCGACTCAATATATGGACCAACAATATTACAAAGGTTACAAGAAATTGGAATACCAAATAAATTAGTAAGATTAATCCGAATGACAATTCAAAACACTAGAGCCTCAGTTAAAATTGAAAATGCAAGATCGGACTTTTTCGATGTCATGACAGGAGTCCGCCAAGGAGATCCTCTTTCAGCAACATTATTTAATTTAGTTTTGGACTCGGTGATTAAAAAAATAGATGTGAGAGGAGACATCAGTACTAGACTAAAACAAGTCACAGCATATGCTGACGATGTAGCTATTGTAGCAAGAACTAAGAAAGCTCTTTCAGAAACGTTTATAAGTCTAGTAGAGGAAGCTGCAAGAGTAGGACTCCAAGTCAATGAAAAGAAAACTAAATACATGAATATTAATAGAACAAACATGAATAATAACAGATCAATATTAATAAATAATTACTCTTTTGAATGTGTTAGTAACTTTACATACCTTGGATCTACACTTAACGAAAACAATAAAATAGAATCTGAAATAGACGAAAGAATAAAGAAAGGTAATAAGGCCTATTATGCAAATGTATCCCTGCTAAAATCGAAACTTCTGAAACGAAATACAAAAATGAAGATATATCTTACTATGATAAGACCAGTGGTTACATATGCTGCTGAAACCTGGACCCTAACACAGAAAGATATAAACAAATTAAGTATATTTGAGAGACAAATTTTAAGGAAGATCTTTGGCAGATAGAATATGATGTATGGAGAATAAGAAATAATGTGGAACTAGAAAAATTAATCAATGGTGCAGACATTATACGATATATCAAAAGTCAAAGAATTAAGTGGTTAGGCCACATACAAAGAATGGATAACATGAGAACTATAAAACGTATACTAGAATGGAAACCTATGGGAAGGCGACCAATTGGAAGACCTAGGATGAGATGGATTGAAGATGTATGCGAAGATTTAAAGATTCTCAAAGTTAGAAATTGGAAAGAAATGGCAAAGAAGAGGAAAGATTGGAATGATTTGTCTGAAAAAGCTAAAACCCACAAAGGGTTGTGATGCTAATGGAAGAAGAAGTCATAATTAAAATTCCTCTACTCAGAGCCATAGCGCCTGTTCAGGGCAGGGTGAAACTTGGCATAGATACAATGCCAAACATTATACCCTTTAATTAAAGTTTCTAATAGATACAAAACTAGTGCCCCACCCTCGTTGTATTTATATGAGTATTCACTAGATAATAGAAAATATTGAAATCATTAATCCAGAACCAAATCGTCAAATTCAAGCCACGTTGTCAAGAGAGAATGAACGAGTTGGGTATATATGTGAAACGTTAGTTTAGTACAATTAGCTTAGCAATTCACACTTCACATCCTGCATTTCAAATAAAAAACTCTTTCTACCCTTACCAGTCAGAAATGCAAGCGAAAACGAGACTGCAAAAACTCCCAGCGAGGAAATTCAACATTTTTTTGGCAAAAGAGAACTACAGTAGAACCCATTCGTCTCGCACAAGGACTGACGCTATGGTGACACTTACTGCCGCTGGAGTGCAACACTTGGTTGGAGAGAAACAGTGGTATCCGATATTAGGACACTATCCAACAACTTCCCTTACTGTGTACGTTTCTCGGGGCCTGAGTATCGATTCATCAATGTCATCATATCATCACTTATAATCTTCGTCGCGATTAGCCAAAACTGGCAGAAAAAAGACGCTAAATACAAATACATTAATCTTCATAAATCGTACATGTTATGACGATGACACAATGTTAAAATAACCATTAAAATATTTATACTTATCCGTATTACTTTAAATATTTTATTAAATATTTAAATGATCTCATGATTAAATTACTATAAATATTATTATTTTGTTTAATAATATTAACCACTTCTTATTTATTTTCAGATATTAGGCGCAACTGTCACGTACACGATAGTACTTATCCAGTTCAAAGATTATGGAGAATCAGATATCCACACAGAAATCACGCCGTGGGATAATTCGACAACGTCTTACAGCACTATCACACCAATTTAATTCTTAATTTACGTAAAATACAAGGGAGAGTCAAATGAAAGTCTTAAAAGTCCGAACAAAACTACGGAACAGTTTGTAAACACCTCAAATTTACGTGAAGTATCGACCGTTATTTACAAAACGATCTGAAGGCTGCAACACTGATTAGGTGAGCTTCCCAACACCATTTCTGTCATTTTAAGGATGGCGCTTCCTGCATACACATGCACCAGCGAAGCACAATGGTTTCCTGCCCACTGGAAGCCTAAAACTTATAAACATTCTAGGGAAAATGAAAATTTAATGTATCTATACATGTCTACCACGCCCGAAATTTACGAATAGAGGAGAAAGTTCGAGAATGACCTCGGTCCGCACACAGACCTTGGCGGTGGCTCATAAGTGACTGCACATAGGGTTATGACGATATGTCAGATAACAGAGATGTGACATAGGTTTTACGTTGTAACGGCATATCTGGTAAGTGAAATAAATTTATCACCACTGTTTTGTAAGCGCCATAAATCTCATCTAGGATGCAAATAACAACTTTTCAAACCTTTGTTCGTGGAGCTTCACTGTTGCAGTTCTGTAGTTGTGTTCTATATTTATGTAAGGCCTACCATCGGGTGAGGGTCTATAAAAACATTCATCTTCAAGTTGTAGGGTAAGATTGCGCAAAGTAGAGTGGAAGAGATGGCGCGCTTTTTAATATTTATATGAAAGGTTACAAGATCAGTAAACTGCTCCAGAGTCTGATACTATCGTTTTATCAAACATAAACTAAATGTTCTGCACGTTTCATTACCTCAGCCTTTACCTGTAGTATTTCCAATTCTTTTACAGAAATATGCCGAGAGAGCGCCAGAGAGCAACGTAACGAGCCTCTTGGACGGACCTTCAGAATGGTGTACAGTATGTGGTTGACGAGATGAAAGTGCGGGAAACGAGTCAAGAATTCCACATACGAGAGTCTACTCTACGAAGACGATTTATTTCCAAGAACTTATGGAATTGCCGGATTTAGGCCTACCCTGTTGATTCCAGACCATGCATTTGCAATTTCTGACGACTGTTGTGGAAGAATCCTCACCCCACCATCCAACACCTCAATCCAGCACATTTAGTAGTGATACTAGAGGAGGAAATGACAATGAACCAATGGCTCCAAACAAACTCTATTGGACTCTTTTCTACAATTCCATCAGTGACAAAACCAAAAGGACGCAAGAAGTTTACAGCTGATGTGATTAGTTTTGGCCCGAGAAGATTTCATTGAGAGTACGAAGTTTTAAGTCCCAGGTTTTGAAGAAAAAACTGCAAATTTCCAAGAAGGCGGCCTGCGGAAGACATCTAAGCATCTCTTCATCTTCATCTTGGCTTATATTCTGTGACAGCCACGAATCTATTATCGACAATGAAATTCAATGTGTTGAGTGCCTAGAACTCTACGAAGACACGACGTCCACAGCAGATTGAATACAGTGCATCACATACACAAACTGGCCTCATGAAACTTGTTCAGTTTATCCTGATAAGTGCTCTGTGTGTGGAAGAGTGAAATGGAACTACAGGCTGCCAAGAAGAAGTTGTGAGACGCTAAACTGCTCTATTTAGATATCATTCCCACTGCGCCATCTTACCGACCGACGTGGTGACAGATTGCTAAAAGCTACTCTTTTCTGGCGTGCATATTGTCGTTACATGGTGATAAAGAACTTAGCAATTGTACATTTTTATTGTTCCTCAAGAATTGAAATGTGATGCAATCTACTTTAATAATTCTCGTCGTATGGGATATAATTATGTGTCTTTGTAGTCGTAAGGTCTGTGGTATGAGTTAATACATTGAATTGGCAATGACCTTGTCGTTTATCGCAGAGAAATATTGTGCCCCCCCCCCCGCCTCTCCGTTGAAAGATCGAATCTGACGTTTGGCAAATCTTGCGATCACTACGTAAAAATGTGAGGCTTCGCCACTGTATATAAGCAGATATGGGAAGAGGCAGGAAAACCGGTGCACTGACCTCCCGCTGAGAATCGCCACTCCTAAGAAGTTTTGTAATAATCTGTGGAGAGGCGCTGAAGGCACCCCTTTCACTCTTGCTTCCACTTATTCTGCCAGAAAGAATAAGAGATGGCGCTGCTGTATTTCACTACTGTCGAGGTCAAAAACTGACGTCACCAGACTCCTTCTTCCCGGAGGGATGGGGGTTCCCGAGCAAACGGTCCCCTGTGATTCTGCGAAGCATGACTTTTACTAGCGGTTAGGAAACAATAAAATGATATACATCCAAAGTGGTATTTGTAAGGGGAATGAGGGAGCTTATCCAATCTGCTTGATAAATTTTATCCATGGGGGGAAATGTTATATGGCGTAAAATCATTATCTCATGCTGTCCCTAGACAGTCATTAGAATTTCCCCCCTCACTGTAAATTTCTTAAATACCACACTGTGTACATCTATGTAAAGAATAGATCATGGAGAATACCTGGATATTATCCTCATTCCTCACAGTTACTGAAGAAATAATATAATAATATCGAGCACTTTTTCAAGAAAAAATTCAGCAATTTGCCCAAACATAAATCATTTATATGTGGTTTTATTTGGGGTTACCAGACGTCCGGGTTTTCCCGGACATGTCCTACTTTTTTAGCCATATGTCTGGCGTCCGAATAGAATTAAAAAATATCATAAATGGCCTATATTTTGAACGTCACAAAATATTAATTAGGAAAATACGTGTTTCGTTGAACAAAGGGAAATCATGCAAGTTACAAGTCCATTGCCCAAAACGAAAATAAATGTTCGTTCTGCTAGAGAGCAAACAGGAAAACGAAAGCAACTACTGAACAAAGTTTTGGTCCACATTCTGATGTCACTGTTCAGTGTATGAGCGTAATTTCTTGCCTTGGGTTTTCTACTGATGGAACAAGTTGTTTCTGAATGTATTACTGAATGATTTATACAGAAATGTGTATTTAAGAAAGAAATGTTATATACTTTTCTAATATCAAAGCACGAAAGAAATTTTGATAATATAAAAAGTAAATAACGTTCAAATATAAAACCAGTGTCAAAATAAGAAAATATATAATAAATTCAAAATGAACAAAATATATAATCTTATTATCATCTAAGATGATGATTTCGCGTAACTATATATAAGAAACTATTTTTAAAATTTTCACTAATTTTCGAACTGTACTATGAAGAAATTGAAACGATAACAAATTACAGGAATGCATTAAGATAAAATGTGACATTCAAATCTAAATAAATAAAAAGCATTAAAAGAGAGAACTGTTTAATATCATTAGCACAAATATTCATCACAAATAAAAAGAACAAGCTGAGATATTAGAATTTCTATATAATAATTATAAAGAAAATTTTCTGTTGGCAACATCGGGATATCACTTATCAGATATCTTTATCCTTGCAACGCTAGTCAAAATAGCCATGTGGTAAAAAATAACTAACATAGTCATTTACAGTGATAAATTCTTCAAGAGCTGCAAACTGCAACACTTCCATCCATTCCTCGTGACTAAACGTAGATCTTCGAGATGGAAACTATGATGTTAGAATTTCATCTAATTTATCTTCTCCCTCCACTGATCCATTCTGTAAGGCTTTGCTATTCCTTGCCAATCCATTGTACATGCATTATGTAAAGATAAAGGCTTAAAAGACATCGAAGTACTTGTACAATGTTATCAAAATATAGAATTCATGAAAGGCTAATCACTGCAACATTTCTCTTCTTTCCTATTGTAGCGGTAGGTTTTCGAGATGGAAACTAGGATGATGTAAGAAGATCGAAGATTGGGCATTTCTTCAAATCTCTCTTCTCCCTCCACTGATCCATTCTGTAAGGCTTTGCTATTCCTTGCCAATCCATTGTACATGCATTATGTAAAGATAAAGGCTTAAAAGACATCGAAGTACTTGTACAATGTTATCAAAATATAGAATTCATGAAAGGCTAATCACTGCAACATTTCTCTTCTTTCCTATTGTAGCGGAAGGTTTTCGAGATGGAAACTAGGATGATGTCAGAAGATCGAAGATTGGGCATTTCTTCAAATCTCTCTTCTCCCTCTACTGATCCATTCTGTAAGGCTTTGCTATTCCTTGCCAATCCATTGTACATGCATTATGTAAAGATAAAGGCTTAAAAGACATCGAAGTACTTGTACAATGTTATCAAAATATAGAATTCATGAAAGGCTAATCACTGCAACATTTCTCTTCTTTCCTATTGTAGCGGTAGGTTTTCGAGATGGAAACTAGGATGATGTCAGAAGATCGAAGATTGGGCATTTCTTCAAATCTCTCTTCTCCCTCCACTGATCCATTCTGTAAGGCTTTGCTATTCCTTGCCAATCCATTGTACATGCATTATGTAAAGATAAAGGCTTAAAAGACATCGAAGTACTTGTACAATGTTATCAAAATATAGAATTCATGAAAGGCTAATCACTGCAACATTTCTCTTCTTTCCTATTGTAGCGGTAGGTTTTCGAGATGGAAACTAGGATGATGTCAGAAGATCGAAGATTGGGCATTTCTTCAAATCTCTCTTCTCCCTCCACTGATCCATTCTGTAAGGCTTTGCTGTTCCTAGCCAATCCATTGTACATGCATTATGTAAAGATAAAGGCTTAAAAGACATCGAAGTACTTGTACAATGTTATCAAAATATAGAATTCATGAAAGGCTAATCACTGCAACATTTCTCTTCTTTCCTATTGTAGCGGTAGGTTTTCGAGATGGAAACTAGGATGATGTCAGAAGATCGAAGATTGGGCATTTCTTCAAATCTCTCTTCTCCCTCCACTGATCCATTCCGTAAGGCTTTGCTATTCCTTGCCAATGCATTGTACATGCATTATGTAAAGATAAAGGCTTAAAAGACATCGAAGTACTTGTACATTGTTATCAAAATATAGAATTCATGAAAGGCTAATCACTGCAACATTTCTCTTCTTTCCTCTTGTAGCGGTAGGTTTTCGAGATGGAAACTAGGATGATGTCAGAAGATCGAAGATTGGGCATTTCTTCAAATCTCTCTTCTCCCTCCACTGATCCATTCTGTAAGGCTTTGCTATTCCTTGCCAATCCATTGTACATGCATTATGTAAAGATAAAGGCTTAAAAGACATCGAAGTACTTGTACAATGTTATCAAAATATAGAATTCATGAAAAGCTAATCACTGCAACATTTCTCTTCTTTCCTATTGTAGCGGTAGGTTTTCGAGATGGAAACTAGGATGATGTCAGAAGATCGAAGATTGGGCATTTCTTCAAATCTCTCTTCTCCCTCCACTGATCCATTCTGTAAGGCTTTGCTATTCCTTGCCAATCCATTGTACATGCATTATGTAAAGATAAAGGCTTAAAAGACATCGAAGTACTTGTACATTGTTATCAAAATATAGAATTCATGAAAGGCTAATCACTGCAACATTTCTCTTCTTTCCCCTTGTAGCGGAAGGTTTTCGAGATGGAAAGTAGGATGATGTCAGAAGATCGAAGATTGGGCATTTCTTCAAATCTCTCTTCTCCCTCCACTGATCCATTCTGTAAGGCTTTGCTATTCCTTGCCAATCCATTGTACATGCATTATGTAAAGATAAAGGCTTAAAAGACATCGAAGTTCTTGTACAATGTTATCAAAATATAGAATTCATGAAAGGCTAATCACTGCAACATTTCTCTTCTTTCCTATTGTAGCGGTAGGTTTTCGAGATGGAAACTAGGATGATGTCAGAAGATCGAAGATTGGGCATTTCTTCAAATCTCTCTTCTCCCTCCACTGATCCATTCTGTAACGCTTTGCTATTCCTTGCCAATCCATTGTACATGCATTATGTAAAGATAAAGGCTTAAAAGACATCGAAGTACTTGTACAATGTTATCAAAATATAGAATTCATGAAAAGCTAATCACTGCAACATTTCTCTTCTTTCCTATTGTAGCGGTAGGTTTTCGAGATGGAAACTAGGATGATGTCAGAAGATCGAAGATTGGGCATTTCTTCAAATCTCTCTTCTCCCTCCACTGATCCATTCTGTAAGGCTTTGCTATTCCTTGCCAATCCATTGTACATGCATTATGTAAAGATAAAGGCTTAAAAGACATCGAAGTACTTGTACAATGTTATCAAAATATAGAATTCATGAAAGGCTAATCACTGCAACATTTCTCTTCTTTCCTCTTGTAGCGGTAGGTTTTCGAGATGGAAACTAGGATGATGTCAGAAGATCGAAGATTGGGCATTTCTTCAAATCTCTCTTCTCCCTCCACTGATCCATTCTGTAAGGCTTTGCTATTCCTTGCCAATGCATTGTACATGCATTATGTAAAGATAAAGGCTTAAAAGACATCGAAGTACTTGTACATTGTTATCAAAATATAGAATTCATGAAAGGCTAATCACTGCAACATTTCTCTTCTTTCCTCTTGTAGCGGTAGGTTTTCGAGATGGAAAGTAGGATGATGTCAGAAGATTGAAGATTGGGCATTTCTTCAAATCTCTCTTCTCCCTCCACTGATCCATTCTGTAAGGCTTTGCCATTCCTTGCCAATCCATTGTACATGCATTATGTAAAGATAAAGGCTTAAAAGACATCGAAGTACTTGTACAATGTTATCAAAATATAGAATTCATGAAAGGCTAATCACTGCAACATTTCTCTTCTTTCCTCTTGTAGCGGTAGGTTTTCGAGATGGAAACTAGGATGATGTCAGAAGATCGAAGATTGGGCATTTCTTCAAATCTCTCTTCTCCCTCTACTGATCCATTCTGTAAGGCTTTGCTATTCCTTGCCAATCCATTGTACATGCATTATGTAAAGATAAAGGCTTAAAAGACATCGAAGTACTTGTACAATGTTATCAAAATATAGAATTCATGAAAGGCTAATCACTGCAACATTTCTCTTCTTTCCTATTGTAGCGGTAGGTTTTCGAGATGGAAACTAGGATGATGTCAGAAGATCGAAGATTGGGCATTTCTTCAAATCTCTCTTCTCCCTCCACTGATCCATTCTGTAAGGCTTTGCTATTCCTTGCCAATCCATTGTACATGCATTATGTAAAGATAAAGGCTTAAAAGACATCGAAGTACTTGTACAATGTTATCAAAATATAGAATTCATGAAACGCTAATCACTGCAACATTTCTCTTCTTTCCTATTGTAGCGGTAGGTTTTCGAGATGGAAACTAGGATGATGTCAGAAGATCGAAGATTGGGCATTTCTTCAAATCTCTCTTCTCCCTCCACTGATCCATTCTGTAAGGCTTTGCTGTTCCTTGCCAATCCATTGTACATGCATTATGTAAAGATAAAGGCTTAAAAGACATCGAAGTACTTGTACAATGTTATCAAAATATAGAATTCATGAAAAGCTAATCACTGCAACATTTCTCTTCTTTCCTATTGTAGCGGTAGGTTTTCGAGATGGAAACTAGGATGATGTCAGAAGATCGAAGATTGGGCATTTCTTCAAATCTCTCTTCTCCCTCCACTGATCCATTCCGTAAGGCTTTGCTATTCCTTGCCAATGCATTGTACATGCATTATGTAAAGATAAAGGCTTAAAAGACATCGAAGTACTTGTACATTGTTATCAAAATATAGAATTCATGAAAGGCTAATCACTGCAACATTTCTCTTCTTTCCTCTTGTAGCGGTAGGTTTTCGAGATGGAAACTAGGATGATGTCAGAAGATCGAAGATTGGGCATTTCTTCAAATCTCTCTTCTCCCTCCACTGATCCATTCTGTAAGGCTTTGCTATTCCTTGCCAATCCATTGTACATGCATTATGTAAAGATAAAGGCTTAAAAGACATCGAAGTACTTGTACAATGTTATCAAAATATAGAATTCATTAAAGCTAATCACTGCAACATTTCTCTTCTTTCCTATTGTAGCGGTAGGTTTTCGAGATGGAAACTAGGATGATGTCAGAAGATCGAAGATTGGGCATTTCTTCAAATCTCTCTTCTCCCTCCACTGATCCATTCTGTAAGGCTTTGCTATTCCTTGCCAATCCATTGTACATGCATTATGTAAAGATAAAGGCTTAAAAGACATCGAAGTACTTGTACATTGTTATCAAAATATAGAATTCATGAAAGGCTAATCACTGCAACATTTCTCTTCTTTCCTCTTGTAGCATCAGGTTTTCGAGATGGAAACTAGGATGATGTCAGAAGATCGAAGATTGGGCATTTCTTCAAATCTCTCTTCTCCCTCTACTGATCCATTCTGTAAGGCTTTGCTATTCCTTGCCAATCCATTGTACATGCATTATGTAAAGATAAAGGCTTAAAAGACATCGAAGTACTTGTACAATGTTATCAAAATATAGAATTCATGAAAGGCTAATCACTGCAACATTTCTCTTCTTTCCTCTTGTAGCGGTAGGTTTTCGAGATGGAAACTAGGATGATGTCAGAAGATCGAAGATTGGGCATTTCTTCAAATCTCTCTTCTCCCTCCACTGATCCATTCTGTAAGGCTTTGCTATTCCTTGCCAATGCATTGTACATGCATTATGTAAAGATAAAGGCTTAAAAGACATCGAAGTACTTGTACATTGTTATCAAAATATAGAATTCATGAAAGGCTAATCACTGCAACATTTCTCTTCTTTCCTCTTGTAGCGGAAGGTTTTCGAGATGGAAACTAGGATGATGTCAGAAGATCGAAGATTGGGCATTTCTTCAAATCTCTCTTCTCCCTCCACTGATCCATTCTGTAAGGCTTTGCTATTCCTTGCCAATCCATTGTACATGCATTATGTAAAGATAAAGGCTTAAAAGACATCGAAGTACTTGTACAATGTTATCAAAATATAGAATTCATGAAAGGCTAATCACTGCAACATTTCTCTTCTTTCCTCTTGTAGCGGTAGGTTTTCGAGATGGAAACTAGAATGATGTCAGAAGATCGAAGATTGGGCATTTCTTCAAATCTCTCTTCTCCCTCCACTGATCCATTCTGTAAGGCTTTGCTATTCCTTGCCAATCCATTGTACATGCATTATGTAAAGATAAAGGCTTAAAAGACATCGAAGTACTTGTACATTGTTATCAAAATATAGAATTCATGAAAGGCTAATCACTGCAACATTTCTCTTCTTTCCTCTTGTAGCGGAAGGTTTTCGAGATGGAAACTAGGATGATGTCAGAAGATCGAAGATTGGGCATTTCTTCAAATCTCTCTTCTCCCTCCACTGATCCATTCTGTAAGGCTTTGCTATTCCTTGCCAATCCATTGTACATGCATTATGTAAAGATAAAGGCTTAAAAGACATCGAAGTACTTGTACAATGTTATCAAAATATAGAATTCATGAAAGACTAATCACTGCAACATTTCTCTTCTTTCCTCTTGTAGCGGTAGGTTTTCGAGATGGAAACTAGGATGATGTCAGAAGATCGAAGATTGGGCATTTCTTCAAATCTCTCTTCTCCCTCCACTGATCCATTCTGTAAGGCTTTGCTATTCCTTGCCAATCCATTGTACATGCATTATGTAAAGATAAAGGCTTAAAAGACATCGAAGTACTTGTACATTGTTATCAAAATATAGAATTCATGAAAGGCTAATCACTGCAACATTTCTCTTCTTTCCTCTTGTAGCGGAAGGTTTTCGAGATGGAAACTAGGATGATGTCAGAAGATCGAAGATTGGGCATTTCTTCAAATCTCTCTTCTCCCTCCACTGATCCATTCTGTAAGGCTTTGCTATTCCTTGCCAATCCATTGTACATGCATTATGTAAAGATAAAGGCTTAAAAGACATCGAAGTACTTGTACATTGTTATCAAAATATAGAATTCATGAAAAGCTAATCACTGCAACATTTCTCTTCTTTCCTATTGTAGCGGTAGGTTTTCGAGATGGAAACTAGGATGATGTCAGAAGATCGAATATTGGGCATTTCTTCAAATCTCTCTTCTACCTCCACTTATCCATTCTGTAAGGCTTTGCTATTCCTTGCCAATCCATTGTACATGCATTATGTAAAGATAAAGGCTTAAAAGACATCGAAGTACTTGTACAATGTTATCAAAATATAGAATTCATGAAAGGCTAATCACTGCAACATTTCTCTTCTTTCCTCTTGTAGCGGAAGGTTTTCGAGATGGAAACTAGGATGATGTCAGAAGATCGAAGATTGGGCATTTCTTCAAATCTCTCTTCTCCCTCCACTGATCCATTCTGTAAGGCTTTGCTATTCCTTGCCAATGCATTGTACATGCATTATGTAAAGATAAAGGCTTAAAAGACATCGAAGTACTTGTACAAGGTTATCAAAATATAGAATTCATGAAAGGCTAATCACTGCAACATTTCTCTTCTTTCCTCTTGTAGCGGAAGGTTTTCGAGATGGAAACTAGGATGATGTCAGAAGATCGAATATTGGGCATTTCTTCAAATCTCTCTTCTCCCTCCACTGATCCATTCTGTAAGGCTTTGCTATTCCTTGCCAATCCATTGTACATGCATTATGTAAAGATAAAGGCTTAAAAGACATCGAAGTACTTGTACAATGTTATCAAAATATAGAATTCATGAAAGGCTAATCACTGCAACATTTCTCTTCTTTCCTATTGTAGCGGTAGGTTTTCGAGATGGAAACTAGGATGATGTCAGAAGATCGAAGATTTGCATTTCTTCAAATCTCTCTTCTCCCTCCACTGATCCATTCTGTAAGGCTTTGCTATTCCTTGCCAATCCATTGTACATGCATTATGTAAAGATAAAGGCTTAAAAGACATCGAAGTACTTGTACATTGTTATCAAAATATAGAATTCATGAAAGGCTAATCACTGCAACATTTCTCTTCTTTCCTCTTGTAGCGGAAGGTTTTCGAGATGGAAACTAGGATGATGTCAGAAGATCGAAGATTGGGCATTTCTTCAAATCTCTCTTCTCCCTCTACTGATCCATTCTGTAAGGCTTTGCTATTCCTTGCCAATCCATTGTACATGCATTATGTAAAGATAAAGGCTTAAAAGACATCGAAGTACTTGTACATTGTTATCAAAATATAGAATTCATGAAAGGCTAATCACTGCAACATTTCTCTTCTTTCCTCTTGTAGCGGAAGGTTTTCGAGATGGAAACTAGGATGATGTCAGAAGATCGAAGATTGGGCATTTCTTCAAATCTCTCTTCTCCCTCCACTGATCCATTCTGTAAGGCTTTGCTATTCCTTGCCAATCCATTGTACATGCATTATGTAAAGATAAAGGCTTAAAAGACATCGAAGTACTTGTACATTGTTATCAAAATATAGAATTCATGAAAGGCTAATCACTGCAACATTTCTCTTCTTTCCTATTGTAGCGGTAGGTTTTCGAGATGGAAACTAGGATGATGTCAGAAGATCGAAGATTGGGCATTTCTTCAAATCTCTCTTCTCCCTCCACTGATCCATTCTGTAAGGCTTTGCTATTCCTTGCCAATCCATTGTACATGCATTATGTAAAGATAAAGGCTTAAAAGACATCGAAGTACTTGTACAATGTTATCAAAATATAGAATTCATGAAAGGCTAATCACTGCAACATTTCTCTTCTTTCCTCTTGTAGCGGTAGGTTTTCGAGATGGAAACTAGGATGATGTCAGAAGATCGAAGATTGGGCATTTCTTCAAATCTCTCTTCTCCCTCCACTGATCCATTCTGTAAGGCTTTGCTATTCCTTGCCAATGCATTGTACATGCATTATGTAAAGATAAAGGCTTAAAAGACATCGAAGTACTTGTACATTGTTATCAAAATATAGAATTCATGAAAGGCTAATCACTGCAACATTTCTCTTCTTTCCTCTTGTAGCGGAAGGTTTTCGAGATGGAAACTAGGATGATGTCAGAAGATCGAAGATTGGGCATTTCTTCAAATCTCTCTTCTCCCTCCACTGATCCATTCTGTAAGGCTTTGCTATTCCTTGCCAATCCATTGTACATGCATTATGTAAAGATAAAGGCTTAAAAGACATCGAAGTACTTGTACAATGTTATCAAAATATAGAATTCATGAAATGCTAATCACTGCAACATTTCTCTTCTTTCCTCTTGTAGCGGTAGGTTTTCGAGATGGAAACTAGAATGATGTCAGAAGATCGAAGATTGGGCATTTCTTCAAATCTCTCTTCTCCCTCCACTGATCCATTCTGTAAGGCTTTGCTATTCCTTGCCAATCCATTGTACATGCATTATGTAAAGATAAAGGCTTAAAAGACATCGAAGTACTTGTACATTGTTATCAAAATATAGAATTCATGAAAGGCTAATCACTGCAACATTTCTCTTCTTTCCTCTTGTAGCGGAAGGTTTTCGAGATGGAAACTAGGATGATGTCAGAAGATCGAAGATTGGGCATTTCTTCAAATCTCTCTTCTCCCTCCACTGATCCATTCTGTAAGGCTTTGCTATTCCTTGCCAATCCATTGTACATGCATTATGTAAAGATAAAGGCTTAAAAGACATCGAAGTACTTGTACAATGTTATCAAAATATAGAATTCATGAAAGACTAATCACTGCAACATTTCTCTTCTTTCCTCTTGTAGCGGTAGGTTTTCGAGATGGAAACTAGGATGATGTCAGAAGATCGAAGATTGGGCATTTCTTCAAATCTCTCTTCTCCCTCCACTGATCCATTCTGTAAGGCTTTGCTATTCCTTGCCAATCCATTGTACATGCATTATGTAAAGATAAAGGCTTAAAAGACATCGAAGTACTTGTACATTGTTATCAAAATATAGAATTCATGAAAGGCTAATCACTGCAACATTTCTCTTCTTTCCTCTTGTAGCGGAAGGTTTTCGAGATGGAAACTAGGATGATGTCAGAAGATCGAAGATTGGGCATTTCTTCAAATCTCTCTTCTCCCTCCACTGATCCATTCTGTAAGGCTTTGCTATTCCTTGCCAATCCATTGTACATGCATTATGTAAAGATAAAGGCTTAAAAGACATCGAAGTACTTGTACATTGTTATCAAAATATAGAATTCATGAAAAGCTAATCACTGCAACATTTCTCTTCTTTCCTATTGTAGCGGTAGGTTTTCGAGATGGAAACTAGGATGATGTCAGAAGATCGAATATTGGGCATTTCTTCAAATCTCTCTTCTCCCTCCACTGATCCATTCTGTAAGGCTTTGCTATTCCTTGCCAATCCATTGTACATGCATTATGTAAAGATAAAGGCTTAAAAGACATCGAAGTACTTGTACATTGTTATCAAAATATAGAATTCATGAAAGGCTAATCACTGCAACATTTCTCTTCTTTCCTCTTGTAGCGGAAGGTTTTCGAGATGGAAACTAGGATGATGTCAGAAGATCGAAGATTGGGCATTTCTTCAAATCTCTCTTCTCCCTCCACTGATCCATTCTGTAAGGCTTTGCTATTCCTTGCCAATGCATTGTACATGCATTATGTAAAGATAAAGGCTTAAAAGACATCGAAGTACTTGTACAAGGTTATCAAAATATAGAATTCATGAAAGGCTAATCACTGCAACATTTCTCTTCTTTCCTCTTGTAGCGGAAGGTTTTCGAGATGGAAACTAGGATGATGTCAGAAGATCGAAGATTGGGCATTTCTTCAAATCTCTCTTCTCCCTGAACTGATCCATTCTGTAAGGCTTCTCTATTCCTTGCCAATCCATTGTACATGTATTATGTATATATAAAGATATAAAAGTGTTCGAATTCCTTGTATGTTAGTTTCAAAATCTGAGATTCATCAACCGCTGATCTTTCATCTTGTAGCGGTAGGTTATTGTGAGGGATGCTAGGATGATGTCAGAAGGTAGATGATTAGGCATTTCATCTAATTTCTCTTCTGCTGCTACTTCTCCATCTGTAATTGTTTACGTGATTCAATGCATGAAATTTATGCATCATTTTGCAATTTTATAAAGTATAATTTTATTTATTATTGAGTAAGTTTGTAAATATTTGATCGTAGGTTTCTTATAGTAGTGTTATTATTTTTTTTATTCTTTTCATACATACGCGGTAGCGCATTCTTTAGAGCGTGTGAATATCATTCGAGAGATGCGGGTTCGGTCCTTGGCGGGGAAAATCGTGATTTTTACCAACTGTTCAAACGGCTCCGTCCCCACCCTGCTGCGTATAAGGTTAGTGCCTGGAGGAATCTCTGGGGGTTAAAGGCTGCCAGGTCATGGTGCTGATTACATCACCCACACCTTCTGCCGTGGTCTGGAAAGTGTGGCCTCATAACCTCATACCCCATATTCGCCTACATGGCGTGGTGCATAGCACAGGAGAGCATTTTACTTTTTCATTTACCTTTAAATGTGTTTATAATTTTGCATCCGTTGTCGGTGTATCGCAAACATCAATATGTTATTGAAGATGTATAATTTAAGTTTTATATTATCTTCGATGTTAGCGTTTATTGTCTGTTTTCGTTTTTAGCGTCACTTGACTAATAAAGGACACGCATCAGAATACTTACATGGTTACATATACAATTCATACCTATGATCACATGGAATTCTTAATAATTTACATGTAGTCCTGGGAATGAAACAACACATTGTACGTAATTACTAATATTGTATTTATTTGTAATTACAATTGCAGTTGTACAGTGTTATTTAAAAGCATGATGAAAACTGCCCTTTACCTGTCTTTACGTGTGAATCCATATTGCTTAAATGGTATACTTCAAAATTCCAAATTATCCCTCAGTGAAACAAGTCATGTTAGAGGTCAGCATTGTCATTCTTCGTTAGTGTTGACAACCCCACCTTTTGGTAATTGAGTTCAAGGCACCTTGATGTATTCACGAGCAACATGCTCTCTTTTGAGATCGTCTTTCGACAAAGCGCCTTGTTACCTTACACGTTAAGCAATAGGAGACAAATTTTAGTGGACGAATACTTAAGGTCACCAGAGTACAATAAGTATTGACCCAAAATGCAGGCCTTTATGGTCCAAATGTACTACACAACAGCATTTGAACAACATATACATTATTGGCAATAATTGTTTAAAGATGTTGCAAATGTACATCACCATTGCTCTTGTCTAGTCTTACGGCGGGCGGTCAATGTGCTGACAAGGGAACTGTGAACGGGATATACTCCGCAGACCAACCAGACAATAGCGGTGGCGACGAGAGTTACGACTTCGCGAGATAAGGTGCTTCGCGCAGCTCGTTTTACAAGCTACCGTGTATCTCATCCATGGTCCTGCAGGAGATCCGGAAGAAACCCGTCCAGAAGGAAACGCCTACAATAATATGCAACAGTCACGTCAATCCAGGTTTTCGACATTGCGCAATCGAGTGTCCCTGAACAAGAATTCACAGGCATCGATGCCGGTAATGTTGTTTTTTTTAACCTAGATACTAAGGAGTCACGTGAGACCCGATGTAGTTCCTGCAGTCAGACCCGAGCACCCAAGACTATTAGGAGGAAGGCTGGGGCCGTACCTGATCACGTGGTCCTTGACGTCAGGCGTGACGTCACGGGCGGACAGATCGCTCCGCGCCACAGTTTCGCAGCGGAATCAATGCAGAAATTATGAACAAAAAAGAGCCGTCATTATGCCCAGAAGCTAGCTGGGACTGAATATACAGGTTCACTTAGGATCCGAGATAATGTATGTCTTCAGAATTGGATTATACAGCTATTAACATATGTATTGAATCGGTAGTTTTTAGGTCGTCACGTTTCTCTCTGAAACCTAAAGTTTCATGTAAAATTGAAGTTAATATGCCTGGTCATGCGTTTTGTTAAATAAAGAAAGGCAGAAAGCCAAAATTATGGATAACTTGAATATGTAAAAGAAAACAACCTCATCTATTGCTCTCTTTTAGGAGTGAATTTGGTAACTTTGCTTCGACTATTGATATTTATTTCATCATTAATTTTTCTTATTCAGATTACAGTTGTGAGTCTTATGAATCTTTGAACTACACAGGGAGGAATGTGAGGAAGTTCGGTGTGTGTTATGTCACAAACACTTTAAACAACTTTCGACTGAACGAAAACTTGAAACATAGAACTGAAGAAAGTTGAGGCTCACTTATATATATATATATATATATATATATATATATATATATATATATATATATATATAATCAGTGGGATGTCGAACAGGGGTGCCCACAGGCGGGTATGTGAAAGCTGGTTGCGTCCACTTAACTTTGGGGGGGGGGGGCGATTGTGATGAAAATTTGACTGAATAAATAATAGAACAATGGAGGACGGAAGTTGAACTACGTTGTCATTTAAGCATCACTCGTATATAAATAGCAAGTTTTGTATTTCCAAGGGAATTATAACAGTTACTGTGTATTATTAGTGTTGTTAACGAGACTAGACACGAGAAGAGATGGAATTTTCACGCGACGAGACATACCAGTGTCGCCTCTCGGCAACACGGTATATCTATTTGAGGTGCACAATATCCAGCTCTTACATATTAAACCTAACATTTTTATCATGAATTCTGATGTGGAATTACCCTTGGTTGGGGAAGTTTCCAACTCTATAGTAAGGAAATTGAGCACTAGGATGGGAGATAGCCAAGTCTTGAGTATTAATTACTGTTGCGCTTAGACTGTTGTGGGAATTTTGGTGTGGCGATTGAGAATTAAATTATTTGGAGGAGGTCGAGATTTAACTCTTCAATACCAACAGTGAACCTAAAATTGACATAGGAATTTTGGTGGGGCAGGATATTAAATTGGGGGATTTTGCTTGCAGTTTTTATCTTACTATACTCGTGAGAGCCTTTATTATAAATTACAATATTATTATTTTTTATTCTAATAATTGTAACCCAATTGAAGTGTATGGTAACCTGATGTTGTGTAATGAGACTACTGGTATCGCTATCCACTAACAAGTCTCGTTAGATGCGATGTGTTCAGTTATATTGTCACCCGCTGTTTTTATTTTTTCATCGGAGATTACGACACGTCGCAACACCTCACTGAAGGCATTGTATACTGCAACACCTCACAACCCACCAGGGTGCGAAATCATTGAAAACTGGTGAGGGGGAGAAACTTCTTAACCTAAAACATGTGTGAATTATACGATGTACATATTTGTAATTATTATGATTATTAATTAGAAATTAATTTGTTATTTTCATACATATCAGATAGTGTAAAGCAGCTAACTAATTCCTTTACTAACCGGTTAAACATGTTAATAAATTATGGCAGTTGAAGTGGTTTTATTATGTGTACGTTTTTGTTTAGTTTGTGCACTATGTCAATATAAATCAATTAGATTTCATAGTTATTATTGTTTTGCATATTGATGTAGATTTGTTAATGAACTCTTGAGAGAGAAAGCATTCAACACTCACAGCCACACTAATTTGTGTGTGTTTTCGATATTATTCTTAGTAAAGTATATTTGAAATTAAAAGTAGTAATTGCTTATCTTTTCTTTGTTATAACAAAAACTGTCCCCCCCGGGAAATTTTTGGTGGGGGGATTTTTGAGGCCAAGATTATTGGTGGGGGGGAATCCCCCTCGTCCACTCCAGGATTTCGCACCCTGAACCCAACAATCCAGAAATACAAGAAAAAAGGAGCGAAAAGAACAAAACAGATCAGCCCTTCCACGTTTCTTTCCGTATGGGGTAAAGACTCAGCTGGGGGTTTGTCCGCCCAAGACGTCACACCCGCGGTAGTCGCGAAAAGAGGCGTGTCTCACCCCAGCCTTTCCTTCTAGTAGTCTTGGCGAGCACCACTGTCAGTGTTGCCAAGTCCATTATATTTCACTACGAATGGAGACATTAGAATTTATTTTAGTCGCAGGTGCCTTGAGGTTGTATAACCGGTAGATGTTGTAACTTTTCAAATTTGTTCCATTGTTATATCAAACCGACTACCACAAATTTTCTACATTTGTTTTGAAGGTCTTGAAATAGCTTTGTGTGTTTTGTTCATTATATGTTACTTTTCTGGTCTTAAAATCGTAAATCTTTTCTTGTGAATCCGGGACTCCTTGACTACAGGGTGACGACGCTACCACTGCACCATCCGAGAGGATCCCCCACCCCAAAAAGTAATATAGAACAACGACCAGTCACAGTTCCAAAATATTTACGATGGCACCTGTTTTGGGAAACGTGGTTAGAACTCCTTTACATGTGTCATCAGTGGCGGAGATTAGTAGGACAGTTGCCCCCAATTTTGCCACTTTTGCACCTTTTGCACGCATACCATATTAACCTTATGCACCAAAATAAATTAAGTTGTCCTTGCTACCATGTCCCTTCAATTCTTGCACCTTACCTCCCTAGCTTTGGATCCAAATCTCTGCCACTGTGTCTCAGTGTTACAAATGTTTTCTACAAAGGAATAAATCTCTGCAATTTCAAATGGATAAACGTGATGAACATTTCAAGTTCTCCTTGAACAGTTTACAATCTAAAAGTTGGCAGCAGTGACTGCATGACTCATGTATCTGGAGACGCTGCGAAACCGAGGGTTCGCTGCAGACAGTGTTGCCAAGTTGGCCCTTTCGGGGCCAGAACTGGCCCTTTTGAGCTGTGCTTTTGAGTACGTACTCAGCCCCAAAATTCAGCAAAAGCCCCAAGGGGCTTTTTAGCCCTACCGAGAGAAATCTTGCTACAAATCTAGCCCTTTCAGTAATGAAATGTTTTTTGGTATTTTCAGTAAAGTAAACTGCAAAGAAGAATTCACTTAACCGACCCTCCTCTGCACCTGCAAGCTCGTCCTGCGACCCCTCTTGGAGAGCAGGTAGCAAGTGCACATTGTCACTTTATCCCCTTGTTTCTGGTTTTGGTATGCTGTGTGGCCCGAGGCGAATTACTGACAGCGTCGATTCCAGAAAATGTGAATCTTTGTTCAGTTGCATTGCATCTGGTCCTTGAAAGTTCACAGAAATGCGGTGCGGAATCGACGAATCGTTCGTAACAGTGAGCAGGCCCGTAGTCAGGCAGGGGCCAGGGGGGGGGGGGCTCACCCCCCCCCCGGTACTGCCATCAGCCTCCCTTTACATTAGGTAAACTATTTTGCATAATTTGTTTGCAGTGAAGAGTGAAAATGTAGACAACTCACAACTTTAAGGATAAATCCACAGAATATGAACAGTATCTATTACAATCGCTCATTTTGTTTATGAGCAGAAGTAGCTGCAAGTATTTAGAATATTCTCTAGACTTCAGAAAGTTCTTTCATAGGGGAGCTTCTTTATCTGTACCTTCACTGTCCCTGTTGCAACCTCCCGTTTAGACAGAAATCTGTGACTTTGATGTCATCATGCAAGTTCCCTCCGTATCTGCGTCAAAGGTCAACAACAGCTCCCAAGTTTTGGGAAGGAAGGGGAGTTTAATTGCTTCGACCGGGGGTGGAATATACTGTAGGCACTGTGATTAAATATTGTGCGTTTTTTGTGTGTGATATACATATCTGTATCATCTAAAATAGTATGGGGTGTGTAAGGGATAATTTCAGTATCAGTCAATTAACACTTCAAGAGATGTTTTAAAAGATGTAGAAAAATGTAGTATTTGTGTAGTATATGATAGTTATAAATGAATGAGTGCCCCCCACACACATAATTTACTTTCATTTAATATTTTTTTAAAAAATGGACTTGGTTTACAAAGCCCCCCCCCGATAACCCGTGATCCCCCCCCCCTGGAGATCAATTCTAGCTACGGGCCTGACAGTGAGGCTCGATCAGAGACTAGTTCGTGCGTGCGGCCGTGTGTGTGTGTGAGTGTGCGTGTGCATATATATGAGGAGGAATATGCCGAAAATGTGTAATGCTTTTGTGTAATCTACTGCACCACAATTTACGGAGGAAATAAATTATTTAAGGTAAGAAAATTTAATTTAGTTGAGCGTATGGCCCTCATCTTCACAGTTGATTAGTTGTGGTTCTTGAGTTTCAGAAATTTTGCACCAAAACACCCAAGAACCAGAACCAGATGTTTTTTTCAGTACGCAGCCGAACCTTTGTAAATCTAGCCCCTTGGATGTGAATTTTAGCTCCATTTTGGGTTCGATTTAGCCCATTTTTCTCTCGTGCTGTTGGCAACACTGGCTGCAGATAAGAGAGCTGGGTCGTGCAAGGCCTCCCAGTTAGCAGTGTGATTTCGATGCTTGACGCTTCAAAACCCAAACGTGCAGTTCTTACTCGCTCGCTCGCTAGCCAGGCGAGCGTAGTGAACAAATCTGGCCGATGTGCAGCGCTCTGTTCTAATTGCACTGGATTGGTCGATTCCCCGCTCACCACTTCCCTTTCCGGAATGTTGGCCGCTCTCCGTGAGAACAGAAAATAGCTATAAATGATGATGGGTCGTAACATAATTTCTTCAACAATAATATCATGCAATTACACATCATTAGAGAGAGAAAAGTTAGTAGAAATGTAATACAAAACCACATGTTAAATTATTGTTATCGCTCCAAATGTTATTCAAGTAACCAGAAGAAGAAGATACTGCTGCTGTATGTAAGAAGAAGCGTATTATCAAACACAATACTGGTCGATTATATTTCTCATTCTGGGAACGAATGAGATGTTTTTCTGACGGAGCATGCAAGCAATAAGGCAATGATATGATTATTTTTTCATTTCAATGTGTTGTAACGCCATTCCTCGCTCGCAATTCAATATTCGTTTGTTTCCCTTTTTTGGAGAAGTAATACGTCACCAGGTCATGTGACTATGGAGTGGCGTGCGGAGCTCGCTCTCTCTTACTCTGGCAGCGGTTGGGTTCACATCTCGTAGCTCTACCTTGAACTGGTAGAATCGGTCTGCTGAAGTCATCATCCGTGTACTGGTAGTATAATTATAATATATTTAAGTTTAATCTAAGATTCATATTACTTGATTGAGTTAATTAGTTTCATTTGTGCACTATTTAGTTATTCTATGTTTAATGCTACCATTACGCAGATGATCCTTTCAGAGTTGACCGATAACCACTAATCATGTTCATTTATATTAAATTAGATTTATAACTTCGCTATTCAAAATTGCTGATTAATATATTCTCCACGGAAGAATAATACAGAACGCTGAACCAACCTTAATGCGTAATGGGAAACGCAATCTGATTCCGGTACATTTGTTTGGCCTACATGATGTTTGCTTATATTTGTAATTTGAATGAATAATGTCAATCGGACATATATGTATATTATACTAAATTTGTTACAGGAAAATTTCTATTGTTAAAGTTACTACTGTTGTATACGACAAATTTCTACTAGTTGTTTCCTCAATAAATTGTTAAATATACTATTTCCTTTTCGTACTTCCCACAAAGGCCTCTGATTTTGCTAAATATTTTAATAAGTAAAGGTAGTCAAATTGTCAGCCCGTAGTATATATAATTGTAGAGGACTAGTGGTATAATCCAAATCTAAATTATATGAGAAAATACTTGGGTGGTGACAGTGTCAGGTACATTTCTGTCCTCAAGTCAGTTAACATAGATTTTTACCATTCTTGTGATGTAAGAAAACTCTACAATTAAGGAAGCTTACAAACAAGATGAAAAGAGTTGGCTGGTCGTCTGTAAGATAATACCTTTGTGACAGTCAGATTTACCGTCATTATTATTATTATCATTATTATTCATGTATGTAGCGGTAAAAAGACGTGCTGATTCAAAGTGTTGAGTGTTTTAATTTGTAAGATTACATATTTGATTTTTGCCAAGCCGACGGGAGGAACGAGACGTTCGCGTGTGTTAAGGGCGAGCACCTGAAGGGTCACGCTATGCGTCTAAAGCTTAGGAAATTCGACCGTAATGACAAACGTTTAAATATCTCGGTTTCCAACGGTCAGATTCATGTGAAACTTATACCAGCGCAGCGGCATGTGTGCAAGGACGGATGTGTGGAGTTTCGTCACGATCAAGCGACAATTACGGACGCCAGATCAAATCGGTTCTAATTGATCAGTTTGTGGACAGCGATTGCAATTGAGCTATGGGCGACAGCCAGGCGGAAGCTTAATCCGCACAAGTAAACTTCGGACACGGTCCGTCCTAGTTTGGAGACAATAGAGCGTGGTGGAATAACCTCTCCGGAAGCGTCACTCCAACGTGCGCCTAGCGTCCTTTTTCAAAATCCAAATAAAACGAAGGACATGGTTTTTCGTTACACAGTCTTACCGCGATCCTTGTAGCGAGAACAGCTCCGTGCTACCTCTCCATATACAGTTTTTGCCGCGATTCTTGGAACGAGAGCACCTTCGTGCTACCTTTCGTGTACAGTGGACTTTGTTGTGTTGTGCGAACACCAGTGTGTGTGATAGGCAGTAAGTCTACACGAGTGCGCCTACCTCAACCGCTGGGGGAAGTTGAAGCGAAACCGTGTTTCCGTGATTACCTTACGCCATTTATAATTTTTGAGAAACGAAGGAACACCGGAAACTATGGCGGGCTAGAGGAAGGAGAGAGATGAGGGCGTTACGTCGATTCGCCAGATGTCAGACGAGACTACGCCGATGATGCCTACCCGCCACGGAGAGAGAGAGAGAGAAAGATGAGCCACGCCGATGATGCCTATCCGCCGCCATGGAGAGAGAGAGAACGTCGAACGCCGCCCTATTGATACGCCGACGATGCCTACCATCCGCCACGTTGACGCCCCGACGACGCCGACGACGCCTACCAGCCGCGACTGAGAGACGTAGAGAGAGATGTTGACGCCCCGACGACGCCGACGACGACCGCTCAGATGCGACGTCCGAACCGCGCCATACCACGGAGATCCACCGATCCCGTGAGGAAGAGGAGCCGGGGAACTAGGTGTTTGAACCCTTTTTGCATCTTCATCGTCACGACCAAGGAAACCTTTCGCGTGGATACTATGTGTTTTCAATCGCCCATAAAGACGTCAGGATGCACCCCGGAAGCTGAGAGATGGTAAAGTATTCATCTGTGTGAACCTTAACACGTGACGGCCCGATTGATTTAGAGAACGCCCTTGAAATTCATCGACATTTTGAAAACGCCCACTCAACTCGAACTTCATACCAAACTCCCGTCGCGCTTGTCATTTGTAATTTATTCGTCTCAGGTCAATTTTTCTTATTCCTTGTGATATTTTTCTTAATGGTCTTAAATTTATTGTTGTTTGTGCTCCTTTGTATTTGTTTAAAGTGCGTACTATTAGAGTAAAGCGCCGCCCGCTTAATTGCATATTCTACTTGAGGTTTGTTCATTTTTATGTGTCAGCGCTGTGTCGCTGCTAGCTATGTCAGGTCGCATATGTGATTATTTTTTAAAGTATTTGCCTGGTAATGTGAATTGCTCGTCGCGGCGAAGTGTTTAAGTCCCGCCTGCTAGAGAGTATATGTTTGCGCCACTCAACGGAGGTTATTTGTTATGTTTGGAACCACGTGAGGTCTTGTAAAAGGAAAACGTCCGCCCACGTGAATGTAATTGCCGTTGAGACGCCTTTGTTTATACTGGTCAAGTAATGTATGGTCACCGCGCCGACTAGTTTCTTTTTTAAAAACAAAAGGTGAACTTAAGTAAGGGCTGGCTAGGATTTAAGTAGCACTGGAGCAAAATCACAAATGACCTGATTAGACAAAAAGTGAGATAAAATTAATTGAGAATGCAATAATTAGGGCTTGTCGTCATAAAACCTGTACATGTCATGTATAATTTCTTGTGTCGATGACCCCATGAGGATTGAATCTGAGAGAGAATGTGAGAGTGCAAGTGTGGGGACCTGTAATAATTCCATTTTTGTTGGTTATGAATAGAATATACTTTTTATTTTCATGGTAATTTTGGGCTATATCATTTTCGTATGCATGTCGCTACCCGTGATTTTCAGGTATGCAGCTAGCCGCCTCCCGGCTACAGGTAAAGAGGTGGTAATTTGAAAGTACATATGTCTTTGTTTTTATTCGATATGGCTTATTACTATGCACTGTTGGTCACCGGTTCCTACACACGAACTTAACCTGGACCGTAACGCTATCTCGCTTGTCCGAGGGAGATTTTGCCGCCTCTATCTAGGTAGTGGTAGCATTTGTTTTCCCGGGCAAGGGAGGGTGTTTCATTCAATCTCACACCTTTGTGTGGAAAGGAATTTCAGGATCTAAGAAGAGTGGTTGTAGGTTCCTAAAACAGGCTCGAAAAATTTTAAACTAGGCTCGAAAAATCCTTAAGTAGGTTCTAAAAATTTAAAAATGTTCAAAATTCGTCAAGAATACTGTTTAGGTACAATCGTTAAAAACAAAATTTCAGAACAACTGTAAGAAATTTTAATAGGTACATATAACCAAATATTATTTTTCTAACTAAATTTTCAGGGCCTCCCCGATGGCGCAGTGGTCGTGTCACCGCCTTGTAATCAAGGGATCCCGGATTCGATACCCGGTGAATTTACATAGTGGTTCTGATCTCACATTAAACTGTAGGTCCCGTCCCGATTAGCCTTACTTTGCATAAAGTGAACTTAAAACACCAAATCAACTCAATCTAACAAAATTTTCATTTGCATGCATCATTTTAAAAATTATTCACAAATTGTTGCAGTTAGCAAAAGTTACTTGATCATATTTAAAATCAATTACTCGTGCATAATATCAGCGATCAGTGAGAGCGGGTGATGTAATCAGCTGGTTGCCTTGTAATCATCCCCCTGCGTTGCGAAAATTTGTGGCGTTCTTCGTCACCATTATTGCGTGACAAGTACGTATTTGTATCATCTTAAAAGTTAGAACCACACACAGCTTAAGGAGAGGCCGAATATTTAGAATTGCCGATTACTTTATAACTAATCAAGGGAAGGAAGTCATACATATGAGAAAATTGGAGCACCCCGGATTGATTGATTGATTTTAAAGTTTTGGGTGCTTCGGCACTTATGGCAATTTTGCACTTTTGTAAGTATAGGAATAATCACCTTATCTAAAACCCTTACCTTAAAACTTAAAAAATAGGTTAAAAGAGTCCCTTGAGAACGGTTCTTGTCAAAAAGCTAAATCCATTTTTTAAAAGACTGTCATCATCCCGTAACATAGATGGCAAAGTGTTGGGAAGATCTGAGGAAATTCTAATCGGCATATTCGAGGTGTATAAAGTGGACTTAAACACCAATTCAATCAATCGAGAAGGTCTGTGTCGAAAACATAAAAGAATGTTGCGCACAGCGGAGGGTGTGCTCCTTGCAGCAAATGATGTGTGAGACGGCTGTGTCCGACTCGAAACCAAGTTAATATGACTTCTTCTCGGCGGGAGGGGAGGGGAGGGACGAGGAACGTCAAGCACAACTTGTGGGCTTGATAGCTCGACGTTTGTTCCCAGTTTTCTTATATCTTGTTTCCTGGTACTTGTCTAGAAGGGAACAACGGAAAGCAGTGTTGCCACAATATGAGAGCACAATTTCCCTTTCCAAGGGGCAAAATTTCCCTTTTTGGACCAAATTTTCCCTTCACCTAAGCAAATTATATAATAATAGTTAGTAGTAGTAGTAGTAGTGAGTAGTCCAGTTTAGACAGTTCACCAACCTCTTGTGAGGAGCTGAAGTGAGGAGCAGTGTTGCCAGCTCCTCACCCGAAAAAAATCACCAAGGTTTTTCTTGGTCTAACCTAACCTAAAGCAAGGAGCTGGCAATCTTGCTTGAGAGTTCACAAACCGGAAGTGGGGCTCAGGGGGCTTGCAGTGTTGCCAACTTCTTACTCGAAAAAATTACTAAGGTTTTTTTTGGTCTAACCTAACCTAAAGCAAGGAGCTGGCAATATTGCTTGAGAGTTCTGCAACCGGAAGTGGGGCTCGCAGTGTTGCCAACACCTACTCGAAAAAAAAATCACCAAGGTTTTTGTTTTGGTCTAACCTAACCTAAAGCAAGGAGCTGGCAATTTTGCTTGAGGCTTGTTTTACAGTGCATAAAGCAAGGTTGCCAACCTACTGGTATTTTTGCCATAGTTTTTTACAAAAAAAAAAAGAGAGAGGGAAGAGAGAGGGAAGAGTTAAACAGCCGACAGTTTACCTACAGCTTTTCTTGTCTAACCTAACCTCAAGCAAGGGGCTGGCAATTTTGCTTGAGGTTTGCTTTACAGTGCATAAAGCAATTTTTGCCAACCTACATATACTAAACAAAGAGAGCCGGCACTGCCGTAAAAGAGAGAGATGGATGGATGGGAACACTACACGGGTTCAACGTCATCAAATAAAAATCGCCTTAATGGTTTTTTCTTGTAAGGCATGATTTCTATTTTCTCGCAGTGCTGCCAACTCCTACCTACACTTTTTTTTAGTTGGCAAGGGCTAGAGAGAGAGAAAAACTTATAGCTGGGAACAGTAATGAACGAATGCGCCATATCGTAATTTTCCAACTCCCGGGGGGCCAATGTTTGTATATCGTAACCTTTGTAAACCTCTTTCTCTCACACACACACACACACACACGCACGCACGCGCGCGCGCGCACACATATGTATTGTAACACAAACAAACAAACAAAATAATAATAATTGTTGTTTTTTAGGATGCCTGGCCCCTATAACCTCGCCAGGGTGCGTGGTGCCCAACCAAAAATGTAAAAGTTTTCTAACGGCTGCGGTTATAGATTACCGCACCTCTGTAGAGTTTCACGTGTTTTTTTTTCCCCCAAACTTCCATGAAACCCTACAGAGGACCTCCGTAATGCATGCAACGTGTACTAACGACTCTAGTGTTATTTGATGTTGTGATATTTTTGGATATAGAGTTTTATTGTGAGATATAGATAAAAATAATTATGTTTATTATAATATTTTCTTGATGAAGATGGAGAATGTATGTGCGTGTTACAAATAAAGTTGCATGCTTTGTTTCTAGTGTGTGTGTATGTGTTTTTGATGTTTCGACAGCATCTGAAACGATAAAAAAAAAATTTATTGTTAATTTTCACGTGTAAAAACAACAACAAATTTTTTTTGTGCAAATTTTCTGATTGCCTCGTGCTATAGTGCAAAAAAGATATTGTAACTGATAACTAATGAAATTGACATTTGTAACTGATCTGAACTAGTGAAATTCGTATTGTGCTATTGTAACTGATTGTGCTAGTACAAAAAATTACTTATTGTGCAAGAAAATATGTTAAAAAACTTGTTAAAACTGCTCTGTGACCCTCTCGTTCTTCACGTCGTAGGCGAAGGACTTCTCTGCAATCAGGATGACACTGCATAGGGTATCCTCGGGCAAGGCATCGTGGAACTCGCAGACGACCTTGATGTTGGTTCGATCGTTGACCACAACCTTCTTTCTCTTAGATGTGTTGATGACGAACGTCGGCCTCCGTGCTTTGAACTCGCTGGGCGTGTAGTACATGTCCACGCTTCCCTCGGTCACGCGTTTGTAAGCCGAGAACGCTTCGTAAAGTTTGAGGTAATCGTTTTTTGTCACGTCGAGGTTGTAATTCTCGCGCGGGAACACTTCGTTGCGTCCATTTTTGAGATAAACGTTCTTGATCTTGCAGTCGTCGAACTTGCTGGAATCTTTCTCCTGATTCTTGTCCCGCCCGGTCTGAAAAAGCACTACGACGAAATCTGGCATGTCGAACTGTATGTTGTTGAACTGCGTCGTCACGTCGAATTCCATGTGACTTCCCGACGCCATCTTCTGCACGCACTGGTAACCGTGAAAATGAATCAACACCTGCGGACTTTTCAAGATCTCCGCTTTGTACTTGAGGGCATAGTTCGTTTCGTATTCCACCACCGGCATTCTCAATTCCATGCTTTGGATGACGCACTTGGCTGCTTCGGGTAGAGTGTTGGCTATCGGCGTGGTGCCGTCCGGACCCAAAGTAGCGTATCGCATCAGTGCGTCGTTGTCGTTGGCCGCTCTTCGAAACGTGACCCTCAGTCCTCCCTTCCACATGATCTCCTTGTAGTCCGAGAAGAATCCCGGCAGCAGACGCATGGGAAAAAGCACCGTGTGACTTCTCGTCGATATTTTGGTCCCGGCTTAGAATCCCCCGGCCTGGTAGTACGCTGCGTCCGTTTTGGATAATTTCAACGTTCCCACTGCCGTCGACGTGATGCCTGGATAATCTATTCTGTCGATGACGGTGTTGTGTTTCCTCACCTCCACCTGCGAGAACAGGTGAGGCACGAAGTTGTCCACGAGTATCAAGTTTGCTGCTGCAGGAAACGCGTCTCCGCTTTCCTTCTTCACCACGTCGAATTGAAGGTAGAGGTCCGCTCTGTGAGGATGAACGAACCCGTCGCCTACGTCCACGTCGTATTCGATCTCCCTGTTCGCCTCGTTCAGATTGGCGAACGTGCGACGGTTGGGAGGGAAAGATTGCAATTCGTAACTTTCGATTTGCTCCATTCTCACTATGTATGGTTATTTATTATACGTTGATCTCCACGATGGCCGTCGTAGTGGCACCTGCGAAATCCACCACGTCTCCTTTCTCGTTCGTCACCACCAACTCTATGTCGTCTATGCGGTTGCGACATACTGGAAAATAGATCGGCGAAGAGGGCGTGTAGATGATCGGTTCCATGAACTCGGAACTTGGTTTGAACGTGGCTATGATTCCCGTCTGCTTGTGACTTCCTAACAATCCGTCCGAAGATTTCGTGATCATGCCTTCCGCCACGTTACAGTGTACGTTCAGAGTCTCTATGGCCAAGAATTTAGGAATGTTGGTTGCTACGTGCTTGATACCAGCTTCGAGTTTGGTGTCGTTCTCGAAACCTAAAAGTTCTCCCATGGTGCCCAGGTCCACGGTCTCCGTCGCGGACAGGATTTCCACTCTGTGCGTGACCGAATTTTGAGAAAGGTATGTGCCTTTGGGTAATTGAGCTTGCAAAGTGGAAAGATTGTATTGTCCTGGCGTGACGACGATGTGTTCGCTTCCGACGCTAATTTTGTTGTTGTGCTGCGTAACATTGGGTATGAGGTACATGCTGTAGAATGCACGCAGAGCCACGGATTTAGGATAGACGATGTCGTCGTGCAGCGTGAGTTTCAAGATTGAAGATTCGCTCGTGAGATGGAACACGCCCATCCTAGTGATGCTGTTTGAGGTTCCACAATACTTTCTGGAAATCCTCGATCGTAGGGTTATTTATTTTAGAGAGAAACGCGAGCACGGAGAGGCAGAGATGACCGCAGTTCACGTCTCCGAAATTTTGAATGCGTTCGTCGTTGTAGTATATAGAGGTTTTGTTCGTTTTCAGATAATAGACTAAATTTGTAGGTGGAACACCTCCGAAAGAATCGAAAACGAATGCTTTATCATCATTTTTGTGGTAACATATCCAATGCGTGCCTGGATTTTCTTGACCGTCCAAGTTGACTACTCCGCATTCTCTTTTTTTAACGCTTGAAGGTAACGAGTCGGACATGAAAACTCCTCTGAAGTGTTTGATTCGTAACGGTCCGATCAGAGATTCAATGTCTCGGTTGGTGAGTGCTTCTGTTTCTTTTTTTTAAACTTCTTCATCACGCCCTTTCCTTCTTTCTTCTCCATGGCCAGGTTGTGACGTTTCTGTTCTTCCAATTCCGCTTTGTTCTTCTTCGAGTCGATGACGGTTTTCGCGATGGCGGCACTTCCGCCGGCCAAACTTCCAACGGCCCCCAATGCTGCCAGGATGGCCGGGATGCTGAATATGAAGCCTCCGATTTTTTGCTGTTTCCGCGAACGCTGCAATCTTTTCAATTGAGGTGTGCTGAGCAGCAATTTCATTCCGTGTCCTTTCGACAAGCAAGAACGTTTCTTCTCGCGTTGTTTCTTGGTGAGTAACCCATCGAGGGCACCTAGATTTTTTAGATTGGAGTATGGTATCTGGTACACGACCCCCTTGGGCTTCATGTTGATGCTCTATGTGTTATTTTCACGGTATGTTATTTATATATATATTCTGAGATTTTTTCTTGTGTAGTTTTTTACGGTATGTTATTTATATATTTTCAAGGCCTCGCAGTCGTTACACAAATTCTATAACGTGCTTCGTTTTCTTGCCAAGAAGTTCCTTTGTCCCCTTGTACACGATTCGAGTTTTGTTCTCGATTAAAATAGATAGCTTCTCGTCGCATAACATGTTAGCGTATCGATCTGGTAAAAATAGACTGTATTGTGCGTTGAGCAACAGGCGTACCTTGGGACCATACTGGGTAGAAACGATTGAACCGGAAGTTATCGTGTAAGGTTTGTCGACTTCCAATTCCTGAATTTTTACATACTCAACTGACAAATTTAGCATTTGTTTTAATGCTTGGAGATCACTTATTTTTTCGGTCGTCATATCAAAAAAAATTTCAGAGTGTTAGAGAGAAATTTAATTGTTTTTCACGATGTGTGTTATTTATATATACCGAAGATTATTTTTTTTTCACGATGTGTGTTATTTATATATCAAGTTTTTTTTGGCACGTATATATATTATTATTTTTTTAACAGAGGAAGAAAGTCCGTGCTTCGGAAAACGCGATGATGTGCGTAATGATATCTTCCTTCTCCTGCATAGACTTGTACCAATCTACTGTGTACCGTCTTCTTCCCTGCATCGCCTCGTGCAGTTCGTCCGACCTCTCGTTCAATTTTTCCCCTGCAGCCGAAAGCAGAATGTTGAGATCACTGCACCTCAGGCCGCTGATCCCCCGAAGATGGTCCTTGAGAACCATTTCACAAGGGATGCGAAATTCCGGCGTCGTTCTTGCTATGATTACAAGTTTCCCTACATCTCCGTTAACTACCTTTTTGAATATTTTAGATAGTAGCTCGGGTGGCAAATCAGTTATGCAAGCCATGTTGTTTTTTTTTTACTGTATGTTATTTATATACCCCACCCCAATTTTTGTTTCGTGTTCATGGCGATGGTGGTGCCTAGTGCGGCGACCCGTTCACCCAACGATGCGTCTCTGCTCACGAACCTTTCGAAAGCTGCGTGCTCTAACTTTCTGTCTGCTTCGTGACGTGCGTCCAGATCCGTCTGCGTGGTGTTGTAGGCGATGTCGTGATCTTTGCATGCCGCGTCCAACGGATTCACACCCTTGTCTCCTCTCTCCAATCTTTTCTCGAGTTTGTTACCCGGTCCGCAGTACTGGTAGCCCGGTAGATGCATCTCGAAAGGTAACTTGTTGATGATGTCGTTCACAAGTCCCTTTCCTTCGGCCACGTTCCAAAATTTCGGAGGCAGCGTGTTGATGATTTTGATCAGGTAACCTATGCCCTTGTCGTCGTTCACGATGAAGTTGGAAAGTTTCGTGCTGATCATGTCCACGATGCCAACCTTCTCGTTGTAGAAATTACGATTGCCTGCATTCTCTTCGCCGGCTATCACCAACAATCGGTCCACGAGTTTCCTAACGTCGTCCACCCAAACGAATTCTTTGGGTAACGTGTTGTAGCGTTTGACGCCGCTGCCCGTTTTGACCTGGTTCCAAATCGGTTTGATGAGATTCCTGTACTTCTCGCCGCTGCTCGATTTCACCCTATTCTGCGAGGCGTCGTTGTTCTGGTACAAGGCATCCGTCATGATCAGAATTTCCTTGTAACTCTGGTAATCTTCGTCGGTGTAATCTTTCGGCTGCTTTTTGGCGACGAGTTCCCACAGTCCCACCGTACCCGGATACCTGGTCCAACTATCCTTGTCGCCTAAATTGACTTTAATGTCGTTGCCTTCGAAGGTCACCTTCGATTTCCCAATCTTCCACACCACACCGCCGCCTTCGCTGGTTTCCATGCTGGGATACAATCCGAACACTTCATCCTTGTCGAATTTCCCCGTGCTCAGGTAGTCTCGTGCCAAAGGTCCCAACTCGATTTTATCCGAAGACGACGTGCTACCAATGGCTCGACGTCGTGCCGGTGCATCCTTCAGTTCGAACGGTGTCGAAGGAATGCTCGAAATAGGCGTGGGTACGGCGTAACTTTTAGCTGCGAGCGGTACGAGTTCATTAATCAAATTTTTATTTTGTTCCGTGACACTTTTAATTTCTTTACCTAGACTGCTGATGGCATCGATCACAGGTTGATCCTGACGTTTCTTCTCTTCGTAGAATCCGCGATTCTCGGATTTCCAACCTTTGAAGCGTTTCGCGAGGTAATCGCGAAGCTTGAGATTTTCGTCTTCGATTTTTCGTTTCGTCATGACGTTATTTATATACGTCGTTTCTCACAACGTTGCAACGTTTAGAAAGTCGTTGATTTTGTTTCTGTATTTTCCGTCGTTGGGTTTCCTCGTCATGTCGATCGTCGCGAATCCGAAATCGTCACCGTTCCAGCAAGTAGAGCAGCAGCGTTCCGAAAATTGATTGTAGTTCATGTCTCCGCCTACGTAGTCATCGTACGCGTGCTTGAGGTTGGTGTGATCTTGACGAAACAAACATATGAAATTAGCGTTGTCGCGTACTAACTGTTTTGGAATTTTGGAAAACGTTTGAGCTAGGTAGAAGCAATCCATTCCTTTGTGACGACCTTGCGTGAAAAAGTTGCGAATTTCATTTTGATTTTCCAGGATGGCGTCGTCGAACACAACGACTGAATTTTCACGACAATCGTCGAGTGGTTTTATTTCCGAGGCGAACGTTGCAATGTCAAGACCATCGTACAGTTTCATCAGTTGCTGGTATTTGGATTGCTCCAAACTTTTCGAGAACACGTACAGGTGCCTGTTCTTCCAATCTAACCAATTCGGTGCGAGGAGAAAATTGTCCACGAGCAGTGTCGTTTTCCCACACCCCGAAGGACCTACGATCAGACAGCGGATGCTGTCGGGAAGCAACTCGCCGTTCTTTTTCTTCGTTTGACTTTCCGGATCCGGTAGACGCTTCACCACGTTCCACGTACTTACAAGATCACTTCGTCCGCGTCGATCCAACTTTTTTCCGGAAGTCCCAGCCATTTGACAAACAGTTTGTCACCTTTCCTACGCAATACTTTCTCGATGAGGTACGTGTTGGGGTGTTTCGTTTTAGAGAGTTCCTCTTCGTAAAATCTTCCTTTCAAAATCTCGCCGCTACTATCTTTTATTATATACGTGTGTCGGTTTCCGGGTAGAACTCGAACCACGGTAAAAAGTTCCGTGCTCCAATTTTTTGTGAATCCCTTCTCGAAGGTGCGTTTGAATTTGCTGATCCTCACCCGGTCTCCAATTTTGTATTTAGCTTTTTTTGTCGTGGGTGTGTACTTTGGACAGTAAACTGTAGAAATTAAACGCTGCTCGTCGGACTTGGTAACGTCGGCTGGCTTCATGCCTATCGTTCTGTGTACCGTATCATTATAGGTGTCGACGAGTTCCGGCAGGATGTCGACCCATTTGTAATTTCCCCGAAGCGTGAATCGTTTCCACATGTGTGTTTTCAAGGTTCGATTGAATCTTTCCACGATGCTGGCTTTGATGTGACTGAAGCTCGAATAATGTCGAATCTTGTGTTTTTGAATAAACTTTTGGAATACGGCGTTGTAAAATTCCTTCCCGTTGTCCGTTTGCAGAAACCGTGGTCGTCTGCCACCGCTTTCGCGAAAAATTGTCTTCAATGCTTCCGTGACGCACGTTCCCGTTTTCGCCTTCAAAGGTAGAGCCCATGCGAATTTCGAAAACGTGTCTATGACGGTGAGAAGATACTTGTTGCCCTTGTTCCATTTATGTACGTTTTTCAAATTGCCGCTACTCATCTCCACGAGATCGCTTTGCCAGAGGTCATCGATGCCCTTGGTTACCACAGCCAAACGTTCGTAGTTACGGCGTGCAGGTTTATGCAATTCTTCGACGATGGCCTGCCTAGACATTTTTTTTGTTTAGAGATTACGTTTCAAGAGAAGCACAAGCGTGATGGGATTCAAAGAGGGTGGCACTTCGCTCGTGTTTTGAATGATCAGCTTATCGCCGGCACTCACGTCGAAAACGGTAAGATCTTCGTCTTCGTGTATTTCATATATGTTGCGCGTTTCGTTCCAACGTGCCAGAGGAATGTTACCTGCTTTCTGGACACCACGATTCGATATCAAAGTCATGGTAGGAACGCTAGCTTTTCTACCGTGAGACCAGTACGAAAATTCGTTTATCTGAATCGTGCCATCGAGGAGAAACTTGTAGTACGGATGATAAGGATGCAACATGTACAGTTTGTTACCTTCGACGAACGTGGAGATTCTCTGTTGATTGGGTACGCTGTTGATTTCGATGGCTTGCAGAGAATGCAGTTTAGCGAATTTAGTGTCGACGCCGAGCAGATTACTGTGAACTTGTCCGAGTTTATTTTCGATGGGCAGCAAATGCTCGACTATGGTATCCGTTACGGCAGAAAACGACGGTTTGATTTTCACTTCCACGTTCAACTGCTTGTAGTTTTCGTTGAGTTCTTGCAACTTGGCACCGAAAGAGGCCAGCGTCGATTCCTGCGTGGATTCCAGCACTCCGACTTGATCTCTGATGTTGACGACGATGTTCTGAAGGTTCTCGACCTGATTCAATTTCGAGCTCTTCTCGGTAAGATCGTTTACGATGCTTCGCATCTCTGTAAACTGCGTGTGAAGGTCGGCGACGCTCTGCGAAGTGGGCAGCGTCGACACCAGCGAACTAATTTCGTCTCGAATCTCTTCCACGTTCGCCGTTTCCGTTTCCAGTCGTTTCAGCATTCGAGATATGTTTCTTTTCAAAGCGTGTAATTCTTTGGAGGTGGGGAGATTGGCCACTTTACTCTCGAGATCGCTCAATGAACTTTTGACGTCGCTCGATTCGGATAGTGCCGTCACCGCCGTTTTCAATTTTTCCAAATCTTCGCTCGAAGGCACGCTCGTCCGTAACGATTCCAAGTCACCCTGTATGTTGTCTAGTACGTGATGAAAATGAGCGAGATTCGTTTCGACGTTCAAATTTTCTAAATATTCGATCTTCTGCTGAACCGTGCTCAACGTGTCTTGAATGCTCGTCAACGCTCTTGCTTCAGCGTGAATATTTTTAATTTCTTCGTTGATCAATTCCAAGGACGCCTGAAGCGTAGCGATGGTGGTTTGAATGTGTTCGAAATCTTGATAGGCCTCCAATTGAATTTTTATGTTCGCGACGCTTTTACCGATGACCTGCAGTTCGTCCGACGATGGTAGGTTCGTCATTGTATCTTCCAAAGACTGCAACTTGGATTTAATTTCTTCCAACATGCTGGTGAATTCTTCTTGTAATTTGGAAACAACAACATGCAAGCGTTCTGCGTCTATATCGTTCACAACGGTTTGAAGTTCAGAGAAATTCTTTTCTATTGCGGAAGTTCGTTCTTCGATTTCGAGTTTCAATTTTTCCAAATCTTCATTTTTCGATTGAAATTGCTGTAATTTGGCCAAATCATTTTGAAGCGAATCCACGCTCAACTGTATATTTTGAACGTTGTCGTAAGAAGGTACGTCGACATAATTTTTTATCAGCGTCTTCAGTTCGGAATCGATTTTCAGAATGGGGTCGAGACATTGCGTTTGGAGCGTAGCGATTTCCGACTCTAAACTTTTGTTTAAGGTTTCCTGCAAAGCGATCAAATCGGTCCTCAACTTCTTAACTCGAATGTCCAACATGAGAATCTCTTCTGCGTGGTCTACACGCTTGGTGTTGCCGAAAATGTCGTTAGGCATTTTTGGTTAACGGTTATTTATAATAGGATAGACGATTCGTAATTCTACGAAGAGAGGAATAAGTTTGTCGTAATCTCCGAGGAGTTCTATGTAAAAATAATCTCCTGCAAGCACATCGTACGTAATGTTAGAAAGCATCTTGTCGTGCTTGATTCGAAAAATGTTCTTGCCGGTAGAAATTTTGATTTCGCCTGCGTTTTCCGGATTCACGGTGATTTGAAGTTTCCCGTCGATCGGAATTTCGTAGAAATGTAAATTGTTATTAAAAACATAAAACATCTTGCCCACATCGTCATTCAGTTTCGTCCAAATGCTGTTGAGGTGAATGATCAACAGACCGTTGAGTTTAGGTAATACGGAAGGTAAGACTTCATGATCTGGTATGGTTTCCATAATGATCTGTTTTTTGAAACCGAACAAATTCATAGGCATGCTGGTTATTTAAGAATACAGTCAAAGTTTTTTTGTAATGACAGTCAAAGTGTTTTTTTTTTTTGTTTTGTTTTGTTTTTATGAATCTTCTGTTGAAGATGGACATATGTTGCAGGTTTTGCTTTCTGCTAAGCGATAGTGCCCCCACGGCAATGTGTGAATACCACACTCGAGAACGCACCTCTTGTCGTCGTTGGGATCCAGGGCAATTTTTCTAACTTTGTTTGTGGTCAACACATGGTCGACGCTCTGGATGCGCTGTTCTTCTCTTAGAACCGACGACCTGGTCTTGAGGCAATCGACGAAGTCCTCGAATGCGAGATGCCCCCGAACCACCTGTCTGCCGACACCCTTGGCCTTCTTGGTAACGCTGCCCTCGGCTTTGATGGCATAGGCCTTGGCGCGAAGACCTGCAAACTCGAGAATTACATCACCGTCCTTCTCGTCTTTGAGTTTGCCAGGCACCTTTTTGTTGCGGGGCAGGATGCCGTACTGGTTCGGCTGGGGATAGCCCGAGGTGTCGAAGAGGTTAACCAAAGCTGGTACCGTGACTATATCCCTGTATGCATCGGCTGAGTGGACGTGGTACACCAAGCTGTCCGTGTCCGTGTAGAGAAGCGAGATGTTGTGGCTATAATGTGGACGTAATATGTCGTAGTACGTCTCGAACATGTGCAGCTTGCTCAGGTCTAATACTGAGGCACCAACATAAATTGGCTTGTCGAGCCTCACCTCACTCTTCCTCATATGCACCAGAGCAAGCTGCTCGTTATAAATGGTCCTCGATTTAAATAATGGGTTTGCTACGAGCCTGCGACATTGTGCTTTCCTCGTTACCAATTTTATGTCCATGCGATTCCGTACATTCTCCATAGTTTTGCCAAACACCGCATTGTTCATAAGCTTGAAGAAATCCTTATCAAGCTCGGACGTGGCTGCAGTGCGGTGTTTGGTGTTGACTTCAATATATGGACGCAACCATGGAGAATGCTCGAACTTGAGGATGCGGTGAACTGCGTGGACCGCGACCCCTTGCTTCATCAGCCACCGGAGATTCTGGTAGTGCAGGACATAACGCTCTTTGGGCTCGAAATCCATGACGAGCTTCTTCTGGTTGGAATCGGGTGGACACTTGAACTCGGGTGCAGGGGGAAGATCGCAGAACAAATCCTGCAGCTTCTCGGAGAACTCAAGGTCCACCTCGGCGAAGAACCCATGTTCCGAATCGTCGAAACTTTCGACGTCGAAGTTGGAAGGGTCAGCCCACTCGAAGTTTTTAAAGGGGAGTGGCTGCATCATGGAGTGTCCATAGAGGTTATTGACGTCCGTGTACATGATGTAGCTGGACGGTCGTGAGGGGTCGTAACCGGTGGACATGTGGTGATTGTTGGCGCGCGAGTGTCGCTGCGACACCTGGACCATTCCACCCCGCACGGCGCGTTCCACAAACAGCATCATGTCCACGTTCGAAAGAAGCTCCAGCTTGATCTTCGTCACCAGAAACATGGCTGACCACGCCAGTCCGGGGAGACTGTAGAAGTAGGCGGGGTCCAGCTTGTAGATCTTCATTGCGGTCGCACGGAACGTCTGGAACACGTCGGCGAGGAGCGTCACGTCAAGTCTGAGGTAGGCGTCGTGGTAGTCCCCGAGAGTTTGACAGCCCAGCTCGTGCCACATGGACTGGGCGTGGTGATAGTCATCCTCAGAGATGCCCGAGCCTCGCAGCTTGCTATAGAACTTCGCCTGGGGAGGTAGCGTCGTCTCCGCGAACTTGGAAGGATCTGTGACGTATTCGTAGGGATAGACCCCCTTACGCTTGAAGAGACCTGCGTCCGAGTTCGGAAAGTTTCCGGAGGTAATAAGCATTTGCTCGTCGCTAAGCTTCCCTGCGAGAGCATCGAGGCTGGCCGGGAGGAACCTCAGGGAGTCGAGGAAGCGAAGCTCGACGGTAGAGTGTGATCCTGGGATTCGCACCCACTTGCTCAAGCTAATGTAACGCTCCTCGTTCTGCGCCAGGACGTTGATTCGCATGTCGTCGTACCCAAAGTGAGGCACCAGATGGTGGAAGTCGTATCCCGAGCCATTATGAAAAAACACAGGGATGAAGCGCGGGTCCCGGGCCATGAGGTTGCATCCGTTGCACCATGGACCAACATACCTACCGTTAAAGTGATCGTGGTGTTGGACTTTACGGTTGTTGGCGGTGTACTTCTTGACGCAGACAGGGCAAGCGATGGCCTCGTCGTGTCTACGCTGATCGTCGGGAGACAGTGGGAGTATAGACTTGGGGGCCAACAGTACCTTCCCTATCTCGTTGGCCTCGACAACCATCCTCTCGAGGAAGTGTTTGGCGGCGTCGGGACCACGGTACACGTAGGGCTCGGGGGCGATATGCTGGTCACGTCGCACCACAACGTATGCGAAGCTGGATGCCTCGTGGAGTTGGTAAGGGGTGGTGGAGGAAACTTCGGGATCTGGATCGCAAGTGGACAGGGGTTTGAGGAAGGCCTCGAAATCCGCGATGATGATAGCGGGATGCTCCACCATAGCACCGTGCATGTGGAAACGCTCCACGGTGCCAGGTTTGGGTAAGACTGCCACACCCGGCTCGTTGGCATTGCAGTAGATCTTGTGGCTGGCAAGCTTCTCGACAGCGATGTTGGGACCTTTGATGTGCTGATAATCCTGCTGTTTTTGATTGTCAAAAGTTGACAAGCACCTGCGACAAACTTCTATGCTACCATCATGCTTGCTTTTTTGGCTCGACACCAACCGGGAGAGCGAACGGATGAGGGTGTAGTGGTGATGGGTCTCGTCCTTGATAAGTAGGAGATGGATTTCTCGAGCATCATTGTTGTTTACGTCACTCACCCGGATGGGGTACACCGCATTTTCGTCAGTGAGACCGTAAACGTTGATGGCCAGCCGCGCACGAGCCTCAAACTTTCGAATGTCCGTGACCTCTACCGGGTAGTCGATCCCAGCCATCGCAACTTCCAGCTCTGCCTCATAGGGTAGGTAGTGGTTAACTCGGTGTGGTTGGTTTTTCCAGTGGACAGGGTGTAATGCTGCAAGCACCGACCAGAGAAAGCACTTGGCGTCACTGTTCTGAATGTTCAGGACGGCCCTTTTTGCCGCAATGGTAGGTGGTAAGGGGGCGTAGCTGGAGGCGGAGAGAGGTATGAACTTACAAAGTTTGACGCACAGTTCGTGAGGCTCGCCACACAGCGAACCCCCCGAGCCTTTAGCTTGATGTTCCTCCTGTTTTGCCACCAGCTCATCGGTAAACTGGTTGAAGATGACCTCGAGGTTGTCGACATCCGCCAGATGCAGCGTCTTCGCCTTGGTGTTGTGGCAGAAGCTGTAAATTTCGTCGGACGGCTTCTTGTACTGGCAACGTAGCGATGCGTAGAATTTGGTGGAGTGCATTGCAAGCGCATCGCCGAGGATGGAAATAATTTCGGCTTGCACGTTCTCCAAAAAACTACGCACGTAGCATGAGCCCTCCGAAGTGATGACAAAATCCTCTAACAACCGCTCGAAAGCAGTCTGGTTTGTTTTTGTCACAGGCTTGACGCGTTTGGCGGGTGGTGGCGAGTCGGCTTCCGCTTTCCTCTTGGTCGAGCTGGTTGACGGTTGGGGAACAGGTGCTTCAACGACAACTTTGCATGATGTTATATGCCTCTTCAAATTATTAATGGTAATAGGTATACCGCACCTGGTACATGATTTTTTAGCGGTTACATGCTTACCAGGTGTGCAGGTACGACAATGTCTTGCAAAATTTTGGCTTGGTATGGTTATCTTGCACACAGGGAAACTTTTCTCAGATTGCATCTTGTTGAAAATATTTGTGGGTATGTTATTATATATATATAGTGGAGTGCCACAAAATAAATACTGTGCAATAATTCACAATAGTGTTGGGTTTGATGGGAGTGTGTTATTTATGCTACTTCTTGCTTCTTAATGAATCCTGTAAATAATTGAAAAAAATAATTAAGCTTGTGTATAGAAAACACGAAAATATTATGTGTGCATAATTCTACCAAACAATTTTTTTTTTCTAACCCTCAGCCCTCTTGGCGTATGAAGTATAAATCATAATTTCAGAAAACATAGTTATTTTCCGCTCGCCATTTTAAAAATCAAACCATAAGCATTATTTATGTTTATAGTATTCGTCGAGCGATAGCAGATAGAGCAAGAATTGTTTTCCTACAACCCATAGTTGATGAATTACAAAACATCTTAGAAATTGCATGAAAAAAAAGCATGCAACTTTATTTGTAACACGCACATACATTCTCCATCTTCATCAAGAAAATATTATAATAAACATAATTATTTTTATCTATATCTCACAATAAAACTCTATATCCAAAAATATCACAACATCAAATAACACTAGAGTCGTTAGTACACGTTGCATGCATTACGGAGGTCCTCTGTAGGGTTTCATGGAAGTTTGGGGGAAAAAAAAAAACACGTGAAACTCTACAGAGGTGCGGTAATCTATAACCGCAGCCGTTAGAAAACTTTTACATTTTTGGTTGGGCACCACGCACCCTGGCGAGGTTATAGGGGCCAGGCATCCTAAAAAACAACAATTATTATTATTTTGTTTGTTTGTTTGTGTTACAATACATATGTGCGCGCGCGCGCGCGCGCGTGCGTGTGTGTGTGTGTGTGTGTGTGTGAGAGAAAGAGGTTTACAAAGGTTACGATATACAAACATTGGCCCCCCGGGAGTTGGAAAATTACGATATGGCGCATTCGTTCATTACTGTTCCCAGCTATAAGTTTTTCTCTCTCTCTAGCCCTTGCCAACTAAAAAAAAGTGTAGGTAGGAGTTGGCAGCACTGCGAGAAAATAGAAATCATGCCTTACAAGAAAAAACCATTAAGGCGATTTTTATTTGATGACGTTGAACCCGTGTAGTGTTCCCATCCATCCATCTCTCTCTTTTACGGCAGTGCCGGCTCTCTTTGTTTAGTATATGTAGGTTGGCAAAAATTGCTTTATGCACTGTAAAGCAAACCTCAAGCAAAATTGCCAGCCCCTTGCTTGAGGTTAGGTTAGACAAGAAAAGCTGTAGGTAAACTGTCGGCTGTTTAACTCTTCCCTCTCTCTTCCCTCTCTCTTTTTTTTTTTTTTGTAAAAAACTATGGCAAAAATACCAGTAGGTTGGCAACCTTGCTTTATGCACTGTAAAACAAGCCTCAAGCAAAATTGCCAGCTCCTTGCTTTAGGTTAGGTTAGACCAAAACAAAAACCTTGGTGATTTTTTTTTCGAGTAGGTGTTGGCAACACTGCGAGCCCCACTTCCGGTTGCAGAACTCTCAAGCAATATTGCCAGCTCCTTGCTTTAGGTTAGGTTAGACCAAAAAAAACCTTAGTAATTTTTTCGAGTAAGAAGTTGGCAACACTGCAAGCCCCCTGAGCCCCACTTCCGGTTTGTGAACTCTCAAGCAAGATTGCCAGCTCCTTGCTTTAGGTTAGGTTAGACCAAGAAAAACCTTGGTGATTTTTTTCGGGTGAGGAGCTGGCAACACTGCTCCTCACTTCAGCTCCTCACAAGAGGTTGGTGAACTGTCTAAACTGGACTACTGTAGTGGCAGCATTATTAGTGGTGGTGGTGGAAGCAGTAGTAGTACGTAGTTAAGTATTCCGTTGAATTCGTTATTCGTTTGAATAAAAAAGATTTTTTTAGATATTCATATTTCAGTTTCATCACTTCCTGACCGTCCCAGGTTTGAATCCCATTTAGGAATCCATTTAATAGTTAATCCTCATCGTTACTATTTATCCAAAGATGCATAAAAGCAACGTACAATAAAATTAAAGGAGCATAAACAAGTAGGCATAGAAAAATAAATAACATAAAAATGTGGCGATGAAATTCAAAATTAACATAAACTGTAATAATGTAGTCAGGTGACCTTAAAATTTCCCTGCAACTGTGGTATGATTAATCGAAATTCCCTTTTGGCTAAAATTGCTGTCTGAATTTCCCTGCAAAAGGGAAATTTCCCTTCGTGTGGCAACACTGACGAAAAGCATTCAGCAGGTCCGTCCCTAGCTAAAGTCCGATCTCTCAGAGTACCAACTAAGGGTCACATGGATCTTTGAACCAATCGGCTTTGTCCAGTCGCCATTGGAAGAGGAAATTTTTGAGGTATTTTACATTTTCAAATATGTATGCCTGAAAGCCGAACAGGTGGCAAAGACATCCACTACAATGTCTAACGGTCGCTGCAGGGTTACAAGGGAATGGCTGTCCGATTCTCTGACTCTCCCTGAACCGCGAGCGAAGGGTGTATGTTGACAGGAAGAGATATCATTTACGACTGAGCGAAAATCAGTCGGTGGCAACACTGCTTCTTGTACTTTGAAACTCTGATAGCTGGAGACGAGAAGACTGTGTTTGTTCTTTGGCCGGATGGGCTTTAGCAGAAGTTGCACTTCGGACGCAAGTGAAGGGGTAGCAAAAGGACAAAGCAAATGAATGTTCACTTAATTCGTGGTCCGGCCCCTGTGGTGGAGTGGTTAGCACATTGCGCTGCGACGCCAGGGGTCCCGGGTTCGAATCTCGCAATGGGCATGGATATTTGTGACACAAGATGCGATGTAAAATAAAGCAAATCAGTCTATCAATCAATCAATTCGTGCTCTTTCTCATATTGGCACAGAGTCTATTGATGGCGCATTGGTAGCGTCGTCGCCTGGTAATCAAGGTGTTCCAAGTTAAATCCCCGGTGGAGGCACATAGTTTTTCGGATCCCACTTTAAACTCTAGCCCCTGTCTCGCTTTACACTACTGAAAACTTAGACATTTTACTGTGTTTACGTCTATTAAAATAAATGTATCTTTGTAAGCTGTCTGAGTGAGGGGAGAAGCCTGATACAGAGGGTAGGTTTCATTGTTCGTGGATTGTTTGGAGTAGTAGCATACAGTGAAGACACCGACAACGGTGATGAAGAGATTAGCACAGAGACGACAGGGGACTCGGGTTTGAATCTCGGCTTGTGCATGAGCGTTGTTTGTCAACCTCCCTGCATCAAATTCATCATACCATCACTCATTCTCATTTTCGCTATTAGCCAAAAGTCGCAGAAAAGTGAAGTAAAATAAACCAAATCCATCAACATTGAAGGTCAAAGGCATAAAGTAGAAGAAATTTACAGCAGAGGAATTTAGTAGTGATCGGACCATTTCACTGTCCCATATGATCGCATTTCCTGAATACAATCCTCAGATCTTTCAGTGGCGATTCATGTTCTGAAAACATGATAGCTTATTATTGTATCCATAAAAAATATGATGAATAGATCCTCTTCTAAAAAGCGAATGGAAACCATATCAGCAATGCTGACGACTTTTTTTTACTTTTAAGAAGCTTTTACACAGAAGAAACAAGCGACATAGACAACATCCAGTGTGTGTGTGTGTTGATCTCCTAGGCGGAGTGGTTAGCACAACGCGCTACGAAGCCAGGGGTTCCGGGTTTGAATCCGGCCTGGGCATGAGTGTTTGCGAGTGTTCATTCATCAATTTTATCATATCATCGCTCATCCCCATCTTCGCAATTAGCTAAAAATAGGAGAAAAACGAAGCAAGCATTCACTGCTCGCGCGCAATCAAAAGACCGAGGCGACACGATGCACGCTGTTGAGAAAAGGCCCAGTCCGACTACACATAAGTGACACGTGCAGATTTTCGTGTTCCTTCTGTACGAAAGCTTGCATTTTTTCCCAAGTGACACGTGTGGCGTGTGGCTTGTCGCGTTTCCCTTCTGTCTGAAAGCTCTCTTATTTTATCGTTGCATGTGTTGCGTTGATGAAACTCACGTTGGAAAGCTCTTGCGATGGTGGTTAGAGTTGATGAGCTGTATCTTTGCGGGTAAACTTTTCGAGTCCGCGCATCGAATTGCCACCTATTGACTCTAGTTTTAAAAGTTATCTTTCTCACTTTTGTTTTAATTTATTACACTTTTATACACATAGGCTAATTGGGACTAGGGCCTACAGTTCAATGTAAGATCCTAACCACCATGTGCCTCCACCGGAAATCAAACCTGGGACCACTTAATTGCAGTTGAAGTCCTGATTAGAACGCCAGTTTCGCCATAGCTCGATAGCAAGCCCAGCGGACGTGAATCTAGTTTCAGAGTCGAGAGGCGCTGTCGTCACTTTTACCTGCAGTGCTTAGACATCCATTCATTCACTGCGACGTTACACTCCCAAGGTCTCCACATCGCATAAAAAAAATAGCACAACACAATACGACAACCTAACGTTATGAAATCTCTAAAGAAAGTGAATTGGCAACATCTTATTTACTCCCCTTGACAAGTACTGTTAGTTCCTGCGATGGACGCTATTGGTGGGAAAGATTTGAGGGGAGGATACACACGACATATGGTTCATATGAGATATAAGAGGGAAACTGATCTTCCGGAATTTTTCTTAAAGTGACGTTCGAATAAGGACTTCAACTTTAGAAGGTGACGACGTTATCACAACGAAATCTGGAAGACTTAAAAAGTTATTGTTGATGATAATTGTGTGGGAAGAATGGTGATGTAAGACATTTTCTCAGTTGGGTCCACGGTCTGTGTCTCTGCATTCGTCGCCAATTTCTGCTGGCATGTCTGTTAGGAATCTTTTAACTCTGCAGGGAGATTCTAGGGACATGTTGCCACATCAAATTTAAATACGTTCCAGGAACTTCTTCTCCGGATGAATTTAAATACGGGCCATGAATCTTTTTTCCGGAAGAATTTAATTATGGTCCTGGTATTTTTTTTCCAGATCAATTTCAATATGGATAATTTTAAACAGGGTCAAAGATCCGTATTGTAATGAAACAATACGAGACTTGGACCGAATTTAAACTGTGCAAGAAAAACTGTTCCGGTCCTGTAGCGAAATGTATGGATTCATGGACCTTTATCAACCCTTGTGTTCACCTTAACGCCGTAGCCTTGTAATTCAGAGGTCCCTGGTTTGATACCCGGTGGAGACGCATAGTGGTACGAATCTTACCATAAACTCTAGGTCATGTCCAAATTAGCAATGTGCTTAATGCGGTCTAAAAAACAAAGAACTCTTCACCGTGTAAAGCGAGGAAAACATGTAGTACAGCAATGTTACGCTACAGGTACAAACCTTTGTAGAAATCGAATTCACTTCCGTTGACATTATCCGTTGTACCTCCTCATACCTCTTCCAGTTTCTCACCTTTGTTTTGTACATATTCTAACGTCACAATCGGAGCTCCAACACAAGCTGATTTCGTGGTGCTTCGTATTCTTACACATCTACCATATCTATGACATGTAATTCTCTCATGCCACTATATTAACCATTATAAGCGCAGGCTTATATACGGGGTATTTAGCCTCAAACCCCAGAGTGTTTTCAGCTCGAAATTTGAAATTCTGCGCAGCTTGAAACATAATTTAATATCTTTGAATCTAGGAATGGCAGAGTTAAAATTCATACATCGATTTGTTCAGTATAGATCAGGCTAAAGTGCACTCCAATAAAAGCAGTTTTATGTCATTAATTAGAAGAAGAGGAAGGAAACTATAGTGAAAAAATATTTTTTTAATATATATTTTTTTAAAATTTGTAACCTCTCTCTCCTCTCTTACCCCTTCCAATAATTTATCACTTAGCAGTGAAAAGGAAGTGCAATGCTGGAAGGGAGCAAGAAAATTAAAATTAACTGGCTGGTGAAAAATGCAATTAACGAGGGATGAAGATGCAAGATGAAACATAAATTAATGATAAAATTAAATGGATACTACACTGATATGATACAAAGGGGTAAGATCGAAAAGCCTAAGGCAGCGATTCTCAAAATGTGCTCCGCGGAGACCTGGGGCTCCACAGGGGCTCCGCGACGCTTTCTGTTTAAATTCCTTCGTTACATCTTCACACTTTTCTAACTCGTCCAAGCCTCTAGTTTCGAGCATTCGGAGCCCATTCCGAGACTTAGCAGACAAAAGAAAGCGCAACATATATTATCGCTTCGGGAAGTGTACATTTGGCTGTTTTTGACCAATTGCTTACTGATGTAACTTTATTATCCAAGAAATATATATCACAAAATTCTTTTTTTCACCTCACTGAGTACTTTTCTTTACTGTTAATATCAAATTTCTATTAGGTCCACCACCAGATATTATGGCCTAAAAGTTGAAAATAAGATGAAGAAAGGGCATTTTGAGAGAGCAGTAACAGGGCGGCTAAAAATATAGCTCTCATATTACGGTTCTTCTCTTCTAAAAAATTCTAATCTGTGATCATTGTTGAAATGCGAATATCAGCAATTTCCATTGGAGATGGTTAAAAAACGTACAGGGCACAAAATATAGCTTAAATGTATAGAAAATAAAGCTTTGTACTCCCAGATTTCTGTAATTTTCTCTTAGCTGAGTTAATATGGACCCATAGCAACTGCCTGCAAAGGCCAGTAAGCCATGAAACAAAAACGGCCGTCGTTATAAACCAAGTAAAAAAAATAAAATAAAATGCATGTTTTACACAGGGGTTAGAACAACAACATTTTTTTAAATGTCAGACAACTAATTTTTTCTTTCTTTTTTTGACTATTTGATATGGATTGAGTCATTGCATTTAAAAAATAAAATTTTGGTCTGAGGGCCATAGAGGTGGGTGTTTGTTTGAGGTGGTGTTTTAAGTCCACTTTATGCACAGTAAGGCTAATCGGGACTGGACCTACAGTTTAAAGTGGGATCCGAACCACTTGTGCCTCCACCGGGTATCGAACCCGGGACCCCTTGATTACAAGGCAATGACGCTACCACTGCGCCATGGGGGAGGCCCTGAGGGCCATAGAAAAAGTGTTCTTTTGAAAAGGGCTACTTCGATTTGAAAAGTTAGAGAACCGCCGACCTAGAGGAATGATTGAATAAAGATATAAACAAGAGATGAACAAATGTTAATGCCATTGTTTTCTTGAGCACCTCAAAGTCCATAAAGAACAGCCATGGGAGCCTGGAGAAGAGAGGAGTATGGTTGAAGCGGACCATCGATAACCCTCTGGAAATTGACGTATTTCATTTCAAATTACAAATAAAGAAGAAAGCTTGGTATTTTATATTTTTGTCAAAAGGATTAAAGTTCGTTTTCACAATTTTCAAAATTCTTAAAAAGATAACATTATGTGACAAGTGAAACAAGAAATACTATTTGACTAAAATTTCCCCCAAACTTTTAAAGCTTTTTCATAAGAAATGAAACAACTTTACATTTCAGATCTACACGTATTGTATGAAATGTAAAATGATAATGATAATATTCACTCATCTGGTGGATCAAGTATTAAAGTCTCCCCAAAGGTATAATAATTATAATATTTTTTTTAAGAAAATGGTTTATTTTTATTAGTTTATAATAGTTACTATGAATTAATACAGACAATCATGGCAATAATAAATAAAGTTATTATTATTATTATTTCTAGTGTTCAAGTTTTTAAAACTGAGCTGACCCCCTTCCCAACAAAAAAATTCTGGCGACGCCAATAAGAACAGCTCCATTTGTTTGTATTAACTTTTTCATAATGGCACTTTCTGTAATGAATGATATTCAACTTTACCTTATCATAGCGATTAGGACTGAAATATCACATTGAGCAGATACCCATATCGATGACGATACTCTTACTGATTCCCTCCGATACCGATACCATTGCTTGAAAATCATAATAATTAAAAGTTGTTGAAAATACTGACTAACATTAATGTGTTAAGTAAGTACTTCCAATTATGTACATCAATTCGGAATTTTGCTTCAAAATATTCAAGAATTACATCAAAATATTAAAATATATCTTACCCAATCACAAAAAATACAGTTTTTACACGCAATATTAGTACAAAATTTATGAAAACTTGGAATCTTGCATAATATCCAGAATAATTACACTTCGTGAATTTTTACGCATCCCTCAAAAGAATAAAATGCCAGGAAAGTATCGTAAAGGAAAACGAACAGTATTTCCGATGCCGATGCCACGAAAGTCAAAAATTGTTCAAAAACAAAGAAATGGTTATAGGTGGTTGTTTGAAATTGGCTTTTCAGTTACTACTATGGGTTTCGTCGAGATCTTTAATAATTTGATTTGAAATAAATGTTGATTTTTCTCGAAATTTCGGGAGGGGCTGTAGCTCCATCAGCCCCTCCCCTTTGTACGCCGGTAGGAAGAAACAGTTGAATACGAATGAAGTCCGACAAACAAATTTTTTTGTGGTAAGAAAATCTGACGAGAAACAATCTTGCAGCGACAAAATCTGTGACTTTTTTTTTCGTACACATTCCTCATATGATCATGATAATCATCCCTTCAATCACTTCGGCAAAGATCAAAGGCACAATGCTTACCCGGCATGTTTTCAACGCATTATCTGATCTGTTCGGCCGGGCGTGAGTTCGTGCAATGAATTGTGGGGGAAGTTGTTCGCTGAATATCATCCCTTACAAATGTCACCGTATGCTAAAATCGAGATGGTCACAAGCATTTTGGCTTGTGCTTTGCACATTTCATGAATGTGCTGGACGTTCGTTGTTTCGTTAGGCTGTAACATTGATTTCAGATGATTCAGCAGGCCCGTAGAGAGTGGTAGGTGTAGAGGGCTGATACCCAATGCACCATGCACAGAGGGCGCCATTCAAAGCTATTTTTTAAGACAACAAGGTCAGAATATGTAACGGAGAAATTTACTCTTGGTAGAGGTGAGGGGTGAAGGAAAACATACAAGGTGTTACTCGACACTTGTTCCCATTGCAGATTTTCAGTGATGAAGTAATCCCCAGATACTTTATTTTGGGGGCAACGACGTGAAAATAGATGCCACGGTACAACTTGTACCCCAATGGGCGGTACTGGGTAAAATTATTATCCGTAACTTTTTCTTCTTCTTTTACTTGTGGACTTATCTTCTGGTAACACACTGCTGGAATTTTATGTTTCCCGAAGTAGTAGCAATAGTAAGTTTATAAAGATGTTGTTCAGGCACTAAGACAAAACTGAACTGAATAATGAACTTCTCTTATAAACAGAAATGCAAACTACGAATAATTTAATATAACCTCGTATATTATTTTGTAATGAGTTTTCCTTTGTTTCCTTATTTCAAAATTTGTAGGATGTTAACATCACAAATCATGGCCTAAGGAGAAACTATTGAAGGACACACATAAAATGTCGGTGCCTGGTAGAAGGGGCGCTACAATCCCGCATAGGGCGCCAAAATATCACAACCTTATTCTTTATCCAACATACCTTGTGAAATTCGAGAATCCCTAGTGTGGTCCAATGAAAGCCTCCTTGATGCCAACAAGCTTGCAAAGATTTACTACAGATTTTGGTCAACTGGCCTTAATAACACATTTATACGCTGATAGCTACAACACAGTAATTTTGATATAAGCCATTCGCCAAAGACATAGCAACAAGCCAGTTATTCTTAACAATCAATTGTTATGGAAATCATTATAAATCGATATTATGATATATTTAGAGTACTTAATTGAAAATAAAATATTTAGTATTTATGTATATAATCATTCATTCATTCTACATGTAATTCATTTTGATTTGATATTAACTGCCTTGTTATCTCCATTATCTTTATATAAATTCAGAAATTTAAGCATGAGATGTGCAGTATGAATACTATATGCATACAATAAAAATGTAATTTTGTTAGTAATTGTACTTTTGTTATCTAGTTGTAGTCTTGCTAAGTAAATGAGACATTCAAGAATAATTTGTCGAAGAGAATCTTAGAATTATCACATTTCTAATTTACAGTACGCAATATACTATATGTTCTAATACGTACAATTAATAATAATACGGTTGTTGCTTGGTTTGGCATTCATGCTGGCTTAACTGTACCAGCACAACGTAAAAATCCATAAACGTGACAACAAAAAACACATAGGAAATCAGTTTCATCAGTTGTTGGCCGAACATGGTAAACTGCCTCGAACTCGCCACCAGTCGGCGCTACAATCGACACCAATTCTTTTATTTCTCTTTAAAATTTATTTTACGTCTCTACGAGACAATAATCAATTGCATGTGATATTATTATTTCTTGTTTTCACCGTATCCCATAAGAATGCCTAATACGTTTTTCAACACTGACAGCGCAAAATTAGATATATACCTTTTCAAGGTCTTCTTTCATTATTAGAATGAAAGTGATATACTTTTGTCTCTCTCTTCTTTATTTCTCTTTCATTTCTTACTATCACTTCTCCTCTCCCTCTTCTTCGCTTCATTATTTCTCTTTCTTTTCCTCTTTCTCTGGTTTCTTTATTTCCATTCCTATTTTTCTCCTCTCTTTTTGTTTCTTTATATCTCATTCTTTTCATATTTTTTCTCTTCTTATTCTTCTTTTCACTTCTCTCCCTTACTCTCTTTCGGTTCTTGATTTCTCTTTATTTTCTTCTTTCTCTCTCTTCTTTATTTCTCTTCCTTCTCTCTCACTTTTCGTGTCTTTATTTCTCTTCCTCTTTCTATTCTTTATTTCTCTTCCATTTCTTCGTTTCACTTCCCTCCCTATTTCTTCTTCGTTTCTTTATTTATCTCCCATATCTTATTTTTCCTCTCTCATCTTTTTTCTCATTATTTTCTTCCATTCACTTCTCTCCCTCTCTATCTTGTCATTCATTATTTATTTATTTCCTTCTCTTCGCTCTCATCTTTATTTCTCTTCCTTTCACTTCTCTTGCTCTCTTTTTGTTTCTTTATTTCTCTTCGTTCTCCTCTTTAACTCGGCCTCTCTGTCTTTCTCTCTCTCTCTCTCTCTCTCTCTCTCTAACCTTTATCTACATTTGGTTTCTTTCTCTTTCTATCCCTCTCCTCTCATTTCCTGTCACCTTATTATCTCTTCTGGTGATTATCTCTTCTCAAGTCATCAATCTAGTTAAAGACATAACTTTTCGTTTTTTACCCTGCTTAGAAAATTTCCTAGGGGCGCTTATGCGCATGAGCTTACATGTACCTAGGTATATTTGCAACTTGACCAGACTGAGATATTACAATAAGAAGAAAAGGACAAAGTCAGCCAGACGAGATTAAGTGCTTAAAGAATCACTTCCGAACCAAAGCCTGCTGTATCTGCAAACATGTATCTGAGGACATTTGCTAACTCTAAAGACGCGAAGACAAAAGAAGATTTCGAGGATCATTGATATGGATGAGACAGCCCTACTCCCGAGAACGACTGCAGGGAGCAAGTTTAGACTCTTAAATCCCGGAAGGAACTCTGGGACGAATTTTTGCATATTTGCATGTTCTTTTCCTTAAGGAAAATTCATATGCTCTCAACGGATTTATCCATTTTACTTGATGTGGATTTCTCTGGAAAAGTTTAATAGTGCATATATATGCATATTTGGGACGTTAGTGCATATTTTAGCATAACGTGCATATAATTTGCATATATTATGAGTAATTTTCATGTAATTGTTAGTTTCAAGTTCATCCCCGTTCTTTATGTCAGCATTGGAAAATACACTACTTTTGTCTGGTCATGAGCACTAGTTGGGTCAAGGACATTTCAAAAATCATCTCATAGCGTTGCAGGTGATCTGGTTGCGAAGATAGAGAAAACCCACCCTTTCATCAACCAACGACGTTTCAGAGATGTGACTCACGTTTCCAAATTCCAGAGACAACACTGGGGTCGAATTATTAGAGGATCTGTTAATGTGACATCTTGATAAATCTGTGAGTGTGAGTGTGTGTGTGTACTGCAGGAGTGACAATAAATGCCGAAGGAGCGAAGAAGTAACAACATATTGTTCAAGGATGTGTCTACCACTACCGGCAGAGTTATTTATTGTCAAGTATGCTCTAAACATGTAATACATTTAAGGTAATTAGAGTAGTTTTTGGCAGCTTAAATGGAAATTTGCCGAAATGCAAATTTATTATACTCAAACAGCTTTAATTTTCGGTATCAGAAAACATTTGTTGCCTGCGTAGGCCTGGTCACTGGGATTTTTAAACTTATATTAATTTTTGCGAACAATTCTGCTGTATAACCTAGTGAAGGATCAGTCTGTTATTTGAGTACAAAATAAGAAGCCAGTAGAAAGTAAGGGAATGATGGATGCACTGTGAGCATATTTTATTCTTAAATTAGACATGATAAAAATACAATAACTTTTTGCGATTATGTCTGTCGATGGATTGCAGCTAATATTGAAACAACATACTGATGAGGGTTAAACATGATTTTTGGGTGATTTTCTTCACGAAAGTAGTAGTGATTTGAAGTGCTAATTCTACTATTAAAGTAATTGGACGGAGAAAGATGGCAGTCCTATAGAAACTGAGAGAGCGCCAAGCCGATTTTTGTACTTATTGATATATTTAATGCCGTTTTTTTATGGGCGTATATAATGGTTTTGATAAGGAAAATTGTCACAATTATATTTCGTATGTAACCTGCAGTCAGTGATGTGCCGTAGACTATATGTTTACGTCTACATACGTTATCTACACGTAATCTACGCGTAGATTACATTGGCTTGTAGTTTACATAGACTACGTAGACAATCTGAAGTGCATTAAAATTAATTTTCAAGGGTTTCATGAAAGAAAAGTGACATTTTCAACTTGATTGGTTCTTAATGAAATGAAAACAATTCTATTTAAAACAAAATTTCTCTTCTCTTCTCTCATCAACTATGGAAGAGGATAAATTGTATGCAAAAAACAACAACAGATGGCATTCGTGAGGCAAAAGTGGTCTTTTTCCCATAAAACACTAGAATATTTCCTATGTTAGGTTTTTTCCTAGGTGAGAAATTGTTCGAATTTGTAGGAAAGAGTATGAAAAGTTCTCCTCACACATCAGCAACTGATACGCAGTATAATTGTCTTTATATTTCAAGGCGCCCTTTGCTAATTTATCACCTTTCGCCATGTTGTTTACATAGATGACGTAATCTAAGTGTATAAAATAGTCTACGTGTAGAATGTAGACTATCGTTGTATACGCGTAGACGCACTTCACTGCCTGCAGCCCAATTTATGTTGAAAAAACTTGTTTTTATTATCTTTGCTCTATCGTTGTATGTACATTATTTTCCATTAAATCTCACGCGACAAATAGCGTTCGTTCAACTACCATGTTAGGCGTGAACCATAGATTCATAGTGCAGACGGTTTGCTGCCTGAGTTCAATAGCTGTCTATAATACATTTAACTCTGTGCGACCTCTATGCTCACCAGAACTGCACCTTAAATGTAGCAATCCAGCATTAGTTCCTTTGATGTGACGACTAAGGTGATGGATTCACATTCGGAGTGTTTGCAGATTGAATCCCCGCATTAGGCCATTAAAAATTTTGTAAGATTTTGTTGATAGTTTTGAACGGATACAAATTATTTTATTTTCTTCCTTTGTCCATCCAATCTCTTTCCGATATTGCTCAAAGCAAAATAGAACCAGGAGAAGTTGAGAAAGCTGAATTGGGGGAAGCAGTTAGCAATAGCTTTCAGGAACCCAGGTTTGCAGTTCCTGCGACCGGTGAATTCAGTGTTGCATGGGGAACCTGTCCAGGATTTGCCGGGGTATTCCACAACTTAAATTTATTTATTTGAAAGTTTTGGATACAGAAAAATCCATTTTTACATCAGGATATCAACAGAAGAAATGAAACGAACAAATACTGCCCAGTGGCATCTTGCGAAATAGAAAGAACATTTAAAAAATACAAAGATTTTCAGAGCGAACTTGTGAGTGACAGGAAAAAATTCATACTACATATCAATGATATTTCTTAGTGGTCGCGCATAGTGGTCCTGAATAGAGAATCTAACCCAGGGCCGTATAACTTTCAACCCAACATTAGAATCAAGTTATACTTCCTGCAATTGTAATATAATTATGAGAATACAGACGAATACAATAAAGAATACAAGAATACAATACAAAGTCAAAGTACATTTTAACATCGAAATCTTAACGTATATTACCATTTACATACTAAACTTGGGATACAATTAACCTCTGTAGTTTTATACCTAATAAAGTGAATACTGAACAATAAGGTAAATATGATATAAGTAAATATTTGGATTTCAGCTCGTTCCCTCTCTCACCTATGCTTGCATACCTCTTTCATTAATGATAATAAATGTCTACATTTTTTGCCTTTTAATATATAAAAAAGTGTAATCTCTAATCTTCCTATTTGTTTATATTCTAGGCTTACTCGATAATCGGGGTGGCTCTAGTGCGCTATTTTCTTCAGTGTTTCGTTTGACATGAGCCGAGCTGTCGCAGGAGTCCGCTAGTTTCCCGTCGGACCTTGAGTATAGGTTGTCTGCTCCAGAGATCGCTGTTCTTGCCTCACTCCACTTCGTCCGGGTTGGTAATCCGGGAAGAGCGGGTTCAAGTCACAGCTAGTACACGGCCTATTCCAGTCGGGTAAATTAGCACCAGTCGGCGGGGCCACGACTGTTCGGACCGCATTCACCGCCCGGTTCCTCTCATCTTGTCTCGCGTTGTTTTGATCCCGGCAGTGTTGCCATCTCGCGTTTCCTCCATTCCTATTGTCTCTGAAGTGTTGTTGTTGTGGGCGGTGATTGTCGTACGGACCTCGCTGGGGATAAACTCCTCTATGGTTCCTCCCAGTTTTCATTATTGCCTGTTGCCAAGTTTACTTTTGGAAATCCCTCTTGTCTTCCTTCATCAAAATTTCCATACTTTCTTCTGTGGTTTTTGTTTTCCCAGGATACTCGTTTTTCTTGCTCCAACGCGTCCAAATCGCAAAGGATCATTGACATCGTGTCTAGGTTGGAAAGTGCGTCTCCGGTTAGCTGACGTTGCACATAATGTGGAAACATTGCACGAATTGCGGCTAACATTTCAACTGGCTCAATTCCGGGTTTCGTGGAAATCACTCACCCGCTGCCAAAAGAATTGTTATAAGTGGTTTTCTGGCTCTTCTCAAATCTGCGATTTCTAAGTAAAGTGATTTTACTTTCTACTAGCTGGCAACCCTGAAATTGTTGTAGGAATGCTTGTTCAAACTCTTCAAAGCTATCGAATTGTGGATTCCGCTGTACGAGCCAGATCCTTGCACTCCCTTTGAGTAATTTCCGTATTAGCCTCAAGTAGTCTGGGCTATCGATACCGTACAACAAACAATTTTTCTTGAAGTCCCCTATGAACATTGACGGTAAAGTCTCTTCGTGATTGGGGTTGTACGTTTGGAAATGATCTATGCTGACTTTTGCAAATATTCCGCGAGTATTCGATTCCGGGTTGGAAACACTGCGTGTCTCCTGCTGTGCAAAAGCGCTCAAGCTCGGTGAACTCCCGTTCCGGCCGATGGCGTCATGCGCTGTTTGGCGACCCAAGGAAATTGGTGATGACTGACAGGTCGGCTGGCAGGTCACGTCTGCTGCTACGAGCCCAGGAGCAGGGTTCGCATCACTGGACGTTGTCTCCAATCGCGACTCTCTTCGTTTCCCCTTCTGCTGTGTTGTGTGATTTGGAAATCTTTCTTCAATTCCCGCGTCTCCTCTTCCAGTTTCCTTAGTCGTTGTCCTTCTGATATCTCCCCTTCTTCCATTCGTTCTAATCGGCTGGTTATGATCGTCTGATTCTCGGTTACTCTTTCATTTTGTCATTTTCGGATAGCAGTAATTGGAAACGGCGGTCCCATTTTTCTTTTCTCTCTTCCTCCTCTTCTCTTCTTCTTTCTTCCTTTTGTTTTCGGCGTTCTTCTTTCCTTTCTTCCTCTTATCTCCTTTCAGGAGCCTTTATCTTAGTCTTTTCTTCTTCTTCCTGTTTCCTTTTCTGTTCTCTTTCTTCTTCTTCTTGTTTCCTCTTCTTCTTCTTGTTTCCTCTTCTGTTCTCTTTCTTCATCTTTGGCGTGGATATAACTAATTACTTGAGAAAACATGGCCTATACGTCCATCTTCTCCGGAACTGGCAACCCTGTTACCGGCTGGTCATTCCCTAGATCCTTATCGACGTTGTCGGTTGACGTAGTGCCTGCATCCGCGGATTGCTCAACCCCTGGGTTGTCCATCGTATTGTTTTCTAATCGCTTGCGGAGTCGAGTGGTCCGTTGCATGCCTCTCTGTGCTGGTCCAATCTCCCCTCTCCTTCTTCTTAGTTACTTGTGGCTGGCTGTCGCCGAAGGAATAACAAAATCAAAATTATTTTCCTGGTTTCTGGTTTCAGAGCCCTCGGGTAGCTCCCCTCACCTGCTTTCGTGTGTTATACCGTGCGTCTTTTTGTCCTTTTATCGTCCGAAGTTAATAACGCCCGAAGTTAATAAAATAATAAGATCCTCTAATAATTCCGCTATTGGATAAATGCTATAGTCGCGACAAATGATTTTCACAATTACACGAATAATAAACACACAAAATGGTTCTATCTACACATCGATTAAATATTCAGTTAATTAAAATTACCGTACAAATTACACATTAATACTTTAAATGGTCACGCCTTTGTAGATTCTTACTAGGATTTGCAGTTACGGGTTGCAACTATTGAATTATTTACAAAAAAATCTTAGGTCCCCCTAGCGTTCAATTCTTGGTACCCTGTCGTAGACATTCGTAGGCTGAAGACTTTAAAAAACAAGTATTAGATTCTATTGTGTAATGTACCGAGCTGATTTTTTACCATTACATCCAACCTTAAGAAATTTCACATTGAGACGATAAGCAACTGATTAGAATATTCGTGACCTCCAGGTTCCCTACTAGCCTACTTGTAACATCGTTCTACGGGCCTAATTTTTTTACTTGCCTACTTTCCTATTCGCCTACTCGTCCCTGTTCGGGCGCCAATTTGTAAGACGACTCTTTTCAATGCAAAATTAAATAACAAAACAACACAGAATCGCTCACTGTGACACACCTGCCACTCTAATTAAACCGCTACCTGAATTATGAAAGGGTCAGGATAAGTGCCTATAGTCGGAGCTACTAAGAATGAACCTAGGAGGATTTGTTTTCAAGCACCTGAAATGACGTGACATAGTACTACGGTGATCCAGAATATACACATATATTAAAACACAGATAAATAAACAGTACATCATGCCGTCTTTCACTCTATCGTTCATTCATACACACATTCCATGGCATATTGGGACAATATTACAATTACAATTGTTAAATTAACTAATACTTTGACGATACTCATATGATTTCTTGGTTACATTGCCTTTTACAATTTACTGTTTAGGGTTTTAAGTGTAATGCGATTAATTGTTCTTTGTGAGAACCCTTTTATCGTTTCTGGAGGTACAAATATATTCCAATAAACTATTGTTTGGTTGTTAACATATACTTTTTCTATAACATTGATTTTGTCCGCCGGAATAAGGATGTCTAGTTATACCATAGCACTGAGTTAGGTTATCCAATGATTTACGTAGATTCGCGGTAGGTTGGTGTCATCTCTCTCACACACACATGGTTGTTCTTACCTTCGCTGCATTCCCTCTAACCTGGGTAGGGTGAAAGTGGTCCTACAGTTTTAGATGGTGTCCACACTCCGGTGTCGTACTTCGAGGTTATCCTGATCGGCGAAAGTGGATCACTCGGCAGTTCCATATGGCATCATCGGATGTTGACACGTTCACTTCGTTGGCACGTCCATGACGGTATTCGTATGCTGTCGATTCCATACGAAAACTAGCGCAGTTGTAGGGCTGTCACTCGTACGTAGAGATACATGGCTTAGGCGTTGAGACGAACATACATAATGAGCCATTCGCGGTTTCAGATGGACACACATGGATATTAAATGTTATTAACTTTGGTATTAACTGTTATGCACTTCGGTATTAACTTTGCTATCAATGGTTATTAACTTCTACTAACTTAGGACGTTGTTCCAGACGATTGACACAGGTGGACGTGTCTGGTGTTATTCTCACATAACCACACGGATGTACACGGATGCGTTGACGGCGAGGGGAAACGACCCCCTGGGTCTACTTTGCTCTACTCCATGGCTTTAAAGAATCACTCGAATTAAAAAGACAAGTTCAGACCACGGGTCTGATCCCGATTCAGAGCTAGGTCGCGCGTAGCTCACACTCCGCTGTCGATTCTTGGCAAAACTGTGTTCTGGCTATCCCCAAACATCTCTTTTATTCTAGATTTGAACGTGGTGACACTCTAGCCTCTGTGTTTACGTGTCTATTTATTGTTTTTGGTGCTTTGACCGTTGTCCTCCTATCCTGGTCTGTGCTAATGCCGTTCTTTGACCTCTGCTAGCAGCCCCTCGTGCAGAGATTAGGCTAACTCCTTCTCTATTGTGTCTCGCACGTCCAGCGAAGCATCTCTCAACGGGGATGCCCTATTGCATTGTAACCAGCGTTGGATCTTTAATAATTTATTACTCCCGTAGTTCTGTTCTGATTATGCTGAAATTCTGAAATCTGTACTTTCATGATGTGGTCCTCCGCTGGTTAAAATCTCATCCAATTCGGTCCGGTAGTTTAGAAGTTCCTCTTTTCCTGTTATTCTCCATATGAATGCATGTAAAATTAGGATTCGGGCGAAAATCGGTGGTTGGGCACGCCCGCTTTGGCTAAAGCATTTGCTAGTCATCTTTATTCGCGATGGATTTTAATATTACCTACGGTCAGACAATAAAGTAATGAGAATGATTTTAAATTGTGAAAAGGGAACAAAATAATTGAACATTGCTTGTTGCTTGTTTATTACAAAAAGTACATCCCTCCTGCATCAATACAGCAATTGGCACGGTTGGCCAAAGTTCGGTACGACATCTGCAAGTCTTCATGTGGTATGACTTGAAGATTGGACGTCACAACCTGTTGACTGGTCCTGTGCTCATTAAAAGTGTGTAATTTCAGCAGGAGCTTCACTTTCGGGAACGGGAAATAATCACAGGGGGATAAATCTGGGGAGTAAAGACGGTGATTCAACACATTCACTTGTTTTTGGACTAGGAATGTATAGACAACCACTGCTCTGTGGGACCGTGCATTATCGTGGACCAGGAACCAACTGCCTGGTCCAGGATACTTTGGTCTGATACGGTCAGTTCTCTTCCATAATCAATCCGAGCACTACGATAGTAACAACCAATTACACTTTCACCCTCTGGAACAATTTCATGATGAATAATGTCTTTGCTATCATTAAAAAAACACAAAGATAATTAATTCTTAATAACGGGCAATTAGATCAATTACCTTTTACTCAAGATTTGACCGTTATAAGATTTACTGTACTTTCTGCAAATTTCAAGATCCTTCCTTCTACCTGAAAACATCGATAAATAAAGTGTAGTACGCTACTACGCCAGGGGTCCCGGGTTCGAATCCTGGCGTGGGCATGGATGTTTGTGACTGTACGTCCATCAATTTCATCATGTCATCACTCATCCCTATCTTCGTAAATTAGTCAAAAGTGACACAAAAGGCGAAGTATAATAAATCAAATAAAAAAATAATAATAAAAAAATAAGGTCTAGTGTATTGAAATGCTAACGTAAAATAGTAAGGTAATGATTAATGCAACGAAAGGAGCATAGTGTTTCCAACAAGATACGTATATTACTATAATTGCAATATTGCAGTTTTTAGAGCGAGCCTTCAGACAAAGGAATGCTTGTAATATAATCATTTTGTTACATGAAACTAAAAAAAATGTAAATTCGTATTTTTTTGGTGATCCCAAATAGCACAATTTATCACACTTTCATTTCTATAATTGCGTTCAGTGAGTTACTGATACATTTGCTTCCACATAAGGCGTACAGAACTTTAAAATAGGTTTTTTGAAAATTTTTAGTGTATATTTTAAGTGCATAATTTTTTAGTGCACATTTGCGCATATAAATCCGCCCCCTTATCAGCAACCAGAAACGCTGTCCCTTGTTCAATCCTCGGAGAATTAACCCAGCGTAGCAATTATTCTAGAATAAAATCCCATTAAAGTACCCGTATTCTGGTTGACACAGTGCCCTTTCGAGATTTGGGAGGAAGATCTGACGGGAAGTGTTTGAAATGAACTTTCTTGCATTATGCTTGGTGCCAGTGGTGCCATGGGACCTCCAATTAATTCTTCGGGAAATTACTTTTTATAAGTAACCGAGTTAATGTTACAGTTACTTGGTTCAAAAATTAACTCATTAATTATTCAATTAAAAAGTAATTAGTGATAGTTACTGGTACTTTATAAGTAATTGCATTTACTTTATGTGTGGTGCTGGTGATGCCATGATATCACTAATTATTCAGTAACTGAGGAAGGCTTTTACCGTGTTCAGAAATTTACATTTTTAAACTAACTAACTTTCTTGGTTCTAAAGATAACTGAGATAGTTACTTACTAATTTCAAAAAGTACTTGAAAGTAACAGTAAGTTACATATTCACTTACTTTCTGTAGGAATTCTTTTCTTACAAAACAGATTGGTTTGATTTGGTATTTTAGTCTATTTTTTGCACAGTAAGGCTAATCGGGACTGGACCTACAGTTTAAAGTGGGATCCAAACCCTTCACCGGGTATCGAACCTGGAACACTTTGATTACAAGGTGACGACACTACCACTGCGGCATTTCTTGCAAACAGACTACAAACAATAATTGATCATTAATTGTAATAATATAGGGCCTCCCCTATGGCAGAGTGCTAGAGTCATTGCCTTGTAATCAAGGGGTCCCGGGTTCGATACCCGGTGGAGGCAGTAGTGGTTCGGGTCCCACTTAAAACTGTAGGTCCAGTCCCGATTAGTCTTGCTGTGCATAAAGTTGACTTAAAACAGCATCTCAAATAAAAAAAATTGATTGTAATATGTTTTAATTTTTCTTTGGTTCGTACATAATAGTACAAGCCATCATGTATTACTCTTATTACAACAAATAAAAAATGATGAAATAACGTATCAGCTTGGCTTGAATGACCATTCATTTCATTTTTCTCTGTATAAGGACGTACCTTCAAAACTTTATTTTATTAAGGAGTGACTTCTAGCCGGACGACCCTATTCGAAACGAACTCAGCAATCCCCCCAAAGCACAGACGTCTTCGTGTGCAATTATAAGTTGTGGGGGTTGGGGAGGCAATATATAAACAACTTGAATTTTGCTCTGAACATGTAAATAGATTATTATTGATAATAATAAAAAATATATACTATAACCCGGCATAGCACATGCAACACAAAAATAAGTTGCTCTTATGTAACTCTTATTTAACACTTATGTAACTCTTATGGCCATAAGTAAAGTTTAACGAGATTCCTGCCTTTGTCACTTATATGGTGCACCGTACATAGAATCACTTCCATTCCTCACTCACACACTGTTCTTCCTTTAAATTAGGGGGGGTTGTGATCCGTTGTTGGAGGGCACAATACTGGTCTCGGCTCCAGGTCCCAGCTTCCTTTTACCTTCCTCTAGGCTGGCTGATCTTCCGGCTACATGGTGTGATTTGTTTTAGGTATTGTTCAGTAAACACACGGAAGTACTTCAATTTACACAAGATCAAAACACAGTTCCTCTCGCTGCACGGTGCTGTCATCTGTTCACCGATCGCACTTCACCTACTTGTCTCCTCCAAAGCACCGCGCGGCATCCAGTGCCGGATCTACAAAGATTGCCCCCCCCCCGCAAAATATTACCAAAGGCCCCCTTTACCTACATACCTTTATATACACATATATTTATTTATTTATTAACCAGTCGTCTATAACAGAGCGAATGCTCCAATTACAATAGGCATTACAATTTGCTATATACAATATAATTTACATAAATATATAATACATGATACAAACACATAGTAATTATTACACAAACCTTAGATAAATACGAATACAAAAAGTTATACAAATACAAAAGTTACACAAATACAAAAAATTACATACATATACATATTACAAATTTTGAACAGAGGAGAAAACTAAAGGACAGAAGAAACAAAACATAAACAAGTAACAAACTATAAAAGCTTGAGAATAATAAAGAAATTATACGAATACCACTATTTAAATAAGAAACAGGAATAATCAATACAAAGCAAAAATTCAAATTTGAATTCGTTTATATGTATCAAAATTTAAAAAGCTATAAATTGTATTTGTGACTATAAATATATCACTCTAGAATTGGATCAGTTTTATATGTATATTATATCTAATATGTTGTTTAAACTAAAGGAAAGTTTTTAATATTAAAAGCAAAATCCAAATCAATTCCATTCGGGACAATATTATTATGTTTACTTAATAATCTAATGATTGGAGAATTTTGATGGAATTTTGTGTTTGATTTATTGCAGTAAAATGGTTGTCTTACTCTTAATACCTTATAATTGACGTTAAAGTTTATCAACTGTAAAATATTTTCACACTCAAGTATACCATTGATAAGTTTGTATAGGAATATGTGGTCAGCCGTTTCGCGTCTTCGTTGAAGTGTATCACATGAGAATTCATTTAATAATTTAACATAGGAGATCCGATCTGCATATGAAGATCTCTTGTATTTTTTGTAGTAAATATGTCGTAAAAATTTATTCTGAACTTTTACAATTTTATTGATATGGCATGAGATGTATGGGTTCCATATTGTACTCCCGTATTGTAATTTTGCTCGTACAAGATTATTAAATAAATATACTAAAGAATTGATATTAAATAAATCTTTGGAGTTTCTTAAAACAAAGCCAAGTATTTTATTAGAGTCGTTAACTACTTTTTCAATATGAGTATCAAAGGTGAGTTTGTTGTCATATATAATGTATGCGTGTGTGTGTGATTATTGATTCATGTTGACAAAGTCACATATAAGGGCCTAGAGAGTGATTCCGGAGTCCCTTAACACACCCTATAAAATGTAAAGAGGATTGAAACAGGATAAGTTTAGGGGGAACCACTTTGGTGTGTTCCAATCGGACGTCCGCCATATTGGTGGCCGCCGTATAGAATTGAACTCATTTGTTTTAAATGAGAAGGGGGTGATGTCAGAGAGCGTGATGTGATATATATATATATATATATATATATATATATATATATATATATATGACACTGTTTTCTTACACCTGGAAAATGATACATTTGTTACAATCATGCAGTCGTAACCTTTTCCTGATTAAAGAAAGATAGGTTGATAAAATCTTCACCGCTGCATTTCTCGTGAAATTCTAACCTGATTATACTGACTGCCACTCGGAAAACAAGCGGTGGGTGATCTTAGGTTGGAATTTTTCCGGCTTCGTCCCGGCATAATGCGGCTCTAGGACCCACCAAGCCTCAAATCAAATGGTACCGGGTGGGGGGGGGGGCGCTAAAGGCGGCCGCAACGTGGTACTAATCACATCATCTCCAAAATTACCGACATCGAAAATATGTGGGGCCCACATACCTTAAATGTGCCTTCATGGCACGGTGCTATACGCACAGGAAACTTTACATTTACCTGTATATATGAAATTCGCTTGTGTACCCCAGAGTACCTACGTTTATTTTTTTACATACGCATATACGAACCCTGTACTATGCCAATGTCTGAGAGTCCCCTAAAGGCTTACTTGTCTCCGGGCCTCTCCGCACTGCGGGGTTTTGCGGATTATAGATCCGGCACTGCTTGCATCCCTATACACAGAGTTTTTCCACACCTTTTCACATACACCCTCACTGCTGTCACCTCTATGACGTTGTCCTTCGTCCCCCAAAGACGCCAAAAATTCGCTCGTATCCTTGCAGTGCTGCCGGTTTTTTGTAGCCTTGTCCAGTGGCTCTAACACACACACATACACGTACATAATACACACACTCACACATATATCAGGCGTAGATTCACGGGAAGGGCGATAGGGGCGATCGCCCCTCCCAACTGGCAGGATTATCGATGTATTATTATGCCAAATGTTTTTTTAAGATTCAAATGTTCTATCTTTTATCACGAAGTTTAACAGACTGGATAACATTTTTTTAAAAAAGTTTGATTAAAGTTTGCTCATAAGATAATCGGAACTGTGCACAGTTTAAATTACAGTTTAAACTACAGTTTAAATTTGGATCCGGTAGATTATGCCTCAAAAGCGGACCGAGCCCGAAATAACTTCGTTATTTATTCACTTTATTCGTCATATGATCGTTCAGTTTACCGTGATAATGGGAAGATTATAAGAGCATACAATATTAACCACGTATTCTAGCCTTAGACCCCTTTTTCTGCAAATCAAAAATCCAATCTCTAAAATATGAAAGCTTGGTTCCTGCTTACAGTACGACACATTGTTTATATAAAACAGTGCAACTGTATTTTAGAAACTAGAATCGATTCTCGGTGGGAAGAAGTAACCAACTGAAATTCGCCCCTCCCAACTGAAACGTCTGGATTATTTATATTTATATATATATATATATATATATATATATATATATATATATATATATATATATATATATACCGTATATTATTTTGGAGAAATTACTTTCATCACGGTGAAAAAAAACGCGTAAATGATGGTTAAATGAAATTGATAAAGTTACAATGACGATCACCAATGCTTATGCTGGAGTGCTGGACTCAAATGTGGGAAAATAGAAGTGGCATGGACTCATAGCAATAATAGATATCAGAATTGTAATAGTTATATCTAAATATGTTAATATCATAAATGTAGGCATCTCGATTGATTGTTTGGGTTTATTTTACTTCGCTTTTCTGCACAACCCCGAATTTTTGTCTGGGGGGGCAAGTCCAAGGATAAACGTACTACTCCTACTACTACTACTACTAATAGTAGTAGTAGTAGTAATTATAATAAGAAATTAATAATAATATTATTATTATTATTGATTTGCTTTCTTTTACTTCGCTCCTTGTGCCACTTTTGACTAATTTGCGAAATGAGATGGGAATGAGACATGATATGATGACATTGATGAATGGACACTCACAAACATCCATGCCCAAGCCGGGATTCGAACCCGGGAGCAACATTAATATTATTATTATTATTATTATTATTAGTAGTAGTAGTAGTAGTTGTATCAAAGACGTTATTACCCTCGTAAATTATGCAAAAATGGGGTAGAAGTTGGTGCTAAAGCGTTTGTGTTCGAACAAACCATTTGAATTATTTTTTAAACACGTTCAATTTCACAATAATAGTGGGAAACAAGTACGCAAACTATTTTTGAAAGACAGAAAATGCTTGATAAATGCATTCCAAATATAATTATTTTTTACATTAACATGTATAACTTTCATGTACGATATATGCATTTAGAATGCATTACACATAAAAATGGCAGATTGCGAGCGAAGCGAGCTAGAAAATTTTTGGATCTAATTTTTTGGCAGGCTGTAATCAATATTGAGTTAATAGGGCGCAAATAATTTCACGAGACGCCAATGGATTCACTCTTTTACAACTTTAGTGCCTCGACGATGGTGTAGTGGTAAGATGGTCGCCTTGTAATGAATGGGTCCCGGGTTCGATACCCGGTGGACGCACATGGCACAGTGGTTCGGATCCCACTTTAAACTGTAGGTCCAGTCCCGGTTAGCCTTTCAGTGCGTAAAGTGGACTTAAAACGAAAAATCAATGTTACAACTTATTTTCATTTAGATCGTTTGGTGCCCAGGGCCGACTCCCGCATCCCCCTAGCTGCGGTTCTGAACTTGATAAGACTAAGAAAAGCAGGAATTGCGAGCGAAACGAGCAAGAAAATTTTACGAAAAGTATTTTTATTTGCATAAAATTTGAAGTTGCAGGCAGTAATTGCCCCCTGCAGGTACCCTTGGCCGTCAATGTTTGCCCCCGTTGCCCCCCCCTAGAACTCAGTTCAGTCCAAGGTTGTGGAGCAATGCCTCCCTGCCCCCTGTGGTTGCGTCACTGCTTTTCTGACACTTTCGGTTAATTGCGAATATGAGGTTGAGTGATGATATGATGAAATTGATGAAAGGACACTCAGAAAGAACACTCATGTCCAGGTGGGAGTGCACCCCTGGTATCGTAGTGCTAACCACTCCGACAAAATGGTCGGAGTAGGCATTTTGAACAATGACTATTAATCAGAAATGTATGATTTGATGTAGAAATTAAAATTACACTTATGATGAGTTCAGCTTCACTTACATTACAACTAAAGGCAATAAAGGAAGAAATGTAATTCTCTAGTGGGAAATTTCAGAGCAAAATGGGAAATTTTACTGTCGATGAATGGGAATTTGTTTGTAAGAATCTACCAACACTGAAGCACACAGGCTACAAGCAATTTCTGGCCGAGACATGGGGCGGAAGGGAGGAGGAAATGTTGCTGACAGCACAATTAAGGAACATAGGCGTTCCTGACGGACAGGAAGGAAGCTGCAGCAAGGAGTATGAGGAAAATCTATTTAGTTTCTCTTTGGTGAGGCCTAGTGTGAAACGCATGGCCCAATTACGGCTTGTTCTGCTCAGAACTTCTTAGTTTTCAATAGTTAATTGGTATGAAGGGACCACACGATGTAACGCATTGTAATTTGTGCTAAATGAAATGAATATGCCCAGGCAAGGAGAGAAGAAAAAGCATGTTGGCTGGGTAGGGGAAGGAAACCTTCGAATCTCCCACAACTTCAACTGCACGTTTTTCTGATCTGAAGCTAGATGTCTGTGTCTTCCGTTTGTTTGACTAAAGTTACAATTCCAGAGATAACATGTAGCCTAATATACTCTTGCAGCAAGCGATATCTTGCTGTCAATTCTCACAAGATATAGCAAGCAGTATGACCGTCGCGAAGTGGGCGACAGCCCGGGGTTGATACGAAAAGTGTGAAAAATGGAAGTGAGAAAAGAAGATGAAAAGGACTATTTTTTGTGGACAAAAAATTAAAGCATTCTGTTTTTATCTGGATTTAAAATCTAGTTAAACGTTATAATTTGAATGAATACGTCAAATCAGGGACGTAACATACAGGCGGCCGGGCCAAGGGGTCCGAAGAAAGTAAAAACTATTGTCGTATTTCTCATGTGAAATATTTACGTTAAAAATCACGGTAACTTGCTTGGACATTTTTACCCATTTATTCTTATCTTGAATAAAAAGCATTTCCAATTTTAATTTTAATATGTTAACAAAAAAGCACCTCCAACTGCCACGAAGAAATCGTGATGCAATTAACTCAAGGAGGGAATGGATAATACGTATTAGCAGTTCTTTCTTCCTTCCAGCTTCAGAGTTCAGCTCCAGGAAAACAGAGAAAGTCATTTTAAGGGTGAGTGAAATTATTAAATATCAGTTTAGTCAGTAACTTATTATTATTATTATTTAAATATGATAATTTTCTGACGTATCCATGAAGATTTAGTATCGATTCACATTGAGATTTCAATGTTAACCCTTACATGGTAACGGGGGTGGTGGGCAACGCGAGAATAATTTTATTTTTGTTATATTCGTTTGAAAATTTTCAAGCACGATTACGTAATCTTTCTCTAATGAACTTTATTAATAGGTTCAATCAGTTGTTGGGAAAACATTGTTGGTGCTAATAACCGATCCTCTGTTGTGGTGTATCGCCCCACGAAAATTTTGTTCTACACTTGTACAAAATGACATTTTAGAAGTGACCGACCATGAATTCTCTACTTTTGTGTGTCAAATTTTGAAAGAAAAGGATGTCTTCGATGATGATGACGACGCAGAATCTGAAATTGTGAGAACACTGTAGAAGAGCCTGTGAAAACTCTCCTTCAAATGTGTATCCGTCGTTCGTTATTCGGCCTCGTTTAACTGAGCAATTTTATTTGATTTTACTTTCAAATTTGTAAAAATTAAACAAATTGCAACATAATAAAGAAATGCATAATATATTAATACTTAGGGAAATAACTGGCATGTATATCTTATTTGAATTGTAATACGAAATCTCCGGGGTGACGAAGAACCCCCAATTACCAACGAAAGGTGTCAAATGTATGTCACCAAGCGAGGATTAAAGAAGGGATTGGGGCCTCGCATTCTAATCTCGCCCAGGACCTCGCGATATGTTGCTACGCCACTGGTTTCCCCCAAAGTTTACGTTTACAAAAGCAAGTTATAGTAATAATTAAAATACAAGTTTTCAGTCCATTAGTTTTAGACTCGCATACTTAGCTACTACAGAACCTGAATGACATAATTCACAAATTAGACATGTGACGAATCCTTGTTCTATACTTAGAACCTGATTCATGTCGTATGCATTGTTTTGTTACTTATATAACATTCAGAGAGAAATATGCGTAATTTGATCACACAATTTAAAGAGAAATGACCACGAAAAAGAATTGTTAGCTGAACGAAGAAGTTAAAAGTTGATCCACATGAAGCATTTAATTGTAAAAAATTAACTGTACAACTTTGGAGAGAGGAAATATAGGGTAAAGGTTGGTAATATTGTAACTATAGTAATATTGTGATAGTTGATGTGTAAAATTGTAACAGGATTTCTAAGCTAGAAGTTTTCTCTCTGCTTGCCTGCATTCCTCGAGAAGCGGACCTGCAGTGAGCATAATGGTGTCTCGCAAGAAGGACGCGTACAGGAGCCAGTCTTCAGAGGAAATGAACAGCACCAAAGAAAGAGGTAGGTTGATACACAAATGTTGTATTTATGAGAAGTAATAACTGGTTAGATGCTATAAGTAATATCAAAATGGAATTCCGTGTGCTCATATACTGTATACTTAGACGTATTTTTTCTGTCTGAGAATTCCGTTGTCAAGGAGTCATGTCCCTGTTAGAAGCTTCTGAACATGGCGTTCTTTCTTACAGGACAGTGTTGCAAGATCGAGCAGTGGAGGACGGAAAGGTTCGCAAACGGTGTGATTACGAACCCCGTAAACTTAAGGATGCCGTAAAAAATGATAATTCATCATCATTGGACAATATATAAGGCTTCAAAAGAGTTTGAGACTCCGTGGAGTACCCTCAAGGTCCATGTAAAGCAGCATACCTCGGACAGTTCTTCAATGTAGAAATTGACATTCCTAAACTTGGGGGGCCATGTGCAGCAAGGAGGAGACAAACCCGTGATCCTAAGGCGAAAATATTTATTCCCATGCCTGAAGCAAGACAACGTGGATGGCCAAGGAAAACCACCAATGTTGAAGACCGTCGAACTTCTGTGACCGAACTAATGGGATTGTACCTTCTACAAGTAAGGGATAAGCAGGTGATACGTTTTGTGGTGAGTGTTATGGCTCCTATAATAAGGATGTACATCTCAAAAATGGAGCTGAGTGGATTCAATGTGGTATTTGTTTTGTATGGTACCACGAAACATGCGCCAACATTGAAGAATCTCCACAGTTCATGTGCAAAAAATGTGAGGATTCTGTGGACGATGACAGTGAATAAGAAAAGAACTTGAATTTTACCAAAACTTTTATATGAAACACTTAAAATATTAATACAAAAGTTTCTTATTTATTATATTGATTAATTATGTGAAATACATACGAGGTTTTTTTTTAAGAGTTTATCACAATATTAGCAATCCTGTATCACAATTTTACCATCTCTGTCATCACAATACTCTATGCTGTGGACATAAATATTTTATTTGAAAAATATTTAATGTAATTGTGCAGTGTGTTTTTTTGATAATGACATTACTTAATGAAGCTGTGTACATGTCTCGTGTCATTGCCAACTACTTTTCTCTTATTTAGTTTGGAAATAAATAGTGTTTTTCTTTAAAATATCACAATATTACCAACCTTTACCCATCGCAAGAAATGAAGTTATTTTAAACGAAGACACTTTGAAATACATAACTTGTGCTATCAAGGAAAACTCAAAATAACGTAGTTGAAAATTGCAGTTCGAAAATATGTCAATGGCTTCGGAATGGCTATGGAGTAAAAATCCCGTTTTCCCTCTGCATGCATAAATTTCCCGCCTTTAGGGTGTTTTATCTTGATCTGACAACACTGCTCTGCCGAAGGTGGGAATGTGTTTTCCCGCCCATCCGCGAGATGTCACTTATTCAAATAAACAGCTGCCGGAGATAGCCAAACGCTTCGACTCATTAGTTCACCGGCGGAGGGGGTGGAGGGGTGGAACGCCCAGTTCCAGGCCGAAATGGAAAAGTGAAATCAAGATGCCACTTACATTGTTAATCTGATTGAGAGGAAGACCATAAATATGTTCTTACTAATTGCGCAAAAGCCGCGGACAAGGGGTTAAAAAGTTATGAAAATCCGTAAACTGTAGGAAGAGGACTTCTCCCTATAAATTAAATATCAGTCAATGGCAAATTCCATACCAGCAACTGTTTATAGAGCTTGAATTTTCAAGGGTGCCTGCATGTTTTTTTTTTCTCAGGAGGAGGGTGGCAGGACCGGCGCTAGTCATTTTGCCGCCCTGAGCGGTGGCGGCAGATGCCGCTCCCTTTCGACCCTCCCCCCTGGTCATTATGCAACAACGAGAAATTGAAAAATCAATATATTCATAAGTAAATCATCAAACTATAAAATAAATAATGACACCTGTAACACTATTTCAATACTGTTAAGCAGAAAAGGATATCTCGCTCGACCACAGTTAAACTTGAAAAAATGCGACACTAACGAACGAACGAACTTCCTCCTTCCATGACGTCCTTCACTAACAACTTCAAAGACAAACTAAAAACTTTATTGTTAAGTGAACAATCTCTGTGTTCCAGCACTCACGAATAATAGCTCTCATTTTTGCATCTGTTTACTTTTCTCTTACATGTTGCCAACCCTTAACGACATTTTGTCCTTTCTCGCATATTAAGAACATTTATATGTTTTTACACGTAACATTAATATTAATTTGTATTATTCTTAACCGTGTCACACCAAGCACAATTGTGTCAATTAATTTGTGTATTCTTGTGTATTTGTTTTCAATCTTTTTTTTTATCATCATTATTATTTTTAGTGTGTAGACGAGCCTTTGTTCTCAATTTTGTATTTGTTCTTTTTGTGTCTTGTTTATGTTTCTCTCTTTCTTCTTTGTTTGTTATTGTACAAACATTTAGTACGTAGAATGTATTTAGTATGTATATAATATGTATCCATCGGGGTTAGGTGGTAGAACAGTTGCAGGCTGAACCTCGCCCTTTAATAAAGGAAATTGAAATATGAAATTATTATTATATTTTATGAAAACTAACTATCTCTCTCTCTCTCTCTCTTAAATGTATTAACAAGTATTAGGAAAAAAATGAAGGCTTGACTTCATATGTTTACCATAGGTCTTTGATATATGGTTGGATCTTCAAAATGTAATATTCCCGGATCTCCCGCGCGGGTGATCTAAGTTCTGAATTCTTTCCTGCGTTCTCCCCGCATAAAGCGGCTCTGGGGTTCACCCAACCTCAAATTAATAGGTACCTGTGGACAACCCTGGGAGGTATAGGCGGCCGGAGAGTGGTGCTGATCACATCACCTCCAAATTAGCCAAGATCGAGAATGTGTGTGGCCCTATACACCCCACATCCCCTACATGTGATTTCATGACATGGTGTTATATGCACAGGGAACTTTACCTTTGCATGTAATATTCTCTTTCGTATAAAGCTATCTTGCATAAAATGGAAACAAGCGTGTTTCAGACATGATTGACCGAAGACAGTATTTTTAATAACCTTGATTTCCAAATAAACTTTGTTCGCCACTTGCCACGGTTACCGACAAAGTTAATAAATTCGAAGTTCTACACTCACATTAGGTGTAAAATCATGACCCTTTATCAGTTTAAGGTCTCCTTTGGTGTAATTGTTTTATTATAGCCCAAAACACTTTTAGTTCATCTTTTAATTCAGTAGCCTTCATGTGTTAACATTCCGGCAAGTTTTCTACACTTTTCAGACAAGAGATCAGATGGCATGTCATTAGGTAAAAAAAAGGTAAGGTGCTCCCCTGTGCATAGCACCACGCCATGAAGGCGTATAGGGGGTGTGGGGGTAACGCCCCACACTTTCTTGATCCGGTCGTGAGTGGGGGTGATGTGATCAGCATCACGACCCTGACCGCCTTTACCCCCCAGGGTTTCCCCCAGGTACCCATGTTATTCGACGCTGGGTGGGCGCCGGAACCATCGTTAAGCATGTCATTATGCTTACTAATATCATAAAGAAATTATGTATGTATGAATTATGTATAATTTGTAAGCTGCTCAAATCTTTCTCTTTGAGCTAAAATAAACTTTGTACCGGTTTTGTGGATCTTCAGCACTTACATCATACTGAAACTGCTTCTTCTTTCGATTTCGGCCCCGTACAGTGTTTCATATCTTTGGATCATCTATATCAAAATTCGATGCCAAATCTTTCTCTTCAACCGAGACTCACGGGTCGCCGCCGACGCCTCCACAAGTGGAGGGAGAGAGGCACTACCAGGCTGCCAAGTGGCGTCTAAGAAACTTTGAAATTTTTCATCAATCCTGCTTTTTTCAAAGGGCTGATATGCTTGCATGGAAGCATCTAACACATCGTAGATTAATGTTTTGAAGACCTATAAATTGCCCCAAAAAGACATATCAAAAAAAGAACCTAAAACGGAAAAAAGGACGTATAAATGTGATCCAAATTAATTAATAACTTCAGTTTTAATTTCATATTTAATGTATATGGTCGTATACACCGTGCTGAAAGCTTCAAAACAAGATAAAGTTGCCACTTACAGCGCGACCTTTCACACAAGTTATGGTTAAAGGACCTTGTACCTACCTCTTTCAGTCGTTGAAAAATGTTTTTCTCTCGTTTCAGGGATGGTTCAAATATATTTATTTATTTTATTTTTTACTACACAAAGGATGCTTAAGAGGTGACGGTGATGATCTCATGAAGATTCGAATTGAGAATAGGCAGTAAAAACGTAGTCGAAAGAAGGTAAAGTTGCAAAAAAAAAGCCGTTAAGACCTAAAAAAGGCTAAAAAAGGACCAATAAGGCAAAAAAAGGCCGAAAAGGGCAAAAAAGGACAAATAAAACCCACCTTTTTCTGGCCTACAATGACCCAAAATGAACATATATTATGTTGGGCCTCGTCTTCGGACACTAGGGAAAAAGAGGATTTTTCCTCAACTTCCGAGACCTAGTCATTACATTATATGGAATCTGCTTCCCACCTTGTGGCACCCAGTGGTTTTAAAGTGATGCTACTGATATGTTTCTTCAATACGGTGGGTTGGCTTATATTAACTTCCATGGTATATAATATAATATAATATTATAACTTTCAAGTTTTCAATAGGCTTATTTTTTTTCTTCTCTTCAAATTTTGCCGCCCTGAAAATTTGCCGCTCTGGGCAGTGGCACGGTTCGCCCCCCACTTTCGCCTGACCCTTTCAAATTGAAAGTTCAGACTCAAGTCAGACTTTTTAAATAGAAGCTTGAATCGCCTTGCTTCATTTCTAAAAGCATCCATCATTTTGTTAATGAACAGTTCTATGTCTTTTCGTACTTTTTCACAATATGAAACAGAGACCACTTAATCTACTGTTCTTCATGGTACCTCTGATTCATGTTTTCACATGCTGAAGGGTACTGTAAAAAAAGTAACAATTCAAAATGACGGGGTGTGAATTATCAATAAGGTCAGACTCAGACTTCGGGAAATAATTTCCTGATTTTTCGTAATCCCGAACAGCCGAGATATTCCTAAGGATCTTATTTTTTTTGGAAAAATAAAGTTAATTCTTGATATTTCCTGCACTGTAAGTTTTGGAAATATCTTGAAATTAACAGTTTTTATTTCAGAAGTGTAAAAACGATCAGTTGAAGTGGAAATAGTGTGTTCGTACAATTCGAGATTTTCACCGCATCGGAAAATTTCAAATGTTCTGAACGTCAGAATTATTATTTCCTATGCAAGGTCTTTTGAGTATAAATAGGGAAATGTTTAGTTGGTTTGCCACCAGATGGCTTTGATTATGACGTCATTTTTATCGCTTTTTGGAGTGGTATAAAGCCGAGACTAGGCTTGACAGCTCCTGGTGTCGCCTCGTGTGTATGTGTGATAAAGTTTGTCTCAGGAATCTGTGGATCAAGGCCGCGTATAACGGTAGAGAAGGGGAGAAAGCGAGTGCATGACTGTACACCCGTTTCGTTCTTAATGGACAAATCTCTTTAAAGTCTCCCAGATGGCGCAGTGGTAATACTGTTGCTTTGTGCATTGAATTTCAAGGTATCCTTCGCTCATATTTATTTATTGTTATTTATTTATTTATTTTAATAAATCCTGAACACAAAAAAGTCCATTTACATCAGGATATGAACACAGGATATAAATATGACAAATAATACGACCGAAGCTCACGCTGCCTGTGTTCAAGGGGCAATTACAAGAGTGGCTTTCCTTCTGTGATTTGTTTATCGCGTCGGTGGACAAAAACAAACAGTTATCCAGTGCGCAAAAGCTACAGTATTTGAAAGCTTCGTTAAAGGGGCAACCTGCATTGCTTATCCAGTCCATGTCGGTGACTGATGATAACTATGCAGAGGCGTGGAACATTCTAAATTCGCGTTATCAAAACAAACGGGAGATTGTTATGGACACAATCAAGCGTTTAGTCGCGCAACCCAAAGTTCAACGTGAATCTGCAGCAGCCTTACGTAGCCTGCTAGACACAACTACCGAGTGTATAATAGTGTTACACTATTATAAGCAGAGTGACTCTAGTGAAACAACAACTTCCCCCAAGAAGTTTCTTCTCATGTGGCTGGAGAAGGAGACAAGGGACTAAAGCCAGTTTTGCTATCCACTGCAGTTGTGTATGTGCAGGGAAGAGATGGTGTTTATCAACCAGTTCGTGCGCTCCTGGACTGTGCCTCAGAGACTTCCTTTGTGACCTCACGCTGTGTGCAAACATTGGGTTTACATCAGCAAAAGGCAGACATCACTGTGAATGGGATTACAGCAACGGGTGTAGGTGTAGGCAGTGCAGTAGTGGATCTACAATTCCAACCCAATAGCAGAAGGAAAACATTCACCACAAGGGCAATCGTACTTCCTAAAATAACAGGAAACATTCCCAGGGAACCTTTACCAGACTTCAGGAAGTGGACACATATTCAAGAACTGAAGTTGGCAGATCCAAGGTTTTATGTGATGGAACCGGTGGACATTTTACTTGGAGCAGATTTGTTTCCTTTTCTTATGCAAAGTGGCAAACGTGTTGGGCCAAAGGGAACACCTACTGCACTACGTACTGTTCTTGGTTGGATTCTTTGTGGCAGTGTGGACTTTCCCAAGGTAAGGGCAGTAGCATCATTTCATGCATCTTGTAGTCTTGATAGCGCACTTCGACAGTTCTGGGAGGTAGAGGAGGTCCCAAGGCAAATGCATCTGACATTAGAGGAGATACAATGTGAAGAGCACTTTTCGGTGACTCATGTTCGAGAAAACAATAAGTTCAATGTGAGCCTTCCATTCAAGAAAGACAGTCCTCCCTTAGGATACTCTCGTGAAACAGCTGTGGCGAGATTACAGCAAATGGAACGGAAGTTTTCAAGGTCTCCTGTTTTTCATCAGAATTACTCAGAATTCATGCATGAATATTTAGACTTGGGACATATGGAGCCTGTTCCTGCAAGTGAAGTGAAAAAGAAGCCATGTGATAGTTTTCTATTTACCGCATCATGCTGTAATCAATCCAAATTCCACCAGTACACCTCTTCGTGTAGTTCTTGATGCCAGTTCAGTGACTTCAACAGGGATTAGTCTCAACGATAAGCTTCAAGTTGGGCCAAAATTGCAAGGTGATATCTTTCCATTGTTACTCAGGTTCAGGAAACATCAAATTCCTTTGTGTGCAGACATTTCCAAAATGTATAGACAAATATTGATCCATCCATCAGATACAGACTTTTAGCGAATAGTGTGGCGCGACAATCCTAAAGAATTGATAAGGGACTATAGGCTACTCACGGTGACGTATGTGACTTCCAGTGCACCTTATCTTGCAACAAAGTGTCTTCAACAATTAGCTATTGATGAAATGAATGCATTTCCATTAGCAGCCCCAGTGTTATTAAATGATTTTTATGTTGACGATTTGGTATCTGGTGCCAGCAATGTGGGAGAAGCTATCGAATTGCAGTCACAATTGATACAGTTACGAGAGTCGTTTTCACGTTCAGAAGACACAACGGCGCTTATGGAGAAACCGCACAGTGTTGCCAATACAGCGCTAGCTCATGTCGCCGGGAAATGATGACCTTCCTTCACAATGAAGGTGTTACATATTTTGTATATACAGGGTGTCATTTTAATGGCGCCCACGGACCACGGAAACGTACAGAGGACATCAAGACAAACCACTTTTCTCAGTAACATTTTTCTCGTTGGTGCGTAATTTCGGCGCTACAGTCGTTCAAAAAGGCCCGTTTTGCCGCCTGAATGCTGGCAACCACACACAACATTTGATTGCATTTGTGACGTCATATCCCGTCGTGAAGCGATGTGTTCCAGGGATGCCAGGAACACACATATTCTGTGAAAAATGACATAGCTACAATCAGCCACATTATGTACCTTAAAACAAAACGAGAAAACAAGTTCTGTAACCTAACAGGAAGTAAGCAAACGATACGAAAAATGGTAGAAAGAAAGTAGAATTCAAGTGTAAGTGGTCATATCGAATTTTATCTCAGCTTTCATGTCAAATATTTGCAAATCTAGTTACCAAGTTGGCATCTACAATTTAGTCTATCCACTTCGTCCTTCTGATACTAGTTGTCTGTGACACACTGAACAGATGACAAAATAGAAATGAAAGAACTCAAAATTCCAAAGGTAAGCAACACATAATATAATGTATATTCAGGGCATTATGAGGCAAGTGACAAAATGGTTGAAAATAGAGGGATATAAGTAGCAGTAAAACAAACTCTCCGACAACTGTGTTTATCTACGCACCGGATACACATGTAATACTTTGCAACTGTGAGCAGGGCAGTATATTCGCTACTGATTCATCATTAGACTGTTACTGTGGTTGTACGTGTTTTAGCCGTAATGTAATAACGTGAACCTCGGATACTTCAGTTGTCAGCATAAAAGTATTACAAGGCATCTGGACACAAACCTGTAGATATCAACCTTGCAACGAGATTTGCAAATATTTGACATGTAGCTGGGCGTAAACAGCCACATGTAAGCTGTAAGTCCAATAAAATTAATTAATGTTGATATTTTACATGTAGACTGAGATGAACTCCGATACTGATACTTCATTTGGAATACGTTTTTACGTTTTCTCATATCGTTGGTTCACTTCCCCCTTCCCCTGAGATGATTGCTGATCATCTGGCTGGTAGACAATGATGTGTGATGTTCTGTCTGCTGGACGCGTCTCTCTATTCGTTCTACAGCTAATAATGTGGTTGGTGGTTTGTCATTTTTCACAAAATTTGTGTGTTCCTTGCAACCCTGCCGTGCGCTGTTTCGTCGCAGGAAATGACGTCACAGATACGATCAAATGTTGTGTTGGGTTGCCAGCATCCAGGTGACAAAACGGTCTTTTTTGAGGGACTGTAGCGCCGAAACTACGCATCAACGAGAAAAATGTTACTGAGAAAAGTTGTTTGTCTTGATGTCCTCTATACGAATCTGTGGTCCGTGAGCGCCATTAAAATGACACCCTGTATAATGATAATTATATGTAATTATTAATATTAATATTATACTGTGAACGTTACAGTTACCCTTTTTACTATGATCCATTGCGATCACTACACACGCGAGTGTAATGCAAGAATATGACACTTCAGAAATCACTTTAAAAAAGTAAAAATCACAGCGCTCACACAACTGAAAACACTTTTTAGAGAAAGGGAAAAAGTCTAAACAGACCAAAGCAGATCTCTCACTCAAGTAAGGGCAACCTGGCACATGGGTTAGATTCAAGTTGCAACTCAAACAAACAAATGAGTTATGGCCCACGTGAACTGATAAGACGTGAATGACTCAAGCAAGGCATGTCATATTTCTATCTTGAAGCCTCATATTTTGTCACGTGTTGGAAAGCCTTTCAAAGGTTAATATGGTGTCTATGAATTTATGTGTACGTTGGAAACTGAAAGGTGATCTTCATTTCAGTATTAATGTCGACAGTAATGTAAACCAAAATAACGTGTATTTGCGACAGCACTAATGTTTCTCACAACAGCAGCATTGGAAATAATTGTCAATTATTAAATTTAAGTAATTTCAATTCTATTATAACAAACTGCATGAAGTTCATATTTTTACTGAATGGAAATAAAATAACAACTCGAAAACTTGGTGGTGATAGCCGGAATGCTGCGGTGAGCCAGCTCAAGATGGCCAGACAACGTCTCCTTACTTCGCGCCCGGTTCGGGTTAAAAAGAAATTCCAAATGCATGGAAGTAATATTTCTGGGAACCTTTGAGCGGTTATAAAAATAATTTCATTATTTTCTCCTCAACTTTGTCGCTGGAAGTTTTTACTTGGAATTACAGAACAAAAAATGGCCAGCGACGGCATTTTCTACTGCACGAATGTAAAAAATCTCCACATACTTTATTTGAATATTTTTTAATGCGAATATGCTTTAAAGTATTGATAAATTCTGAGCACCACCATCACCTATGACAATTAAAAACAGTGTCAATTTTTTTTAATAATGAATGCTTCAATTTTACGGCATGTTTCAACGTTAGCAATGAAAACAATGTAAAATTTGTGTTTTCACAGAAAATTTGCGTTTTTAATTTATCTAAAATTATGTAAGCAAGTTACCAGTTTTTTGTGTTCACCATCGTATTCTCTATAAAATTTCCTGCAAAACTGCAGGTACCGATTTTACTGCAGCTAAATTTGTAAATCCAGAAATTTCACAACAGCGCACTCGTATTTCCCATAAGAAAAGCATTGCCCATAAGAGCCCATTGTGTCTTCTGAACGTGAAAACGACTCTAGCAAAGGGTGGTTTTGAGTTACGTAAATGGTCCTCTAGTGAGCCACAAGTGTTGACAGCAGTACCTGTAGAGTTGAGAGAAACTAATGTGCCTTTAGATATCCATTGCAGTGAACTTGTGAAAACGTTAGGTCTAAGGTGGCATCCTGGTGCTGACCACTTCACTTTTCTTGTGACTTTACCACCAAAACGTCACACATTGACGAAAAGACTATTGTTATCTGACATTGCAAAATTGTTTGATCCTCTTGGTTTCTTATCCCCAACAGTCATACAAGCACAAATACTCATTCAAGAATTGTGGAAAGAAAAGTTGGGCTGGGATGAGGCAGGAAACATGCGAACTGTGGCTACATTTTTGTAGTGAACTTCCTGTACTGCAACAATTACAAATCAAACGTGCTATTGTATCTGCAAATGCTATAGCTTGTCAATTAGTGGGTTTCTGTGATTCATCACAACAAGCATACTGCGCGGTAGTGTACCTTCGCTCAGTTTATGTCGATGGTCATGTTGAAGTGAGGTTGGTAGGAGCAAAGACTAAGGTGGCTCCAATCAAGCAAATGTCTCTACCAAGGCTAGAACACTCAGCGGCAGTTTTATTGACACGATTGCTCGTAGTAATCTCCAATGCACTATCCTACAAATTGGAAGATGCATGTGTGTGGACTGATTCTACCATTGTGCTTGCTTGGTTATCCTCAACACCAAGCAGGTGGAAAACATTTGTAGTAAATCGAGTGGCAGAAATGCAGGAGAGTCTTCGTCGTGAACAATGGTCTCACATCATGGGAAAATCAAATCCTGCAGATCTTGCTACAAGAGGTATCAGTGCTTCAGCCTTAGCTCAGTGTGAGTTATGGTGGGCGGGACCAGAGTTCTTACAAGCAACTTCATTGGCAACGTTTGATCATCATGAGACAAGCAACGAAATTTTGGAAGAAGTTACAAAAGAAGATAAGAAGATTGCCATTACAGTTATGTACATTACAGTAGAAGAAGATCTGATCAGTAGATATTCAAGCTTTTCTAAAACGCAGAGAATAATGGCATGGATAAAACGATTTGTGTTCAATGCTCGTCAGTCAGTGAATCAGAGAAGGCAAGGAGCATTGGCAACTGAAGAGCTTATGGCAGCAACGACCTCTCTTGTAAAACAAGCTCAGAAAAGTGAATTCTCAGCAGAATTACATTGTTTACAAGCTAAAATTCCCCTGCCAACAAAAAGCAGGTTATTGTGTTTGGCTCCTTTTGTTGATGAGGCAGGCGTCATTCGTGTTGGAGGGAGGCTACACAAAGCAAGAATAACAGTGGACCATAAACATCCAATGTTGCTACCTGCAAAGCACAAATTGACTCACTTATTAATTAAAAATGAACATTTACTTAATCTTCATGCTGGTCCTCAGTTAGTGTTGTCATCATTGCAACGAACATTCTGGATACTGAGAGGGCGAGATACAGTGAGTAACATTGTGAAGAAATGTGTAACTTGTCATCGCTTTTGTACACAAGCTGGGGAACAATTAATGGGTAGCTTACCAGAATCTAGGATCAATCCTTCTCGTCCATTTATAGACTGTGGTGTGGATTATGCAGGGCCCATACTGTTGAAGGAAATGGTTGGACGCTCTCGTAAGCAGTATAAGGGTTATATTGCTATATTTGTTTGTTTCGCAACGAAAGCAGTTCATTTAGAAATAGTGAGCAGTGGTACTACAGAGACGTTTTTGGCTGCACTTTGGAGATTTGTATCTCGTCGTGGAAAACCCAGTAATATTTACAGTGATTGTGGAACAACGTTTGTTGGCGCTAATAGAGAGTTAAAGGAATTCATGAGATTGGCAAAACAACCAAAGCACAATGAAACTATTTCAAGTGCTCTAAGCAGCTTAGGCATCCAGTGGCATTTTAATGTTCCTCGTAATCCTCATGCAGGAGGTTTGTGGGAGAGTGGTGTCAAATCAGTTAAATACCACCTGAAAAGAGTTGTGCGGAATGCCCTACTTACCTTTGAGGAATTGTATACAGTATTAACACAAATAGAAGCATGTTTGAATTCCAGACCGTTAACTGCTATAGCCAGTGATCCCAACGACATGCAGGCACTTACTCCAGGCCATTTCTTAATAGGAGATGCATTGATAGCTACTCCAGATAGGGACTTTGCTACAATAAAAATGAACAGACTGTCGAAGTGGCAGCTCGTGCAAAGGCTGACACATCATCTCTGGCGCAGATGGTGTAGGGATTATCTTTCTCAGTTACAACAACGTCCTAAGTGGAGAAGGGAGCAACGGAATCTACAGGCCGATGACTTGGTTGTGGTCAGAGATGATCAACTTGCACCTCAACAGTGGAAACTTGGCAGAGTAATCAACGTTCATCCAGGTGAAGATGGATTGGTTAGAGCAGCAACAGTGAAAACCAGTGAAGGAACCTACAAGAGGCCAGCAGTGAAGCTGTCCCTTTTACCAGTGAGTGAAGTTGAACACCAATGAGAAATAACTTAAACTTTCAAATTTATGCATAAATGGCAATAATTAGTTTGTTCAATTTCCTTTTAATTTTGTGTTCTGAAAAGAAATGTTAGATCTAAAACTTGACGGCGAAGGGAAAGATCATGGATTTGAAGCGTGAATAGAATTTCGTGTTTGTTTTTAATAGTGTACAAAGTCAGAAAGGTAAAACTAATCGCCAGATTCAAAAGAGGGAGCATTTCTGGGCGTTTACTGAAAATTGAAGTCAGGTCCAAACGTTTGGGTAATGTGTACCCAATATGACCTAGTAATATATTTTGTTCCTTCTCATCAAAATATTCAACAGAAATTGTAAAGAAACTACCACAATGTTATTTTTATAGGTAGATAAATATATTGATACATTTACGTTTTATTTACATAACGACCTAATGAGATTACACAAAGAAATAACAAAGGAAATAGCATCGTTTACAAAACAATAAAGACGGAAGTGACGTATCATAACTTGCCACCAGAAGACCATGGATATGTACATCACGGTATGGGGAAATGAAAGGTCCTTCGTCATCCTTAGTAAGATCCACACACTCTACGTGAACATAAACAACTGTGACATTTACGCATGTCTCAGGATATATTGCTATGTAGGCCATATTGAGTCTACCTTACATAGTGTTCTTTTTTCCTTCAATATAAGCAGGACTTTAAATTAAAGTCTAAACTGAGTACATTGTTGTAAAGTACAAATTATGAGCTATCATGATATGGACTAGAGATATAAACATGTATCACTTGGAAGATGTAGTAGTAATAACTTTCATTTGCAATATTAGATCACGTAGAACCCAATCACGAGGTCCAGCTATTTACCTTCTTTCTCGTCACGTTACTGTACTATAGATACCGCCAACAGGTTCAATAACGTCATTCGGACAGTCTAAATGACATACTAACGTCATCTGTTGAATTAACCTTGTAATTACTTAGAAACAGCAAATAGTCCACGTTGAGTTCAGGTACCTGATATGCTGACTGAAGGTCAGTGTGCTATTGGAAATGACTCCAAGATCTTTGTGCTGTTGTACGAATGCAATAATCTGGTTGCATAATTTATAGGATGGTGCTGTAAGCTAATGTTGTATTTTAGGGTAAACCTCATAACAACCGATTTATCAGGAATTAATTTGAGGTGCCAGGCTTGGCACCAGCGTTCAATGTGTTTGAGAATATCTTGGATACAACATGCGTCTTGAACTGATGTGATCTTTCTGAATAATTTGTAGTCATCGGCATACACTAATATTGAGCATTCGGAAGAAATATATTCCTGAATGTCATCCATGAAAAGAGTGAAAAACAGGGGCCCCGTAGAACTTCCTTGGGGCACACCGGAAACCACGATGAAGAGCAACCAGATATGATTACATTTTGCTTTCTATTGTGAAAATAAGATGAAAGTAATTTGCTAATTGTTTTAGAAATATTGCAGGAATATCATTAAGAGCTGTAGCTTTAAAACTTGAACCAGATTTTTAATAATTCGTGGACTTCATCTTTATTTCATATTTATGTGTAGATAGAGTCCAAATTCGTGCGAAACACCATAGTAATAGTAATAAGACAATATCTGCGTTATTTAGTGAATTGATATGCGTAAAAAGGGGTGTGTGTAGTATGGCCATAATGAAAGCAGGAGGATTTAACAGCAGTGCACGTAGTTCCAACTTTCGCCGTAGATGACTCTGTCCGCCGCTGCACTGTATCGCGTTCTCCCGGACACAATCGAAACTACTTCCAGCCGGCTTGACAAATGTGAGCTGGGGTCTGCAGATGGCCAGGAGAGGAGTTGGCTTTCAGTCCAGGCAATTTACACTATGACCTGGGCAAAATTGCTACAGAAGGCATTTAAACAGTTTCTAGCTCAGAAATCATTGCTGTATAACATATCCACAATGAGACAAAATCGGACACTGGAAAAACCCCAAAAACGGATTTCAAAATGGCGGACTGTTTTCTACTTAAGGCAAAAATAAAGTAATTTACGCATTTTAGAGAGGTAATGCTTTTACTTACATTTAATAATACTTAAACTAAAACTATAGTTAAAAAATATACCATTTCTTATGCAATTTTGATCTTAAAAGTTATTTATAGCTGTTAGAAACTGAGAAAATAACAATTACTTCCATTTATTTTTTTAAGTTCTCTTAATTATAAAGTCAACTTCTAAGAATGGACAATGTTTAATTAATCGTCTTCATCACCGTAAACATTGGCTTACACATGGGGGGCTACAGTCCCTCCTGAAATTTTGAGAAAAAACAAAATTTTTAAATGGAAGCAGCAAATAACTTGGGAATAACGAAAGTTCTAAATGCAAATCCCTCTTTAATTAATCCTTAGATTTCAATGTTGAGTGAAAGTTCCAATTAGCAATACGAAATCAGCAGAACGTAGGTAATGCCCATTTTTACAATTCCCGCCCCCCTCCCCCCAAGAAAATGAATCCTGCGTACGCTAGTAACTGTCATCATATTATTATTGCAGCCACGAGCTGTTGGAGAGGACAATTGATTACGCTTGCATCCACATCGTGAAGTATCATCAAGGTTCGACGTGCAGGAACAGCAAACCATCTTAAGGAGGAAATCTAGATTTAGTGGGTGTACAGCATAGCAGGAATTCTTCTTTACATACCAACCCCTTCCTTCTACCTCGATCGTTTCTTCTCTATACTTCCAGATTCTTATTTGAAAGTGTGTGCGAAATTTAAGGTACTTTGTGGACGAATCGGTAGGTGACAAACACTCAGGTGTAACAAACGGTATACCTACAGCTAATGTTTTCAATTAACATCCGACAACATAGTTCGTTTGTGGATTCCAACGACTCGCAGTCATACAACAGAAGCATTGCTTTACTTCGGAGTTCGGTTACCTTCATCAGTTTGTCTAATGCTGAGGATTTCTCAATTGAGCACATTGTGGATGTGGTTTCGAGTTTTTGTTTCAGGTCCGCTTTATTCACACATACGCTAATCAGTACTGAAAATGCAATTTAAGGTGGGATCCTAATCACTACATGCCTCCACCGGATATCGAACCCTGAGCCCACTAAATACAAGGCGACGGACGATATCACTACGCCATCGGGGGTGCCAGATAAATTCTTGGTGTGGTATTAGAGTCAGTGAAAACATACAGAAACAGGAGCAGCTTGTGGATGTCACGACCCAACAATGATTGAATTCCGAAGATATCGTACACAGTATTGGTAAATGCGCTCCGCCTTATATCACTGCAATAGTACGACGAAACAATTGTCCTTGGCCTGGTATACAGAAGCAAGTCGACCTCTTCCCTCTATTACTGTTGTACAGTGTCTCTCAAAAGTTTTAGGACAACGACATTTTAAACTAGGCAACCCAATTTACACAAGCCGTTGGTGGGTTGCGTGCAGAGTTAGGCTCAATTTCAGGGTTGCCACATGCACAATAGATATTTATAAAACACGTTAGTGAGTCACTTTGATCGCGAGCAAGCTAGACTACCAAGCTTGTCTGCCTTTGAAAACCAAGTCATTTTTTTTTCACGGTTTCCGAACGCGATTGCTATTGTAGAAGTATATATTCTCTCAAAAGAGCAAGAAAGGAAATTCGACCAATGTTCTCCCGTCGTTTAAAACCAAATATTATCTATTAAACGAAAAGTTCACGATTGTCAATAAACGGTTTAACCTATCTGAGCATAAGGTGAATACTACATTTAACAGAAAGGTTCTCCAAAATTTCTCTTCCACTGTCTACGTAAAGTCAGTACCCAGGGGAGGGGCCATGTGGGCCATGCTTCCCCCTCGAACCCTAAAATATTTAACTGTGAACCTATAAATAAATAAATACGAAAATAACATCGTCGATTTTTGAAATGTGTAAAAATTTCAATTTTTCTCTTGTATAAATGAATCTGTTTCTTGCGCAAAAGTCTTCAAGCTGCAATATTGGGTGGTTTTAGTTTTATAATCATTCATGCAAGGCTACCAGACGTCCGATTCACCGATTTAGTCAGGACAGTGCGTTACTTTCAATCCCTGTCCCGACTTTTTCGAACTGCAATCGTGATGCGAAAATGTCTCTTTATTATTGTTTTTTTTTTTCTTAATTCACAATTAGACATGTTCTTTATTGTATGAATAATTCTAAGTACGCAACATAGAATTATCATCACTTTTTAATGGCGTTCGCACTATTTGAACTATTTTGTAATATCTGTCTGTCTGTCTGTCTCTCTCTCTGGTCTACGTCAATGACAGAAATGCAAGCAATATTCTTATTTATTTTTAACCCAATTAAAGGAAAGTGTAAGCATTTAAAAGAAATAAGAAAGAGCATCACTGTTGCTCTTCCTTAGAAATTGTTGTTCTTCGAGGAAGAAAAATTAGAAGGATTTAGTCCAGCACCTTAACACAGTGTCCCACGAGTCTCTCTTGACTAACACTGTTAAATGTGAAGTGATTTTATGAATACCGTAAAATTTTCCGCCTGTTTACGTATAACGTTGCACAGATTTGGTAGTTCGCAAACGGTGTAATTATTTCGTGTTATCTTACGCAACAGCAAATACATTTCATAAGACTGTTCTGGACACAAGACTTGCATCAGTAAACAATCATCTTGTCTGTTAGAGTATCACAGGAAAAGAACATCGTCCTGTAATATTCAAGCCTCTAGATATTTTCCATTAGTAATGTCTAATCACAATAATAAGTTAGAAGAAATAACTCGCATTTTCACAACTACCAATATTCTCGTTTTTAATTACTTCGAAAATTATATCTCGAAGATATCGGTTATACTACAAGAAAGCAAATCAAAATTAAAGTAAAAGTTCAACTACACGTATACCAAACGACATTTACAATATTGGAGGGACAGAACACTTAAAAAAAAAATATTGTTTCATTCGAAGGTAAAGGCGTAGTGTAGTGGTTCTTCTACCTGGTTTAAGGAACTAGAGGTTGTAGGGTAGTGGTTACCGTTCAGGATTGTCAATCTGATGGTCGTAGGTTCAAACCCTTCCGCTGGCAGATAATTTTCGTAAGTTTTAGACATATCCCATTGTGTTCATTGTCCACGCCGTGTGAAACGGAATGATTCAGTTTGGAATTAACGATGGGGGGAGGGGAAATATTGAATTACAAAATCTCCATTTCAACGAACCGAGAAGTGGAGAAAAATTGAATAATTCTTATAAATATTAAAAATTACGTTCATTTTTTTACTGGTGTAATCGCAGGTAAAATCAAAGATCTTACATGGAAGATTTTAATCTGCTCTGAACTGAGCCAAAAGGCATTTCGCTCCGATCTAATATATTCTCCAATACATTTCAAAATGTTATTGAATGTTTCATGTCTATAATTTGACCAATGCATCCATTCTTGACGCTCAGACGGTATTGTCTGCAACTACCTCTTCTCTCCAGTTCCTTCTCCTTCTTCTCTCCCCTCTTTCCATTCTGCTTTTATCTCATATCGCCTTCCCTACTTTTCTCGCATCTTATCTCTATCGCACTCTTCTCCATTCCTCTTATCTCCTTAGATTTCCGACTCCACTGCACTATTCTTTCTTTTTTCGTTCTTATCTTTTTCTCTCCTTTACTCTACTCTCCACTTCCCTCTTCTCGTCTCCTCCTCTCCTCTCCTCTCCTCTCCTCTCCTCTCGTTTTCCTCCTCTTTTCTCTTCTTTGTTCTTTTTTCCTCATCTCTCCTCGAATCTTTTTCCATTCTCCTCACTACATCTCCTCTCCTCGTCTATCCTATCTTTCTTCTCTCCTCTACTTTTCCTCTTCTCCTTTCGCTTTCTCTTTCTCCTCTCCTTCGTTTCCTCTCACCTCTTTTCCTTACTGTAGACTCATCAGCGATGAAATACTAGAAAACCTATTTTTTTTTCTTTCAGAAAGAATTTTGTCATTTGCGATATAATAGTGATATTTTTAATAATTTTATACAATAATACTTGTTTATATTTCTTTCGCGTGTTTTATAAATATCTATTGTGCATGTGGCAACCCTGAAATTGAGCCTAACTCTGCACGCAACCCACCAACGGCTTGTGTAAATTGGGTTGCCTAGTTTAAAATGTCGTTGTCCTAAAACTTTTGAGAGACACTGTACAAATACTTGCATTTTGTGATGAGACTGCAGCACGAACGATGCCCACACGAGCATCCTCACCTGCGTTGTACACAGCACACCGGAGCTTCTACATCATCTCACCTGTAAGGGAAATAATTGCTTGGTTGTTTTCTTCATTAGCTCGGGAGTGTTCTTTCTTGCCGGCGCTGAAATTATCGTTCCTAATAGTCTTGATGCAGAATCTCCTGATTGAGAATTAAGCCCTTGTTCGTAAGAAAGCCTCTGTAGCCATCATCAAAAACGATAGATCTTCCATCTGTTTTCAGAGTGAAATCTACACAAGGGATTGCAATGTTCTTGTGTGTTTCATTGTTACGCCATGGAACGGAATGTTGGAGAGATCCATCATCCAAAACGCACTGGCTTGTGCACTGAATTTCTTCAACTTTGTTTCGAAAGTTGTTGGTATTTGATTATTGCATGACCTGACAGAATTCTGGGCTGCTCTCAACATACTTTAACATTCGAATAATGCACGAAGACATACACTATGACAGATATTGTCATATGGCCGGTTTATTTTACTGTATATAGACACATGTAGGATGATTAAAGGTGATTTGAATATGTCCATGTACAAGGCATGCAAGTAATTGAGAGAATTCACGATAATTGGAGTATAAGTGCTGTTAAAAATAATCACTGCTTACGTTAATATGAAAAAAATAATGTTGGAAGGCCCCAAACGGAAATTTTAGGAATTAAGCTATAAATTCTCGGGTTACGTCACGAGTAGATATCGATTATATGATTAAGTACATTATGATACATATTTAAGCTTTCTGTAGCACTTTTTGATGTTAGGTTATAATATCTTTCATTTTAACAATAATTACCGCGAAAAGTTTGATATCGCCTTTTGCACAGGGACATTTCGGGCTGACAGCGATTTTACGGGGTCTTGCAATTTATACACTTAATCTTAAAAATTAATTTATACAGCATGTTATTCTCCATTATTTTGCATAAATAATATAACTATGACTATTTAAGTTTTATTACAATAAGATCATTGATACATACATATATATATTAGTACTCAATATTATGTTCAGAAAAATTTCTTTGTCACGAGGAAAAACGTGATGTAAAAAAGAGTGGTTGCTGAAACTTGGAGGGAAAGCGAGAGGAAGAAAGGATGGTGGTTTTTTGGCAGGTTCGATGTTGAACCAAGAGGAAAAGAATCCTCACAGATTGACTTTCACAAGTTAAGTGGATGACATCGAAGTAATGTATTGCCATTTGGAACAATAGGAGATCATGCGATGGATCAGGCTATTAGTGAAAGTGAATTGATATGAAGATACGCATCCATGAAAAACGGTAGGGTGAGTGATTACTTGACTGGAGCCCACCGCTTCAGGAGGTAAGCCGTTGCAGTTATATTTATCTTTCATGAGCTCATGTTAAGTTACGTTATGGGTAGATCTGCCTAAAGTACGTTTTGGATCAAAGCATGCTAACGTGTGTTGCGAGTGGTGAAAATAGATCGAAAAATGATCATTCCGAATCTCGTGGTCTGCGGAAAATGGCGGATGATGCCATTGCAATGAATATTTGAGTTCTCTCAAATAATTGAAAAATAAACTGATTAAAATTATCAGAAAGAACTTTGAATAGGTGCATACCCCTATAATTTAGATTTGAGTAGGAATCTTTGACAAAATTGTACTTTAATAAGTCAAAACATTTGAAGGTCACATGTCCTTATATGGGCATGTAGTTCGCGAAAGACAGAATAGTGAATATTTTGCACGGTTCGTAATGGAATTGCAATTGTTCTGAATCGTCTGTTTAAACATTATCTTAATTAATAATATTATCTTGACGTGATTTATCCACAAAGAGGCAATGTTGCCTAATCTGTCATATGGTGAAAATACTTAGTCTTAAATCAGCTGGTCGTGCTACAATAAGCAACGAGCTGTGAGCATATGAATAAACAAACTGCTCCAATTGATGATCTGTTAGAGGTGTAAAATCTCATATAAATAAATGACTTAATTAATTTCGTGAGTTCTATTTCATTCTGAATATGCTCATTAGAATTGGTATGGCACATGCATGTTTCATGTATTAATTTTGATGTGTTTTCTTCCAGAAGGGAAAACTTTGTGTGTCCTGCCAATGTACCTCTTGTTATCTCGTATTTGCAAGTGAGATAGCAAATATCTAAGGAAGGTTAGGTATTTGGGTAACTTCATAATTCGGAAATTACAATAGACAGATTTGAAAGGCATGAAATTGGGTTGAGACAAAATATGTAAAATTCACCAGATACATATGTGCTAAATTTGAATTTGAGGTCATAGGCTGAATAATTTAGTGACTGACAAGAATTTCCTTATCTGAATATTTTATTTTATTGGGTAAATTTAGAGTGTTCAACATAAAAATAATCCCTTTCGAGGTTAGTTGTCCTCCTCGGTAATCAGCAAATCAGCGCTTTCCGCGTTACTGGGTACGACACATGGGAGCCTTCTGAAAATACAAATTTGAAATTGGTGTAATTTTGATGTTGAAGAAGTGTTCTTGGATGCTCTCATGACGTGATTGCGTGCAGGCAATCCTCACCTCTGACGTACCGTCGTAACACGAAGCTCGTAATTCTTTGAAAGAGTGCTACATCTACTTGTATATCGTATCCGACAGGGTCCACAACGCAGCAGGAGCAGAAAATACTATGATTTGCACTTTGTCAATCTTTTGGCAGAATATTTGAGAACAATGTTTCTCAATTATTTTGAAGATGGTTGGGCAAATTATAAAAGTTCAATAGTAGAAATATAATAAGTATTATTTCCACGGTTATAAATGATGTTATACAATAATAAATGTTATAAACTAACAAAAATAAATATTATTCGAAATAGTAATAATAATAATAATAATTATTATTATTATATAAATGTGGAAACTCGATCCACCAAACGAGTGAATACCAGCACAACTATTTTCCGTTATTTCTTTTACATTTTATGCAGTTAGTCTCTGAATGCATTTTGATATTAACTTGTGCACGTCTAGTTCCAGAAAAGGCTTTAAATATTAGGGGGATTTTTTAAAGTTTGTTATGTGACCTCTCACCTACAACTGTAATGCTTAGAGTTTTGAAAATTGTGGATCCATTTGTTCTTTTGATGAAATGATAGAATATAACCTTGTTGCTGTATTTTTCACTAAATGTTTTCGAAGTAACAAACTTTCGACTTTTTTGTATCTTTAAATGAACAATGTCAATTTCCAGGGGGGGGGGGTCCACCGACCCGTTCGACCCGCCCCCTCCCGACGCCCATGTCAGCGGATCACGTAGACCTGTTCGCAAGGTTCTGCAAACACAAGGTTGTTCAGGAATACTGGAGCCTCAGTCAAGCAACGGGCTCATTTTTTTCGGTTCCTCAGAATACACCACTAACAAGAAATGCCAAACCCGTGCATTCCTGTTAACATGCTTTGGTTTTACGCAGCAAATCGAGTGGTGGTACAATTAGGCTTATTACTTTGACCTCGTTGAAGTGGTATGTTTTATACAATTTCCTTTGGAGAATATTTTGTGAGGGTAGTTTTTGTTATTAACCTCTAATTAACACATAAAAAAATATATATGAAACAAAGTGGTGGGCTTCGGTTCTTGCCCCTTACCCCCACTGGACTTGTCTACGATCTTCGAATGCCAGCTGTTTATTTTTTGCCATACCAGAAGTAAAAATGACTTTAATTTTCATCCACGTAAAGCTTATAGGGTGATCCCACATATAGGTTGGTTTCATGTGACGTCAGGATGTGCACAGCCGCCATGTTTGTGGCGAATTTTATTTGTCGTTTGCAAGGAAATATCCACAATGCAGCGTTCTTTACATATACACCAAGTGCACATTTGATTAAAATCATGAATATCTGTGTATGCTTACTGGCCTCAATCATGACTTTTCGAAGCCACAATGCAACAGTTTGTGACATAGGTGACACACATCTATAAGGTCCGGTCATCGGGAGATGCGGCGATGGCCAGGCAAAATAATAAAAATATTGCATTTTATATATTTTAGAGAAGCAGTAAAAATAATAAGTCAGAATACTGGCATATTTGTGCGAAATAAGCCAAGCGACAGCATGAAACAGCTCGAAATACGCAAGAGATTCGCTAATCTTAGCGCATCGAAATGAGGTCCCAGTACTACTTCTCGCGCCGAAACCTCCCGCCAAGTTTCCTATTAAAGGCAATGGTGTTCGACGGCCCAGCTCATCGCAGAATGGTGCGAATCTCTCTGGTCTCTGCCGGCGCCGAGAACAGCCGAACTCTTTCGAACAGGCAGACAGGTCCAACGACCTGTACTTTCCCCCACTGTTGAAGGTCTGGGTCATAACAGGCCCTTTCTTTCAGCCCCCATCCCCATCTTTACAGCCACGGCAGGGTTTGTCTTGAGTCATCACGATTCTTCCGAGTGTTGTGACTGTTTTCAAATTTTACAATGTATAATCACTTCTTGTGTAAAAGAAAAAGAAAGAAATGTTATAGCATACTGTTTTGTTGCTTAGCAACCAGTTGTTGAAAACAATTGAAGGAGATAACAAGAACGTTTGTGAGTAGTTCGAATCGCTTCAAATCGAGCATAAACTAATGTATTCATTTAGTGCAAATAACAAATATATTCACCAGAGAACGGTGTTGTGATTTTGAACTATTTACATTACTCTTATTTCATAATTTGCTGTGAAGTAGAATAGTGATTTCCTGAGCATAAAGTAAAATGCTCAAGCCTCTACGACACTAGCAAAAAGTGGCGACAATGTGACAGGATTCTGAAGTTAAGTAGTTCTTCGGATAAATGATGTGAAATGAGTAGAGATTTGACACCACCCACTCAAAGAAAGAGAAGAGAGAGAGAGAGAGAGAAAGAGGAAGAGAGAGAGAGGGAGAGAGAGAGAAAGAGGAAGAGAGAGAGAGAGAAAGAGAGAAAGAGAAAGAGAAAGAGGATATGAGAAAGAGAGAACACACATACACACAGAGAGAGAGAGGGGGGAGAGAGAGAGAGAGAGAAAGAGGAAATGAGAAAGAGAGAAAACACACACACACACACACACACACACACAGAGAGAGAGAGAGAGAGAGAGGAAGAGGAAATGAGAAAGAGAGAAAACACACACACACACACAGAGAGAGAGAGAGAGAGAGAGAGAGAGAGAGAGAGAGAAAGAGGAAATGAGAAAGAGAGCACACACACACACACTCACACACACACACACACAAGAAAGATAAAGAGGAAGAGAGAAATAGACAGAGATAGGAAGAGAGAGAGAGAGAGACAGACAGAGACTGAGAGAGAGAGAGAGAGAGATAAACCGAGATACAGAGAGAGATGGAGAGAGAAAGGGTTGAAAAAAGGGTAGAAAAGTGTTTTTAGGCATTTGTTTTGAGATTTAACCCTCAAAGAATAAAAGAGACGATAGAAAGTGGTTAAAGAGAGAAAGAGGGAATAAAGATGCGAAAGATTATAGGTGGCGAACCTGAGAAAGGGAGAGAGAGTTGAAAAAAGGGGATAGAAAGGTGTTTTTTGGTGGAAAAAAGGGTAGAAAAGTGTTTTTAGGCGTTTGTTTTGAGACTTAACCCTCAAGGAATAAAAAAAACGATAGCAAGCGAATAAAGATAGAAAGAGGGAATAAAGAGGCGGAAGATTATAGGTGGCGAACCTGAGAAAGGGAGAGAGTTGAAAAAAAGGGGGGTGGGATAGAAAGGTGTTCTTTGGTATTTATTCTGATTGCCTGTTACCACTCAAAGAATAAGAACATAAGAAAAAAGGGATAAAGATGAGAGAGAGAGAGAGAGAGAGAAGAGGAAATGAGAAAGAGGGTGAAGAGAGCGAGTTGAATAAGTGGTAATTGATGGAAGATTATTCACACAAAACAGAGAGAGAGAGAGGAATAAGAAAGAGGGAGAGAGATAAAGAGGAAATAAGAGGGAGAGAGAGAAATATGAAATAAGAGGGAGAAAGAGAAAATGAAAATGAGAAAGAGGGAGAGAGAGAGAGGGAGAAAGGAATAAAATAGTAGTCTAATTGATGGAAGAATACTCACACAAAACAGCCATGCTTTGTTTGGGAATCGAACCCAGTGGTGAGTTTGAAGGCGAGAACGAAATCTGAGCTGATTGAGAATATAGGAAGAATGGCATTGCTGATCATCCGTGGAACTGTTGTTTTGTGCTGAATTTTGAAAGTAATGAAATTTCCGATGTTATTTTGAAAATCCTAGAATGGAACTGTGACACCCTTTCTGCAGCATATTTACTGGTTTCCAACGGGAAGGTGTTTCAAAGGCACATTTTGTGGTTCTATGACCGTTATTCGGCAGGAAGTGTAATTTCTACTTTGATGTCGATTGTCTGTTAATACCCTGAAGTGTTAACGGGAGACGCACTATTTCGGAAGATTGACTTTCTCCGATTGTGTCGTCGGATTAAAAATAGAGACATACAAGCACAATGTGTTTGCGGAAAATTTTGTGCACCGATGACGTTGAAGTAGTTACTGTATCGACAACAGTATAAAATTAGATGATTGTCACCAGCTGCCACATTTCCGAAAGAAGCTCAAGAAGACGCAAGCTGTATTTGCCGACTTGTATCAGTAAATTAATACCAGGTAAGACTGTAGTAAGTTGTTATAATTTTACTGTTTAATATTGCATTGTGTTTTTGAGATAAAAGTTTGATGTGAATTTTGTGCATTTTGTTAAGTTTTTATTAGACTAATTGCGATGATGATGATGACAAAATTAAAAATGGCTTCTCGAGTTTATTTTATGCTCGGATAGGTTAATCAGGACTGGGTTTATATTTTAAATTAAGATCCGAACCAATGCTCTGTGTTTCTAGACCGATATTTTAATACATCAGTCGCAGTGAGGGTTCACGAGTGGGAAACGCCACAAAGATGCGAACTTAGAATTATTATTATTATTATTTTTTTGGCGCACTAGGATGTTAACCAACCGCTACGATTCTTAACCTTTTGCTTTGTAGGTACTGTCTCGGAGAATGGTAGTAAGACATCTGAATGTCTTTCAAAATAAAATTTGTTGTGATTTTAGTTTAGAGCAAAGATGAATTGAAAAATTTACCGAAAACACTAATATTATTTTTTCTTTTCAGATTAACACTGCAGAATCGCCCTTCTACTTTGTGTGAACCATATTTGAAAATAAAAAAATCGGTAAGTAAATTTTAAACGAACATTATTTTTTTAAATTAACGATTCAGTGAATATTGCAGTGAATATATTGATATTATTTCTATGTATTGGTTATTGCTAACTTGAAAAAACGAGTCAGTGTGCAATATCTTCTAGACCAAGATTTCCTTGAATACATGGCGACGATGAGACTGAATGTTGACAAGATGAAAACCGTTTTATTAAGGTTATTCTATGCTCGCATAGGTTAATTTTGACTGGATCTATATATTTTAAATGCAGATTATAACTAGTGTGCAAGGTTTATACGCCAAGACACATCCCCACTATTACTGTATCATCGAGTATCAAGAGTCAAACATAAAATAGGATTCGAATTTAGATTTTTTTTGACATTATAGGATGCAAACAATTTTTAACGATTTTGATTTTCATTGATTGATTGATTTACTTTATTTTATTTTGTGCTTTTTGGCTAATTTGCGATGATGGGGATGAAAATTGATGAATGGACACTCCAGGGTTCGATACCCGGTGAAAGCACATAGTGGTTCGGATCCCACTTTAAACTGTAGGTCCAGTCTCGATTAGCCTTACTGTGCATAAAGTGGACTTAAAACACCAACTCAATCAATCTTTACCACTATTCCTTTATCTTCACCATTATCCAAATGTGGTAAAACATAGATCACATGACATCACAAAATATACCTTATCTAAAACTTCATATGCGTCCTTTTGCAATTTCTTTCCCAGTTTGGCATGCCAATACTCTATTTTGCACCAAATATTACTTAGGTGATAACAAATCCATCTTGACACATTTTTCAGTTACAAATTATCCCATTTGTAGTAATATATCACATGACGTGTAGAAACTGTTCAATTTCCAAAAAAATATTACGTCCTGGAACATTTTCGGATAATAATTCATGCTCAATGTTGTAAAAAAAGTTTGTTCTCTGATCAAATCCAAAACACACGCCCATTTTTTACTTCCCTTTATTCCCAACTGTTTTCCCTTATCACCATTAAATCCTTCAGATTCTTCCAACGGTTTTTGTTATCAAGGTACAAGAAAAAGCATATAAGAGGAATATAAGATGTCCATAGGCGAGTGTCATCGAGTATCGAACTAGGAACCCCCTTTAATCTTTACAAACTTGTCGTCAAAAGTCAGTTTACTGTTCAGTTTTCTGCTAGTCAAAGGTTTTGTGTTGTGTTGTGTTTAATTGCTTTATAGCAAATCTGTGTGAATCTTTTGGGGGGAAAAAAGCAACAGTGCAGTGAAGGGTATAATCTAAGAGATTTCGAAAATTCTAATACACCCTGGAACATTCTTGGATACTATTTAATTCTCAACCTTGTAAAACGTTTGTTCAATGTTCAATTCCAACCCTCAACCACTTCTTTACTCTCTTCCATTCTCAACATTTTCCCCCTACCACACTTAAAAAACCACCCACAAATTGTCCCAACGGTTTTTCTTATCAAAATATGAAATAGGTATATGAGGTGAATTTGAGATGTTCGTAGGCGAATGCTCCATCGAGTCTCGAACCAGGGACACTTTGACCTTCTCAAATTTGTCTTCGAGAATCAGTTTACTGGTCAGTTATCTGCTCGACAAATGATTGGTGTTAAGATTTATTACTTTGTCGCAGCTCTGTGTGAATCTAAAGTGAGAGAAAACAGCAGTGAAGGATATACTCTGAGAGACAAAAGGGAGGGAGTGTTTATTTCTCTCATGTTTCTTTTGGTTTGTTTTTTATCGCTCATCTATTTTATTTATTTTTCTCTCCTTTCGAGTCACGATAAAAAAAAGAAGACAAAAAGAAGGAATTTGTATATCTTTTTATTTTCTGCTTTGTTCCTCTATCTCTTTGACTCTATCTCCGTTTCTTTCTTTCCTTTTTCACAGCCGCACATGAAAAAGCAAGAGAAAAATAGTTATTCTTTCTATTTCTTCTCCCTCTCTTTATCTTCATCTCTCTTTTCTCCCTGCATGCTATTATTCCGCTTGGCACCGGTTTTATCTTAATATGCAAAATCAGAAAATGTTAGTTCCGTTGTACGAATCGGTGCATTTGCAGAAAACGCGATAAAATAATAGTTCTGTTGGACGTATTTATCAAAAGAACTCGAACTTGTAATCTCAAACACAGCTCTGTTAAAATATCAAGGCATAAGATGCAACTTTGAAATTGGTGTATCGTCATCGGGTATCGATTCTGGGACCCCTTTATCATAATGTCACTGCTTGATTATCTTAATTTCTTTACTGTCGCATTCCTGCCACTTTTCTCTCATTACAACAATGTGAATTGGAGTGATGATACTTACATCGGGTATCTAACCAGCAACCTTTGAACCTTTCAAATTTGTCTTCAAAAGTCCCTGGTTCGACCGTAGACTGGTGTCTCCACCATGTTTCCGTCCTTGGAACCTTGAACATTTGTGTTAACCGGCATTACAAGTATATTATTTGCATCATTGCATGTTAACAACATTACAACTACAACTTGCGAAAAACAAAAATATAATAATAATAATTCTCTCAATTATTTTACCTTTTCCATTTTCAAGTAGATTAAATGTGTTAACCACTTCTATTATTTATGGAATCTCTCTTCTTACTTTACACACATTTATCAAGTTTGACTGCTGTGAACTTCCAAGACTTTACGCCCAAATCTTACAATTCCGAGAAATTTCTCCCCACACATCTCCAAAGACCTTGTGGGTCCGGACAATGTGTGTTCCCACCGGGTATTCAGCCAGGCATTTTTATTACAAGGTGACAACATTACCTACTGCTGGTAAATTTGAGATGGACATAGAATAGATATTTTCATTAGGTGTCAAACTCAGAACAGTTAAATACAAGACATAACATAGGTTACCATTACATCATTAGTTCATTAAGTTAATTAATTTAATGTCGAATTCCAACCACTCTGAGTTAATAGTTTCAGTATGTTTTTACATCCATTTCATTCACAAAGTGACTAATCAGGATAGGACCTACAGTTTGAAAAGTGAAATCCGAACCACCATGCCCTCTATCTTATTACATATTGCATACATTTATATACATCACCATTCATTTCATTATAAATAATTTATATATGCACCAATTATGTACTTCAAAAATTGTAACTAAACATTCATAAACTTTAAACATATTTTATTTCTTGTAATCATTACAATAAACAACAGTATAATTTTCAAACATTTAATTGCATGAGTTTTTACATTTTCACATTTGGCATGTTCTCTATACTTATCACATTTTTACTTTTCATAATACCACGGTATTTTTCAACAGCGTGAAAGAACGCTTCACACTATCCACTTGTGGACATTCAAGTTCATATGACAAACATTTTCTCTAACTATAACTTATCCACCCATTTTTCTTTTTGTGGGGGGGGGGATAGAAAGAGCAGTGGACCAACAGTTTTAAACAAAACCTATACTTCACTCACATTAACGGTAGAAAAAGCGACATTAAATTACAAAAGTTACATTTTAAGAATGCTGGTGCGCCAAAGAGGTTCCTTGTTCGAATCCCGAATTAGGTCAAAATGTTATTTGTAAATATCCCTTCATCACATCGTCACTCGTCGTCGCGTTTAGCCAAAAGTAGTAGAAAAAATAGCATAAAATAAAAATAAATCTTGGCGCACATCAAAATTAAAAGTCTTAGGTTCGAATCGTAAATGTGCCAGCACCATTTTCTTCAAATTTCTCTGTTTTGCTAAATACAAACATCTATCTCTTTCAAATAACGTTAGGTTCTTGGGTAGTAAAGAAAAATCCTCACTGTAATAGAAACTATTCTATTGTGAATATAATTAACACATATCATCTTCCACGCCACCTCAATACACTTAGTAGTAAACTCCGAAGCAACATCACTAGTTTTCATAGTAATAAAATCATTATTTGCGCTGCACTGTAACTGAAACTATTAAAAATAAAACAAAAAATATTGTTTTTGTTTAAAAATTATCACTTATCTATACAAAACATCCATTACCTTAACACCTATCTCCCCATCTGGTCGCACCATATGTCCGCTCATTCTCTGCAATGCATACCACCAGTTCTTTCAACAGTGAAGACATCTCACAAAGAGTGCAAAGGGTATTGTAGAATACCTGCTCATCTCCTAGCGGATCTCCCTTGAATTCAGGGTGGCTCTGTTGATAGAACTGAAATACATGTAACGTATTCTCTGGTTCCTGGAAATACTGCCTCACACTTCTTATCTTGCTCCATATGCACCGATGACATTCAGATTCAGATCCTTTGCCGCCGCATTTCAAGAAATGGTCCATCTCACAAGAATGTCCATCCTGATTATCCAAACATTCGTAACATCCATTGCAAATCACAGCGTAATCTGGAGTGTAACGCTTCAATGAGTTCCAGAGACAGTACACGTCGACATAATCGTGCGAACATGTACAGAACGTTAAAATTTCCGTAACAATATCATTGTCTACTTCGATGGTGTTCTTCCCTGCCATCATGAATACTCGACTGTGAAAACGTGGGTAATATCCTCGGTCGTTTCATACACACACTACGTCCACTTCCATGGGGTTCACAATTACCATGTTTGCGTCGATGGTCATTTCGCTGAAAAATAAAATCTGGATAAGTCTCAAGGTGGTTATTTTTTAATTTTATAAATTTATTACATATAATCCAATTGCTATCAATCATTTCCTCTTCGATATTTCCGTGGAAGTACATACTTTTACATAGTTGACACAATATTATATTCCAAAGCACATAACTTTATGTCAGAAGACCAGATTCCCAAATATCATACCGTTTGGTTGTTGGCTGATTGATTTGGTATTTTAGGTCCATTTTATGCGCAGTAAGGCTAATTGGGACTGGACCTACAATTTAAAATGGGATAAAAAATTGAAACCGCATCGCCACACACGCTTAGAAAAAACTCACAAACATTTCCTCTTCGAAATTACCGTGAAGATACATACATTTACATGGTTGACACAATATTATATTCCGATGCACATAACTTTATGCCAAAAGAACATATTCCCAAATATCCTACCGCTTGGTGAAGTGGTTAGCACAGCACCAGAGATCCTAGGTTCGATTCCTGTTTTTTTTTTTGCATTGGGTTTTTTATGTGTTCTTTCATCAATTGCATCATATCATCACTTATCCTCACCGTCGCGGTTACGCATCGGTAGAAAAAGCTACATTGAATTACAAAAGTTATATTTTAAGAATGCTGGCGCGCCAAAGGGGTCCCTTGTTCGAATCCCGAATTAGGCAAAGATGTTATTTGTAAGTATCCCTTCATCACATGATCACTCATCGTCGCGTTTAGCCAAAAGTGGTAGAAAAAATAACATAAAATAAAAATAGAAAATCTTGGTGCACATCAAAATCAAAAGTCTTAGGTTCGAATCGTAAATGCGTCAGAACAATTTTCTTCAAATATCTCTGTTTTTCTAAATACAAATATCTATCTCTTTCAAATAATAATACAGTAGCTTCTTGGGTAGTAAAAAAACATCTTTTTCAAATAACACATTTCATCTTCCACCGCCCCCCCCTCAATAGTTAACTCCGAAGCAACATCACTTGTTTTCATAGTAATGAAATAATTATATGCACTACACTGTAACTGAATCTATTAAAAATTAAACAAAAAATATTGTTCTTGTTTAAAAATTACTTACCGCTTCGTATTATCAAATACACTTCAAACGAAATAGAAAAGATGATCCGCACGAATAACCTGAAAATAATAAAAAAATATATTAGTGTTTTCCGTACATTGTTCAATTAAATAAAACTAATAAATTTAAACAGACTATCGTATGCAACAAATTTTATTTGAAAATTATTTGCATACATTGCTACCATTCTTCCTGTCGGTGAAGTTAGCTAGAAAGCATAGAATTCAAAATCGTTAAAATGTCGCACCCCGTGGCCGAGTGGTTAGCATCGCGCTCCGACGCTAGAAGTCCATAAATGGGCATAAATGTTTGTGAGTGTCCATTCATCAATTTTCATCCCCATCATCGCAAATTAGCCAAAAAGCACAAAATAAAATAAAGTAAATCAATCAATCAATGAAAATCAAAATCGTTAAAAATTGTTTGCATCCTATAATGTCAAAAAAAATCTAAATTCGAATCCTATTTTATGTTTGACTCTTGATACTCGAAGATACAGTAATAGTGGGGATGTGTCTTGGCGTATAAACCTTGCACACTAGTTATAATCTGCATTTAAAATATATAGATCCAGTCAAAATTAACCTATGCGAGCATAGAATAACCTTAATAAAACGGTTTTCATCTTGTCAACATTCAGTCTCATCGTCGCCATGTATTCAAGGAAATCTTGGTCTAGAAGATATTGCACACTGACTCGTTTTTTCAAGTTAGCAATAACCAATACATAGAAATAATATCAATATATTCACTGCAATATTCACTGAATCGTTAATTTAAAAAAATAATGTTCGTTTAAAATTTACTTACCGATTTTTTTATTTTCAAATATGGTTCACACAAAGTAGAAGGGCGATTCTGCAGTGTTAATCTGAAAAGAAAAAATAATATTAGTGTTTTCGGTAAATTTTTCAATTCATCTTTGCTCTAAACTAAAATCACAACAAATTTTATTTTGAAAGACATTCAGATGTCTTACTACCATTCTCCGAGACAGTACCTACAAAGCAAAAGGTTAAGAATCGTAGCGGTTGGTTAACATCCTAGTGCGCCAAAAAATAATAATAATAATAATTCTAAGTTCGCATCTTTGTGGCGTTTCCCACTCGTGAACCCTCACTGCGACTGATGTATTAAAATATCGGTCTAGAAACACAGAGCATTGGTTCGGATCTTAATTTAAAATATAAACCCAGTCCTGATTAACCTATCCGAGCATAAAATAAACTCGAGAAGCCATTTTTAATTTTGTCATCATCATCATCGCAATTAGTCTAATAAAAACTTAACAAAATGCACAAAATTCACATCAAACTTTTATCTCAAAAACACAATGCAATATTAAACAGTAAAATTATAACAACTTACTACAGTCTTACCTGGTATTAATTTACTGATACAAGTCGGCAAATACAGCTTGCGTCTTCTTGAGCTTCTTTCGGAAATGTGGCAGCTGGTGACAATCATCTAATTTTATACTGTTGTCGATACAGTAACTACTTCAACGTCATCGGTGCACAAAATTTTCCGCAAACACATTGTGCTTGTATGTCTCTATTTTTAATCCGACGACACAATCGGAGAAAGTCAATCTTCCGAAATAGTGCGTCTCCCGTTAACACTTCAGGGTATTAACAGACAATCGACATCAAAGTAGAAATTACACTTCCTGCCGAATAACGGTCATAGAACCACAAAATGTGCCTTTGAAACACCTTCCCGTTGGAAACCAGTAAATATGCTGCAGAAAGGGTGTCACAGTTCCATTCTAGGATTTTCAAAATAACATCGGAAATTTCATTACTTTCAAAATTCAGCACAAAACAACAGTTCCACGGATGATCAGCAATGCCATTCTTCCTATATTCTCAATCAGCTCAGATTTCGTTCTCGCCTTCAAACTCACCACTGGGTTCGATTCCCAAACAAAGCATGGCTGTTTTGTGTGAGTATTCTTCCATCAATTAGACTACTATTTTATTCCTTTCTCCCTCTCTCTCTCTCCCTCTTTCCCATTTTCATTTTCTCTTTCTCCCTCTTATTTCATATTTCTCTCTCTCCCTCTTATTTCCTCTTTATCTCTCTCCCTCTTTCTTATTCCTCTCTCTCTCTCTGTTTTGTGTGAATAATCTTCCATCAATTACCACTTATTCAACTCGCTCTCTTCACCCTCTTTCTCATTTCCTCTTCTCTCTCTCTCTCTCTCTCTCATCTTTATCCCTTTTTTCTTATGTTCTTATTCTTTGAGTGGTAACAGGCAATCAGAATAAATACCAAAGAACACCTTTCTATCCCACCCCCCTTTTTTTCAACTCTCTCCCTTTCTCAGGTTCGCCACCTATAATCTTCCGCCTCTTTATTCCCTCTTTCTATCTTTATTCGCTTGCTTTCGTTTTTTTTATTCCTTGAGGGTTAAGTCTCAAAACAAACGCCTAAAAACACTTTTCTACCCTTTTTTCCACCAAAAAACACCTTTCTATCCCCTTTTTTCAACTCTCTCTCCCTTTCTCAGGTTCGCCACCTATAATCTTTCGCATCTTTATTCCCTCTTTCTCTCTTTAACCACTTTCTATCGTCTCTTTTATTCTTTGAGGGTTAAATCTCAAAACAAATGCCTAAAAACACTTTTCTACCCTTTTTTTCAACCCTTTCTCTCTCCATCTCTCTCTGTATCTCGGTTTATCTCTCTCTCTCTCTCTCAGTCTCTGTCTTTCTCTCTCTCTCTCTCTCTCTCTCTCTCTGTGTGTGTGTTCTCTCTTTCTCATTTCCTCTTTCTCTCTCTCTCTCTCTTCCTATCTCTGTCTATTTCTCTCTTCCTCTTTATCTTTCTTGTGTGTGTTTGTGTGTGTGTGTGTGCTCTCTTTCTCATTTCCTCATTCTCTCTCTCTCTCTCTCTCTCTCTCTCTCTCTCTCTCTCTCTCTCTCTGTGTGTGTGTGTGTGTGTGTGTTTTCTCTCTTTCTCATTTCCTCTTCCTCTCTCTCTCTCTCTCTCTCTCTCTCTCTCTCTCTCTCTCTCTGTGTGTGTGTGTGTGTGCGTGTTTTCTCTCTTTCTCATTTCCTCTTTCTCTCTCTCCCCCCTCTCTCTCTCTGTGTGTATGTGTGTTCTCTCTTTCTCATATCCTCTTTCTCTTTCTCTCTCTCTCTCTCTCTCTTCCTCTTTCTCTCTCTCTCTCTCTCTTCTCTTTCTTTGAGTGGGTGGTGTCAAATCTCTACTGAAATGTAATCTCAGTAGGTCTGGGATTGAAGCAGATTCTATCTGCATTTGATTGATATTCAATTATTTAAGTGTGTGTAAGGGTTGTTTTTTTTTGTTAATGCAAAATGTCTTCCAGAGATGTCTCGCACCATGGCCTTCGCGCTACGGGACGCGCAAGTCGAGTCTCTGGGGAGAAGCGTAACAACTTTTCTCCAGAGATTTTGGCCTGTGTATGGGACCGGCAGCCACCCACCATCGTGAGGAAATTGGAGAACTACAGCCTCTCCTGAAATTTTGAGGCAATCAAAATCTTCAGTTATCCATGTATCACCCTTAAAATGATCCACGATCCCATTTTTGTCTTTGAATAACTTTTCAAACGAAGGTTGAACGCAGTAGTTCCACTCCCTCCCCTGAAGGAAAAAAGGTCCCGGGTTCACTAGTGACACTAATCATGTAATCAAGGCATTTATATGCATAAATCATCGTACAAATTTCACTGCTTACATGTACAAAGAATATGAATTTTCATGAAGGAAAAAACATGGAATGAAGTAAAAAGTTTGCCTTTCACGCGAAACCATTTTTTATTTTATCACGGACTGCTAATTGTTCTCGTGTAAAGTACTCTTGGCTTCTTAGAACAAGCTACATTGTTAACTACCAAACAAGGGGGGGAGGATTGCACCGGTATCCTTGTAACTCAAGTGGGCGTGTTAAATATAGTTCAGCGGTTCGATAAACGTTTCGTTCTCAGAAAAAAAGAACAGCAGCCATCTCTGGCGTCGCGGAAATACGTGTGCGATACTGAAAACCAAGTCAACCACCTAATTGTGATTATCTAATTGCTTGAGCACGTTGTCCAAGCCTGTTAGGATTTCGTAACGCACGTGTGAATTTTTGCACGACCTTGAGTGTTTTCTTTCTCTGTTAATCGTCCTACATCAATTTCTACAAGGAATTCTCTCTCTCTCCAGAAGCTGAATGCTCTTTTAATGTAGTTATGAATGAAAGAGGTATGTTTCTTTGTTAAGAAAAAAAATATATGAGCACGATGTTGGGGGAAAAGCATAAAGCGGTTCTGGGGCTCGCCCAGCCTCAAATCAATGGATAACTGGGGCAGCTCTGGGGGGTAAAGGCGGCCGGAGCTGATGACATCTGATTATATATATATATATATATATATATATATATATATATATATATATATATATGTATATATATTATGTGTGTGTGTGTATAAAAACGGCCCTAACCCCACATCCCCTAATGTGGTGCTATAACGCACAGGGAACTTTACCGTTGCCTTTAGGATGTAGGAACTTGACGTAAGGAAAGTAATTGACTTATTCTTCTAAAAAATAAAGAAGGTGTGTCATTACAGAGTTAATATGTTGGAGAAAGCAGGAAGAACTGTTTTCAAACCAAAGTAGGTAGAATATGCATGTGATGGTATTTCAGTCTCATTGACCGTTTATGAACTGATATGTTAGGCATCTTTAGGTATTTTTACCGCCTTAATAGAAGTGAATTCAATAACAACTACTATTTAAGACACGTATTTATTAAAGACCACACATACCATCATTAAAAATACATTTTTTTACAACTTACTAATCGAGAATTTCCATTCTCTTCACAAACATTTGACATGTAGAGTAAATTTCAGTTCTTCTTCTTTAAGTCCTGATCAGGGATGGCCAAATCCGGAAAAAATATTATCTGGATATCGGATAACTTTCTATCCGGATACATAAGAATTATCCAGTTATCCGAATTATCCGATAAAGCATTTCCACATATTCTTTTATTCATCATATTCGTATTTCACTGCACGGATTTTCTACAAGTCCTTGTCCTTCTTCAAATCTGTAAGGTAGGTGAACCAAAGCTTGTCCTACTTAAGCTCCTAGGGCAATTTACAAATCTCTAATGAGAGATACATTTCTGAAATTAAAAAAGTAACTCCTATAACTAATTAACAACGTGTACCAAATTGATATATTGTAACATTGCTTGCAACATAAAAAAAAAAGAATAACTACAAAATCGTTTCATCTATTCCCAAGATGGATAATTGGTCCCAAAGATGGGCCACGGCTTATAGTTGGCTTAAATAAATTATGCTTGTGCTCAAGAAAACATATTTATTCATGTTCAATCACGTTTCTACATCTTATTAGAGATAATTGTTGGTCTGAAACTTTTGATTGTTGACATGCATTATGTACAGTAACGACGGATAGCCGACCTCCGTGGAGAACTGGTCTGCACAGTCAGTAGCGTAGCCAGAAATTTCAAATGATGGTGGGGGCAGTGCTTGTTGGGAAAATACTTAACAAACTTGCACCTAAAATTAAGAAACACAGTGGCATGGCCAGAAATTTCAAAAGGGGGAAAGGTGGCGGGGGAATTTTGGGAACATAATTAAACAATTTGCCCCTAAACCTATATGAAACATATTTTAAAATACAATACACATAATGCAATGAAATTTAAAATGAATTTAGACTCACCAAAGGTTATAAAAGAAAATCCAGTCTCCATCTTTGCAAAGTGAATCTGTAGAGAACCTCCACTGACCAGACACTAACCGCATTCTCTTGTCTTCAAATCGCCGTTTCCCCAACTTCCCAAACCCAGAAATAACCTTGGGCAGTAAGATTTCCTGTTAATGTAGTAAATATCGAGGCCAGCTAACTGTAGAATTCCAAGAGTACAGCTTAATTCTACCCACCTTCCATGCACTGTGACCACTGCACCCATTCCATAAACAGGGATGTTATGACCAAGCAGCATCCAAGTGTCAACTCGCAATGTATCGATGCCCAAATTTCAATTTAACTATGAGACACTGTCCTCGGACAATTAACGGAATATAAAGAGAAAAAGCACTCGTACTCCATCGTCTATCTCTAATTTAAAATCGAAAATTTTATTGAAAATGGAGTGGAGGTTGAGCCTCCCCTGCCTACGCCACTGTGCACAGTCCCTACGATACCTGGGGTTCCATGATAATTTTAAAGTAATGACTGCTGGCAATCCGAGACAGTTCGTTCTCTGCATGTTACACTTGTAGTGCCATTTGCTAGCTGTGTTAAATACTAATATGATTTTCGTAAAATGGTCCACCTTGGGAACACGGGCTGTCTTTGACTCACCTACCATACTACCCGGATATTCGAATTATACGGATATCCGTTATCGGTATTTTGTGGTCATCCGTAGTCCTGATACTAAATCTTTTGAAAAATAAAATTAAATAAAATAACTATGGAACATATCTGTACATTCTCAAAATGGAGAAGACGAACTTAGAAATGTAGGGTCTAGGGAAGGGGGAGGGTTATTCTCTGACCCCCCCCCCTTCCAAACACTGGGCAGAATATTGTTTTCAGTGGAAACAATGGGAGAGTAATGTATTTATTGAAGGTCACCGTCCTGGTTTGTTAGTGGAAGCATTGGTGCTTGACACCATATTGCAGCTAACGACACGTAAAATGGCAGAATAAACAACGATACCAAGTGCGTATGTTTTCCTCTCGATCCGACATAGGCTATCCCACTCGTTAAGGGATTTGGCGCGAAGCTTCCCACCTTGTTGCGATTTCGCCTTCCAAGAACTTTCCGATCGTAAACTGTACTTATTTGCTTCAGTTGCGTAATCAGAGCCTCGTCAGGTTAACGATGTTCAACTGTCCAGCGACAGAGATACGTAAACAAAAGAATGACCGGGTTATTGCTCTTGGAGACTCTTGATCCCTGACACCTTGGCGCTGCGATCGAGTAGTACGTACAGGTGCAAATCTTATCTTCACAACACGTCGGACACTTTTTATAAAATGCATTAACATTAGCTATATTATAAACATTAGTACAAACAAAACAGAACAAACAGTTAATTTGATAAGGGATTATTAAATAACAGAGTTAATCTAAACGTAATCTTTTATATACATTTACAAACAAGACGAACTTAGACGCCTTGTATTCAAGGGGTCGCGGGTTCGATACACGGTGAAGGCAGATAGTGGTTCAGATTCGGATCCCACTTTAAACTATAGGTCCAGTTCCGATTAGCATTTCTGTGCATAAAATTGGACATAAAATATAATTCAAAGTTAATAAAACCGGATGTTAGAAACGTGTAATACACATTTTAAACATAATTTTGACTGAGTATAACAGCCATAACTCCAGTCAAGATTCTTATAGAACTTGTAGAAGTAAATTGTCTCTTCGTAGATAAGAGCATATCCAGATTTATGGACAATGCAGGTTTATAGGTTTATAGCTTGCACACGTAAGGTGACAAGATTTGTTTATTACGGTTTAGCCATATCCTACAGAATCACGTCAATTTGCGAGAATTTAAACTCAGGTTGGTAAGAACGTTTGGGTAAATTTAGGGCTGAAATCAGTGTTCAAAGTTGCGGTAGAGGGGGAGGTAATACGGAGGGGTGCTATTTCTTAGCTAGAAGAATTCACCCGAAGCCCCATACAGCACACAAATGTCCAAAATACATCCATTGGATATATTTTGGATATTCAGGTCGAGAGTTCTGGATATCCAATAGATATCGGAATATCCAAAAGACATCCATTATATGTCCCCTGGATATCCACTTGTCCGCATACGTGATATCCAGGGGATATCCAGAAATGGATATATTTTGGACGTTTCCGGATCACTTTTGTACATGTTTTGGATATCAAGTGGGACGTTTTCTGGACATTATATGGCTTTGATTTAGACATTTTTTGTACGTACTTTGGATATCGTATGGATATGAAAAGTAAATTATTTAGACTACATTTGGATATTATCTGGACATTATATGGCATTCCAATCTGCTTCATTGTTACCATAGTATAGGAGTATACCACCGCAACCCTTCAACTGTCCCCAAAGGCTCGAGCAAATATTCACTAAAACATAGAGCATACTTCCATAGCTTGAATTAACGTTTGTACATTTCTAGGATGGACGAGGAAGATATTTTCGGATTTCAATTCTCCTACTCGAATTACGCGATTTTGAATATGTTCATGTCCAAATCTTCCCTTCTAAAAGCAGTTTCAAAACCTTCGGATTCAATTTTACCCACCCCCTTTCTTCCCGTACAGTGGGATCCATGAGTATTGCCGTGCAAATTGTCAATCACCATGTTCGTGTACTTTATTTACCCAATAAGAGCTTGAAGAATTAAATGAAAACTCAAAACAAGCTCTTAACAGCTTCTGCTTAAGCATACATAAACATCCATCGCTTAAAATCACATAGAATGTAAGAGAAAAATTAATAGAAATAATCATGGACAGTTTGTACGGTAATACTCATGGATTCCACCGTACATTTCTCGGACTACATTGTGTAAATTATTGCATTAAACGACGTGGATAATTGTGTTGTAGCTTCTTCTAATTCGACATGCTTCACGACATGCAATTCGTGATACAAACATCTTCAAACGCTTCTCTTGTTAACGCAGTATACTTGGAAGAATGGGGAATTGCGCAGGTAATAAAATACTCAAGCCTCAATGGCCTCCGCTCATTGCTACGGTGGCTCCAACTGTCGGTGAGTGCGAGCAATAAAAAGCTCAGAGCACGAGCGGCTAGGGACAACATTAGCAACTTGGGAAATACATGCTAACTCACCAAACCTGGCCTGCCTAACCTATCCACGTATGCATATAATACCTTAAATAGACAAAATTTAAACTGCCTACCATATTTATATGCATATTTCAGCTATTATATGCCTGCGTCGATAGGTTAGGCAGGTCAGGTTTGGTGAGTTAGCATGTATTTCCAAGTTAATAATGCTGTCCCTAGCTGTCTCAGAGTAAGCTACGTACAGGACGTGGAGGAAAAGAAATTATATTATAATTGAGCGTGGAACAAAGCAATTTCTTGCAGGAGTTAATCGTGTACATAATATCCATTTTCTACTTTACATCTAGTTAAAATACAGTAAATGAATTGAAACCTTAAATTATGCAGTGGTTTGCAAATCTAATGAGTTCTACAGACACCATGCGAAGAAAAGGATCGTTAGTTTGCAAAAGCCCATCAAGAAATAGTAATTGCTGCGATCGTGTCGGCAAAGCAATAAGAAAATTTCGGTGAGTTTTGAAAGCGTACGCAGCAATAAAACGCCAAGCTCTTGTGTTTTGTGTGCAAGGGCAGTGAGACCTGTAACCAGAGTGAGGGCATAGGAGAAACATGCCTAGTGTGACGTTTTTTTCTACCATTGTATTTTCGTGTGGAAAAACGTCACAATTTCTCATTTTATTCGTACGCCTTGCGTCTTGTTTGTTTTCCTTGGATTATAATTTATCACGCTAGAGGTCTCCACCGACCCCTCGCTCCGTGCTCACTTCCCGAGCAAAAAAGCAACAGCAGTTCCGATCCTGTAACCTTAGCGATAAGAACGACGTGACTTTGCGTCACGAGTGTGAGAGAGAATTTTCCGTGCGCCGCATGGTTAAGTGTGCAAGTTGCCTCGCTGGCGAGACTTAACGTCCTTTTGATTTCTTGCTTTTTGCGCGCACCATAAATTGGTTTTCTCTCTCTACGAATATTGGACATTATATCGCGAAGCAGTATTCATTCCTTTCTCTGATTAGTTTTATACGCTATATGGAAGGCTGCGTTTGACGAATGTACGAAGCTGATCGCTGCCCAATTTGATTTGGGTGTTTTCGCCCATAACACGAATCGGTATCCACGTTGGTGACTGGATACGAATTCAGAGATGTTACTATGAGTGACGCCAATATCCTGAAGACGAGACGTGAAGGAAGCCACGATTTTAGTGACTTACCGTCCCTGGTAGCGAGGGATTGCCGTCTGATACTCTATGTGAAATCTAATGGAGGTACGTACAGTGTTGTTTTCTTCTTCCTTTGTGATTGCAAAAAAAAATGCAAGTTCGTGGACAGTGATAGATTGGAATATGTTTAATTTAACCGAATCGAAAATCTAAAGGAAGAAGTGTAATTGGATTAGACGACGAATCGACGAAAACACTAGTTGCTTCGAAATCGTTATTACAGTACTTTATCTCACCCATAGCGTCAACTACATTTTTGATTGCCTGTTAATAATAACGCGAATGAACTTGAGGCATTTTTGCCTGAATTGTTAGCGTAAACCAAGGCGTACGCGGGCTACTTGCTATTTATAATTGCGATTTTCCTACAAAAATGTAAAAATAAGATTCATGTCGGGATTGGCACTAATAAACAAGTAAATATTGGGAGCATCAAATAGTTATAGGAATTATAAGATTGCTTATTGTCAAAAGCATATGGAAATGATATGTGGTAAAAGTGGTTAATATATTGATAAATTGTAATGTTCGAATTTCTTGATATGCTCAGTCTTTTTAGAAGCATCAATTAAAGGAGTTAAATTGGAACTCGTGCATGTACTAGCATTCGTTAGAATTTCTTGTAATTTGCGTAAAATGCATATATATATATATTACTGCCATGACTAGTGACAAAAGAAAGAACCACAGTAAGAATTGTTAATGTTGTAGTTTGAGGGAAGTTCTAAAAGGATACGTAAAATTAGAATTGTACGTCATAAAACTATCCTTTTTATATTGTTGTTATTGGAGAAATTTACTGTTTCTTGTTCATGATTGGATATAAATAAATTTGTTACTCAAAAGTATTCTTCGAAACTTTCATACAATTCTGTGCCTCTCCTTTTGTTTATAAACTTTGCGTAAAGTAAAACACTGAAATGACGAATCTATTATTGATAACAAAAAAAGAACTAGTGTCGAAGCGTATAGTAGAGGATGTAGTTTGTTACATGTAGTTATTTTGTGTTAGCGTGATAATTTTTTTTTGAATTGCAGCAGTGTAATTTTCCACGATATTTTGTGATCATTTATGTTTGCCTACAATTCCTCTCTTGATTGGCAAATGGTGAACAATTAACCCTCGCGTTATATTTGAGTTCGCACGATAATAGGCATTGGTTCTCTTTTGAGACTGAGGGGGTAGCCCTAAAGGCTGGCCGTAACCTTCAACAATTCGAATTTGTAGCTGTTGGTTGTAGCTTTACCTTAAGCGCGTGCATTGAATTGATCCCGGACCTTTTTTACGCTTCCCACGAGGTTAAATTGTTCTTTTTCTTCACGCACGCAACCAGCAGGTTACAAATTTCCTGGTAGCCGAGCAGGTTATATTAATTTATATACCCCCAAATATCACAAAAATTTTTTTCCTTTACGGTCATTCATTTTTTTTGGTGATATTGAAGTTACGATCATTTCGCTTCATAATTTTTCTTGTTTAATAACTTTCCCCTTTGTTCTCCTTCCCTTTTTTGTGTGTGTTCAATACATTTTTTTGATAATAGTTACCCCCCCTTTTTTTTGAGAATTGGCTTTTGCCTTTCATTATCTTACGGTATATTTTGATGTTGCATTCTTGCAATTATTCCGTACCTTGGTTATTATTCACCTTTCTTTTGTTTTGGCTATTACCTATTGAACATTCTAGACATCTTTGTCAACGGATACATATCATGTCCTCTCCCTTTCAAGGCTATTTGCATGGCGTTGGGTCAGCTTCTTTTCCTTTCCCGCCTGTAAATATACAACCGTCACCATTTTTACAGACCCCCAACTTACATACACCCAGAGAACTTTTGTTGCCTCCTGATTATTCATATATTACAAATTATATTTGATACACAACCGTTGTTGATCTTTTACGGGTACCGTAAACGGTACCGACGGACGGTTCAGATCCTGACAAGTTGTTTTATTTTTTGTTGAACCTCCATAAAATTTTCAAATTAAACCTCATAGATTTAGAATCTTTACTGCTGATGGCATTTACATCTACGCAAGGACTCCTTCGGGACACTTGGTATGATTCTCTTCACGAGAAATTCCCCTGGCCTATGTTTATACGTGTCATATGGTATCGCTTCGTCCCTTATTCCACGATGCAAGGGTTGTTAGATAAACATCTTCTTCGTCCTCAGCGAAGTGGTGAATTCCTCTCCACTTATTTGAATGACATCTATGAGGCTTATCATGTGTTACCCACCAACTGGTCTGAATCTGGTCTATTGGAATTTATGTTACTGCGTTTACAAGAGAGCACACGTTTGCATTTAATGGGCTTTGATCGACCGACTTCTATCGCTAATTTTATTTGTTTATCTAGGGAGATATGGCCCTTAGAGTTACGTCGCTATGAACAACAACAGGAAAAATGTACGTTACATTCTATTGATTCTCGTCTTCCACAATCATTACCAATCTTACCTGTCCTTTATTCCTCTTCCTCTTCTTTGACTAATGTAAAGATCTCTGAAGATTTACCTTTTAAGGTCGTCCCACAGCAAAATTCTAACTTATCGCACATTGAATCTCCTCCTGTTGACAGAGAACGACATTTGCCATCAGAGGTTACAACTATACCTCATATAGAACACCCTTTAATAATTATTGACAAGGTTATGCCTATCATACATGCCACCTTAAATTCTACACCGAGTCGTCTTTTGGTCGACTCTGGCAGCTCTGTGTCATTAATTGCGAGGGGATTTTTAGCTACCTTACATCCCATACCACCTACTCTTCAAGATACTGTACGTACGTTGCAAACTGTTAATAATCAGTCTATCCACCTTAATTCACGTGTGATTTTGACGTTGAAATTACAGGGCTTGTCCTGGAAATGGACTTTTTGGATTTCCGAAACTTTACCGTTTCCCGTCATTCTTGGCTCTGATTTCTTTTCCCATTCAAAGGGTACTATTTCCTTTGATCATTTAGTGGTTTCATTTCCTTATTCTACGGACTCCATTCCGTTCGCCTCTTCTGCACCTCCGGTCGAGAAACAAGATCAGGTACGCCTAGTTGACAAAGTTGATTGCTCTCCAGCTAATAACTTGTCGACCAACATTACCAGTTTATTACGGGAATACAATGATGTTGTGACAGAACGTGTGGGTACTTGTACACTGGAACCTGTTTCAATTCCCTTAATCACTAATGTTCCTTTTCGCTCTAAACCATTTCAGTTAAACCCTACCCAAACAAACATTTTACGCCAACAAATCCAGGAGTTGTTGGACCAGGACATCATAGAGGAATGCGCCTCTCCTTACGCATCCCCATGTTTCCTCGTTGATAAGAAGGACGCCGGTCATCGCCTTGTCTGTAGTTACAATCGTAGCTTGTCTGTAGCTTAATCGTCTTATTGCTTATGACAATTTCCCCGCAAAGCCGTATAGATTTGATTTTCCAACACTTACAAGCTGCTAAAGTATTTTCTTGCTTAGATCTTTGCAAAAGTTTCCACCAACTAAGGCTAGATGAACCTAGCAAGGACTTAACGGCCTTTGTCACCTCATTCGGTCAATACCGGTATACCAGGGTTCCTTTTGGTATCAATCTTGGCACACAATTACTGACTCGTGCGTTGGACAAAATTTTGGGACCCTTTAAATTCAAATTCCTTGTGACATATGCTGATGATGTTTTGATCTTTAGCCCAGATGAAAAGACTCATTTGATTCATCTCAAATTGGTTTTGCAGGCCTTTCGCGAGGCTGGACTCACTGTAAACCCCGTAAAATCTAAATGGATGCAAACCGAAGTTAAATACTTAGGATATGTTTTACGTGAGGGGCAACTTGTTCTAGACCCCGACCGTATTTCCGCCATTCAAGATATGCCCTCTCCTAGAAATGTCAAAGCCGTTCAACGTGTTTTGGGACTATTGGGATATTATTCGCGTTTTATTCCATCCTATTCGGACCTTACCTCCTTCCTAACTGATAAAAAGAAAAAGGGTCTTCCCTTCACGTGGTCTGACGAAGATCAACAACAATTTGATAATCTCAAAAAGGTTTTTCTCAAACATACCGTCTTAGCTTTGCCCGATTTTTCACGGGAATTTGTTCTGCAATGCGATGCTTCAGGATTGGCTCTTGGCGCTACCCTGAACCAACGTATGCCAGATGGATCCTTACGTCCTATTGCTTTCGCCTCTCGAAAACGGACAGACCTAGAACGTCGACAATCTATATACGAGGCTGAATGCTGTGCCATTGTTTACGGGTTCAAAAAGTTTGAAACATATTTAACCGAGAAGCATTTCACTCTTCAGACGGACAACCAAGCACTTTCATGGCTTTTACGCCATCCTGAGCAATACGGCAAGTTTGGTCGCTGGTTGCTTTACTTGTCACGCTTTTCTTACTCTGTTGAGCACATTGCTTCTCGTTTGAATCCTGTTGTGGATTGCTTATCACAATGTATTCACCTGATGAATTCCAGGTTTCTCCTCAACCCATCACTTATCTTGCTTGTGCTGCTCCCAAATTTCAAATTATCCCTTTTAGTAATTCTTATATCCTTGACCTTCAGCATAAAGACTCTACTTTACTTCCCATCATTCAGAAATTACAAACGGGTCAATCATATACACATTATGCTCTTTATAACGACTTACTTGTTTGGCAACCTCCACGTTCAAAATCTTCATTAGTAGTCGTTCCTCATACCCTACAACATCTTATTTGCCGTTACTATCATGATACCCCCGTGGGAGGTTCCCACTTGGGTGTTCAAAAATGTACCAAGAAAATAATGAATATATTTTGGTGGCCATCGTGTAAACAGGATATCAAGACATATGTTAAATCTTGTGATACGTGTCAAAAAGCCAAATTGGCTATACGTAAACCTCCTGGTTTTTTGTCATCAGAAATCATCAAGCACCCTTGGCGGCGACTGTACATTGACCTTGTTGGTCCTTTGGTACGTTCATCAAAAGGGCATACATATATATTGGTGGTTGTTGATGCATTTTCTAAGTGGGTTTCCCTTTACCCTCTTCGAGGTCCCACATCCAACCACATAGTAGAAAAACTTCGGTCTTTGTTCCTGGTGTTCGGAGCGCCGTGTGAATTGGTATCTGACAACGCATCATATTTTCGATCTCGCTATTTCAATTCCTTTTTATTTGAGTCTCGAGTCAAACACATCTATACCAGCGCCTACTATCCTAATCCTTCACTCGCAGAACGTTTTATTCGTAATCTCAAGGCCTCCCTGATTGCATATCATTCTGACGATCACACTAAATGGGATGTTCATTTGAATGCAATTTCTTTCGCATTCAATACTGCGGTACAGGATAGTATACAAACCACCCCAGCGCAGATTTTGTTTGGAAGAGACATCGATGGACCTATGAACTTCTTTTGGGAATTTAAATCCGATTCGGAATTGGCTGGTCCTCCTTCCACAGATCGTGCTAAATGTTGGGCACAAGCCTACCGACACTTGCAGAAGGCATGGGTGAAAAGACGTAATAGATATGACCCTAACAGACAACCTTCCTCATTCAAGGTGGGAGATTTAGTTCTCTACAAAACCTTTCCCCAGAGTAACGCCTTCCACAAGGTTACGGCGAAACTCCAGCACCGTTGGGCAGGTCTTGCTAAGGTTTTTAAGGTTTTGGGCCCCGTAACGGTTCTCTTGGTGGATCCGGAAACTGAAGTTTTCCTCCGGAAGGTCCACATCTCCCATATTAAACCATATTATCTCCGGGAGGAAGCTTCATCGGAAGTGTAGTTATCGGACTCCCATATGGCTTCACTTTTGTACCCTACCACCCGAGATCAGAGTTCACGACGTTCTTCACGTCCATTTCAGTCCTTTTATTGTAATTTTTGTCATCGAGCTGGACATTCTGATTCACATTGTCGACGGCGCCCTCCTTCTGCCCAACATACATCTTATGAATCTGCTCGCCGCAGATAATACAGAGTATTGTGTATACTTGACACAGGATTGATTTTTTTCTCCCTTTATTGTGTATTGTACTATTGCAAATCTAGCAACAATTAAGAGTATTTATTCGCTAACATTTAATGGTGTATACACATTTTTATTCATTGATTCATGTATTGTGGGTTTAGTGTCATGTTTTGGTGTCATATATCATTTGAATTTTGCCTTTTTATTACATACAAAAGTTGATGCTTCATTTCATTCACTAGCATGTGTTATAGTATATTTTTGCCTGTATTTTTGATATGTAATTTGTGATGGAAGTTACCTTTGTAATTGATGCTCCTAATTATTTATTCTATTCCCCTCCAATAGGTTTTCCTCCCCTCTTTCCTATCCTTTTTTCTCTTCTATTTCTTCTTCTTTTCTAATTCTCTTTTTTTCTTTACTTTGCATGTTTTATCGAGGAAACTTATGTGTCGAGTGTGCCATCCTGGAAATTCCTTTATTTGTGCATCATATATTGCTATCTCGGACTACACATGGAATAGTTGCGACGCCTTCTATATTGTTAGTCAACAAACAAAAAAAAAGTTTTTCTCGCCGCACAATATTACATATGGACCTTTTTTTGTATACCATTGTTATTTATATCAGGTATTTCTATGCTTAGTGTATGGTGAAATTGTGTGCTTCAAATTCAGGTAAATGTTTCCCCTCTTTCTCCTTTTTTGGCTATAGTATTCTAACCATTATAAGAGGGTTAAATTAATTTTCGTTTCATATTGTTCATAAAGTCATTTGATTGCAATCAATTCATCATTTTCATGCCTCATTTTTTTACATGATTAATGCTTGTTATATTATAATTGCATTATTTACCCTGTGTAAATTATTTATATAAGTGTATAGTCAGGGTAAAGATTCTATTCTACTCTTTAAATTATGGTTTTGTATGCCACTATATATATATATATATATATATATATATATATATATATATATATATATATTGTTACTGAGTTGTCCAATGTCATATATGATACATGTGGTAAATTCTATCTTGGTGTTTTTCTTAATTGGGTCTTTTTATAGACCATCTATTATTATTTTAGAGGTATCCTTGATGCTCTCAGAAGGTGGTATTTGCATGTGAGTGTAAGTTATGTGCCCTTCTCTAAATTTTGGATTCTTCATTGTACTATAATTGGTGCCCTTTTTCTTTTGCCACAAGGGGGAGTTTGTGACGTCTTTTTTTTCTACGCATTGTATTTTCGTGTGGAAAAACGTCACAATTTCTCATTTTATTCGTACGCCTTGCGTCTTGTTTGTTTTCCTTGGATTATAATTTATCACGCTAGAGGTCTCCACCGACCCCTCGCTCCGTGCTCACTTCCCGAGCAAAAAAGCAACAGCAGTTCCGATCCTGTAACCTTAGCGATAAGAACGACGTGACTTTGCGTCACGAGTGTGAGAGAGAATTTTCCGTGCGCCGCATGGTTAAGTGTGCAAGTTGCCTCGCTGGCGAGACTTAACGTCCTTTTGATTTCTTGCTTTTTGCGCGCACCATAAATTGGTTTTCTCTCTCTACGAATATTGGACATTATATCGCGAAGCAGTATTCATTCCTTTCTCTGATTAGTTTTATACGCTATATGGAAGGCTGCGTTTGACGAATGTACGAAGCTGATCGCTGCCCAGTTTGATTTGGGTGTTTTCGCCCATAACACGAATCGGTATCCACGTTGGTGACTGGATACGAATTCAGAGATGTTACTATGAGTGACGCCAATATGCTGAAGACGAGACGTGAAGGAAGCCACGATTTTAGTGACTTACCGTCCCTGGTAGTGAGGGATTGCCGTCTGATACTCTATGTGAAAATCTAATGGAGGTACGTACAGTGTTGTTTTCTTCCTCCTTTGTGATTGCAAAAAAAAATGCAAGTTCGTGGACAGTGATAGATTGGAATATGTTTAATTTAACCGAATCGAAAATCTAAAGGAAGAAGTGTAATTGGATTAGACGACGAATCGACGAAAACACTAGTTGCTTCGAAATCGTTATTACAGTACTTTATCTCACCCATAGCGTCAACTACATTTTTGATTGCCTGTTAATAATAACGCGAATGAACTTGAGGCATTTTTGCCTGAATTGTTGGCGTAAACCAAGGCGTACGCGGGCTACTTGCTATTTATAATTGCGATTTCCTAAAAAATGTAAAAATAAGATTCATGTCGGGATTGGCACTAATAAACAAGTAAATATTGGGAGCATCAAATAGTTATAGGAATTATAAGATTGCTTATTGTCAAAAGCGAATGGAAATGATATGTGGTAAAAGTGGTTAATATATTGATAAATTGTAATGTTCGAATTTCTTGATATGCTCAGTCTTTTTAGAAGCATCAATTAAAGGAGTTAAATTGGAACTCGTGCATGTACTAGCATTCGTTAGAATTTTTTGTAATTTGCGTAAAATGCATATATATATATATTACTGCCATGACTAGTGACAAAAGAAAGAACCACAGTAAGAATTGTTAATGTTGTAGTTTGAGGGAAGTTCTAAAAGGATACGTAAAATTAGAATTGTACGTCATAAAACTATCCTTTTTATATTGTTGTTATTGGAGAAATTTACTGTTTCTTGTTCATGATTGGATATAAATAAATTTGTTACTCAAAAGTATTCTTCGAAACTTTCATACAATTCTGTGCCTCTCCTTTTGTTTATAAACTTTGCGTAAAGTAAAACACTGAAATGACGAATCTATTATTGATAACAAAAAAAGAACTAGTGTCGAAGCGTATAGTAGAGGATGTAGTTTGTTACATGTAGTTATTTTGTGTTAGCGTGATAATTTTTTTTTGAATTGCAGCAGTGTAATTTTCCACGATATTTTGTGATCATTTATGTTTGCCTGCAATTCCTCTCTTGATTGACGAATGGTGAACAATTAATCCTCGCGTTATATTTGAGTTCGCACGATAATAGGCATTGGTTCTCTTTTGAGACTGAGGGGGTAGCCCTAAAGGCTGGCCGTAACCTTCAACAATTCGAATTTGTAGCTGTTGGTTGTAGCTTTACCTTAAGCGCGTGCATTGAATTGATCCCGGACCTTTTCACGCTTCCCACGAGGTTAATTTGTTCTTTTTCTTCACGCACGCAACCAGCAGGTCACACTAGTTATTGTTTAATTAGCTTGTGAACAGGAAATTGTTTTTTTTTATTTATTCTGCATTGTAATTTTCGCATGTTACAAATTTTAATATTGCATCCGAGTGCTATAATTCGTTGCATGTTCTAGAACAATCTTTATGTGGCTGATGTTTTAATGTGCATAAGAAGAGATATTTGGGATAGGAAAAGAAATTGTGTTGGTGGACACACATTTTCTCTAATTATGTTACAAACAAATGATTGTTACTAGTACATATTGATACGCCTTGTTTATTTTGGCCATATGAAATATTTTATTTGTTTTCTGTTAATTTCACAGAAATCTGTTTGATTTATTTGTTAGTTTCAATACTGTTGTTTGTGTTGATTTAAATTTGTAATTTTTGCTGTATATTTGTTACACGCAATATCGGAAGCGGAAGTCATTTCCGGTTTATAAACATTTGTAGAACTGTCCAATCTTTTATTGATTCCGTTGCCAGGACAACAGTGCGTAAAAAGGAAAAAGTAAGTTGAGTTGCGTGAGATGATGTTAATTTTGTGAAAAACACTGTTTTAAAGGAAAAGCCGCAACTTAATTGATATGTGATTGCGTTTGTGAATATTGTTGTTATTTTGCAGTGATTGTTCAAAGGTAAAATGGGTTATTAAATTTGTAAAATAGCAAGAAACTATTTCTTTTTTCAAATCGTTACGTCCTGAGAATGCCCAGTGTAACATAACATTAAGGAGAGTCTCATAACTCCGCCGCACAGGGAGATTGGGTAGCTACCGTGACGTAGTAATCCGTGATCCAGTGGCGAACACCAGAAAGGAACGTCACAGGTAAATTTGGCGCTCAACGTGAAGGCATCGATGATGTAAAAGGATAAATTGTAACTGTAATATCGTGTGAAAAAACGTGTGTTTTGTGCCGTGTGAAGTCATGATGAAATTGTCGAGCGTTACAAAGTCTGATAACACATAGATGTAAGGCATGTGATCGATTTTGCAGAGATATCAAGGTATGAGTAGGAGAATTTCGAGAAGCCAGAGCAAGAAGAAAATGGATAAATTGAGTTGTTGTGATGATAAAGATAAGCCCTTGGACGAAATATTTCAGTGCAGGAAATGCGAGGCGTATTTCCATTTAGAGTGTGCAAATTTGCCAATATCCAGAGAATTTCTTCCTGATGGTGACTTAGTTTGTAAAAATTGCAAATCGGATAGTGCTACTTTAAATATGGAGGTACTTTGTGACTGGTTAAGGAGAATTGAAGAAGGAAGGAAAGAAGATCAGAATGAAATGATAAAGAGGTTTGAGAAAATGGAAGAAGGAAGGCTAGAAGATAAGAATGAATTGAGGAAGACCATTGAAGAAGGAAGGAACGAAGATCAGAATGAAATGATAAAGAGGTTTGAGAAAATGGAAGAAGGAAGGCTAGAAGATGAGAATGAATTGAGGAAGATGATAGAAGAAGGAAGGAAAGAGGATAAAAAGGAACTGATGAAGATTATTGAAGACGGAAGAAACGAAACTAAAGTAGCTTTCAGGAACTTAGAGGAGGTATTTAGGAATGATAAGGAGGAAATGATGACGAGAATGGAAGCAGACCGAGAAGAATTGATGAAGAAGATTGAGGATGAGCGGAAAGATGATAAAAATGAAATGATGAAAGTAATAGAAGACAGAAGACAAGAAAACAAAGAAGAATTGGAAGCTGTGCGATGTGATTTGTTAAAACAAATTGACGAAGGGAGAGATGCTCTAAATAAGATAGAAGAAGTCTGGGAAGTAGACAGACGAAAAGTAATGAATGAATTGGACACCGTAAGTACAAGGATAGAATCCGTCGTGGATCAGCAAAGTACTTCAAGGAATTTGTGTATGCAGGACAGTGAGAAGATGAATAAAGAAATTAACCAGAAGTTCTATTTTATGGAGGAATTCCTTTTAGGGAAGTTGGAGAGATTACATTTAGAATCTGTGCAAGGAAATCCAGGAATGACTGCTGGAAATACTGACAGATCTGTGGAAAATGTTCGATGGGTGAGAGATGATAATGATCCTTTGTTTTCCGGTATATCTTCAACAGAATCTGTATCTTCTGCTGAATTGTTGACTAAAAGGAACCGTAAGAGGAGGAGACGTATCCAAAGTACAAAAGGGATACCCAGAGAAGATATTGATAAATCTCCTGATGTCTCTCATAGTCCATCTCACACTGGACATTTTTTTAGAATGTCGGATATTAACTCTCTGAGCAAATTTACCGGAGAAATAAATTCCATATCAGCGGAGTGTTATTTGGAAGAACTGAAAACGTCCATGGAGATAATGAAAATGCCTATGCACTATAGATCAAAGGTGCTTCCTTCTGTAATGGAAGGGAAAGCTAAAGCCTGGTTTATTGCCAACGAGAGAAGGTGGAAGTATTTTGAACAGTTTTGTGCCGCGTTTAAAAAACAGTATGCCTCTGCAGAAGCGAAGCAGAGAGAGATCCAGATTTTAAGAAACAGAAGATATTCCAAATCCTCAGGTCTTTCTATGGAGGATTATTGTTGGGACATCTACGGGTCATACTGTAACTTGGTCGAACGTGTGGACCAAGCAGAAGTGTTAAGTTTAGTTATTCATCAGCTCCCATACAGAATACGGCAGCTAGTATTAACAAGGGATCCTCGAAACATTGACCAGTTGACCAACTTCTTGGGGAAGTACGAAGCCTCAGAACAGATAGATGGGTGGAGAGGCGACGGAAACAAAGCAGAAGAAAGGAGACCTAACCAACCTCGAGTTCGCAGAGTACAGATGACAATTTCTACTAATAATCCTGGAGGATCCCGCAGCGCAGAGAGCGGAAATGGGAAGGAACCAATCACCAGAGAAGGACAGCGATTCCCGGGTGGAAGGTGGAAGAATAGAAACTGGACAAGTAACAGACTTTATAGAAGGACTACGCCATACACAAATAGTTAGAGAGGAGATCAAAGAGCTCCAGAACGAAAAGAGTGTGAAATACAGACGGAAGAGCTACCTTCCAGTAATCTTAGAGTTACAGCGTCGCCATGGGAAATTAATTGCAATGAAGTTCTGGGTTTAGCTCAGCGCCCGTTGTAAGCGGTACTCTTACGCTTGCAATGAAGGGCATGCAAGTACAAGAAAGCGACGAAAGTGAAGACCCATTCCTAACAGAACATCCGTTAGAAGTATTGTACTTGAATATCGAAGCCACTCCTCTAAATTATTTAAAAATTAGAAAGACGATAATGGAAGAAGATAGGGATAATGTGAAGAAACCTGAAATTTTAGTTGAGGTATTAGGATTCCAAATAAAGTGCACTCTGGACACGGGTAGCGAATGCACCCTTATGAATTATAATATTTGGCTTCAAGTACGAGAGCGATTACCTGGTCTTAAATTGCAGAAGTGTCCAGATTAAAAGATTTTGCTGGAAAAGAAAGATCACGGATAGCTGGTTGTAGGCGAATAAAATTTGAAATTGGCGGTTTTATATTTGAAGATTTGGTATATGTGGTCAAGTGCTTAGAAGCTGACTTATTATTTGGTTATCCTTTCCTTCGAAGATACAAAGCCACGCTTCCACTTCAGATTCACGAACGCGCTCACCAGAGGATGCCGGAAGATGCACATCGCCTCTTCTTCACCTTGGCATATCCGAACTGACTGCAACACCGCCATCTGGTTATGCTGACCTGGAGGCGCGAGCACATCGAAATACAGAGCGATGTACAAATTTCTGATGTCTTCACCTTCACCCGGCACCCGGCTTTATGCCTGCATCGAACACCTTTCCTTAAGATACCTGTTTGAATACGGGTAGCACTCGTAAATAAGTCCAACGGTGTTCGTACCGTTGGCCGTTCTTAGAGAGAGATCACCCCCAGCGAGGATCAACACCTTCAGGGTGTTCCAATTCAAATTCTCGGCGGCCGTGTGCAAGGGTGTCTTAGAATTGTCGTCGGGCGTGTTCACCAATTCCAGAAACTCGCCGTACTGCAGCATGCATCGCACCATGATCGGAAATTCCTGGCTTGCAGCTTCGTGCAGCAAAGTTCTTCCGTAAGGTCCCTTGGCTTTTGGGTTCGCACCGGCATCGAGCAGAGAGATTGCGGCCCTCAGAGACCTATTCCTCACCGCGACGAAAGTTGGAGAAAGTCCCGTTTGAGGACTGGAAAAGTTGACATCGGAACCATGTTCAATGAAGAAATCAACAATATCTGCATATCTGAAAAGAAAGATATATACAGGGTACGTCAGAAGCAGTGGCGACTCGTGTTTTTTTCGGAGTGTAGGAAGAAGTTATGGTTAACAGAGGACGGCTTGAAAAATGCGTTCAATTACATTCACACGTATTGCTTTACTATCCATTGCATTTAGAATATTATCTGCAGGCCCATGCTCAAGGGGCATTGCTCCTCACCTTGAACTATTAAATATTTAAACATGAACCTATAAAAACAGATGAAAATAACATTGACGATATTTCAGATTTTGCCAGAATTTAGATTTTCTTCCCACCCCCTGTCGTCGTGTGGATTGACGATAATAAAAATGCTAGTTAAACTCTTGAATTATGGTAAATGCTTCTAAATTGTGCTAGGATTTATAATATTTTCGGGTAACTGTAATTCTGCACTTACTTTTCCAGAGTTTGAAACTTGTGTTACATCATTTTTAACAGTTATGTAATAGTGTAAATTTCCCCCTCAAATTGTTTAAAATGGTGCAACAAACGACATGTTCAACATAGTAGAACTTATAAATATTTGATAAAATTGTTTACCACTAACTTTCTACCGATTTCCTACCATAAAATCTCCTTAACTAAATCTGGCAGGATGAAGAAAAGATAAGAGGACGAATCGTGGCATGGTTGTAAAAAAACTTTCCACTGGATCGGCATCCTCCCTGGTGAAGTAGAAATTAGATTTGGACATAATTTTATTTTTATTTCCTGAAAACATATTCGTTTGAATTTGATTTCACTCTCCCTAGGACTGGCGTTTGCAGATTATGCTAGATTTTACCATTATGCCAAAAGCAAGATGAAACTGTACTTGGTTTAGTAGCTACCATTTTGCTGAGGTTGGCATCGCTGATGAGGAAACTCTTGATGGTTCCTCGGCCCTCGCCGATCTTCGCATACTTCTCCCCACCTCCCTTAATTGCCCCTTCCACTCCTCACCCATCTGTCTGAAGTATGACCGCCGACGTTCCTCAGCAAGCGGCAGCAAGACTTGGAGCATCGTCTTTAGGCTGCTGCTGGAGCGAGCGAGAGCAGTCAACTGTTGACAGTAGCTAACCTAGACAATTGTTTGTACATTTCGCTCATAATTTTATAATGCGCGTTAAACTCCTAAAAAGTAGAGAACTGGAAGCAAGTATAAATGAACTGTAGGAAGTTCCTCACTTCCTACATGGTGAGAAGCAACTAGACATTGAAAATTTGCTGTAGTTGTTGTAATATTTAAGAAATCTCAATGAAATTTTCTGTACATGTCGAATAGGATTACATATGTGCCAACTCAAAATTCCAAGCATCCACCAGCTTCCTCCAACGAACGGGGTGTAATCCACGGTTTTTATTCTGAACATCCCGAATCCATGCCTCCAATTGTTCCACAGTGTGGGGATTTGTCTTGTACACGTCTTCCTTTGCCCATTCCCACAGTAAAAAGTCACAGGGCGTGAGGTCTGGACATTTGGCAGGCCATTCGAGATGTTCTCGTCGCCCCAGCCAACGTCCCGGAAAATTGTCGTCCAACCAGGCCCGTACGGTGCGTGAAAAGTGTGGCGGCGCACCGTCTTGCAGGAAAACAAGCTCTTTATTGATGCCCAGCGAGATACGATACGCCAAACATGCCTTTGCAACATTGATTGATTGATTTGATTGATTTAGTTTATTTTACTTCGCGTTTTGTGCCTCTTCGCTAATTTGCGAAGATGGGGATGAGTGATGAAATGATGAAATTGATGAATGGACATTCACAAACAACCAAGCCCGACCGGGATTCGAATCCGGGACCCTTGGCGTCGCAGCGCGATGTGCTAACCACTCGGCCACATTATCGGGCGCCTTTTCAACATTGTCGGACAGCGTTCGGCATGGTGTCGTACAGAAAATATAGACCTGCGACCCTATCGGCTATCATATTGTGAAATTCGTTTGTACATAATGTAATCCTATTCCATAATGTACATGTACAGAAAGTTTCATTGAGATTGCTTAAATATAAAAAAACTACAGCAAATTGTCACCCTACATATTAAGCTTATACTTGACAAATGTAATGGAAAGAGTGTGCTTAATATTTGTCAGATTAGTGCTCATTGTCGCTTACTGCGTTTAAATCTGAACTAAATACATGAGCAGTTTAGGGTCAGAAATGAATAACCTTTGGTTTGTGCGATTTAGTATATTTTTTATATGTGTTTCAAGTGTTTGTTATTGATATATTTAGTAGGGATAACTATATCTGTCATAATAGTGTTGTATTGACTCTGCAAGTTTTACGGATTAAGTGATAGTACAGCCACAGGCTAAACTTTGACCATGAATAAAGAATTTATAATATAGTATTACAGAGGGACTGTACTAGCCTTCATTCATTTATTGTTGTTGCAGGCAAAAGACACAACTATTTTTATCACATGTTTCAGTTATATAGGCAAAAATGTAAAAATCGCTAACATAACTTTTTTAAATGCTCTTGCTAAAGTACGTACCTTGTGCACTATTAAAAAAAACGTCCTTTTCACTTCTTCTTGCCTTAAGATCCATCCTATTTACCTTATTATTTTCATTACCTAGCCTTAATCTTTGATTTTCAATCTTCATCCCACGACTTTCATCATCAGATTCCTCCAATATACTTCCCGGATGACAATTGCATCGTTTTCCTCTCAACTTATCTTCCAATGCTAGGATTTCCTTAGTACATGCATCTATTTGAGCCTGAGACTGAGATTCTTTAATATCTAAGTGAATGTACAATTCTTTAACTTCTGGGGTGTACGGGGTTCCTTCCACGCAGGGGCCCAACAGTCAACCTCACTTCCACGTAGTACACCCTGGACTGTAGACTAACGAGGCTCTGGCGACTGGCACTATGGCCAGTATAATTTTGTGTGTGTTGTCCTGTTTTTGTCCTTGTGTGTGCTGAGTGCCCGTTTACAGCCTCAGCTTTTAATAGAAGTCAGAAGATTTTAAGATTTTTAGTTCTGCAACGTTAGATAGTGATAAGGGGCTGGCCCTTGTATAATGTGACGGGTGCAAAATAGCCTAAGTGCTGTATACAAAATTTCAGAAGTTTCCCTTCTGTCTTTCCCGAATTGCTCAAACTTAAACTGTGATTATTCTCTTAGATTATTCAATTCACCTTTCATTTCATCCGATGCTTGTTTGTTGGCGAGAAAAATTATTCTATCTTAACCTCCAGTTCTTCTCTTATCTCTTCCTTATTTCGTGAACACATTTTATAAATTCTTGGCGGTTCTGGTCTATCTCCTTCTCCAAAATTTCGTGACTCAACGGAATTTCTGGTTTAATTTCTTTCATGAAAGACGCGATCATGTCCAGTGTGACATCTGATTGTTCCTTCTCCATTTAACTCAATATTCAGAAATCACAAAATTACATAAAATCTCAATAAGTTTCATCTATTCGCTCTAAAGTTGCGAGAAGAATAAGCTGAGATTGAGTCTCATAATTTTCTTTAACGGTCCCCAACAAGGTTGCTTCGAACTCTGCAAAAAGTTTAAGTTCAAAACGCTATCATTTCCAAACTCAGCTACAACACCAATACCTGAAATCAGATCTTTCTTAAACAATTGAAGTCTTGCAGATACCGTTGTGCGCAGTAGTAAATATCGCTCTCAGGCCTTGTTTATCGTCACAACGCGAACAGATCATCAAAAAATAAATGAATTGTGCTCTGATATCAGTCAACGAGCATATGTAAAGATTTTATTACAATAATATTAATAAATATCCTAAATGTTAGTTACTCTCATAGCAATAGGTCTTATTTTGACATTATGACCATGAATAATAAGAGTAAAAAGAATCCAGCGTAAGTAGATAACCTATAAAATTGGTTATAAAATATGACTGTAGTGGTCTATATTGTAAATTTTAATATTTCAATATGTCATCAAGTTTATTAAAATTGTATTTCTATACTTTTAATATGAATGTTTTTGATATCAACTGAATAATACACAATATTAGACAACCTATGAATGTTATACAATTCCGAGAATAAATTGTGCTTCTACATAATATTCAAAATTTATTTCAATATACGTATTGTGTAAATATACTAACCACTCTCTTGGTTAAGTGATATTCAAATTGTCCAAGATTTGACAACTTTATATCTTTGCTGATCAATATTGAAAATAATAAGTATGAATAAAACATTAAAATGCTGACCATGGCAAAATTCATGATATACCGTATAAAAAATATACACTAAACACGTAATGTTTCCACCTTCTAACAGGATCTTCTTCAGACGAAGATTCACAATATAATTTATTATTTATATTTCCATCTATTTAAACTATCGCTTGGATTAGCCAAAAATTCACCGTTTTTATAGTTTATCAAGTTTACTTTAGGTGTTGCCAGATGTAACGGGAAGTGTAAATGAAATTATTTTACAAAGCATGAAAAATGGCACATACCACACATGTACGGACATGCCGTCGGTAATTTTCAGTTTGATTAGGTGGATTATCTCGGCATCTATGGCAGTGAAAAAAAGAAATGTTCATTTCTACTGATAGTCAATCGGATGAAGCGTATTTAAGGAGGAACTAAGAAAATCGTTGTTTTTAGAAATTAAGACAGTGCATTGGTAACACTGCTGATGTTTCAGTGCCACAGAAGGTGTGTTTCGAAACTGTATACATCATGCAATTACTGAAGACAATAAAAAAGATACTTGGAAATTTTCATGAAAATAGTGTTACTTACATGCACCTGGCAACCATGCGATGCATCAGGAATTTATCACAATGAACTATTCTCATTAATATTGACCGCAATTACATATTCGGATGAAGAAACAAACTTATCGCAGCTAATTACGCGGCGTTGCCCGGGAATTTATTTATCCCAATCTTCTATTAAACAGGAAAATAATGAATTCTAATTATAGTGTAAAATTAACTTGTAGAGTGTCACTATTCATCTTAGCAACCCCAAAAACTGTGGTAATTTCGCACCTTTCATGTCCCCTTCCCACCCCCACCAACAGGGGTGCCAGAGGTGTCTTACCCCCACGGTATTTCTTTCCAGATTGTAATTGATATGTATACCAAGTTTGGTTGAAATCGCTCCAGGCGTTCGAGAGTTATGCCGAAACAAACATACATACATCCATTTTCATATATATACTAGCAGATTGCCCGGCGTTGTCCGGGTATTTATTTATCCCAATCTTCTATTAGACAGGAAAACAATGAATTCTAACTATAGTGTAACATAAACTTGGGAGTCAAACGGCATTGAGAGTGTCACTAATCATCTTAGCGACCCCGAAAACTATGGATTCCACACTAATATCGGTTGTTTTCGATTATTTTTACATGTCATCCCCTTCCCACCCCCACCCCTAGGGGTGTCAGGGGTATCTTGGAGTTGAACGGCATTGGGAGTGACACTATTTATCTTAGGGAGCCCGAAGACTATGGATTCCACACTAATATCGGATGTTTTCAATTATTTTTGCATGTCATCCCCTTTCAACCCCCTACCCTAGGGGGCAAGGCATGTCTTATCCTCACAGTATTTCTTTCGAGATTGCAAGTGATATGTGTACCAAGTTTGGTTGAAATCGCTCCAGGTGTTCGAGAGTTATGCTGGAACAAACACACATACAGACATACATCCATTTTTATAATAATAATAATTATTATTGTCATTCTTATTTCTACTAATCAAGTTTTATCAGTGGCTTGCCCCCTCTACAAATATTTCTGGCGACGCCTGTGCTGAGGGATGAGCCCCCACGAAATAAAATCCTGGTTACCGGTCTGGTTCAGAGGATTCTGGTTGGGGAACCTGATGGTAAGAGACCTGTAGGAAGGCCAAGACAAAGATAAAGGGATAACATTGAGATGGAGCTAAAGGAAATAGGAAATCTGTAAGGATGGAAAAGATTGGATTGATCTTCCCCAGGATAGGGACAAATGGAAGGCTTGTGTTGCTGCAGACATAAACCTTCAAGTTTAAGTAGTGTAGAGAGAGTTAGTTAGTTAGTCTTGGATGATATTTTTTATGGGCTTGAAAACTTTTTGATTCTGTCCCCCAAAGTTAAGCTCGAACTTCGAATTTGCCCCCCAAAGTTAGATCCCATGTTACGCGTATGGTTCAATGTCCAAAATTTCTACAGATTCTTTCAGTTCAACAACTTGTTCAGCTGTTATCATCTGATACGGGGTTATTCCTGAGTAAACAAACGGATTAATCGATCGCTACAACGTGCCATAACTGATTTCCGGTTTTACATGAGCAAATGTTCATTACTTGCCGTTTGCAAATAGGCCTGCCTACCTTTAGGCAAATACCTTTCCAAGAACAGCTTGCGAAATTGTTCACAAGTACACCTGTAGATGGCAGCAGCGGCGAGCAACTAATATGGTATTGTGGTGCTATCTAACGGATATTACCTCCACTATGTACTGATGTACAGTGGATGCATTAATATGATTAGGCAGATCCTAATGCTATTTTCATTCCTTAACTTTGACGTACCGTAAAACATTTGAAAAAGACTTTGACATGTTTGTAGCATGTTTTTGACAATTGTCAGTGTGTTTGTGAATATTTTTGCTGCTTTGTTGTGTGTGTACCAAGCGTACAATCATGCATCCAACTCTGAAAGATAAAAACGGTATCATGCGCAAAACGGGCGGGAAGAAATAAATTAGGGTATGTCAAAGTGACGTTTGGGGTGACTTTGACACCGTAACACTTTTGTGGATATTCCTCATCTCCACTGGCGCGGTGTCAAAGTAACCTCTCTACAACATGTGAAAACACTTAGGACCCATTGTAAAATGGATGAATCAGATTTGCAAGAATTTTTTTTAACCATTTATTGAATAATCCGAAAACTAAACAAACGTTACATCGTGACAAAGCTACTGGTAGGATTTTCATTAAACAAAGTGAACACAAATCAATATAGGTATAAGTTTGATAAACTATAAAGCAAAGTATATACCGGTACATATACGTATGTTTATGATTCACAAAAACGAAAACTGTTGCTAGGGACCTATAGCTACCGGTTACGTTGCTTAAAAAAAGAAGAACAAAACACAATTATGTTGGTGACAACTATGGTACAAACTCCTGATCAGATCCGGAGTCTTCCAAATTTCCAATGTGGGAATCGTCATCACAATTTGGGCAAGTGTAAAATGGATCTATAGTACTGCCTTCATTGTATATTCCGCAGATCCATTTTGCACATTGAACACATTTGATCCAGTCAGCAGTTCCTCTGTAATGTATCCATTTCAACCCGCAGATTCCACACACTGTTCACACGTGTGCGAAGATTTTTCTCTTGAGCTTTCCGTTTCTTCTTATGTTTCGTTTCCGTTTCTTCATGGATACCGCTGTTTGCTGCCCTTTCTTCTGTCGTGTTCCTGCTACAGCTCTTGATGTTCCTGGTTCTTCACTGGTATTACATCTGGATCATCCAAAGGTTCCTCCTAAATCCTGTTCTTTTCTCCATGATCATCTTCCATAACACCCATCTGCTTTCCAGGCTGTACAGGTAGGCTACCCTCTTGCCTATTTTCCTTTCAGTAGTACCGGTAGTTTTGTCTTTGTTGAAACCACAGTTTTTTGCCAACAGTTCTATCAGGCTTTCATCGAGTCTCCGTCCTACATCTACGGATGTTGATCCATCTCGTACCGGTAATCCATCAGGAAGTCTTTTCAGGACTTGTGTGGGATCTACTGGGTGTAATCCTGTTGCCCTAAACCCTGATCTCAGATTCTGACTGACAGTATAGTGCATAGAGACCCAAATTCGTTGCAGGAGTGTAGGGAAGTGTTCTTTAGGAATAGACCCAGAATACCGAGATTCGTTTTTCCACTGATCTAAAATGGATCTCCACTTCTTCTTCATGGGGCCAAACACGGCTACATCCAACGGTTGGATAAGATGAGTGGCATTGGCAGGAAATGGTGTCACGTAGATGCTATTCTCTTTCGCAGCCTTGATAACAGCAGGAGAAAAGTGGCGCCAGGTTGTCTCTCAACAGCACAAATTTTTCAGTCTCATTGTGACGGGTTTCCTGGATATGCGGAAGCAGTAGCTTAAAATACCAGGTCTCGAAGAGGTTAATATGAAACCATCCGCTGGGGCTGTTCGCATACACAGTCCCATCCAATTTTCATACAAGTTTCCAGATTTATAAACGACCATGGGAGGTAAGAGAATGCTGGTTGCACTACCACATACCATTAGACTAATAGACTGACGAGAATGATTTTCACTCTCTCCACTCTCTTACAGTTACGAGGAACAATAACCTTTTTCACCCCCGGGTCATCTGTAATGTTGGTCTCATCGTAATTGTAAATGTTAGCAGCACTTGACTCTTCTAACACTTCCGACACATGATGAAAAAACCTCAGGATATCTTCTCGGGACACAGCCGCCCTTGCTGTTTTAATGTTTGACGCAATTCTCTTCGACAAATTGTTTCTCTTAATAAATCCTTATACAAAATCAGGCCCTGGCATGTTTTCTTTGAACTTCTTCACAGTAACACCTTTTTTGTCAAGGTATTTTTTCACAACTTGTTTGGTGAGCGGAAATCCCCATTCAACGACGATTGATAAACTTTCTGCAATAACACGCTCTTCTTCAGGACTTAACACTGTTTGTCCACCATGAGGCTTGTTACACTTTCCAAGGGACTTGTTCAGAAGAGTACTGCGTGGGATTTTGAAAATTCCGGAGGCCCGCTTCTTGCTCATGCCATTTTGAATGGCTTCCAGTGCCAGCTCCAACGTCTCTGGTGTATAATTGGCATACCCCCTTGGCCCAGGGGTCCGATGATACGTTCTCGGCATTCTTAATCACAAATGACCTGTAATAAGATTGAAAAACAATATTATACTGCTATACATTCATATTTGACATACATATCTTAGCAACAAACAAAACAAAACATTAGTGTCAAAGTCACCCCGTTTTACGGTAGGTGAAGAAAATGGAATGCAACGGGGACCCGTGCCCAGGATTTTTTAGGGGGTGGGGGATCCAGAGAAGATCCGAAATGGTGTTGGATTTATTCATTTAGGTTATTTTACGCCGTCTTTCTGCCAATTTTGGTTAATTGCGACGATGAGGATGAGTGATCATATGATGAAAATTATGAAGGAATAATTACAAGCAACACCCACATCCATGCAAGGATTCGAACCCGGAACCTCTGGAGTCGTGACGCGCCATGCTAACCACTCCGCCACGGTGGTCGGCCAAATGCTGTAGGAGTATTAGATGTGACCACCAATGATATGGAAGTATTGCAGCTAAAGCTAACCGTACAATTGTAGAGTTGCAATATTATAATCCAAAGTAAAGGGAAAAATCAATTGACCGATAACTCCCCTCCCCCAACCCCACCCCGACTTGACAATCAGCAATTTTGTCGCTTACAGAGAAAGGCTGTCACACGGCGTACAGCTTGATGCTTATTGTCTACATTCAGTTCTCGGAAGTATTCAAATAGTATTGTCTTCTGCAAAGTAACAATGTTCTCAAATTTCCTTTAATTTTCTTATGACCACTGAACACCTATGGTAATTCCACGTTTAAACAATAATATATAGGGTAAGGACGGGGCAAACGGACATCCCCTAAGAAAAATACGAATATTTTCGGTTTGAAGTTAGCAACAGTGCAGTAGTTGGAGTTGTGTACGAACCTGAACGTTTGCGAGCAGTTGTGTTGAGCATTGGAAGAAATCGTAAAGAAGAAACGCGAATCCAGCATAAAAATCTAACCAGGTAAGCAGAAAATGTACGTGCAAAACCTTGAATACTAAAAAAATGTGTTGCGAACACAAGGATTGCATAGGTTACTATGGTCCCGCCGAACTTGTGATTTGAAGTGTAGTGAAGGCAGTGATTCCTTTATATACACACGTGTTGACAACATTGTGCTGCCATCTGGTGGACTTTTTCGGAATGTGAAAGGCTACAAGTGGGCAGATGGGCAGATTGCCGTTGGTGCAAACGGACATAGATGAATTGTTTTGCATTTAACTATTGGTAGGTACTTTTTGATTGAGATACTAATGTATATTTGACTCAGTAATGAAAATGGCAAGTGTGAATTGTATAGAATGCATTTTGTACCCTTCAAATGTTTGTGTTTCTAATACAATGTGCCGTTGTTACAGGATGGTGAGACATCGAGAACGAACAATGCTGTAAATGGGTTTAATGCTTATGGAGTATATCCCGTTATACGACGCACGCTTTTAGAAGCGATATCGGGCGGGGCCACGCAGAGGGTGTGCGTGGCGATCAACCAATGGCAGGACTGCAACGTTGTACAGTTAGGAGACTGCGGCGCGGAAGTTAAAAGCCGTGTTCTGTATTTTTCTTGCGCGCAAGAAGTTTTCATAAAATTCGCCACATTAAGGTTTATCATAAGATGGGGAAATACATTTTGAACCTAACTGTCCAAGTCCCATGAATTTCCGTCGCCTACAGCCGGAGTAATCGCTCCTTGAAGAAACAAGGGAAACATCACTTTTCATTTCCTTCCGCCTGTTTTTTTCGTTGCCACCGTGTTGACGCAGCTGAGTTGTGTCTAGGGAAAACGGTGGGTGTTAAATTCGCCTTAATATAAACAATGACCCTTCATTGTTCTGGGCGTTCTTGAACATTTAAAGTCTGAGTCAGTTTGAGTTCAGCGTTTTCGTAGCAAGGCTGATGTAAAATTATTCGCTTATCGTTCACTCGTGCGCCACGAAGAACAGTTTATGAAAATATTAAATACAGCCCTTTCGTGCAATAGTGTGTGTTCCGTGAATTCTTTTTATTTTAAATAATGTAACTCACAAAACCTAGCACCAGTAGTACAGGCACCAAGGGTGCAAAATCTAATCATTTACCTCCAGGAGAGTGACTCGGAAATGAGTGAAATGAGTGACACGGAGACCGAGGAAGACGACGAGAGCGGTGATGAATAAATACCTTCAAGCTTCTTTCAGGTATGGGTTTCTCGTATATGCTACAGTGATATGATATAATCCTGTGTAGAAATATTCACTATATTATTTCACTGTACTCATTCTTACTGTGTGTGCATTATCAAAATAATGGACACATCGCGATTTTTCTGCCCTTCCCTTGCGCTAACAGTTAGTTTGGCAACAGCGCAGTAGCACTGGCTGGGTATTGGCCGAACTCATGTTCTTTTTAAAAGCGTGCGGCGTATAATCCACAACGACTGCCTGGGCATGTCTTTGTTCCTGCAACCGCCCATGTTCAAGATGAGCGATCATCAGAGCCTACAACAAGAGAAGAGGAAGTGTCATCTCGTGGAAGTTTTGAGGAGCAAAACCCTTTGCCATCAACTTCTGGGACCTGCAGCAGGAAACGCAAAACTGGGCAATCACATGCATTGAAGGATCCTTCCTTCATCGCTTGCCTCAAGTACAAAAAAACTGAAAGCTGCATCAAAAAATCAAACAAGTTTAAACGCGCCACAAGTGATGAGTGCCGTTAATGCAAAGATGTGTACAACCAGGGTCAAAATTGGGTGCAGTGCTTAGAGTGTTCTCTCTGGTTCCATGTAAAATGTGTTGCAAAGGGAAATGACCCATATTATGTGTGTTGTTATTGTGAGAGTAATGATAGTTCATAAACCATCACGTGTCTATCTGCCCCGATCAAATGTCCGTCTGCCCCGAATGTGCGGGGTAAACGGACACAGCCGCATCCGGGTATCGATCAGACTATGTTGAGACAGATGTTCATTTGCTTGCATGCTATGTGCTATCATGTATTAACTGAATGTTCACACCTTTTATTCCAATATTTAATTTTCATTCTTCAATAAAATGTTTCACAGTTATTTTGAAAATTGTGCTTAGGGTGTCCGTTTGCCCCGTCCTTACCCTATGTATACATTACATTATACGTGATATCGATGATTATTAAAATAATGGATGCATAAATGTGAGTTAACCATAAAAATTAGATATTTTTGCATCACGACTGCAATTCTAAAAAAAAAGTCGGGACAGAGATTAAAAGGAATGAGCTGCATCATCCAACATATATAAAATCCCAATCCCACCACTCACTCGCTCACTCACTCACCCATTCACCCACTCACTGACATAAATGTTCTCCATGAAGGAAGCCCCGGAGGCAAAAAATGCCCGGTTACGTACGAACCCCCATGAAATTGTCCCAAAAGACCGAGAAAATAAAAAATCTATCAGCCCTTTTTTATTCATTTATTTTGGACCTAACAGCTTTTATGCCGTTTATTTGTCCATTGCACGTCCCTAGCAACGTCCGATTACAAGGGGGGGGAATCCTACATTGTTTCTCACAGATCAATAACACACAAATGAAGTAAGAAAACTATTCCAAGTTTGAAAACATGCTTCAGACAAGAGTGACATCTACATAAGAGATTGCATGAACAGTTATAAATTTACTACTCAATACGAAAATAGCTTTTGTTCTAAGAAATGTTTAGAGATGTATAAATACTTTTGTGTTTGCCATGTTTGTTGTTGGCCATGTAAACTGACATTGCTAGGAAACTAAATAAAGGTTATATTATTCCGAAAATCTACGCTAAGAACTTTCGTATATCAAGATATGATCGAGATGATTTATTAAAGAGGCAAGATAGGAATTTGAGGAGAATGATTAAAAACATTTACCTAATTGTATTGCTTTCATAATTAGGTGTCATGTTATTGAATTCGTTTTCATAAAGCATCCAACTAACTATTTTAAAATGGAGCATTTACTAAGTTTGTTTTTAAGAAAAATTCAATAATATTTTGAGCATTTTTAGAGTATGAACGCACGTTAACACATAACGTTGCGTTCTAAAATTCTCAAATTAGTGTACGTACTCACTTGCTTCCCTTCTGTCAATAGTGGATGCGGAAATTTCAAAGTCATTACGAGCATCTCTAACATGCGAGTGCAAAAGACATGGCCAAAGGCAACGTCGAAAGTGCGCGAGTTAATGGTCATAAAAACTAAAATTACTCAATATTGCTAACATCTGGAGCCCATTTGTCTCTACAACAAACTCATTCATCGAAATTCTTGCAAAAACTAAAAAAGTCGTCAGTGCTATTTTCGTAATTTTTTATGGATTCATATTGAAATATTTCATAGAATCGAGGGGTTTGGCATGTCCCCCCCCTTTCCTGGGTACGGACTTTTTACCATCTTGCAAGATACAGTAACAATTCGTGAAAAATAAAATCAGTATAATCAAGCAGCCAAATAGTGGATGCTCGGAAAATATATTTGTGTGAGGAGCTTCACTTCAGCATGCAGATTTTGTGTTTTGTTACAGTTGATGGTGTTGATAATAATAATGATAAAACGTTATCTTTGCTCAAAACATATAAAAATATGTTATTCCTGTCGAAACCTTCAGCAATGAATGGCAGCGAAATGGCAAAATGTTCTGGCACAATGCTTCGATTCTGGTGTAGATATTGTCGACTGTTTCCTTTCCATTTTTTTTTTTCAATTCTTGAACCTTGACATGTCTTTCCTCTGACCCCCTTGTGATTGCGTCGAGATCAAGAGCAAGTTCATTTTTCTACTACAGACTTAGTAACAGTGTTCACTTTAGTGAAAGAAGTTTGCCCTTGCACGTTGTCATTGTGCCAAACTGTTGTGTTGGTGCCGTATCTGTGTGATTAACACGAACACATAACTCAATGAAGTTTGACTGACGTGTTTGGTTCACCATGGAATTGTGTGTATGTTTTTCGATAGAAATGAAAGGACATATCCCATTAACAGTTTTAAGCACGCGGTAATTTATGCTATTGTTTTTGTGTAATTTACGATCTATTTGTGCTACAGATTTCGATTTACTTCTATATTTTTTTTTACTTTCAAAATCTTTGAGTGACGTCAGACTGTTGAAGTGCACAGTCCCGCCTTGTATATATTAATCTTGTTGCTGACGTCACGTTATTAGTTTTATATAGTTTTCTGGCAACGTTTAGAGTTATATAAAGAATGTCTTAATTGCAAGATTCACTCTGTAATTTTGTGCTATTAATGAGTTTTTTGTGAATTTTGTTATTATGTATTAATGTTTTTACACGCTTTTGCGTATATAATTTCCATTCTGATACTAGTCGTCTGTGGCGAAAAAGAAGAGTATAAATACTGGACAGTCAGACAGATTCTGAACAATTTTTCATTTGCTCTTTGAAGTGTATAGATGTCTAATGTGCTTTGTTTAGATTCTCCTTGGTGCTCGTTGGGGTGTGGTTTGTGTGGGGGACCTGTGTAGGGTGCAATACACCTTACGGCCTGGTACCCTGGTATTGTTGAGGAGTATGTGGTTGCTTATTTACCATTTTGAGTGATTATTTTATCTCAATGTTGATTTTTGTTATGTGCATGGTCCCGAGATTCGTTGGTGCTCGTTGGGGCGAGGTTCGTGTGGAGGACTAGTGTGGGGTGCAATACACCCTAGGACCCTCTCGATTGTACACAACTCATTTTTGCCCTGGCACTTGTTGAGGGTCTCTGTGCGGACGAATTTATGTGATTTCTTATTGTCTGGGCTCGAACCCTCAACGCTTGTTGAGACAGTTGTCCCTGGGTGATATATTTGTGTATTTTTATTTTGTCAGTGCCATTGTATGTTCTTTTTGACTGACAGGGCAGATTGAATTGGTTTATTGTTTTGTATAGTTTTGCCCTTGTACACTTACGTACATTTTGCTTTTTAAAAAATAACTTCGTATTCGAAAATAAAGAAATAGGTTCCTGTATCTATATTTCAAAAGTTAGTTCTGAGTTTCATTGACAGCAAATCTTAATATTTTCCCGTACTCTGAGAGGTGTCATTTGTATACCATCATGGAATCTCATGCTGTTCATGTATCAATAGGCCTATATTGATATTACTGCTAGTAATATTCTATTGTTGAACCTGGCACGACCGTGTCAACCTCACGTTGCGTAAAACAAAGTGATTGACAATAGCAATGGGCAACTCACCTAGTTATAATTATGCCACCGGTAGTGCAGTCCTTTGGGAGGATTCAAGGGCGGACGAAATATTATGTCTTGGGCCTTGTCTCAGTGGTTTGATTTTTCTCTCTCTCCCTCTCTCTCTCTCTCTATATATATATTTTGTCTGTTTCTCTTTATATGCTTCCCTCTCTGTATCCTTGTCTCTTGCTCTTTGTCTACCTATCCTTCATATCCTCTAATTTCCTGCCTTCGTCTTTTCTCCAGTTCTTTCTTTCTATTTTCATTTCCATCTTTTCTATCTACGTTTATCAACTTGTCTTGTATTTGTACCTTCTTTATTTCTTTCTCTGTCTCTTTTTTATTCGCTCTCTAGTTCCTTCTATTGATATCTCTCTCTCCCTTTCTTTTTTAATTGTCTCTTCTTCATTCTACTTACCGTTTTTTCTCTCTCTCTCTTCATCTCTCCATGTCCCTGTACAACTTAGGGAAAGCCAAATACGTATAAAATTTTATCCGGATTTCAAATACAGTAAAACTACTCAATAACGGACAGGCCTGGGGGAAAAATAAATGTCAGTTATTAAGAAGTCTCCGCTATTCAGAAAAAAGTGTAGGATGTTACACAATAGGATAAGCATATTACAGTACGTACTTTACGAACATAAGATAACCACAAAGAATACGGTCTACTGTCTGCACTCTTAATAATAAATACGTTTGGTGTATCATGAAACAATGCGCGCTATAGTTCGAAATACTGGCCATTGTTGTGTCAAATTCCAGGAATTGCGACCGTTTTCTTTCAGGCTGTCCGTTATTAAGAAGTTTTATTTCCGTTGGGGCGGTAGTTTTCAGTGTCCGCGTCCATTATTAAGAAATCCGTTATTGAAAAGTAATATTGCCATTGAACCCCACGTACGTATTTCTGCCGGGGAATTAAAAAATGTCCGTAATTTAGAGGTGTCCGCTATTCAGAGGTATCCGTTAGGAGAAGTTTTACTGTATTCGGATTCTGATATCATTCACCGACCAGATAATTTGAAAACTATTTTCTCTGAATAAACCATATCCGTATTTAATTATGAAAATTATTATAAATATGTTAGCTGTGTAATCAGAAGAAATATGACGGTATTTTCATTTATTTTTTTTAAATGTATTCGTGGAGGTAGCAGAGCATATTTCCCTTAATTCGCACACGACAGAACCCCCACATACGCTTTCTGATTTATTTATTTGGTTTATTTTGCTTTGCTTTTCTGCCACATTTGGCTAATTGGGAAGATGAGGATGATGAAATTAATGAAGGGACGCTCACAAAGAATATACATATTCCAAGCCGGATTTGAACCCAGGACCACTCCGCTACGGAAATCAGCAAAATACGCTTTGTGTTTTCATCTAAATGAAAGAATGTATACCATCCTCCCAATACAAAAAAACCACAAAAATACAAAAAATACAAAAAAAAAAGTTTAATCAGCTTCTAGCCTTTTCAAATTTTTCGACAGTATTTGGTGAACTGTGCCATAACGTAGCAAGGGCAAGCAACTCTCTCAAGCATTTAAAGGAGGGAAAAGGTACAAGGGCAAGAGCTATTGTCATTCACGCTCCAAGTTTTTTTCTCTTTCCACACCTTCCCGAATGGCTTAAACTGTCCAATTCTCTTCTGACACCAAGTTCTTATTTCTTTTTTTCCGCTGTCACAATCTGAGTCAAGGTTTCGACTGTGTGATTCAACGTGACGACCTCATGAGAAATTGACTGAGGAAAATCGTTGGGTTAAAGTGTTACTTGCACTCGAAACACGTGATTAGTGTTTTTGTGCATGTGGGACAAGTGGTCCATTCTTGGAACACGAATTAGAAATGCGTGGAGCTATTGTTTCAACTCACTAGAGACACTGTACGCAGGCACGTATCAAGAAATACATTTCGGGGTGGGGGGTGGGGGGCCCGAACCAAGTATCACAAAAATAATAAAATGATTAAATTAAAATAATTATATTACATCAAATTAATAACATTAATGAATATGTAAATTAATTTTGTATTGTTATGAATAGGTAGAAGACGGCATAAGAATAGATATATAACAGCATCTATTCATTACCTAGTTTACATGCACTTTTGATCGCCAAAATTTGCATAAATACAACTGTCCTGGCTAGGAAATTAATGTCAAATAGATAAAGAATTGAATATTTATCGAATACAAAAAAAAGTAGACGGAAAGTGAAGTTCGTGTTGATATTTCCCTTCAAAACAATATAATCCTTACCTTCCAATAAGCTTCGTGGAAATAAATAATCCTCGATTAAGCAACAAACCCTTGAAAAATGTATTTTTATTTTTTAATTTGAGTACTTGATAAGACTTTCGGGCTTCAGTTGGAACAATAATTTTTAGTAGTCGTTCGTTTTGTATACCGGGTGGGGCACCTCGAGGGGCCCAGTGGACAGAGCATGTCTGGTTTCTAGTCGCCATCTTGAAGTCCACCATCTTGGATTCAGCTCACGTTCTTGAAATGGGAAGGGGTCATGTGATACACGATTTCAGGCTAGAATTGACTCAGAAACACGAAACAGAAGTTGTTTTCTACATAACTTCATTCTGAAGAAAGTTAGTATTCACCGAAGTAGGATTGTCAGCAATGTAATGGCAGGTTGTTACCCTTGTTCCAAGTGAACCAGCGTGTCACATGTCGCATAGATATGTTGCTGCTGAGTGGTGGCCTCAGCGTGAGTGTGGGCGTCCGCAATGCCCAGCATCCACATTTGCCACAGACATCACAAGAAGACGTGGACCACATTCAGGGAGACCACCTCGAATAAGAAACGAGAAGTGCCATTGATACACAAACGACAAGTAGAATGCGGGTCACAAAAGTATCATACGTATTCGGGGTTCCGACAATTATTGGAAAGTCAACTGTCCCGAACGAAGTTACATGTTTTGAAATGGCAGCGAGCCCGCATCCGTCATAGCAGTACTGGACAGTGTGAACGTTGTTTTGTTCAACATTATTACAATGTCAATCCGTATCTCGGTCCTTATTTGTACTTGCATCATGTAACGCAGGTCCGTTCCATTTCAAAACATGTCCCGGGTTTGAATCCCGGTGTCCATTCATCAATTTCGTCATATCATCACTCATCCCCATCTTCGCAAATTAGCCAAAAGTTGCACAAAAACCGAAGTAAAATAAAGCAAATCAACAACAACAAATCAACCCGCGAGGAGGGAACGTGGACGTGGCAAACAGCTGCTTCCATTGTTCGTCTGCAGCACTCTTAAAAGCTCGTTGCTATTCCAGTGCCAAGTGTTCGATTTCATCATGAAAGGTAAAACTGTACGCAGCGAATGCACAGACTTAATATTTAACGTTGTTGAATTTTTTGACAAGGAAGCAAGAGAAGGAATTAAGTTAAAAATTGTGCAGCGACTGCAGTAATAATAAGAATACGGCGGAAGAAATAGAAAAATTCTTAAGTACGAAGCAAGGCAGTAAGTGACTACAGTTATTATTTGGTTTGTATATTCATTAGTCTCTTCATTTTAGCTTCATTACGTCAGTCGGTCATCAGAAATAAACAACTGCTAGTTGCTACATAGATTGGAACTGATTTTCTGCATGTGGTAGTCGGATCGGCTTCTTTGTTTGATGTATGCAAATGTAGTATCTTTATTCAATGTTATGAACGGAGCGAGGGAGGAAGATTTTACTAAATATTTTGCAAATTGACAATAATATAAATTTTGTACATGGGTATTGTTTTGAGTGATTTTGTCAGGTATCTAGAGACACTCTTCTCGTGATCGACGGAAAAATCATTGAGTTATTTCAAATTTATAAAAAAATAATATTTTAAATTTTTTCGTGGAATGTAATTCTGCCATAGCCTCATTGTCAGTGAAAGTTGGTCATAACTTGGGTTGTGAGTACATTTAGCATCATTATGTACGCAAAAAACTAGTGTGAGTATTTGAGAGGGGGAGATACCAGTGGCGTGCCCAAGGGGGAGGGGGTTGGTGGTGGGAGGCCATATTGCCCCTTTGGCCCAATATTCATAAAAGAGAGCGTCAAGGGCAGGAAGGTATGGCAAGATGAGTACTGACTACTCAAAAAAGTAAACGTACCCCTCCTTTGGAAAATCCTGGGCACGCCTCTGGATGATAACACTTCATCTGGACGCGAGGCTGAAGTTCATACCCATAGAGCCACCACAATCCGTCTATCAATCAGTTGAATTTCACCAACATAAATACTTGGAGACGTATCAATAGGGAAATTGAATTTTCACGATGCGCGAAATCGCGAAATGTGAAAAAAAGATGCAATTTTGAACATTCTGCACGTAACTACACCCCCAATGATGAAATATGCATGAGTTTTATTCGCGAAGTAATGCGAAATATGTGCTTTTCCACGAAATGAACGCTTTTTCGCGAAATAACCGTGAAATATCATCAACTTAAGTAGAAAACACGCAAAAACCGGCAATCGAGGTTGTGCGCGCAAACTGTCGATTTGTAACGAAACGTTTGCCTAAAGTTTCATACCACTTGCAGCTGAAGAACGTTTTATCTTCGATCACATCAGGAAGACGCTGCAAATTGGGATTTCCCATGCACATAATCTCAGTTCGAAAACTTCGCTCCCTATCACTTCCTTTCTTCCCCCGAATATGCAATTTAGAAATGAAGTGATTTTGTGTTAATGTTTTATTTTTGGTTCGACAGCTAAGTACTTGTGTATGTGTACAGTATATAAAAATGAAGTAGTTTATCAATTTATAGCTCTTTTGCATGTTGTTTCCTTTCATGATGAAAAAGTGTGTGCCAATTTTTTATTTTTTTTCACCGCTGGTATATACCGCTGATCTATCATTTTATTTACCACTCTCCTCAGTTTTTATTTACCATAAATTTGTCTCCCTACATATCGATTAAGTTGGAATTTTAAGTCCACTTTATGCACACATAGGCTAATCGGGACTGGACCTACAGTTTAAAGTGGGATCCGAACCACTATGTCCCTGCACCGGGTATCGAACCCGGGGCCCCTTGAATACAAGGCAACGACGTTACCACTACACTTTTGGTGAGGTCCATTTGGAGGTGTAGAATATCTTACTATCGTGTTGTAGAAATGCTTGATTTGAAACTGAGGAACTGTGTACAAGACTAGAAAAAGTGTTTAATGCCGTGCACAAACGATTGTATAATCACATAATAAGGCATGAAACACATGACCTGCATAACCTTAAAACATGTTGTGTGCATACATACAATGAACAAGTGAAATTACGGCAAAAAAGAGCGAAATACATAGAAAGAAATTCAATCTGTAAAACAAAGATATACGTGACTAAATAATAAATCCTTTTCGTTGCTGAACTTTCCCCTCTCTTGTAATTCGTGCTGAAGATTAAACCGGATTGCCATCATCGGGAACAACAGCTAGTTTCAAAACTCTCGATTGGCGTAATATCCCATAAACATGTTGCAGGTATTTTGAACAATGGAGGCAGATAGCTCTTTTTATTTTGTGCAGAATTTCCCACGTCTTCTACGACCTGTTCCAAGCCCGCAAGATCATCGCTCTGGGTTTTTCCCACCGTGATCATTTTGCTTCTTTCTTCTTTTCGGACCTGCAAGTTCACTTTCAGGCTTCGCGGGAGTTTCCGAAACCACGAATTCTGACGCTCGAGTCGGAAGACGGCTGACTTCTGTGTAAAGCTAATTGTACGAAGATCCTGCTGGTTATATTTTCTTGTTGTTAGGTTTCCATCTTGCTGTTTTTGTAACTCAATGTTGGCGCATTCGCCTTAGTAGCGCTACAATTCGCTCTAGCGGTCGAGTTGAAGTTGTAGCTATACTTTCCACCTACACGTTGTAGCAACTAATGCGTCATTTCTTTAACACTACACATGATATTTCAGTTATGTCTTTTTTGTACATTTGTGTACATATGAAGATATGACATACTCGAATTTCAACACAATATATCCATTGTTACTACAGAGCGCATTTTTTTGTTTTTCGTCACAGCATAATGGGCAAGGTTGACATGTTTAAAACAGAAGTGCTTGAAACAACTTGTTAAACGTTTAAAACACATGCGTATATTTTTTTTGCATGTGTTAAAACACTTTTATAATTGAATGGTATAAGTATGAAACAGTTTTGTTCCACACTTAATGTACATTTTTGTTAATGTGAACGCATGTTGTTATGCATTCACAATAAAATATGATATTTCGGAAAACAGAGTAGCTATAAGAGGAATAGAATGGGGCCTGGCAACTGTGTAATAGTTGAACCTTCTCGAACAGCGTACATACAAGATTTACAAGTAACATAACTGGAAGCAAAAATATTTTTTTAATGATTAACTTATTTCTTATCAACCATTATTCTTGGGAAATAAGTTTTATTTGCATTGTGTTTTAAGAATTTTTTTAGGCTATGTCTAAGACATGTTTTTATTTCAGATTAAAACACCGTTTAAAACATTTAAACCATGTTTAGAACATTTAAACCACGTTTAAAACAAGAAAAACTGTTTTAATTCTTTCTTTACAAAAAAAAAATTGCCAACCCTGATAATGGAGTAAATCTTAACAAATGTGCTATAGCTCTTCAACAACCGATTATTGCTGATATGTTGCACTTTTACATGTAATAAAGAGAACAAAAGAACGTATTCAGAACATTCGTCAATTAGAAGTCCAGGAGGAAACGCCCAATATTCAAACCGAAAATTACGATGTTTGAAAATGTTGCATAATTTCCGTATTTCTTTTTCAAAATTGGGGAACGGGCATTAAATATCCTCAAAAGCTCGTCGAAAAGAAGCTAACACGTGGTAGAGTTTCTCGTCCGTCGGTCCAACTGTACCTTGCAAAAAAGTGCTGTATAAAAAAGCTAATTGAGGCACAGTAGTATCGGAATACGATAAGGCCGGTCGCTATTTAATATTCGCAATTCATTTGCACGTACTTATAACTAATTTGCACGGGTTTTAATTAATTCGCATGTACTTAGAATTCATTTGCACGTACTTAGAATACTTTACATTTATGTATTTGCATGTTTATAACTTTTTATAAATATGTAATTATTTATTTTATGAAAAATATGTATATAGAAGGTAATTAGAGGTACTAAATGCTATGCATATGTTTTTATATTCATTACTGCAAAGTATGTAATGTATAAAATGTTAATATTAATGTTTATAATATTGAAAATAAGTTTTCTATGGTTTATGAACCGCTATGAAAGGTGGTAATGGTACGAAAGAAGATGGTCCTGGTACTCGAACCCGCGATATGTAACGTTATTAATTAGTACTATGTAATAATGTTATATGGTATGAAACACGATGGTCTCAGACGACAGACAGAATACGGTCTCCGAATCTCGACTCGGCGGTGAAGGTAGACGAGAAAGGAATTTGGGGAAGTGCGGTGATGCCAGACAGAGAGAATGAATTAATATTCCGCGCAGGTAGAGGAGAAAGGAATTTAGGGAGTGTGCGTTCAAGGTCAAATGACGTCAGAACAAAGGAAAAACCTGATTGACCAATCAGAGAACGCGTCGGTAGGTTTTCAGAACTGGTTTTTTCAAGGTTAACCAGTACGCAAGAACAGGGGAAAGCTATGCAATACTGTAGGGCAGGGGAGGGATTGAACCAGACAACAAAGGATGTCTGGAATGCACAGCAATGGTCAAATTTTTTGAAGCTATGCGTCGCTTGTAGAACCGGTTTCAGCCGCCAATTAATATTCCGCTCAGGGTTGCCCCAAGGCACAGGACGCTTTAGCGTGGGTTTGGGGCTAGAACGTTTGCATGTCAGAACAGGTTTTTGTCTAAGTAAGCCAAGTTTGCCCAGAACACAAGAAAAAAGAATTTTTGGATACCGAATTAGATTGGAGCGAGAACTTTAATTTGAACAAGGAGAACGAAGCGTAAGGGTTTATTATCTGTACTAGGAAGAAGGGAGACCTATCAGGGACGGGGCCTACAGTTTTCAGCATTTGCTTTTATTACGGGGTAACGAACCTAGGACCTTTTGATTATTGATTTAGGGAGTAAATTTATGTTACTGTGTGCTATTTAACATAACATTGAGTTTATTTTTTTTACCAAACTTTGACTTTATGTCAAATCTTTTACAAGTTTTTATGTATTTTTATTCAAATAACACAATTTTATCTATTCAGGCAACATTTTTTATTAAATGTTGGACTCGCAAAGACATTTTTTCAACTTTTTAACTTATTATTTTACAATTTTATGTTAATTTTTTTACCAAAATAACACTATTTGTACTATTCATGCAACATTTTTTATTAAATTTTGCACTCACAAAGACATTTTTCAACTTTTAACTTATTATTTTACAACTTTATGTAAATTTTTTACCAAAATAACACTATTTGTACTATTCAAGCAACATTTTTTATTAAATTTTGCACTCACAAAGACATTTTTCAAATTTTAACTTATTATTTTACAACTTTATATTAATTTTTTACCAAAATAACACTATTTGTACTAATCAGGCAACATTTTTTATTAAATTTTGGACTCACAAAGACATTTTTTCAACTTTTAACTTATTATTTTACAACTTTATATTAATTTTTTACCAAAATAACACTATTTGTACTAATCAGGCAACATTTTTTATTAAATTTTGGACTCACAAAGACATTTTTTCAACTTTTAACTTATTATTTTACAACTTTATGTTAATTTTTTACCAAAATAACACTATTTGTACTAATCAGGCAACATTTTTTATTAAATTTTGGACTCACAAAGACATTTTTTCAACTTTTAACTTATTATTTTACAACTTTATGTTAATTTTTACCAAAATAACACTATTTGTACTATTCAGGCAACATTTTTTATTAAATTTTGTATTTACAAAGAGATTTTTTCAACTTCTATCTGTTTATTTCACAAGTTTAGGCTTATTATTACCAAAATAATACAATTCAATCTGTTCAGGAAAGACTTTTAGTCGCATTTTCGACACACAAAGTGTGTGTTCTCAACTTCTATCTGTTTATTTCACAAGTTTAGGCTTATTATTACTCAAATAACACAATTCTATCTGTTCAGGAAAGATTTTTAGTTACATTTTCGACACACAAAGTGTGTGTTCTCAACTTTTATTTGTTTATTTTACAAGTTTAGCCTAATATTTACTCAAATAACACGATTTGAACGTGTTTTTTATTACATTTTGGACACACACACACACACACAAACATTCACAGACACACACACACACCCACACACACACACACACATCCACACACACACACACTCACACAGAGAGAGAAAGAGAGAGAGAGAGAGAGAGAGATTTTTTAGGTTTAGTTTAGGTTTCTTTCCACTCAAATAACACAATTTAGATGTGTTTTGAATTATATTTTGGATGCAAAAGTATGTTTTGACAAGTTCTACCCTTTTATTTTACAAGTTTAGGCTTATTATTACTCAAATAACACAATTTAATCCAGTCAGGAAGGATTTGTTATTATATTTTGGATGCACAAAGAGATGTTTTCAACTTTTTTACTGATTTTTTGCAGGGTATGTATTAATTTGTATTTATTTTGTTTCGTATCATATATACATTTACAAATTTTTAATTTAGAGTTTAGTATTTATTTAATTTTTTTTCAAAAACACTAAAGAAAAAGTACTTTTAGCTAAAAAGTAAGCAACAGAATATATTATTTTTATTATTATTATTATTATTAGGGTTTACTGATTTCCACTATGCTATTTTTGGTTCTGTATTTCTATATGTATTTATTTAGGTCAGGTTACGCCTGCTACGTAGGAAAGTTTGTTTATTTTAGAGTTTGCTGAGTATTTTGTTACTTTTATACTAGGTAAAGTTTTCTAAATATATCAGGTAGGGCTCCATCCATATACTTTTGTTTTTGCTGTTTGGAGATGATGCGATCAGCATCACTCTCCATCTGCTTTTTATTTTATGTACCCAATATTATTTTGAGGCTTAGTGAATTCTAGAGCCTATTTATGCAGGAGAGAGGGCTTGAAATTTTTGATCTCGGATAACCCACAACTATTTGTCAGAGTATTTTAAAGGATATTTGATATTTATTATGTGCCACTAGAATGTCAAAGCTTGCTTAATTTTTATGTCTGTAACGCTGTTATTGTATTTCTAGCTAAGCCTTACTGGATAAAGTACACGAAATGTTTATCATTTCGACTATTTACCTTAATACGAGGCCAAATTTTTAGTGTAACGAAAATTATTGTGTGTCTATAAAGACTGAAATTCTTTTACCGACGGGTCCACAACTGGACGCTTACCAACATTGTTTTTTTTCTTTTTTAAATATAACCATTTATCAATATATTGACAATTCACAGGACAAGACGAAGTTCACACATTCGGGTTTAAGAAGACTAGAGAGTTAGTTAGTTATACATTAAATAAGCATAATATTTGGATTGTAAGTAGAGAATATAACAAATGTACAAAGCATTGTGCGAAAACGATGTCAACTTTGCATTATAAGCAGAAAATTAAACCAGTTTGCCTTAGAAATACATTTTAAGAATAGCACAAAATACCATGCGTAATAGAAAATTAAAAAAACTTTCTGATGCATAAAAGTACTGACTAGTACTGAATGAATCAATTACTGTAAAATATTATTCTCTGATTCAAGTAATTTAACTGTAAACATTATCTTTTGTGTGTAAAATATAATTGTTAGTTGAACTGATAAGTACAAATATTAACTTTATACGCCTTCATACACTCTAAATAACATAACTTTGATATATAAATTAGTAACAATTTGTTAAAATTAAGTTAAACTGTAGAATTGTTTTCTTAAATAAATATAAAGTAGTAAAAATACTAAACAAATAATTCCTTCTTTTCCTATTTAAAGGATGCCAAACAGTGTAAACCAGTTGTTAGTGGCTAAATAACATAAAATTTGAAGGCAGTAACAATATTTTTAAAAATACTGTTTTTTACCTAACTTTGTGAATTGAATACTAGTACATTTTGTCAAATTATAAATAAAATATATATATTTCTTTGGTATTTGTACTAAAGTGAAGAAAATGTTACTAAAACTTGGCTAGTACAGTAATTCTAAGAGTTTTAGCTTTATTTGTCCGTAACTGGATATAATTTAACTTGTTAATCTCGCCAAACACAATCTTTACCTCAATTTTGGAAGCTAGCTGAACTTGAGCGTTTCGAATTACATATAGTGAAGGCCTCTATAGTGGAAAAATACACCCAGTCTGTAAAAATTTGGAAATGTTGTCTTCTTCTCTGTCGAACCAGACCGAAAGTGTTCTCAAGTATTTCAATATATTTCTTAACATAACTAACTTTTCAAGAAAAGAATACCTTGTGCCCAGATAGCTTAGTTGGTATAGCGTTAGGCTTTTAACCTATCTGTCCAGGGTTCGAGTCCCTGTCTGGACGATAACAATTTTTAAATTTTGTCATCGGATCTTTTGCAGAATGGATATAAAATATGTTTAAAGTCTAACAGATTATTATTTATCTTAAAATTTTGCAAATAACCTTTTAAGTTTCTCAAATATCAGCATCTTTACTAACAGTACAGCATAACCAGGATTATTATAAAAGAAAAGTTCTGGTGGTAGAACCTACACCTACTGTAATATCTCTGTGGTATTAACTTACATGCAGCCCATAACGTTTGGGATTGTTTCTCCTCCGTTACATTTCCTGGCCATTTACCCTTAGCGTCGCGATTAGCCTCAGAAGCAAAAAAAAGCGAAATCTTATATTTGTTCTTTTTATATCTCTGAAACCACCTATACTATAGAACTACATTTAATGAATTTTGCAGTCTTCCTGTTTGATCTGTTAAATAATCCAGTCAATAAAAATATACTTGCATAGAAAAATATGTTTTTCAGATACTTTAATCGGGGAATCTGCTTTTGCGTACTTCCTCAGAAATATACACAATCATAGTTCTTTATAAATTTAGCACCTGATATAGAATAAGTCGAAGTCTAGTTAGAGTTGGCCTGTAAGTGCTTCTGGTACATGAAGTTACTTGAAAAGCAAATATTGTGTGTATAAAAAATAGCATTCTTGTGAAACAGTAAAAAATCAACCTCATTTCCTCGTAGCATTAGCTGTAAATGCTTCTTGCAGGTTAACAAAGCTCTGGCGTGTGGGCCTACGTCACCTACAATCCTTTGTAAGGTTCGTGTTGTCCTATAAATTGTCGATATACATACTAAATCCCTAGTTACAGCCTAAGCTTTTAGTTTCAATCAGAGGATTTCAGTGTTCAGATAGTGATTGTAGCCTAGTGTAATAAACCAAATGGAAATAACCCAAGTGTTGATGCACCCAAAAAAAACCAGTTATACTTCAAAATACCTTGAAAAAAGCTATAAGGCTAAATTATTCTTCTAGCATAGAAAAAAAGTTTAGCAAGTGGACCTATGGTTCATATAGTCAGTCGTGTGTGTGAACTTCGTCTTGTCCTGTGAATTGTCGATATATTGATAAATGGTTATATTTAAAAAAGAAAAAAAACAATGTTGGTAAGCGTCCAGTTGTGGACCCCTCGGTAAAAGAATTTCAGTCTTTATAGACGCACAATAATTTTCGTTACACTAAAAATTTGGCCTCGTATTAAGGTAAATAGTCGAAATGATAAACATTTCGTGTACTTTATCCAGTAAGGCTTAGCTAGAAATACAATAACAGCGTTACAGACATAAAAATTAAGCAAGCTTTGACATTCTAGTGGCACATAATAAATATCAAATATCCTTTAAAATACTCTGACAAATAGTTGTGGGTTATCCGAGATCAAAAATTTCAAGCCCTCTCTCCTGCATAAATAGGCTCTAGAATTCACTAAGCCTCAAAATAATATTGGGTACATAAAATAAAAAGCAGATGGAGAGTGTTGAGTGTCAGTTTCCAGAAAGCCCCGCACTACATTGGCTAACTGGCTGAACTCCACCCTGGCCCGAATTATCCTAAATGCGTCGGTTCCCGCACGGTGTCTGGTTAAGTAACAGACGCACAAAGACGATATATACATACATTTAATGTCTATAATACACATATACGAAGGACTATACAATAACTAAACAATATACACGAAGGACTGTCTGTTTTGCTGTAGGATGTCTCTACAGCGCACTTGTGACCGCGCGCGTGTGACACGGTTCTTCTCACGATGACTCTCTGATGACGACTGTTCTTTTCTCGTGGCAACGCCCAAGCTAAGAGCCTGGCTCACTTCTCGGGACGTTCCCGAATTTACCACCTCTCGGGACGTTCCCGAATTTACTTGTGGGTGTGTAAGTTCCCGAAATCAAGTATGCGGGAGGTTCCGCAGTTTCTTACTCCCACACACTTCACATGAATAACTCACACATATACACAAAAATGGAAAACAAGATAAAAAACACTAATTATATGCATTGTTCACCGAACACACTCCCCCCCGTTGAAATATTAATTTCAACCACAATCAATAATTTCAATGTAGTACACTTATGTCTCCTTAGAATAGGGGAGAGGAGCAAGTTTCACAATTGGACGTCTGTATTGCCCATCAGCTGTTCGCACTGTCACTGATCGTACTAACTTGGCTGGTCCTGGATGAACTTTCACTACTCTTCCTAGCTTCCATTGCTGTGGAGGGGTAGCTTCTTTCAACAACACCAGATCTCCTATCTGTAGATTTTCCTTCTTCTCCATCCACTTGGGCCGCTGCTGGAGTCTGGACAAGTACTCTGTTGCCCACCGTTTCCAAAAATGTTGCGTCATTTTTTGGATCAAATGCCACTTAGACAAACAATTCGACGTGGATGTTGTAAAGTCTGCTTGAGGTACAGCCAGTAACGAATCACCGGTTAAGAAGTGTCCTGGCGTGAGTGCCGTTAGGTCATTTGGATCACTACTCAACTCCGTTAATGGCCTCGAGTTAAGACACGCCTCTATTTGTGTCAATAACGTGATGAATTGCTCATAAGTGAGTAATGTTGAGCCCATAACTCTTTTCAAGTGATATTTCACTGCCTTCACTGAAATTTCCCATACACCACCCCAATGAGCTGCTCCCGGTGGATTGAAATTCCATTGTATGCCTTGCGAGGCCGTAACATCTGACATCGATTGGACGTGCTCTTTTTGTCGCATGAATTGAAGTAGCTTTTTCAATTCTCTGTTTGCCCCTACGAAGTTCGTTCCGCAATCGCTGAAGATCTGGTTAGGTTTACCACGTCTGGCCACAAACCTACGTAATGCAGCAATGAATGTAGGCGTTGATGCATCATTTACCGCTTCCAAGTGAATTGCTTTGGTTGCAAGACACACGAAAAGGGCGACGTATCCTTTGGTGATTTTTGAAGACCTGAGTTGGCAACTCTTTATTGAAAATGGGCCGCAGTAATCTACACCTGTATTTGCAAATACTCGGCCTGGATTGACGCGAGGGGCTGGCAAACTACCCATGAGTTGAGTTGCTGTCAACTGTTTTTCCTTAAAACATTCTTTGCACTTAAACACAATTTTTCGAATTAAGTCCCTCCCTCGTATAATCCAAAAACGTTGCTGTAGGACAGCGAGAAGTAATTGTGGTCCCGCATGCAAATGTTTCAAATGTTCATGTTTCACGATGAGCTCTGTAAGTTTATGTTCACGAGGTAACAGAATGGGATGTTTCTTATCAATTGTCATTTGTGCATTGTGTAAACGTCCACCTACTCTCAGAATTCCCTCCTGGTCCAGGAAAGGAGTCAAATTGAGTAATGGGTTGTTTGAAGGCAAAGGATTCCCTTTTTTCAAATGCTTTATTTCTGTAGGGAATGCTGTAATTTGTGCTTGTTTCACTAACACAAGCAACGTGTGATTAAGTTCGCGTGCTGATAGGGGTCCAAACTGACGTTCATTAGCACTTCGCTTGGTGTTATGCATAAATCTGAAGCACCAAGCCGTTACTCGTTGGAGCTTTGATAAGTTTGAATACTTGTTTACTAATAACTCCTCCACCTCGACCGAAGACTGTAATACGAGAAGACCCTTTTTTCTCTCTCTCTCAACCTCAGCTGTTGCTGCTGCGTTGACCGTGCGTGTAGGATTGAAGGACTGATTACGTAACCACTGTGGGCCGAAGAACCAAATATCACGTTCGAACAGGGTTGAGGGAGAAATTCCTCTTGTCGCCAAATCAGCTGGATTCTCTTCACTGCACACGTGGAACCAATTCTCTGCAGGGAGAACGTCGTGTATTTTAGCAACTCTGTTGGCAATAAATGTACGCCAATTAGAAGGAGAAGAGTTTATCCAACACAAAACTATTGTAGAGTCAGTAAATGCACGGATCTCTGTAATGTTCAAATGAAGAGCTTCCTTTATTGTCTGCAGCAAACGTATGAGTAACACTGCAGCACAAAGTTCGAGTCTCGGGAGAGTCACTTTCTTCAGAGGCGCGACTCTCGTTTTGCTTGCTACAAGATGCACTTCAATACTGCCGTCGCTGTATGTAGAACGTAAATAGGCAGTGGCCGCATAGGCCCGCTCGGAACTGTCACAAAAGCCTATCAGTTCGCACGTTAGCGGTTTTGAAGACACGATGCGCCTAGGCACCTTAACATCCTGCAACTTATGCAACTCCGCCCGAAAACTTCGCCATGCAATTTCTAGTTCTGGTGGAAGTACATCGTCCCAGTCAAGTTTAACTTGCCAAAGTGTTTGCATGAATATCTTTGCTTTGACAGTTACTGGAGATATCCACCCTAGGGGGTCAAATATTTTCGCGATGTCTGATAACAAAATCCGCTTGGTCAACTGCTCACGAATTGCGGGTTGCGTCACTGATATCGCGAATTCGTCACTCGCTGGATGCCATTCGATCCCGAGTGCTTTTATATGTTCATTTATGCTCACATCCAATGCAAAGTTCGTTTCTCGCAAATGTACCGGGATTTCATTCAGTACTCGTGTATTGTTCGAGCACCATTTCCGCAATTCGAAACCACCTCTTTGTAGAAGTTCACTTATTTGTTTTTGTAACGCGATAGCTTGCGTTACTGTATCACTGCCAGTCACTAGATTGTCTACAAAAAAGTCTCTCAATGTAATCGCCGCTGCTTCAGGAAAGTCTGCCTCTTCGTCGCGGGCCAGCTGTTGTAAACACCTGGTGGCTAAGAAAGGAGCACTAGCCGTACCAAACGTCAGTCTCTCTAATCTGAAGTCTCGTATCTCTTCTTTCGGTGACTTCCTCCACACAATGCGATGATATTCTGCATCATCTGGGTGTAATTTCACCTGTCGAAACATTTTGACAACGTCCGAAGTAAGGGCTATTTGATACGTACGAAAACGTAGCAACAAAGGCATTATGTCGTCTTGTATCTTAGGGCCTACAAGCAACTTATCGTTGAGGGAAACTCCTGTCGTCGTCTTTGCACTGGCGTCGTACACGATCCGTAAAGCCGTTGTAGAACTGTCCATTTTGATGACACTATGGTGTGGGAGGTAGCAACTGCTTTCTTGGGACACAGGTAATTCTGAATTCGAAATGACGCTCATATGACCCAAGTCTATGTATTCCTGCATACACTCAGCATACTTTTGTTGACGTTGTGGATTCTTGACGAGTTGTCTCTCCATTTGTTTGAGACGCTGCACCGCTAGGGAACGTGAAGCACCCAGAACACCGCTTTGTTCTCGGAAGGGCAATCTCACAACATAACGACCGTCGATGTCACGTGCGTGTGTTTTCCGAAAATGTTGTTCACAAAAGTTTTCTTCTTCGTTGTACAGTTTTACCGATGGCACAGTCTCTATTTCCCAGAAGCGCTGTAGAGTAGCGTCCAGATCACTACATGACGCATGATGTGAAGACACTGCGCGTTTATTGCGCGGAACGTTAATTCTGCCCATAAGAATCCACCCAAGTGAAGTACTTATGGCTGTCGGTGTACCTACTGGACCTGCGACTTTCTCAGGTCTTAAAAGTAAGGGAACAATGTCTGCACCAAATAAAATGTCTATTTTCCCTGGTTTGTTGAAGGACGGGTCGGCAAGATCAAGGTTATGTAGGTGAGTCCACTGTTGATCAAAAGTGAATTGCTGCTTGGGCAAATTATTTGTAATCTTCTTCACAACGATGGCTTTGGTGGTGTACGTTTCGTTGCCCGCTTTTGACCTAAACTGTAGGTCCACCATGGAACGAGAAGTACCGATACCGGTTGCCGAAATACCGGATATGGCAACACTGATGTGTTTCTTTCGAAGGCCTAATTGCTGACTACAGTCTTCCGTGACAAATGTACACTCGGAGCCCGTATCTAAGAGTGCACGAAAATGCCGAACGTTGTTATGTCTATCCCTCACGCCCACGGTGGCTGTAGACAAGAGAACTTCCTGCAACGGAATGGCTTTCTTCTTGCTGGCGATGTGGGACGTTACTTGCCGCGTAGAACTGGGATTTTCACTAGGAGAGAAGTGAAGGGATGTGTGGTGCTTTCTAAAGCACACCATACACGTGCGCGAAGTACACTTTCCGACGTTACAATTCGATTGCAAACAGTTGTAGCACAGATTGTTGCTTTTCACAAAATAGTACCGTTCTTTCACCGACATTTGTTGATACTTCTGACAAGTATGCAACCTGTGGTGTCCGCGGCATTTAGGACACACAGTTTCAGCACCTGTGTGATACGAATTCACATTCTTCTTTACTTGACGATCAGTAGACCTGGGAGGGGGTTTGTTGGACATTGGGAGGCTGGAGGTCACCGTAGACGCTGCAAGAGCTCTGGCACGCACATCCAGGAACGTAGTCAGGTCCTCGAACTTAGGCACTTCTGCATTCTTCAGGGAAAGTTCCCACTGTTGCCTAGATTCTGCATCCAACTTGTCGGTGGTGTGAAAGACTAAAATTGCATCCCAAGCCTCTACAGGGATGTCCAAAACCTTCAGCACACGCACACACTCAGAAGTGACGTCAATGAGCTTGCGTAACCCTGTAGCCGAGCGTGATGGCACACAAGGTTGATTAACCAAGCGATTAATCGTGCTGTTCACTATCTCTCTTTTGTTTTGGTACCGCGAAACTAGCAGATTCCACGCCTCCTCGTAGTTTGCATCCGTTATTGCGATGGACTGGATTAATAATGACGGTTCACCCTTTAATGCCGAATTCAAGTACTGCAACTTCTGAGCGCCACTGAGGTGTTTGTTGTCATGAACCGATGCCACAAATAAGTCCCGAAATGACAACCATTGATGAATGTCACCACTGAATTCTGGTAATGTTAGTTTTGGTAACCGAACGTCACTTTTCGCATCACTGTTCACCGCGACCGCGACAACGGGAGAAACGGCTTCCTTCTGTTTTTGGTACAGGGAGCCCAACAAGAACTCTAATCGGTCTTGCACCGCACTCAGTTCATCGTAGTACTCAGAGAACAATTTTTCTTCGCACTGTTTAGCGAGATTCACAAGTAATGCACTACAGTCTGCACTTAGTTGAAGGACCTTGTCTATGTAGACTTGAAGTGTAGCACCTTCCAGCGTTGGTGAAGCTGACTTGTTTTCAATCCGAGTAACTTCCCGCTTGAGGACTGTCTTTGACGCCTGTAACTGCTCCATGTTGACTCGTCGTACAAGAGACGCTAAACGCATATGGCGGACCGAGGGTGTGGCACGTTGACTCTTCTTCTGGCTCGTTGATTTCCCGACGACAAACTACCGGAATACGGCACGAATACTACAATTGCGACGCATCCGGCCCGGAGGACCATTTGTTGAGTGTCAGTTTCCAGAAAGCCCCGCACTACATTGGCTAACTGGCTGAACTCCACCCTGGCCCGAATTATCCTAAATGCGTCGGTTCCCGCACGGTGTCTGGTTAAGTAACAGACGCACAAAGACGATATATACATACATTTAATGTCTATAATACACATATACGAAGGACTATACAATAACTAAACAATATACACGAAGGACTGTCTGTTTTGCTGTAGGATGTCTCTACAGCGCACTTGTGACCGCGCGCGTGTGACACGGTTCTTCTCACGATGACTCTCTGATGACGACTGTTCTTTTCTCGTGGCAACGCCCAAGCTAAGAGCCTGGCTCACTTCTCGGGACGTTCCCGAATTTACCACCTCTCGGGACGTTCCCGAATTTACTTGTGGGTGTGTAAGTTCCCGAAATCAAGTATGCGGGAGGTTCCGCAGTTTCTTACTCCCACACACTTCACATGAATAACTCACACATATACACAAAAATGGAAAACAAGATAAAAAACACTAATTATATGCATTGTTCACCGAACAGAGAGTGATGCTGATCGCATCATCTCCAAACAGCAAAAACAAAAGTATATGGATGGAGCCCTACCTGATATATTTAGAAAACTTTACCTAGTATAAAAGTAACAAAATACTCAGCAAACTCTAAAATAAACAAACTTTCCTACGTAGCAGGCGTAACCTGACCTAAATAAATACATATAGAAATACAGAACCAAAAATAGCATAGTGGAAATCAGTAAACCCTAATAATAATAATAATAATAAAAATAATATATTCTGTTGCTTACTTTTTAGCTAAAAGTACTTTTTCTTTAGTGTTTTTGAAAAAAAATTAAATAAATACTAAACTCTAAATTAAAAATTTGTAAATGTATATATGATACGAAACAAAATAAATACAAATTAATACATACCCTGCAAAAAATCAGTAAAAAAGTTGAAAACATCTCTTTGTGCATCCAAAATATAATAACAAATCCTTCCTGACTGGATTAAATTGTGTTATTTGAGTAATAATAAGCCTAAACTTGTAAAATAAAAGGGTAGAACTTGTCAAAACATACTTTTGCATCCAAAATATAATTCAAAACACATCTAAATTGTGTTATTTGAGTGGAAAGAAACCTAAACTAAACCTAAAAAATCTCTCTCTCTCTCTCTCTCTCTTTCTCTCTCTGTGTGAGTGTGTGTGTGTGTGGATGTGTGTGTGTGTGTGTGGGTGTGTGTGTGTGTCTGTGAATGTTTGTGTGTGTGTGTGTGTGTCCAAAATGTAATAAAAAACACGTTCAAATCGTGTTATTTGAGTAAATATTAGGCTAAACTTGTAAAATAAACAAATAAAAGTTGAGAACACACACTTTGTGTGTCGAAAATGTAACTAAAAATCTTTCCTGAACAGATAGAATTGTGTTATTTGAGTAATAATAAGCCTAAACTTGTGAAATAAACAGATAGAAGTTGAGAACACACACTTTGTGTGTCGAAAATGCGACTAAAAGTCTTTCCTGAACAGATTGAATTGTATTATTTTGGTAATAATAAGCCTAAACTTGTGAAATAAACAGATAGAAGTTGAAAAAATCTCTTTGTAAATACAAAATTTAATAAAAAATGTTGCCTGAATAGTACAAATAGTGTTATTTTGGTAAAAATTAACATAAAGTTGTAAAATAATAAGTTAAAAGTTGAAAAAATGTCTTTGTGAGTCCAAAATTTAATAAAAAATGTTGCCTGATTAGTACAAATAGTGTTATTTTGGTAAAAAATTAACATAAAGTTGTAAAATAATAAGTTAAAAGTTGAAAAAATGTCTTTGTGAGTCCAAAATTTAATAAAAAATGTTGCCTGATTAGTATAAATAGTGTTATTTTGGTAAAAAATTAATATAAAGTTGTAAAATAATAAGTTAAACGTAGAAAAAAATGTCTTTGTGAGTCCAAAATTTAATAAAAAATGTTGCTTGAATAGTACAAATAGTGTTATTTTGGTAAAAAATTAATATAAAGTTGTAAAATAATAAGTTAAAAGTTGAAAAAATGTTGCCTGAATAGTACAAATAGTGTTATTTTGGTAAAAAATTTAACATAAAATTGTAAAATAATAAGTTAAAAATTGAAAAATGTTTTTTGTGAGTGCAAAATTTAATAAAAAATGTTGCTTGAATAGTACAAATAGTGTTATTTTGGTAAAAAATTAACATAAAGTTGTAAAATAATAAGTTAAAAGATGAAAAATGTCTTTGTGAGTGCAAAATTTAATAAAAAATGTTGCATGAATAGTACAAATAGTGTTATTTTGGTAAAAAAATTAACATAAAATTGTAAAATAATAAGTTAAAAAGTTGAAAAAATGTCTTTGCGAGTCCAACATTTAATAAAAAATGTTGCCTGAATAGATAAAATTGTGTTATTTGAATAAAAATACATAAAAACTTGTAAAAGATTTGACATAAAGTCAAAGTTTGGTAAAAAAAATAAACTCAATGTTATGTTAAATAGCACACAGTAACATAAATTTACTCCCTAAATCAATAATCAAAAGGTCCTAGGTTCGTTACCCCGTAATAAAAGCAAATGCTGAAAACTGTAGGCCCCGTCCCTGATAGGTCTCCTTCTTCCTAGTACAGATAATAAACCCTTACGCTTCGTTCTCCTTGTTCAAATTAAAGTTCTCGCTCCAATCTAATTCGGTATCCAAAAATTCTTTTTTCTTGTGTTCTGGGCAAACTTGGCTTACTTAGACAAAAACCTGTTCTGACATGCAAACGTTCTAGCCCCAAACCCACGCTAAAGCGTCCTGTGCCTTGGGGCAACCCTGAGCGGAATATTAATTGGCGGCTGAAACCGGTTCTACAAGCGACGCATAGCTTCAAAAAATTTGACCATTGCTGTGCATTCCAGACATCCTTTGTTGTCTGGTTCAATCCCTCCCCTGCCCTACAGTATTGCATAGCTTTCCCCTGTTCTTGCGTACTGGTTAACCTTGAAAAAACCAGTTCTGAAAACCTACCGACGCGTTCTCTGATTGGTCAATCAGGTTTTTCCTTTGTTCTGACGTCATTTGACCTTGAACGCACACTCCCTAAATTCCTTTCTCCTCTACCTGCGCGGAATATTAATTCATTCTCTCTGTCTGGCATCACCGCACTTCCCCAAATTCCTTTCTCGTCTACCTTCACCGCCGAGTCGAGATTCGGAGACCGTATTCTGTCTGTCGTCTGAGACCATCGTGTTTCATACCATATAACATTATTACATAGTACTAATTAATAACGTTACATATCGCGGGTTCGAGTACCAGGACCATCTTCTTTCGTACCATTACCACCTTTCATAGCGGTTCATAAACCATAGAAAACTTATTTTCAATATTATAAACATTAATATTAACATTTTATACATTACATACTTTGCAGTAATGAATATAAAAACATATGCATAGCATTTAGTACCTCTAATTACCTTCTATATACATATTTTTCATAAAATAAATAATTACATATTTATAAAAAGTTATAAACATGCAAATACATAAATGTAAAGTATTCTAAGTACGTGCAAATGAATTCTAAGTACATGCGAATTAATTAAAACCCGTGCAAATTAGTTATAAGTACGTGCAAATGAATTGCGAATATTAAATAGCGACCGGCCTTATCGTATTCCGATACTACTAGGCACATATATGAGTGTACGTTCACGAGTTCGTGTTGTTATGTTATACGAGGGTCATATAAAAAGTAATGAGCAACAATATTTTCTAATATGATCATGTTGCATTATTGAAAAACCAAATACACAAATCTTCATCTGCAGTCTTTTGCTTACTTCTCTACAAAATCTCCACATCTTTGTACACATTTTCCCCACCGTTCTGGAAGTTTTAATATAGCCCAGTAGTAGGACACCGTTCCAGCCTGCCGAAGACACTGACTTCTGAAGTTTCTGAATTGCCTCGCATCATAAATCCAAACAGATGTTAATGTAATGGTGCCAGGCCAGGGATGTAGGAGGGGTGTGGAATAACTGTCCATCCCAAATTGTCAATTTCGTCCTATATGAAGCGAGCTGAGCGTGCCCGATCATACTTTTGGAAAACCCCTCGTAGATATATTCAGGGCGTGCCGGTTCAGTGACCGAGCGCGTTAAATTGTTGATTTCTAATCTCGCCACCAAAGTTCCTTGGTTCGAATCCCGGCTTGGACATGGGTGTCCTTTGTGAGTGTTCATCTATTTCTTCTTCATCGATGATCATCATCGCGATTAGAGAAAGTAGTGGAAATGCAACGTTAAATAACAAAAATACGAGTGTTCAGGTTGCACCATATAGCGTTCGAGACATAAACTATTAATTTTGGTGATGGAAAGTTCGGTTTAAGTTTCGTTCGTTGCAAATTGATTATCATTACTGACAAATATTACTTTACACTATTCCTGATTTATTAAGATTTTTCATTTTATAAACTTTAAACAGAGCTGTAGGAAGAGATTTCTGCTCCCAGGAAGAAAATAAATTTTAACGTAACAAATATGGAGGCACTCTGCTACGGACAGATGTCATCCTCTCGATACATACTTCAACAACGCTTCGATCTCGTAAAGGCATCTGTAGCAAAACTGATACTTTTTATCTCAATTACTCGCACTCCTCTACAACAAAAATCTTAACTGTAACAACGATCACCTTCAAATCACGTCATCAAAACGCCAGACACGTATTTCCCAATTATTTCGATTGTCAAAACGGTCCTGAATATCCCCTTAGTCATCAGTAGGTACATATCACATCATCATGAAAAAAATCACATGCAATCAGGGTGTGAAATCATTAAAAAATGGTCGGGAAGGCAAATCTTAATCTACACGCACACATACACACACACACACACACACACACATATATATATATATTTATTTATTATAAAATGTGTATATTTATAATGTTATTAAATATAAAATATACGTAAATATAAAAATACATTATTGTTAATTGCATATGGAAATTAAATTGTTACTTACATACATGTAGGGGGGATGGGGATTACCTCCCCTCTGGGTACTTGTGTCCCCCCTCTGCTTGATAAATTTTATCCATGGGGGAATTTTATATGGCATAAAGTTATTATCTCATGCTGTTCCTAGACAGTCAGTAGAATTTCCCCCACCGGAAATTTCTTAAATACCACACTACTGATATATATATATATATGCGGTAAAGGGCGACAGATGGCGCACATTTTCAGTCAATTTATTTTTTTTATTTTCAATATACTTTACATCATTTTTCAGTTCTTGAGGAATAATAAAAATGTACATTGGCTAAGTTCTGTATCACCATGTAGCGACAATATGCACGCAAAATAATAGTAGCATTTCGCCAAGCCATCTATCCCACCTGCGTGGGTAAAATGACGCAGTGGGAATGCAATCTGAATAGAACAGTTTAGCGCCTCACAACTTCTTGGCTGCTCGTAGTTCCATGTTTTCACTCATCCTCGAGCGTATCACTTATTAGGATAAACTGAATAAGTTCCATGGAACCAGCTTGTGTATTTGATGCATTGTATCCAGTCTGCTGTGGACGTTAACTCTTGGTATGGTTGTAGGCACTCATTCATATTCATTGGTAATAGATTCGTTGCGGCCACAGAACATAAGCGAAGATGAGTTCGATACCGGCTGGAGGCACAAGTGGTTCGGATCCCACTGTAGGTCCAGTCCCAATTAGCCTTCCTCTGCATAACGTGGATGTAAAACCAAAACTCAAGCTCAGTAAGGGAAGGTGAACATGAGCCGGTAGCCTTATATACAGGCAGACTCTGGTTTGTGGAATTGTCGTCTCGCTCCTCGCACTTTCATCTTCTCGTTAATCGATTGATTGATTGATTGATTTGGTGTTTTAAGTCCACTTTATGCACAGTAAGGCTAATCGGGACTGGACCTACAGTTTTAAAGTGGGAACCGAACCACTATGTGCCTCCACCGGGTATCGAACCCAGGTCCCTTTGATTACAAGGCGACGACGCTACCACTGCGCCATCGGGAAGGCCTTTTCTCGTTAATCATACGCTGTGCAGCTTTCTGATGCCCTCCTCCGTCCAAGATGCTCGTTCCGTTGATCTCTGGCGCGTTCTTGGCATATTTCTGTAAAAAAGTGGAAAGAGTATAGACCGAGGTAATGAAATGCGTAGAATATTTGGTTTATGTCTGATAAAACGTTAGTATCAGATCCCGTAGCAGATTACTGATGTTGCTATTTTTTTTTCTAAATAATAAAGGTGCCGCCATCTGTCCTACTCAACATTGCGCCATCTAACCCTACAACGTCGATATGAAAGTTCTTACAAAACCTCACCAGATAGCAACACTAACTTGTATATACAAAACAACTATGGAAGTGCAACATATAAGCTTCCCGAAACTGCGTTTGAAAATTTCTTAATTGCTTCCTACATGAGATAGTCCAGGGGCATTTGTAATCCGGTGGGTTTTTGAATGAAGGTAATATATGACTACCGGTAATACGTTGCTAGTGTGGTACACAATAACGTCCTACCAGGTGTTTTGCCAAAAATTGCGGCAGAAGGCCTGTGTGACATCATAAATCCAACATGGATACAGCTTCATGCACTAACTAAGAAAATCCATTATAACTGCTTTTGGGGAAACAACTATAATTACATGTTTTGTTCAAAAGTGAAAAAGAAACACAATTGATTCTTACAGTTTTTTTTATATCTCGAGCCCTTTTCTGTAAGGATACTATGCATATTTTACACTTTACTTGACAATGTGGCATATAAAGGGGGAAAATTACTGCCTGTGATATTTTGTTGATGCCTACTATTGTGGCGTATTGTCTGTGTGACATTATACATCCAAGATGGCTGCCTCTGCAGGCATTAACAAACAGAAACGACCTTATCTCCTTAACTTCTTTAGGAGTAATTTTGACCATTTGTAAGTTTGTTGGGTTTTTACACGAAGGGAAGACATGTGCATGGAAGATGCTATCATTTGGAGGCATGCAATCATGTACTACTACAGGTGTTTTGCTGGATAATGTGTCAGAGACCATACATGACTTCCCAAATCCAAGATCGCCACCTTGGAGGTTCTGCACATGAAATACTGTCCATAACCTGATTTAGAGTTCGTTTATCAGATTTTTCCAGAGGCATTTTCTGTTAATAAATAACAAGTGAAAAATATTAATTATTATTATTATTATCATTATCATTACTATTATTATAAATATTACAGTAAAGGAGTAATAACATCGCCTGTGAATTCCGGATTGTCTTTTGAAATGTAAGCAGCTCACCTGTCATCAAGATTGAGAGTGGTTGTAACCATTTGGGGAATATCATGTCATCAATATAGTCTCTTTATTCAAATTTCTCGTCACTCTCATCTCACTCTGTCCTGTAAGTCATTGTTTTCACATTTTCCTTCATCTGCACTACAAAGACCCAGTTCAGTACGTCGCAGGAACTGACCCCGGCATATGCATGAACATTTCCTCTTTCCACAACCACATGTCAACTGTAATCTTCTCTGAAGTTCTAGGTAGTGTGAATGATCTTTTTGCCATCCTCATTTTCTTCTTTCTCCATTCAACAGCCTATTGGACTGGGTAGATTTAGATGGTTCTTTTCTGCTTTTATTTCACTCCAATACTTTGAAGTAACTCCTCCTGGTGATAGGTCTGAGGGTCACTTTGGCGGCAGCGTTCACACTATCTATTAATGGTATCCCAGTTTGTGTTTGTACTTGCAAAGGAGGCAAAAAAGTGGTTGTTGAACGGATTTGATGGCGCAGAAGATGATGTGCTTGAATCTCTTGCAAATCTTGGTTCTCCTGGATTCGATGAAGAAGATGACACAATGAAAGAATGAATTGATTTATTTTGCTTCTCGTTTCTTCTACTTCTGGCTAATTTCAAAGATGAACATCAATTATAAGATGAAATAGATGAAAGGACAATCACAAACACATATGGGCAGCACACAACTCAAGTCCCATGGGTCCAGATGCCAGAGCATTGGTTGATTGATTGAGTTGGTTTTATTTAAGTCCACTTTATGCATAGTAAGGCTAATTGGGACTGGACCTACAATTTAAAGTGGGATCTGAACTGCTATATGTGCCTCCACCGGGTAACGAACTCGGGACCTCTTGATTACAAGGCGACGACGATACCACTGTGCCATCGGGGAGGCCCTAGACGTCAGAGCAATGTTAGTCTGCAAGATGCAGTCCAGGGTGTACTTTATGGAAGTGAGGTTGATATTTGGGTATCTCTTACACCCCAAATATGATGACAGGATTTTAAAGATGACAGGATTTTGCATGACACCAAAATCAAATATTTCGGCAAATTACGATGGTATCTGTTCGCGAAAAGGGATGTTCAAGGCTGAAGTCTTGCTCCAACTAAAGTTTCCCTCACACTTTTTATCAGAAGGAGTTATTTCCAAGTATTGGAGTCAAATGAAAGCAGAAAAGGATAATCCAAATCTACCCATCTCAATAGGCTGTTGATGGGAAAAGAGAAAATGAGAATGACAAGATCATTCCTGTCATATTGACACTGCCTAGGTAAACAAAACACAACATATCAGAACAAGAGTGCCTCATTCTGTATCGAACGCTCATTGTGATCGGAGGACAATATCTTGGTAAAGTGTTCAATGTATACAGTAAGAACATGGCACAAAGACGTCAGCGAAGAATCATCGGACGTCTGTAAGCAGGTCAAACACAGATTGAAATCATAGCAGCGTCGACTGTGCCACAGTCATTTCCAGACTTTGGCGACGGTTCCAAGACACAGTAAATGTTAATGGTAGGCCAGAACAAGGTTTTCAACGAGTAGCAACACCACCACAGGGCCAATATCTGGCTTTAACTGCACGACGAAACCGTAAGATGCCTGCAAGACAACTGTCCTCAAAGCTTGCAGCCAGCCACCTCAGGGGTTAGAGTTTCTCTGCGTGCTGGAGACTCAGGGCAGCTGGTCTCTATGTGTGTCCCGCTTGATCCAGTGCTCAGAAGGGGCCGCTTACAGTGGAGTCAGCATCATCGAAATTGAACCCTCAACGAACGGAGGAACGTGCTCTTTCACAGATCAGTTCAGTTTCAGTTTGCAAAATGATTCCCGTCGCACATTTATCTGGAGAGAACCTCGATCACAATTTAATCCAAGGAATATCGTGGAAAGAGATCAGTTTGGTCGAGATGGAATATTGGTATGAGAAGACATCATGCTCAATGGACGTACAGAGCTGCACGTCTCTGCTGGAGCTACTCCTACAGCCCAGATGCACAGAAACGAGGTACTCCAACAACATATGCGACTTTTCAGAGGCGCAGTCGGCTCAAGTTCAAGGATGGAAAGATGATAATACATGTGCGCATCGAACCAAATTGGTGGATGACTTTCTTGAAGGTGAATAAATCCACCACATGGACTGGCCACCAAGGTCCCCAGACATAAATCGTGTAGTTTCTTAAGGAGACGAGTTACCTCGCGATCCTCCACCAAAGACATTTCCAGAGCTTCGCACTCCTCTTCATGGGAAATGGAACCAGCTGCCTGCAGAACTTTCGAACCACCTTGTAAATAGCATGCTACGTCATTGCAAGGGGTTGTGTAGCTGTTAGGGGTAACTTCACCCCATACCAGCCTCTTTTCTTCGTCAAGGAAGTATCTTCTATTTTCATATTTTTTGCATGTGTGTCCTGCCCTTGCACTAAAAACAATTGTTAACTTCATGCATTCTACTCTATGGTATACCATATAACGTTTTGATTAATTTTCACTATGTTTTATGCAGTTCTGTCAATTTATTAATAAAACATTTTCTCATATCTTAGTTAAGCTCAACTTTTGGACACTACTGTAGTTATAAAAAATATAATAATATTTTCCACTTTTTAATTATTAACAGAAAATGCCTCTGGGAAAATCTGATAATCGAACTCTAAATCAGGATATGAACAGTATATCTTGTGCAGAACCTCCAAAGTGGCCATCTTGGATTTGGGAAGTCATGTATGGTTTCTAACACATTGTAATACATGATTGCATGCCTCCCAATGAAAGCATCCTCCATACACATGTCTTCCCTTCGTGTAAAAACAAAAACAAAACTTACAAATGGTCAAAATTACTCCTAAAGGTGTTAAGGAGATAGGGCCCTTTTTGTTTGTTATTGTCTGCAGAGGCAGCCATTTTGAATGTATGATGTCACACAGGCAATACGCCACAATAGTAGGCATCAACAAAATATACCAGACAGTAATTTTCCCACATTATATGCCACAATGTCAAGTAAAGTGTAAAATATGCATAGAATCCTTGCAGAAAAGGGCTCGATATAGTTTCACTAGATATATCTCCATAACAGTGCGAGATATGAAAAAAACTGTAAGAATCAATTGTGTTCGTTTTTCAATTCTGAACAAAACATGTATGTATAATTGTTCCCCAAAACCAGTATTAAAGGAGTTATGATGGATTTTCTTAGTTAGTGCATGAAGCTGTAGCCATCTTGGATTTATGTCGTGACACAGGCCTTCTGCCACAATTGCGGGCAAAACATCTGGTAGTACGTTATTGTGTACCACACTAGCAACGTATTACCGGTAGTCATATATTTCCTTCATTCAAAAACCCACGGACTATAGAAATATTGACATATGCCCCTGGACTAAGATCTAAAATAGTGGTGATAAATTTATTTCACTTACCAGCTTTGTTCTGACGACGTAAAAGCCTTGTAATATCTCTGCTATCTGATTTAGCGGGAACACAACGCTCACTCGATCCTCTTGTTGTCTCTTCTTCAAACCTGTGAAAGACTGGCGCCAAAGGCCTGTTTCTTCTCTGATAAGCACGTGATGCGCCATCTGTCCCCCTGAGCCATCTGTCCGCCCTTTACCCTATATATCACAAAATTATAGAGCAGCAAACTAATTCCTTTACTAACTGTTTGAAGATGTCAATAAATCACAAAGTAGTTGGAATAGTTCTATTACGTGAAAGGTTTTTGTTTAGTTTTCGCTTTCTACTGTATTAATATAAATCAATTTCATAATGAAATTTGTGTTGCATTCTTGTGTTCTTGTGTTACTTTTATTGTGTATATATTGTTATTAGTGTAGATCTGTTAATGATCCTTCGAAAGAGAGAGAGAGAGAGAGAGAGAGCGTCCAACACACACAACCACACTATCTTAGTAGAGCATATTTGAATTCTGAACTAATTGCTTATCTCTGGTTGTTGTAACAAGAACTCTCCCCGCCCGAAAATTTTGATGGTGGGGATCTTTGAGAAGAAGATTGTTGGTGAGGGGAAATTGAACCAGCACAATCTGCTACAGTAGGATTCCAGTAGGTTTTTATTACGAGTGTTATATTTGTGATCTTAAGAGAAAGTGAAATTAAATCTGGCAACACTGTGCGCTAACGGTAATAAAGCGATTGACAGATGAGCATGGGCTGTGATTCGTTCCGTTTATTTTGGTATAAATGATTTGTAGAAATAAATAACGCACATATAGTTATACTTCCTGGGATGAAACTGGTGACCTATTCGGAAGATACTCAAATATCAAGGCATAACTACAGAAAAACGTCGGTATGGTACCTCTACATAGGTTTCTTGTTTGTGCAGAGAGAGAATTGTTTTATTTGCAGTTAGTGTTTTTTTCCCTCTCAGGATTGGCAACACTGATTAACAACCTGCACAGCAAGACATGTCCTTCGACTGTGGCGACACCTAATCAGCTGTGGTATTGTTAAAATGACCAGTGGTGCCTTTTCTTTGCCATTCCGAAATTACAACTAATTTTCCTCTCAGTAAAACTTCACCAACACCGAGCGGAAAACGTCAAAAGCAACAAAGTACTGAGAAAAAAGCTATATTTTTTGCTGATTCGTTGAAAGCGCTCCTGTCTTATCAGACCTACAGCGCTTGTTATTGAGAAGGTAAGTGAAGTGCACGTGCTGTTACAACAAGGAATTTCAATGTGACGTTGATGAACTAACAGATGGAAACACAGCAAATAATACAGACAGTCCGTTACAGGAAGACGTTAATTGTTATTTATGATCAGGGTGCGAAATAACAGGAAGGGAGGAGGGCATTGGCTACGCTAGAGAATTTTATTTGGGTGGGCTCAAAGACGGATGATATATTTTCAGATTACGGTGATCATGGCTGCTACATTTTTATCTTCTTTTTCCATCTTTCTCTCAATCACTTCTTTTCTTTCCCCTGTCTCTTTTCCTCTATTTTCTTTACCTTTTCTTTCGGTTTTCTCTTCTTTCTTTTCTGTTTCTCTACCTTTTTATTTTCTTCTCTAGCTCTTTACTTCCTTGTATATTATTCTCTCTCTCTCTCTCTCTCTCTCTCTCTCTATGTCTTTGTCTTTCTTCTTCTCTATCTCCTTTTATCCCTTTTTTATTTCTGTTTTTCATCCCTTCCATTTCCTTTCGTTATCCGTCTCTCACAGCGCGTGAACCGCACTCAGGGGTACCACTTGATTAACGTCAAAACATTATTTCTGATTAAAACACAAGCCTAGGTGTTTCATTGTTTGAGTTTGCATTTCTAAGTCCATTTTATGCACATAAAGGCTGATCGGGACTGGACCTACAGTTTAAAGAGGGATCCGATTCTATATGTGCCTCCACTGGATGCGAGGCTATTTGTTTTAAAGAGTAGGGTTTATTGTTGATAAGAATTAATGGAAGTTATTGCTGCTGTAGAAATTTAAGATAAGAGAAGAGAAGACTGTTATTTTGATACAATTATTTAGGTATATTAAATATTAAAAAAATATTCTTACAATAAACATGTTCTTTAACGGTAACACAAAGAATTTTTAATATAGGGCTATTACTTTTCGTCGTGAAAAACCGTACATGTATAACATGGTCATTTTTGGAGGAAGGTATGGACCAGAATAGAAAGATGGTGGGGGGTGGAAAGTAGGCGCCGAAAATCAACCTTGCCCAGGTGAAAATTTGATCTTGAGCCGCCCCTGGTGATTCAGGTTTTCACAATACAATATTCAGAAAAATGTCTTGTAAGTTGTTTGGGCGGGCATAAGGGTGGGCCACAGCCCAGACGGAGGAAGGAGTGCCCACTCTCTATCTGCTTCTCTATCTTTATCTTTCTCTATTCTGTGTGTGTCTCTCTTTATTTTATCTCACTTTCTATTTCTGCACCTCCTTTTCTTCCTCGGATGATTTGATTTCCCTCCCAAACATAATAGTCACATTATAACAAACAGTTCCATTGGATTAAACTTATTTAAGAAGGAATTATTGTTTCGTGCATTCAAATAAACAGTACAATCAGTCAGTGACAATATGTACTAAGTTTATTAGAATAAATCCTCAACAACATTTTAAGTATTTATTGTTTTGGGCCGAAATATAGTTTCAAGTCCTAGATTATGTGTAAAAAAATACTCATTTGGTGCAAAATTGTTTCTGTAGAAACAGTTAATTTTCTTGTAGAATAATTACTTGAAAATAAATAACTTGTGTAGACTGTGAAATAGTGAAGCCTTGGGGAAGTTATTGATGTAAAGAAGTGAATATTTCGATGTGAGTTTATTCTAATTTCCATGTATTATCGTATCATACCCTTCGGTATGTGGGATCCATCTATAGAGCAACTCGTTATTCATGGTAGGCTTGATGGTGATCTACAGATCGTTATGTTATTACATATTGTTAATAATATTAATAATGAATTTCCCTCTCTCTTTCCTGTATTCCTCTCTCTCTCTCTCTCTTGTTTATCCATTTATTTCGATTTTTCTCTTCCCATTTCTTTCTCTACCTCTTTTACTGTTTCTTTCTAGCTTTCTTTCGTTTTATATTTCTTTCTTCGTATATTTTTACGTTTTGTAACGTTCCATTACTGATTGCCAGATATTTTCCAAGATCCTTATGCAGAGAGCAACGATATTCTATATTAGGCTACTATGAACTAGGAATGGCCAAATCCGGATAAAATTTTATCTAGATATCGGACAATTTTCTACCCGGATATTGGATATTCTGATATACGGATTATGCAGATATCCGAATTGTCAGGATTATCAGAATATTCGTATTATCCTAATTATCCTGTTATCCTATGTCCGGATATTCGTATTATTCGTATTATTCGAAATGCCCGGATATCCGATTATGCGGAGAATTTTATCCTTTGTCAGTTTTACGGGCTATAAGCAAATTTTTTCTTTCAATTTCACTTAAGGATTTTCTTGAAATTCTTCATCAAATCTGTTGCATCCGAGACGGATATCGGATAATTTTAAATCCGTTATGCGGATTTTATAGCCATCCCTACTATGGACCTTTCCAAATAGGGATGGAGAACGAAATTCCTGATCTTCCTTCGCAAGTTATTTATTTTCTAGTTTACAACGTCTTTGCTCTTTTTACAATTTAGTTTTACAAGGTTGTTTGGATTTTTCTTTTTAGTATTGTCGACTTAGCTTCAGCCGAAAACATGTCCCCTCCTTCTGCTCTGCGGATTACACCACTGCACCGTTGTTAGTGGACTTCATTCAGGAGGGTTATCTCTATACCACTGGATGATTGTTAGAAATTACGTCATGCAGTTGTCGCATCACTCCTAGACTGCTACATGCTGGTTGGTAGTTGGCTATTTCAAATTGCATCATATCTTGTACAATGCGATGCACGAATATTGATCGGCAAATTGTCCATGGCTATTTTCATTATTTCTTTTCTTGCATCCTACGTGTTCTTAAGGAATATAATATTTCGTATGCTGGTGCAAAAATTGTCAGCAGTTTGTTTGGCATTTTGTTTCAAATCCTGAAACTTTCAATGGCTAAAATAAAACTTGTGAACATGGTGATGTAAAATTTGCTTTGTATTAATTATCCATCCCACTGTACTGTACTAAATTTAAACAAATTGACGAAGAGCAGACAAACTTTTTTTCTTACACTAATAATCTGTCCGTTCAATAAATCTCGATATCTTCAGATTTATCAAAAGCAAACTTCCTGTGTTCTCTTTTGAAAGACTAAAATAATATTTTCAACTAATAGTATTACCTTGAACAGAACTAAACTGCAATATAACAATTTCCTGCTTACACCTGAATCCAGCAATGAAAGGTGTCCTCCAAAAGCAAAAACTTGAAGTTACACATTGTTTACGATCTTTTTCTTGGACTTACAAATGAGTGATTTCATCTTGTAATCAACATATGGTTTGAAAGTGTGTTATAAATACATGAAAACTGATTATGTGTTTGGGTGATTAAGTCAGTTAGCCATAACTAATTGATTCTTTTGTTGCTACATAGGCATAATGAAGACGTTTACCAGCCTTCAGAGGATTTTAAAAATGTGAAAATCCTAATTGGTTTATATCAAGTTATACAAACCTGTCATTCATTTGGTTGCTTGCACAATAGATGGTGATAATAGTCATTAAACTTGCCAATATACCGTGAAATTTAATGGGAAGAGTTAAAACGTAACGTAAATTAAAAATTTACAAGGTCCATCGATAGATAATTATTTTCAGAGAATGCTAACCAATTAATCAGAAGAGAGCTATCACTTAACTAATTTCAAATTGCTGCTGTCACACTTTAATTCCATTGGCTTGCAAAATATTCCTTCAAGCTTTTCTGTCGGCGAATGATGGGAAGAGATGTTCTCGAGTTATCAGCCAGGTCAGTTCCTGAGAGACTTGCTACAACTGATTTCATTCTCATTATCAGGGATTGAAGTGCAGTGGGCAGAGAGTTCTGTGTTTGGATTGTAAATGGCGGGTCAGTCGAGTGAAGCGTCTTCTCTGCAGTCCGTGCTCCTCATTGCACTTTATTTTCTTTTGTGTATCTGTTGGAAAGATCTACCTCTAGGAAAGTCGAATAGCTAGCTACCATGGCCGTCTGGAGGGGGGAGTCGAACCGGTCCTTCGATCTCCCTGAAAAATGACATTTCTTATTTCAAGTTACACACAAGAAAAGCAGGAAGCTTGTTATTTTTATTGTTAGTTTGTATTGAAATGGAATAGCCAAGGTAAAAACTTCCTTAGATCGAAGAAATCAATGTAGCAAATGGTCCACAGTTTTTAATATTCTAAAATTTAGAGTTTCATTTAAGACGTCAAACAACACAAACTTTATATGTATTTAAAAGTAACAAAACAGAATAACTAAGCATTTCAGTACACTAACTGAGTGAAATGAAAAACAAAGATATAATGAAAAATATTTGTGCTGTTCACTTATCTGGTGAAGCGAATTGAAGGATATTATTATTATTATAAACTTGTGATAAAATTGGTTAATTTTTATTAGATTATAATACTTATTGTTGTATAAAATAATCATAACCATGATTGATAACAATAATTTTATTGTTATTAACTTCTACTCTTCAAGCTTTATAAATGGCCTGACCTCCCACTCCTCTACAAAAGTCCATGATAGCTATGTAATTGAATCTGTAACACTACATAAATAGAGTAACGCGTTAAGATTACAATTACTCATAGAATTTCGGTAACATAATACTAACGCAACTATAGAAGAAGCAAAGCTTTACACGCATTATATTTCTTCCGACACTGTGCTCCCAGATCTTGATCCTGTCAACCTTTGATAATGAAAAACCCTGCACTCAGCCAAACGAACGATTTACCAATACGCGGAAAGGTTTACTCGTTCGAAAGTAGTTCACGATCCCTCCGCTGACAGTGACAACGATTTTTCCTCAGAGCAAGTGAGAGTGATAGCATTTTTGCCTACAAAAAGGAGCCAAAACACAGGCAAAAAAGCAAGAATTGGACAGCTGACCTTGAGCTTAGTAGAGCAAATCGCGGTTCTTTTTGCGGCGATTAGGGGAAAGAAAGCAACATATTTCACAGGAGCTTTTGCTTCGACCGACGCTTCACGCTGCTCGACCAGAAAGATTTCGGACAGGCGGCCTCCAAAAGTGAAGCGTGTTCCAGATTTTGGTCCGCACCAGAGTGCATGTGTTTCATTGGCATTTACGTACGGTGATAAAAAATAAAGTTTTACTGTGCCACTCTACTCTTTTCTTCTATAATTTAGGAAGAATTTTTGAAAACAGAGTTTCTGGGTTTCCTTCACGTTAATACGCATTGAATATGTTCAAAAGTTCACTGGAAAGTGTTCCAAAAGGGACAATCTCGAGTCGGAACGGTTTAAGAATCGGAATGTGAAAGAGATGAGACTTGTCCGAAAGTCTCGTATTGTCTCGTTACAGTAGCCGAGAATCATGGCGGAGTGCATATCACGCAACGATATTTGGTACAAAATTACTTACGGCATCAAAGATATGACTTCTTAATCTGAAGTGCATCGGACAACTTCGTAAAGTAACATCAATATCAGGAGCAGATGACATCTAAAAAAAATCTTAATGTTGTAATAGTTATTAAAGTTATTTAGAAAATGTGGCTTATCATATTGTTGTCAAAAACGTGACAAGCCAAAAAATATTGCGTAAACACTTAAAACATACTTTCGTTTGAGCCAGAAAAGAGAAAAAGATATTTTAAAAATAATGGAGCCTGATGAACATTAAATGATAATAAAAAATATGTAATTCTTCAAAAATTAAAGATTGCTCTACTATAGAATTTACCAGATGTGTTTGTCATGTTGCACTAAGCCCTTAGTATACATGCATGTTTTGACTTTATTGTGCAGAAATTTGTGATTTTGGTTTCTTTTTAATAGTATTTTTACTTAATTTTCACAGTGCAGAAAGCATGCACATGAACTTCATTTGTTATATTACTACCGTAGCAACACGGTGGCAGACTGCTAAATCTTGCTGAATTCTGTGGATTGGGAAGTGATGGTTGAATAGAACTTGTTTTAGTGGACCAAGGATTTGGAAACCAGTCGAATTGGCCTTTTTACCTCCAAATGTACTTTTACAAGCCACAGAACGTATAACTCTCCGTTATTCAAAAGAACCATCGTGCGATTCGCAATTAATGACAGTCAAGGATTTATCCCAAAACACGGAAAACTTGATCGAAGGTGTAGTTCCGACTTCCTGATCGATTCTTTCATTGGTCATTTACCTCTCGACCCCGCGCCGTGCAAAACCGGAACGCACCTGTTTTTTTCACAGTCCTTTTCCTCATACGTTTAAAAAGAAACAAAAAGGGAAACGGAATAATGGAAAAAAGAAAACAGATAACATGTAGGCTACGTTCACTGAGGCCAATTTGTGTCAAGGGCTTCGGTCGGAAATGTAGGCGAGCTTTTGCACGGATGATGAAGCATTCGGAAGAGACACTCACTGTATTGTACCGAGACTCAGTTTAGAGCTGGAATTCAGATGGCGCCAGTGTGCACTTTTTTTGGCTCATACGGCATAAGTGCACCATCTTTTTGATCTTGAGTGAGAGATACTTTGAGTGGTACTTTGGATTAATTTTCAAATCTCAATGTATATTAGTAGTATCGGAATTAGATAAGGCCGGTCGCTATTTAATATTCGCAATTCATTTGCACGGGTGTTAATTAATTTGCACGTACTTAGAACTAATTTGCACGGGTTTTAATTTATTTGCAAGTACTTAGAATACTTTACATTTATGTATTTGCATGTTTATAACTTTTTATAAATATGTAATTATTTATTTTATGAAAAATATGTATATAGAAGGTAATTAGAGGTACTAAACGCTATGCATATGTTTTCATATTCATTACTACAAAGTATGTAATGTATGAAACTATAATAATTAATGTTTATAGTATTGAAAATAAGTTTTCTATGGTTTATGAACCGCTATGAACGGTGGTAATGGTACAAAAGAAGACGGTCCCGGTACTCGAACCCGAGATATGTAATATTATTAATTAGTACTATGTAATAATGTATTTCATTATGGTATGAAAGACGATGGTTTCACACGCTAGACAGAATACTGTCTCCGAATTTCGACTCCGCTCTGATGCCAGACAGAGAGAATGAATTAATATTCCGCGCAGGTAGAGGAGAAAGGAATTTAGGGAGTGTGCGTTCAAGGTCAAATAACGTCAGAACGTCAGAACAAAGGAAGAACCTGATTGACCAATCAGAGAACGCGTCGGTAGGTTTTCAGAACCGGTTTTTTCAAGGTTAACCAGTACGCAAGAACAGGGGAAAGCTATGCAATACTGTAGGGCAGGGGAGGGATTCAATCAGACAACAAAGGATGTCTGAGAATGCGCAGCAAGGGTCAAATCTCTGAAGCTATGCGGTTTACGCCGCCAATTAATATTCCGCTCAGGTTTGCCTCCAAGGCACAGGACGCTTTAGCGCAGGTTTTTTTTATCTGTACTATGAAGAAGGGAGAGCTATTAGGGACGGGGCCTACAGTTTTCACCATTTGCTTTTATCACGGGGTAACGAACCTAGGACCCTTTGATTATTGATTTAGGTAGTAAATGTATGTTACTGTGTGCTATTTAACTTAATTTTGAGTTTATTTTTTACCAAACTTGGACTTTATGTCAAACATTTTCACAGCTTATCCTTATTTTTACAAAAATAACACTATTTGTACTATTCAGGCAACATTTTTTATTAAATTTTGGACTCGCAAAGATATTTTTACAACTTTTTAACTTATTATTTTACAATTTTATGTTAATTTTTTACCAAAATAACACTATTTGTACTATTCAGGCAACACTTTTATTAAATTTTGGACTCACAAAGACATTTTTTTCAACGTTTAACTTATTATTTTACAACTTTATATTAATTTTTTACCAAAATAACACTATTTGTACTAATCAGGCAACATTTTTTATTAAATTTTGGACTCACAAAGACATTTTTTCAACTTTTAACTTATTATTTTACAACTTTATGTTAATTTTTACCAAAATAACACTATTTGTACTATTCAGGCAACATTTTTTATTAAATTTTGTATTTACAAAGAGATTTTTTCAACTTTTAATTTATTATTTACAAGTTTATGCCTATTTTTTACTCAAATAACACAATTCAATCTGTTCAGGAAAGACTTTTAGTTATATTTTCGACACACAGAGTGTGTGATCTCAATTTCTATCTGTTTATTTCACAAGTTTAAGCTTATTATTACCAAAATAATACAATTCAATCTGTTCAGGAAAGACTTTTAGTCGCATTTTCGACACACAAAGTGTGTGTTCTCAACTTCTATCTGTTTATTTCACAAGTTTAGGCTTATTATTACTCAAATAACACAATTCTATCTGTTCAGGAAAGATTTTTAGTTACATTTTCGACACACAAAGTGTGTGTTCTCAACTTTTATTTGTTTATTTTACTCAAATGACACGACTTGAACGTGTTTTTTATTACATTTTGGACTCTGAAAGACACACACACACACACACAGAGAGAGAGAGAGAGAGAGATTTTTTCCAACTTTACAGGATTATTCTCTAGTTTACTCAAATAACACAATTTAGATGTGTTTTGAATTATATTTTGGATGCAAAAGTATGTTTTGACAAGTTCTACCCTTTTATTTTACAAGTTTAGGCTTATTATTACTCAAATAACACAATTTAATCCAGTCAGGAAGGATTTGTTGTTATATTTTGGATGCACAAAGAGAGGTTTTCAACTTTTTTATTGATTTTTTGCAGGGTATGTATTAATTTTTATTTATTTTGTTTTGTATCATATATACATTTACAAATTTTTAACTTAGAGTTTAGTATTTTTTTTTTCAAAAACACTAAAAAAAAGTACTTTTAGCTAAAATGTAAGTCACAGAATATATTATTATTATTATTATTATTAGGGTTTACTGATTTCCACTATGCTATTTTTGGTTCTGTATTTCTATATGTATTTATTTAGGGCAGGTTACGCCTGCCACGTAGGAAAGTTTGTTTATTTTAGAGTTTGCTGAGTATTTTGTTACTGCTATACTAGGTAAAAGTTTTCTAAATATACCAGATAGAGCTCTATATACATTTGTTTTTGCTATTTTGGAGATGATGCGATCAGCACCACTCTCCATCTGCTTTTTATTTTATGTACCCAATATTATTTTGAGGCTTAGTGGATTCTAGAGCCTATTTATGCAAGAGAGAGGACTTGAAAATTTTGATCTCAGACAACCCACAACTATTTGTCAGAGTATTTTAAAGGATATTTTATACTTATTATGTGCCACTAGAATATCAAAGCTTGCTTAATATTTATGTCTGTAACGCATTTATTGTATTTCTAGCTAAGGCTTACTGGATAAAGTACACGAAATGTTTAACATTTCAACTATTTGCTTTTATACGAGGGCAATTTTTTAGTGTAACGAATATTATGATGTGTCTATGAGGTCTGAAACCCCTTTACCGAGGGTCCATATTTGGACGCTTACTAATATTGTTTTTTCCCCTTAAATATAACAATTTAACAATATAATTACAATACGAAGTTAACAGACGGCTGACTATATGAACCATAGGTCCACTTGCTAAACTTTTTTACTATTCTAGAAGAATTATTTAGCTTTATAGCCTTTTTCAAGGTATTTTTGAAGTATTACTGGCTTTTTTGGGTGCATCAACATTTGGGTTATTTCCATTTGGTTTATTATACGAGGTTTATTTTTTACTCTAAGATCAATATATGTCTCCGAGGACTAAAATACATTTATTGAAGCTAAAAGCTTAGGCTGTAACTAGGGACTTAGCATGTATATCGACAATTCATAGGACAACACGAACCTTACAAAGGATTATAGGTGACGTAGGACCACACGCCAGAGCTTTGTTAATCTGCAAGAAGCAGTTGCAACTAATGCTATGAGGATATAATGTTAATTTTTCATTGTTTCACAAGGAGGCTATTTTTTACACAGCCAATATTTGCTTTTTCAAGTAACTACATGTACCAGAAGCACACATGCCAACACTAACTAGATTTTGATTTATACTATCTCAGGTGCTAAATGTATCAAGAACACTGATTGTACATATTTTTGAGAATCCAACTATATCAGGATTTTTCTATGTAAGTATATTTTTATTGACTGGCTTATTTAACAGATCAAACAGAAAGACGGCAAAATTCACTAAATGTAGGTGATTGCATGAAAATAACTAGATCAAGGGGTGACCAACAGTGAGCTGAATGTATATATAGAGGGTTGCGCTCTATTATTCTCACCTTCGCTGGATTGGCGAAGGAACGCACTTGTGGGCGGTAGAACCTGAACGGGCTCCATCATGGCATCGGAGACTCGAAGCAGATGTTTTGGAGGATGAACCCAAGTAGGGTCATAGGCGCTACGACCAATTTGGTCATTGCTTTTTATATGAGGAACCAATTTGGCCCACTCCCAAAATTAACTTAGATTGCTTATAACTTATGAAATTTGAAGTCTGCACAAGATCCGATGACAAAATCTAAAATTGTAACAACCCTGCCAGGGACTTGAACCCTGGACAGATAGGTTAAAAGCCTAGCGCTATACAAACTAAGCTACCTGCATTTTTAAAAAGTTAGTTATGTTAAGAAATATATTGAAACACCTGAGAACACTCTTGGTCTGGTTCGACAGAGAAGGAGACAACATTTCCAAATTTTTACAGACTGGGTGTATTTTTCCACTATAGAGGCCTTCACTATATGTAATTCGAAACGCTAAAGTTCAGCTAGCTTCCAAAATTGAGGTAAAGATTGTGTTTGGCGAGATTAACAAGTTACAATTATATCCAGTTACGGACAAATAAAGCTAAAAGTCTCAGATTTGCTGTACTAGCCAAGTTTTAGTAACATTTTCTTCACTTTAGTACAAATATCAAAGAAATATGTATATTTTATTTATAATTTGACAAAATGTACTAGTATTTAATTCACAAAGTTAGGTAAAAAACAGTATTTTTTTAAAATATTGTTACTGCCTTCAAATTTGATGTTATTTAGCCACTAACAACTGGTTTACACTGCTTGGCATCCTTTAAATAGGAAAAGAAGGAATTATTTGTTTAGTATTTTTACTACTTTATATTTATTTAAGAAAACAATTCTACACTTTACCTTAATTTTAACAAATTGTTACTAATTTATATATCAAAGTTATGTTATTTAGAGTGCATAAAGGCGTATAAAGTTAATATTTGTACTTATCAGTTCAACTAACAATTATATTTTACACACAAAAGATACAGTTAAATTACTTGAATCAGAGAATAATATTTTACAGTAATTGATTCATTCAGCACTAGTCAGTACTTTTATGCATCAGAAAGTTTTCTTAATTTTCTATTACGCATGCTATTTTGGGCTATTCTTAAAATGTATTTCTAGGGCAAACTGGTTTAATTTTCTGCTTATAATGCAAAGTTGACAGTTTTCGCACAATGCATTGTACATTTGTTATATTCTCTACGTACAATCCAAATATTATGCTCATTTAATGTATAACTAACTAACTCTCTACACTTCTTAAACCCGAAGTTTCATGGCTGCAGCAACATATGCCTTTCATCTGTCCATGTCCTGAGCAAGATCCATATACTCCTTTCCTTCCCTACCAATTTCCTTTAGGTCCATCTCTACATTATCCCTCTATCTTTGTTTTGGTCTCCCTATTGGTCTTTTGCCATCAGGTTTCCCAACAAGAATTCTGTATACTCTTCTTTCCTCTCCCATTCGTACCACATGATCTACACACCTAAGTCTTCTTGATTTAATTATTCTAATAATATCTGGGTATGAATACAAATTATGTACTTCCAAATTATGTAACCTTCTCCACTCATCTGTCTCCTCATCTGTTTTAGGCCCAAATATTTTCCTAAGGATTTTATTTTCAAATACTCTCAATTTATGTTCCTTTTTCAATGTAAGGGACCAAGTTCATTTACTGTATTTAACTTTTATTTTTTGTAATTAACAAAAATTAAAAGCTTATACTGTAGTTATTATATCTTTTTCTATCAGCTTATTTTGAAATTAATATTATTAGGTATAGTCTTTGATTTATAACTATATTGCTTTTTTATCAATTTATCTAAGAGTACACGCAGACAAACACATGTGTACACACTTTTATGTAAATAGATATGCTTTTTTTCAATATTTTAGTATGAAGATTGCACTTTAGCTATTTAAGCAAGGGTAGGAATGGTAGGATTTCTGAGAATTTGTTGCAGGATTTTGTTGTCCAAGTATAGATGAGAACTGAGCTGGGAGACTGTTTTGAACCTTTTTATGAGAGTTTGCATGTGAACTGTATGCAAATTGAGCACTATTGACTATGCATGCTTCTAAGTTTTGCTGTTATTTTACATCAAGTCTGTGAGACTGTAGTCAGTTTTCCCATTTCAAGTAGTTTTTATTGATTGTATTTGTATATGTTGTGGGGACTTAGCAGTTTTATGTTATGAGGCACTTTGTTGTAGAATATTTTTACATGATTGTTTTGAGATATTGAGTGTCTGCTGTTTTACTTGTAATTATTTTCCTTCTTGTGTTGTGTATTTGACTATATTTTGTACAAGTTCGTATTATTTAGAATAATTGTTATTGACTTGTAGATGTAGGGAGTAATAATCCTTTGCAAGATGCCCTATACTTTAGTCTGAACATTATTCTTAGTGTTCACTTTTGAAGCCTTAGTATTCTGGTAGTATTATTAATGTAGAGGTAAATTAGGCTGAAACGTAGGCATTTTTTCTGATAAATTATACTCACTTAGTTGTTTCAGCAGGTAGAAGTTGCATGATGGTTTACTGCTGATGATGTTAATTTGCTCTTCTTATGTACTACGTATGATGTAGCTTACTTGAGTAACTGGAATTTTCTACTGAAAAAAGGATTGCTTGTCTATTTTATTCCTATGTTGTTGAGTTTGGCCATAAGCAAGCCATGTTTTTACTCTATACTATGCCTTGGAAGAATCTAGTTATATTGTGTTTGCAGTTTTATGCTTCTCTAAGGTTTCAGCTATGTAGTTTTTAAACTGTGCTATGGCTTAACTATTGATTTCTTTTTCTGGATGCCATGTTGGTTCTGTGTATTCCTTTTGCTGCTTGAATTTGACTTAGGTTGTTTGCTTTCTTTCTTACATCCTTATTTGTTTATTTGTTCAGTATTTTTTTATTTATTTTTTTTGAATTTTAATTACTTTAATTTTACATTAACTAACATATTTTACTTTAACAACAAAAGAATTTACTCTAGTATAAGAACTTCTTCTAACAAAAATGTACTATTATAACTTTTAATTTTAGAAAATTGTATTTTTAAAACTTTAACTTTGAAAAATTGATTTTTAATTACTTTAATTTTACATTAACTAACAAATTTTAAATTAACAACAAAATAATTCGCTCTAGTATAAAAACTTCTACTAACAAAAATATACTATTATAACTTTTAATTTTTCAAAGTTAAAGTTTTAAAAATACAATTTTCTAAAATTAAAAGTTATAATAGTATATTTTTGTTAGTAGAAGTTTTTATACTAGAGCAAATTATTTTGTTGTTAATTTAAAATTTGTTAGTTAATGTAAAATTAAAGTAATTAAAAATCAATTTTTCAAAGTTAAAGTTTTAAAAATACAATTTTCTAAAATTAAAAGTTATAATAGTACATTTTTGTTAGAAGAAGTTCTTATACTAGAGTAAATTCTTTTGTTGTTAAAGTAAAATATGTTAGTTAATGTAAAATTAAAGTAATTAAAATTCAAAAAAAATAAATAAAAAAATACTGAACAAATAAACAAATAAGGATGTAAGAAAGAAAGCAAACAACCTAAGTCAAATTCAAGCAGCAAAAGGAATACACAGAACCAACATGGCATCCAGAAAAAGAAATCAATAGTTAAGCCATAGCACAGTTTAAAAACTACATAGCTGAAACCTTAGAGAAGCATAAAACTGCAAACACAATATAACTAGATTCTTCCAAGGCATAGAATAGAGTAAAAACATGGCTTGCTTATGGCCAAACTCAACAACATAGGAATAAAATAGACAAGCAATCCTTTTTTCAGTAGAAAATTCCAGTTACTCAAGTAAGCTACATCATACGTAGTACATAAGAAGAGCAAATTAACATCATCAGCAGTAAACCATCATGCAACTTCTACCTGCTGAAACAACTAAGTGAGTATAATTTATCAGAAAAAATGCCTACGTTTCAGCCTAATTTACCTCTACATTAATAATACTACCAGAATACTAAGGCTTCAAAAGTGAACACTAAGAATAATGTTCAGACTAAAGTATAGGGCATCTTGCAAAGGATTATTACTCCCTACATCTACAAGTCAATAACAATTATTCTAAATAATACGAACTTGTACAAAATATAGTCAAATACACAACACAAGAAGGAAAATAATTACAAGTAAAACAGCAGACACTCAATATCTCAAAACAATCATGTAAAAATATTCTACAACAAAGTGCCTCATAACATAAAACTGCTAAGTCCCCACAACATATACAAATACAATCAATAAAAACTACTTGAAATGGGAAAACTGACTACAGTCTCACAGACTTGATGTAAAATAACAGCAAAACTTAGAAGCATGCATAGTCAATAGTGCTCAATTTGCATACAGTTCACATGCAAACTCTCATAAAAAGGTTCAAAACAGTCTCCCAGCTCAGTTCTCATCTATACTTGGACAACAAAATCCTGCAACAAATTCTCAGAAATCCTACCATTCCTACCCTTGCTTAAATAGCTAAAGTGCAATCTTCATACTAAAATATTGAAAAAAAGCATATCTATTTACATAAAAGTGTGTACACATGTGTTTGTCTGCGTGTACTCTTAGATAAATTGATAAAAAAGCAATATAGTTATAAATCAAAGACTATACCTAATAATATTAATTTCAAAATAAGCTGATAGAAAAAGATATAATAACTACAGTATAAGCTTTTAATTTTTGTTAATTACAAAAAATAAAAGTTAAATACAGTAAATGAACTTGGTCCCTTACATTGAAAAAGGAACATAAATTGAGAGTATTTGAAAATAAAATCCTTAGGAAAATATTTGGGCCTAAAACAGATGAGGAGACAGATGAGTGGAGAAGGTTACATAATTTGGAAGTACATAATTTGTATTCATACCCAGATATTATTAGAATAATTAAATCAAGAAGACTTAGGTGTGTAGATCATGTGGTACGAATGGGAGAGGAAAGAAGAGTATACAGAATTCTTGTTGGGAAACCTGATGGCAAAAGACCAATAGGGAGACCAAAACAAAGATAGAGGGATAATGTAGAGATGGACCTAAAGGAAATTGGTAGGGAAGGAAAGGAGTATATGGATCTTGCTCAGGACATGGACAGATGAAAGGCATATGTTGCTGCAGCCATGAAACTTCGGGTTTAAGAAGTGTAGAGAGTTAGTTAGTTATACATTAAATGAGCATAATATTTGGATTGTACGTAGAGAATATAACAAATGTACAATGCATTGTGCGAAAACTGTCAACTTTGCATTATAAGCAGAAAATTAAACCAGTTTGCCCTAGAAATACATTTTAAGAATAGCCCAAAATAGCATGCGTAATAGAAAATTAAGAAAACTTTCTGATGCATAAAAGTACTGACTAGTGCTGAATGAATCAATTACTGTAAAATATTATTCTCTGATTCAAGTAATTTAACTGTATCTTTTGTGTGTAAAATATAATTGTTAGTTGAACTGATAAGTACAAATATTAACTTTATACGCCTTTATGCACTCTAAATAACATAACTTTGATATATAAATTAATAACAATTTGTTAAAATTAAGGTAAAGTGTAGAATTGTTTTCTTAAATAAATATAAAGTAGTAAAAATACTAAACAAATAATTCCTTCTTTTCCTATTTAAAGGATGCCAAGCAGTGTAAACCAGTTGTTAGTGGCTAAATAACATCAAATTTGAAGGCAGTAACAATATTTTAAAAAAATACTGTTTTTTACCTAACTTTGTGAATTAAATACTAGTACATTTTGTCAAATTATAAATAAAATATACATATTTCTTTGATATTTGTACTAAAGTGAAGAAAATGTTACTAAAACTTGGCTAGTACAGCAAATCTGAGACTTTTAGCTTTATTTGTCCGTAACTGGATATAATTGTAACTTGTTAATCTCGCCAAACACAATCTTTACCTCAATTTTGGAAGCTAGCTGAACTTTAGCGTTTCGAATTACATATAGTGAAGGCCTCTATAGTGGAAAAATACACCCAGTCTGTAAAAATTTGGAAATGTTGTCTCCTTCTCTGTCGAACCAGACCAAGAGTGTTCTCAGGTGTTTCAATATATTTCTTAACATAACTAACTTTTTAAAAATGCAGGTAGCTTAGTTTGTATAGCGCTAGGCTTTTAACCTATCTGTCCAGGGTTCAAGTCCCTGGCAGGGTTGTTACAATTTTAGATTTTGTCATCGGATCTTGTGCAGACTTCAAATTTCATAAGTTATAAGCAATCTAAGTTAATTTTGGGAGTGGGCCAAATTGGTTCCTCATATAAAAAGCAATGACCAAATTGGTCGTAGCGCCTATGACCCTACTTGGGTTCATCCTCCAAAACATCTGCTTCGAGTCTCCGATGCCATGATGGAGCCCGTTCAGGTTCTACCGCCCACAAGTGCGTTCCTTCGCCAATCCAGCGAAGGTGAGAATAATAGAGCGCAACCCTCTATATATACATTCAGCTCACTGTTGGTCACCCCTTGATCTAGTTATTTTCATGCAATCACCTACATTTAGTGAATTTTGCCGTCTTTCTGTTTGATCTGTTAAATGAGCCAGTCAATAAAAATATACTTACATAGAAAAATCCTGATATAGTTGGATTCTCAAAAATATGTACAATCAGTGTTCTTGATACATTTAGCACCTGAGATAGTATAAATCAAAATCTAGTTAGTGTTGGCATGTGTGCTTCTGGTACATGTAGTTACCTGAAAAAGCAAATATTGGTTGTGTAAAAAATAGCCTCCTTGTGAAACAATGAAAAATTAACATTATATCCTCATAGCATTAGTTGCAACTGCTTCTTGCAGATTAACAAAGCTCTGGCGTGTGGTCCTACGTCACCTATAATCCTTTGTAAGGTTCGTGTTGTCCTATGAATTGTCGATATACATGCTAAGTCCCTAGTTACAGCCTAAGCTTTTAGCTTCAATAAATGTATTTTAGTCCTCGGAGACATATATTGATCTTAGAGTAAAAAATAAACCTCGTATAATAAACCAAATGGAAATAACCCAAATGTTGATGCACCCAAAAAAGCCAGTAATACTTCAAAAATACCTTGAAAAAGGCTATAAAGCTAAATAATTCTTCTAGAATAGTAAAAAAGTTTAGCAAGTGGACCTATGGTTCATATAGTCAGCCGTCTGTTAACTTCGTATTGTAATTATATTGTTAAATTGTTATATTTAAGGGGAAAAAACAATATTAGTAAGCGTCCAAATATGGACCCTCGGTAAAGGGGTTTCAGACCTCATAGACACATCATAATATTCGTTACACTAAAAAATTGCCCTCGTATAAAAGCAAATAGTTGAAATGTTAAACATTTCGTGTACTTTATCCAGTAAGCCTTAGCTAGAAATACAATAAATGCGTTACAGACATAAAAATTAAGCAAGCTTTGATATTCTAGTGGCACATAATAAGTATAAAATATCCTTTAAAATACTCTGACAAATAGTTGTGGGTTGTCTGAGATCAAAATTTTCAAGTCCTCTCTCCTGCATAAATAGGCTCTAGAATCCACTAAGCCTCAAAATAATATTGGGTACATAAAATAAAAAGCAGATGGAGAGTGGTGCTGATCGCATCATCTCCAAAATAGCAAAAACAAATGTATATAGAGCTCTATCTGGTATATTTAGAAAACTTTTACCTAGTATAGCAGTAACAAAATACTCAGCAAACTCTAAAATAAACAAACTTTCCTACGTGGCAGGCGTAACCTGCCCTAAATAAATACATATAGAAATACAGAACCAAAAATAGCATAGTGGAAATCAGTAAACCCTAATAATAATAATAATAATATATTCTGTGACTTACATTTTAGCTAAAAGTACTTTTTTTTAGTGTTTTTGAAAAAAAAAATACTAAACTCTAAGTTAAAAATTTGTAAATGTATATATGATACAAAACAAAATAAATAAAAATTAATACATACCCTGCAAAAAATCAATAAAAAAGTTGAAAACCTCTCTTTGTGCATCCAAAATATAACAACAAATCCTTCCTGACTGGATTAAATTGTGTTATTTGAGTAATAATAAGCCTAAACTTGTAAAATAAAAGGGTAGAACTTGTCAAAACATACTTTTGCATCCAAAATATAATTCAAAACACATCTAAATTGTGTTATTTGAGTAAACTAGAGAATAATCCTGTAAAGTTGGAAAAAATCTCTCTCTCTCTCTCTCTCTGTGTGTGTGTGTGTGTGTCTTTCAGAGTCCAAAATGTAATAAAAAACACGTTCAAGTCGTGTCATTTGAGTAAAATAAACAAATAAAAGTTGAGAACACACACTTTGTGTGTCGAAAATGTAACTAAAAATCTTTCCTGAACAGATAGAATTGTGTTATTTGAGTAATAATAAGCCTAAACTTGTGAAATAAACAGATAGAAGTTGAGAACACACACTTTGTGTGTCGAAAATGCGACTAAAAGTCTTTCCTGAACAGATTGAATTGTATTATTTTGGTAATAATAAGCTTAAACTTGTGAAATAAACAGATAGAAATTGAGATCACACACTCTGTGTGTCGAAAATATAACTAAAAGTCTTTCCTGAACAGATTGAATTGTGTTATTTGAGTAAAAAATAGGCATAAACTTGTAAATAATAAATTAAAAGTTGAAAAAATCTCTTTGTAAATATAAAATTTAATAAAAAATGTTGCCTGAATAGTACAAATAGTGTTATTTTGGTAAAAATTAACATAAAGTTGTAAAATAATAAGTTAAAAGTTGAAAAAATGTCTTTGTGAGTCCAAAATTTAATAAAAAATGTTGCCTGATTAGTACAAATAGTGTTATTTTGGTAAAAAATTAATATAAAGTTGTAAAATAATAAGTTAAACGTTGAAAAAAATGTCTTTGTGAGTCCAAAATTTAATAAAAGTGTTGCCTGAATAGTACAAATAGTGTTATTTTGGTAAAAAATTAACATAAAATTGTAAAATAATAAGTTAAAAAGTTGTAAAAATATCTTTGCGAGTCCAAAATTTAATAAAAAATGTTGCCTGAATAGTACAAATAGTGTTATTTTTGTAAAAATAAGGATAAGCTGTGAAAATGTTTGACATAAAGTCCAAGTTTGGTAAAAAATAAACTCAAAATTAAGTTAAATAGCACACAGTAACATACATTTACTACCTAAATCAATAATCAAAGGGTCCTAGGTTCGTTACCCCGTGATAAAAGCAAATGGTGAAAACTGTAGGCCCCGTCCCTAATAGCTCTCCCTTCTTCATAGTACAGATAAAAAAAACCTGCGCTAAAGCGTCCTGTGCCTTGGAGGCAAACCTGAGCGGAATATTAATTGGCGGCGTAAACCGCATAGCTTCAGAGATTTGACCCTTGCTGCGCATTCTCAGACATCCTTTGTTGTCTGATTGAATCCCTCCCCTGCCCTACAGTATTGCATAGCTTTCCCCTGTTCTTGCGTACTGGTTAACCTTGAAAAAACCGGTTCTGAAAACCTACCGACGCGTTCTCTGATTGGTCAATCAGGTTCTTCCTTTGTTCTGACGTTCTGACGTTATTTGACCTTGAACGCACACTCCCTAAATTCCTTTCTCCTCTACCTGCGCGGAATATTAATTCATTCTCTCTGTCTGGCATCAGAGCGGAGTCGAAATTCGGAGACAGTATTCTGTCTAGCGTGTGAAACCATCGTCTTTCATACCATAATGAAATACATTATTACATAGTACTAATTAATAATATTACATATCTCGGGTTCGAGTACCGGGACCGTCTTCTTTTGTACCATTACCACCGTTCATAGCGGTTCATAAACCATAGAAAACTTATTTTCAATACTATAAACATTAATTATTATAGTTTCATACATTACATACTTTGTAGTAATGAATATGAAAACATATGCATAGCGTTTAGTACCTCTAATTACCTTCTATATACATATTTTTCATAAAATAAATAATTACATATTTATAAAAAGTTATAAACATGCAAATACATAAATGTAAAGTATTCTAAGTACTTGCAAATAAATTAAAACCCGTGCAAATTAGTTCTAAGTACGTGCAAATTAATTAACACCCGTGCAAATGAATTGCGAATATTAAATAGCGACCGGCCTTATCTAATTCCGATACTACTTATATTCCCTTTCCATTTTATTTCTCTTTAGTTTTAAGTACGCATGTTGAAGAATTTCAACTTTGAAGGACTATGAATAAAAAGTAAAGATAGGTGTTAGTTATATTTTTGATTGGTCGATTGAATTAGGTTATTTTACCTCGCTTTTCGGGTAGTTATGGCTAATCGCGACGATGGAGAAGAATGATGATGCGATGACATGAATGAAGGGATAATTACAAACAAATATCGACGACACAACACATTTCCTACAGAACCTCGATAATCTGCAAAATGCAGATCGGGTGTACTACGTGGGCGTGATATTCATATTAGCTCCGTCTAGTTCGCTGCACTTTTTGACACTAGGTGCAGTGCAGGTGTATCCAGTGTCAGGGTGGTGCAAGGAAATGACGTTCAACCAAGTAGACGAATAGCTGTGTTCAAGTTCAGAAGATTCAACAAATGCCTGTCTGCTGCTTTAAAATGGTAATTTGATTAGTTAGCACGCACCACGTGACCATACATACACACATTACACCGCTCCGGAATGTAGTGCAAACGGTGCAGACACCAAATACACTACTTGACATCAAATCAACGGAGTAGACGAGTCGGTGTTGCACCGTGTAACCAACTGGACTCACGAGTGCAGAGAGAGTCAAAAACTGCAGCGGGGGAAGGGGAGGGGGGATAAATACGTATATTTAATTCAAGACAACGCTTCAATGAACTAGTAGGGATTGTATGGAGACAACATGAGACGAGACTCTCTGTGCCCTTCTCGAGTTTTATGTGCCTCTCTGTTTCTCGATCTCGTCTTCATTTATAGACATCTGCCTCGGTCTCGTCTCGGGTCGAGAAATATAGATTTACAGAAGTAGCACATGGAACACAGACAGCGTGTCACTACACAACTTTCACAGCATGTAGGGGACATCAAGGCACAATAATTTTCTTTACTCTTTTTTACTTTTATTTTTTGCTTGACATCTTGTTACGACGCTACGAACCCTCGGGAAACTAAATTGTATCCTAAAAATATGCAACCACACAGCACAGGGCTCGCAAATTGAGACGAATGTGTTGACTTTGTAATTAATATAAACAAACTATGAGACGAATTATCTATAAATAATCATCAGTTAGAGATATCCGCTTAGTATGTCACAAAACAGGTCCCACAGAGAATTATTCTGACTGTTAGTTCAGACGCCAAAGCCTCGCTTGTCTGCAAAATGCGGTCCATTGACATATGAGTGTCTTGAGAATGGGTCACCCCTTACACCCCTCCCTATGTCAAGTAATTCGATTTAGGTGCAATTTTCAAATACGTATCATACCAAAGTCTCGAACGAGAGCGAGAGTATTGGAGATTATTATTATTATTATTTATTTGAAGTAGGGTTACACTTAAGCTTTCAGTTTACACTGATTCTGTAACTATAAAAAAACAGCTTTTTGTCTTACATGTGTTAAGCTATAAAGTCATGCTAATTATTTAGAATGTACATAATATGGAAAATTATAAATGTCTACGTATAATAGAAAAATGAACAAAAGTGCATAAAAGAGTTGTACAACTAACTATGTGAAGGAGGCAATGAGGTAAATAAGACAAGGTGTCAGTATTTGTAGATAAATGTCCTAATTTGTTGTTTAAATTTGGCCAAATTTCTTTCCTTTCTGCAGGATACAGACAGTTCATTCCATGCTTTACTTGCCAAGAGATGATGGGGATTTGATCCGTAACTTGCCATGTTACATTTCTATACACGGATACTATTGGCATTGTCGTTATCGTCTCTTTACAAGACTATCTCGGTCCAGTACTATCCTTTTTAAGAAGTGTCATCCCGAGATACAAATCATTGTCTCATTCTTGGTATGACTCCAGATTATAATTACTTGAATTGTTCTTCCCGACACCTTCACATAAATATCATCAGCAGATACCAGTCTTTCCATGCATGCCTGATCCTTGAATAATGCAATAAAATGCTTCCAGTAGTCTTAAACTATACTTCGTGATATACAATATTGCAGTAGCTAGATTGTGAAACATCTATGATGTTATTATATCTTTGAATATAGATGTTCAATTGATTTGTTGATTTGGATTGTCAAGCATGGAGTTAGCCATGTTGTATATTCTTAGTTATGGATTAAATTATATTTTGTATAAAATCGAACCCACCTGATTTATTATATCATATTACCGTGGTTTGGTAATACAACAATTTGGCGACTATGTATGGGATTCAAGGACATATTCTGGAACCTTTCGATGTGGATAAAGGTAACATTGATTCGTATTTGGAGCGGTTTGAACAGATTTGTGTTGCTAATGGTATTCCAAAGGAAAAGCAAATTAGTCATTTTATTGCATTCTCTGGAGGAAATTTATATGATGTTTTAAGGGATTTAGTTACTCCAGATTCTGTTGCTAGTAAAACATACGAAGTAATAAAAGATGTATTGTTGAATCATTTTCAACCGAAGCATAATGTAGTTGCAGAAAGATATCGTTTTCATCTTCTGAAGCAAGAGTTAGGTCAACCTGTGTCTGAATATATAGTTTCTCTTAAACATGCAGCTACTAAATGTAACTTTGGAGCATTCTTAAATGATATGCTAAGAGATCAGCTAGTGTTTGGAGTTAGCAGTGAAGTTACAAGGAAGAAATTGTTATCAGAAGGCGACGTTTCCTTCCTTAAAGCTTGCGACATTGCAGTGAATATGGAAATGGTTGAGAAAGATGTACAGCTATTCCATCAAAAAGAAGGTTTTGCTAGTGATTATAATGTACATAAGCTTCATGAAAGCAAGTCTAAACCTTTCCAAGCTTTCTCCAGTAGGAAAACTATCTTTAATAATCAGACTGAAAAGAGCATAGTTAATGAGAAACCTGGAACTTCAAGACAATGGATTTGTTATAAATGTGGGAAGACGCATGAAAAAGGTAAATGTTATTTAAAGCAAGTTAGATGTAATTATTGTGGATTCTTAGGACATATTCAGAAATTTTGTAGATTTCGTAATAAACCGACAGATAAATCCACTGAATCTAACAGTTGCTTAAGTAATGTGTTTCTTGATGTAATTTCGAAAGAATGTAAAGATGCTATTGAGTGTAATACAGAAAAGGAACATCAAGAATTGTTAATATCACGCGAGCCCTTGCACACTTTTCAGTTACCTTTGTACAAGTATGGTTCTACTAAAGAACGGCAATTTGAATTCAACTCTGTAGTTGGAACTTTGCATAATGCTGACAAATGTACAATTGATTTGAATTGTGATGGTAAATTAGTTAATTTTGAGATCGATACCGGAGCTTCTGTAAGTGTGTTTGATAAAAGATTTCTCGATCAATCTTTTCCGTATTTAAAGATTCAACCTGCAAATATCAATCTGAAAAATGCTGATGGAAGACCATTAGCATTAGAAGGTCAGGTTATGTTGGATGTATTGTGGAAAGATAAGAAATATAATATGAATGTTTTTGTTTGTAAGCAAAATCTGCCACAACCGATTGTAGGAAGAACTTGGCTGGACATTTTATGGCCTAACTGGAGGCAAAATTTTATGTTACAGCAGATAGAAGTTCAGAGTTGTTATAATAAGGAAGTACTGATGAATAAGTTGTTGTCTGAGTACAAGGCAGTATTTTCAGATGATCTTAAGGAGCCTATTAAATGTTTTAAAGCTGTGATTCCGGTTAAACCTAACAGTACACCAATCTTTAGGAAAGCTTATGAAGTACCTTATAGTTTAAGTGAACAGGTTAAAAAGGATATAAGTAAATTGGTTTCCGATGGTATACTGTCAGAAGTAACTTATTCTAACTGGGCATCACCCCTCGTAGTAGTTGTCAAGAAGTCAAATGATCTTAGGTTATGTGCTGATTTTAAGACAGGACTGAATACTTTACTTGAGAAAGTAACTTATCCATTACCAAAAATAGATGATATTTTGAACACATTAGGTGATTCTGATACATATGTGGTTCTTGACATGAAGAATGCATTTCTACAGTTGGAAGTAGATGAAGATTCGAAGAAATATTTGGTAATAAATACTAATTTTGGTTTATTTGGTTACAACAGATTACCTTTCGGTTTGCAGTGTAGTCCTTTGATATTTCAACATGTAATGGATCAGATATTAACAGGAATTCCATTCGCTAAATGTTACTTAGATGACATAATTGTCTGTGGTAAAGGACTAGAACAGTGTTATAATAACGTGAGGAATGTACTAGATCGTCTTCAGAAATATAATGTGAAGGTAAATGCTAAGAAGTGTCAATTTTTTGCTACGGAAGTTGAGTATTTAGGATTTTGCATTTCTGGTGAAGGAATTAGACCATCTGTGAAGAACTTAGAAGCAATATTAAAATGTGCTGTACCTAGTAATGTCAGTCAACTCAAGTCATTTTTGGGAGGTATTTCATTTTACCATAGGCATATACCCAACTTGTCAATGCATATACCTCATTTGCATGAATTGCTGAAGAAAGGACATAAATGGGAATGGACTGATATTCATCAACAGGAATATGAATTAGTAAAGGAAATGGTGAAGAGAGCAGATGTTATTTTTCCTTTCGATCAGAATTTGGAAGTTGTGCTAATTACAGATGCAAGTCCTGTAGGAATAGGTTGTCAATTATGTAATGTGTACAAAAGTAATTTACGCACAGTAGCTTGTTCATCAGCAACGTTAACTGACGCTCAGAAGAATTATTGTCAGTTTGAACGGGAAGCTTTAGCTCTTATACATGGCGTGAAGAAATTTCACAAATACTTGTATGGTAGAACCTTTACTGTACATAGCGATTCTCTTCCTGTGAAATATATTTTTGGAGAAAAAGCTAAAATTCCTTCTACGGGTAACAGTAGACTTCAAAGATGGGCTTTGCTTTTATCAACCTATGATTTTAAAATTGAGTACACTAAGCATGTGGAAGTGGCAGATCTGTTATCAAGATTACCCTTAATGGAAGTACCTGAAGATGATGTTTCCAGCGATGAGTATGTATTTCACTTAGAATGTGAACCAGTCTTGTTACAAGGCATTAAGGAAGAAACAGCCAAAGACTTGTTATTGCAGCAGATAAAGTTGTATGTTACTGAAGGATGGCCAGCAAAGCTAAATAAAGATCAACAAGCTTCACCATTTGCACATTTTTTTCGGAGAAGACATGAAATAGTGATTGTAAAGGAATGTTTGATATGGGGCAACAGGTTAATTATTCCAAGATCGTTGCATAATGCAGTCTTGAAAAAACTGCACGCTAATCATCTAGGTTTGTGGAAATTACAACAATTAGCGAGATCTATGTATTGGTGGCCGCAAATTGATATTGACTTAGAAAGAGAAGTTATTAATTGTCCACAGTGTCAAGCACTTCAAAACAATGCTCCGCAAAATAAATATGTACCTTGGGAGCAAACAGGTAAGCCATTTCAAAGAGTTCATTTGGATTTCTTTCATTTCGCTGGTCGCACATGTTTATTGTTAGTTGATTCATGCACACGATGGATAGAGGTTTGGAAAGTTAAGTCCACGTCTAGTGAAGAAACGATAAACTGTCTCAAAGAATGTTTTGAAAGATATGGATATCCTAGTGTAATCGCATGTGATAATGGACCTCCATTTTCGGGAAAGAAGCTTAAAGAATTTTGACCAAGTTAGGAATACGACTTATTCATTCACCACCATATCATCCACCCAGTAATGGTTTAGCCGAAAAGTGGGTCCAAAACGTAAAAAGTACTCTGAAGAAGAGGTGGTTAGAAGATTGCCATCTAGGAAAAAGTTTCGATTTCAGAGAAGCGGTGGAAGGTGCGTTAAGAGTAGCCAGGTTTACACCTTGCCATGCTACGGGGAAGACTCCTGCAGAGTTGTTGTTGTCATATCAACCTCGTAATATCTATAATTGGTCCTGGTCGCAAATAATGGAGAAAGAAGTGGTGAGAAGTGAGACCAATAAGAACGAAGAATTACCATCAATCGGAAGTACAGTGTGGACAAGAAATTATACATCCAGATTTCCAAAATACGTACGAGCTACAGTTACGGGTCATTTAGGAAGACGCTTGTTATTGGTCAATGCCGGTGGAACAACGAGAAGGGTACACCTGCATCAAGTGAAGTTTAAATCTAACAGGTCGGATACAGACAGTGGAGAAGATAACTTTTGGATCTTTGATGGTTCCGTGTCGGCGCAGGACAGGGCGTGTGAGGAGAGACCGCAGACTGGGCGAGAGGAAGCTGTTACCGCCTCCGCAGTGAACAGTCCACGACGATCTTTTAGAAGGAGGAAACCACCTGACAGGTTGCAACTGTCATTTGGAAGAAGGGGAAAGTTGCAGTAGCTAGATTGTGAAACATCTATGATGTTATTATATCTTTGAATATAGATGTTCAATTGATTTGTTGATTTGGATTGTCAAGCATGGAGTTAGCCATGTTGTATATTCTTAGTTATGGATTAAATTATATTTTGTATAAAATCGAACCCACCTGATTTATTATATCGATACCAGTCTTTCCATGCATGCCTGATCCTTGAATAATGCAATAAAATGCTTCCAGTAGTCTTAAACTATACTTCGTGATATACAATATATGTGTTCTTGCTCCTACGTAGCACATTTAACGTCATTTCTCGCAAAAAAGGAGAGCTGCACGGTACCGTTATACCGCTAGTCCTTCCGTTTTTAACGTCAGTTTAATTGATGTTTTTCCCTGGCCAAAGCTGAGTGCTATTTTTCGCATAATTATAACCTACACTCCTGTTTACTCTTCCTGGTTTCGTCGTAAATTCTTCTTGTGTTTGTCTTATTTGAAGGACGTATTCTGGAGAAGCATAAATAAGGCAATTAAAATACTTTTTACAGAGAAGTTGCAGAACATTTGACCCTTACGTAATATAGTTGCATAAGGTTGCCCTTGCTTAGGATGAGACAGCTTCCGTTTAGTAAATGAAGACACTAGTGCCATCTGTCCATGGAATTGAAGTGTAGAAGCAAATGACTTCATCACGGATTTTATGATGGTGCATGCATACGGGTGAATCAATTAACAACGGTGATCGATTATTGGTTGACGTCGTCTTACGTTTATAAGTACGTACATGGGGAGAATATAAGAAACGAACTTCATTCTTCGCTAAACTGAACGCCAAATAACATCAAAGCGGACATTAATGCCCTTATCAAACCATCCGCTTGGCGGCGCTAGTATCTCCGATATTAAGCTTTCACGTGACGTGTTCTATGCGATTCATAAAAGTACAAGGAATGTAATGGCAAGCGCATACAGTGAGAATGGCGAAGGTTAATATGTAGAATATTAAAAGGCAAAAATTAAATCTATCAAAAGAGAAGGCAAAGTCTGTGAAGAATCAATAACAGAGTTAGAATTTGAGAACAATGATTAGGAGATTATAAATTGAAAGAATTCGTGGTTGACCACTGGCGTACACATGGAGGACTAGGTAGGGCTGATGGGGCTAAAGCCGCATCCGAACTTTTGAGAAAATCAACATTTTCAAATATAATCAGTGAAGAACATAGGCGTGCGCAGACCCTCTGATTAAATGGAGGGAAGTCAGTGGCGGATCCAGAAATTACTGTTGGGAGGGCTTCAGAGTCGGGTACCTCACCGAACCTACAATCGCACTGTTTTATATGAACAATAGCTATATGGTTCCTTTAGCAGAAGACAACTATGCTCTATGAATTAGCTCTTTTAACGGTCCACGGTGGAAAGATTGTTTTTATTGTACATTGTTATCCATTGGCGTAGCAACATATTGCGGGGCCTGGGCGAGATCACAATTCAGTGTAAACGATATGGAATATATAAGGAAAATTTTGAGTCGAGCACGGCGTGCAGCGTTACAACCTCTTCCCCAAAACTCAAAAGAAGTGCATTCTGCTCTAACTTCATTGGATATTAAAACACACCATGGAGAAGCAATACTGCAAATTAATAACGAAGAAAAACGTTTTGTTTGTTTTTCAAGTGCATCTAATCTACAATGTTTGATTCTGATATTGGTAAGTGGCTACGTTGATCATTCGGTCTGCTATATTCAAACATGAGGATGTTGCTGATTGTTTTGTAGAGGATTTCATGTCGGAAATTCCTCAGATGAAAAGTTGGAAAAATACACTGATTACTTGGTAGATACATACATTTCGGAAGATGCCAAATTTTCACCAAGACTATGGGCTTCAGATAAAGTAGACGGAGAGAGAACAACTAATGTTTGTGAATCGTTTCACGCGAAATTCAATTCTAATTTCACTGCACCTAATCCAAATATTTATGCTCTTATTGAAGTGATTAAGCAGACCCAGGTTGATGTACATGCTTTAAAAAAATAATGCAGATGTCACAAAGAAACAGTTAATTTCTGAAATAGAATGGAAAATGTGGGAAAATGAAGCGGGAATATAAGAATAAAGGAATAACACGATTTGATTTCTTAAAGGCTATTTCCTACTACAGTTTAAAGAAGGATAAGAAGAAATAAAATTGAAACAGAGAGGTAAAATTAGACAAAGGAAACTCATCCGCAAATTTTTAAACACGCCATGAGCTTTTAGCCATGACAGTCCTAAGCCTGTGAAAAGTGTGAAGGGAAAATTAGCGGAGAAAGGGTAAGCGGTGCAACTTACCCCTTGGTCCGAAGAGTTTAGCGGTGCATCTCGCCCATTTAGGTATTCTCGGGGTGCAACTAACCATCACCCATCACAATGCCGATCCGTTCTTTAAAATTTGCATCTCAAGGTGCATAGATACAAAATCTTGAGGCATACGTCAATTACGAAATTTAAATACCTTAGTTCTTCGAATTCCAGGCGCACCTTTTTCACGGGTCTTTGATCTTGAAAATTTAGATGAACCTTGGATTCTATGGCGTATTGATCAGATTATGTATGCATAAACAGCTATTCAAAAATAAAGGGCGCCTTAAAATTTTCACCTGCCGCCTGAATTTTCAAATTCAATGCTAGAATATATATTTCTAGTTCGCTTATAGAAATTTCCATTAACTTCTGTTTAAAAAAAAATAACGAGCACATTATGGGTTTTATAATGTTTGTGTGTTTTTTGTATCACGTGTAACATTACATTATAATAATAAACATACCATTATATTTTTCACTCTTGATAGCGTAATTTTAAAATCTGTAACAATATGGTAGACTGGTCCATGTATTAGAATTATTGCACAGTTTTCATGTTGTTATCAGTTGAGCATTCTTGAGGAAAGCCACTCTCGCGCAAGAATTAATTGCTTTTAATCCAATCCAATGAATAAATTAAATGTTTTAAGATTATATTTCAAAATGTGTAGCTTTATCATAGTTCGATTCGTGGCTATCTTAGACCATATTTGCAAGTAAAAAAAAAAAAAGAGCTGGCTCCTGAGACCTGAGGAAAAGGTGCTGGCGCCTGAACCCTGTAGGTAAATATACCATGGTATTAGTGTAATGTACGATGTTGAAATTCATCGGCAACTTTGTGAGGTGTACGGAAACGAGTGAAGGCGGAGTGAGGCAGTGGCGCAATATGTTTAAAAATTGCCGCACTAATGTGCACGATGTTTTTTCATGACAATGCCCTACCGCACACGGTCAATCGCACTCGAGAGCTCTTTAATGGTTTCGGATGGGAGGTGTTTGATCATCCACCATACAGTCCGGATCTTGCGCCGAGCGACTATCACTTGTGTCCACACATGAAGACCTGGCTCGCAACGCAGCGCTTCAACGACGACGTGGAACTACAGGCAGGCGTGAATGAGAGGTTGAAATCCCAGGCGGCAAAATTGTATGACGATGGAATTATTAAGCTGGTGCACCGTTATGATAAGTGTCTCAATTTGTACGGAGACTATTTTGAAAAATAATGTAAGTGTATGACTTTCAAATGTATACAATAAAAAATGTTTCCCTTCACTTGGGTTTTATTTATTCCAAAACGTAAGTTACTTTCTGGATAGCCCTCGTAGAATGACGTATTTGCAAATTTCAGTAATCAAGTTTTCTCCTCGATGTGTTACCGAAGTACAAGTATTAGTAAGAAAAAATCACCCTTAACGAAATTTTGTTTCCTTTAAATTTGTTGTGTTAGAGGAAACAACAAAGAATCAGTCTATTTTTAGTAGTGAGCTCTGTTATTTGTTCTTATGCTGGTGTTCCTGTAAATAGGTAGTCAGTGAGCAGCTTTTGCAAAGTGCACATCGAACGGACATGGAGAGACAGAAGCATCACTCATATGATGCAGCACTGAAACATAAAGTTATTTTGTGTGCTGAGGAATTTGGAAACTGTGAATCCGGTCCACCATTTGCCGTAAGTGAAGTGTCCGTTCGTCGCTGGAGACGTCAAAGACAGCAATCTGTCGTTATCAGCGTCTCTCTTATACACGGGAAGAAGTGGAGGCTGTTAGTCCATTCTTCCTTCAACTCCTGGATGATCTGGAAGTTAATTCTGCAACAGTAGAGGCATATCTGCCAATTACTTTCTAAATTCTCTCTTCTTGACCTTCCTTGCACCAGTATATGGCGGTTCTGTATTTGATTATTTGGTCTTAATTTGTAATGATGTTATTTTTGTTACATAAGGTACCTGAACCCAATATGGCCAAGTACCCAATATGGCCTATTTGCTGTTCCCAAATAGTTACATGGTTAATTGGACAGATTACGTTAGTATGTCATTTAGACTGTTCGAATGACGTTATTGAACCTGTTGGCTGTACCTGTAGTATAGTAACTTGAAGACAAAGAAGCAAAATGACTTAACCTCGTGATCTAATATTGCCAATGGAAGTTATTACTACTACATCTTCCAAGTGATACGTGTTTATATTTCTAGTCCATATTTTGATAGCCCATAATTTGTACTTTACAACAATGTACTTACAAGGGAGGTTATCTAAGTGTCCGCCTTATATAAGGGAGTGAGTGACATGTTAAATTTGTTACCAGAAGACCATGGATTACACTTCACAGTCTGCGCAAATGAAAGGTCCCTTATCATCCTTAGTGAGTTCCACACGCACTACCTGAACATAGGACGTCCTTCACTATGTATTCCTATGTAGGCCATATTGAGTCTACCTTACATGGTGTTCTTTTTTCCTTCATTATAAACAGGACTAAAGATTGAAGTCTAAACTAACAAGGTAGGTTATCTAAGTGTCCCCCTCCGATTCCAATGAAACTTGGCTGGTGTATAGAGGAGCCCAAAGGAAGAAATACGGTTCTTTTGTTTCGGCTAAAAAACGGTTTTAGGGGGCCACCCCCCCCCCCCCCCGTCAAATGTCAAGATGAGGACAAATTGAGGTGGTGATCTGATCCCTATGTCGCTTATAATCACATACATAGTCATAATATTTGAGGGGGGTTTTGCCCCCTAAATCCGTTCACGTAGTGCGTGTGGAACTCACTAAGGATGATAAGGGACCTTTCATTTGCCCAGACTTTGATGTGTAATCCATGGTCTTCTGGTATCATATTGTAACATGTCACTCCCTTGTTTATCGGTTTGTAAACCATGTTATTTCTATGTGCAAATCTCACATGTCATTATGGGGTGTAAGGGGTGCTCCTTCCACATAGTGCACCTTGGACTGCAGACTAACGAGACTCTGGCGACTGGCCCCATGGCCAGTATAATTTTGTTTGTGTTGTCCTGTGTTTTGTCCTTATTTGTGCTGAGTGCTCCTTTACAGCCTCAGCTTTTAACGAAAGTCAGAAGATTTTAATATTTTATGATTTTAGTTATGCAATGTAAGGGTATCAATAGGCTATACGTATCTACCTATAAAACATCATAGTTGTACTTTCTTTATGTTGCATATTTTGATGTGAAAGAACAAAATATATGACTAGGCCATATTGCGTACTAAATGTTACTTTGTAACAAAATTTTCCCTGCACCGATGCTATTATTTGAAACAGACTCCGAGCTTCTATAAACGCCCAGAAATGTTCCATATTTCGATTCTTCTGATTAGCTTTACATTTCTGACTTTCTACACCACTAGAAACAGTCATAAAGCTTAGGTAGGCCATATTGGGGTACCTCATGTTGTAGTCTTCTCAGATTGGTCCGTCGAAAGAAACTATCGCGTTGTAGATTATGAATATGTATGGGATTATAAGCGACATAGGAAGTCTGAATGTGTTCGAACCTATTGCTACCAATGTATTTATTGCAGGCTCAGCTTTTGAAGTTACGTAATCCATGTCATCGTTGCATTTCTCGTAATTTCACACCTACATATTTAGCTGAGTTTTATCTCTTGGTGTTTATTAGCTTCCAGCTTATTCTTTAGGATTATAAAGTGGGTCTTCTGTATAGCAATCTTCAATTTCGCTATATCACACAAGTCCTCGAGAGAGTTTATCGCAATACTGGTCTATCTTTCCAACTCTGTTCTTGAATTACCTTCCGTAACAATTATTACATGATCTGCAAAATCTATTGTGCTTTTGATCTCCGAAATATTTCCTAATTTTTTGAGAGATGGCTCCAAATCCAGATTCCACAATTCGGGACCTAGAGTGGATCCTTGTGTTGTTGATTTTGAGGCCGTGAATTTAGACGTCTGATGTGCTTTCCATCAGATATGGGTCGTGGACAATGTCTCTCAAGGTCCTGAAAAATGGAGCCAACTAGCGCTGGTACAGGTAAATATCAGTTCAAAACCTCACAACACCGTTCAACGTCTCTACCATCTGTGAGGGCCTCTTTTTTTTCAGTTGGAAGAGGGACGCAAGGCCATTTGTACCTCACAGCCTTGCGCCGGAGAACCAACCGCAATCGACTTGATATATCGATTGCAAATTCACTCGATATAAATGTCGATTGCATCTGTGTATAACAAGATCTCGCTTTGATGTAAACAGCGATCTCTTGTAATACACAATTCTTCCTTTTGAGTCTGAAAATACTGACATCTAAGGCAATAAAAATTGCATAAGACACTTGAAATACCTATCACTCATTACAAGCTTAAGGAATTACTTCGCAGACCCAAAAGGAAGAACCGCTAGTGGGCCTACATTATATACCTACCAACTGCATACCTAAATGCACACTGGCTATGAAGACCTACTTCATTACACTCCTACATTTGCCTGAAGTGACATGGAAAAACCTCAGAGATTACTGTTATTACTGTAATTTTACTGTGGAAAGCTGGCCAAGTTCACCCCAGCATAACAACAGTGGATGCTGAGCAAACATAGGACCCTCCCGACGCAGCAATATTCCAGAGCAGACGAACTCGCACTAGCTCGGAAAACCTCATGTACTATCACACCATAGTATAGGGCCACCAACGTAGAGGCAGGCCCATTGTCCTAGGTGAAACTTCCACGACGTCTCCTACCAAACGGTAGGGAAAAACCTTATCCTACAGTTTTTTGCCATCCGAATAACAAGAATCCATGAGGTATAGGGTGGAAATGTAACGTGTAAGGTGATTTTAATTTTTAAAAAAGCATTTTTTAGCAACTACAGTATAGTGTGATTAATATGGAAAAACGGCATAATCGTATTACACCAAGAATCCAAGTTACTTCAAGAAAATCCTGTGTGTTATATTTTGCATGCACAAAATATAACACACAGGATATAGGCTAACTAGTAGATAAAATAGCAGATATAGAGAATAACTAGCATTCATTCTGCAGTCTAATCTATCAAGCTGTATGCAACAGCGATGATGGGACTCTATGAGTTGACTAGTCGCCATCCAACTGAAATCTGGTTGGCAGGCTTTGGCACTCTAAGACCTATTGACCACAGGGTTGGTCTATTTTACAGACAAACACCTTTGAACATACAGTATGTAGCATTAATAAGGGTACCTCCCGGGTTCGATACCCGGTGGAGGCACAAGTGGTTCGGATCCCACTTTAAATTGTAGATCGTCCCGATTAGCTTTACTGTGCATAAAGTGGACTTAAAACGCCAAATCAACCAACCAACCGATAAGGGTACCTGGTTCGAATGCCGGCCTGGAAATGGGTGTTCTTTCTGACTGTCCCATCATCTTCATCTTCGCGAGTCGCCAAAAGTGGCAGAAAAGCGAAGGAAAATAAGTCGACCGAGTGTGTTAAGTGGCCACTTTCGATCTTGCCACAGGAGTTCCCGTGTTCGAATCCCGGTCTGGGCATGGATGTCCTTGTAAGTGTCCTTTCTTTAATATAATCACATCATCACTAAATTCGCATCGTCGCTATTAGCCAGATATTACAGAAAAGCGACTGAAAATAATAAAACCAAAAAACTTACGTACTATCCTGCAGCTTCCAGAATCTCTCCACTTTTCAATGGAAATCCGGTATTGAAGATTTAGTACAATAGAATTATATAATTCTTATGCGTGTCTGGTCGTCAGTTTTTGGATGTAGTTTCATAGCTACCGTAACGAGCTTCAACAATGAACAATAAACATGTTACACATTGTTGTGCTGTTTTGTGTTAGGTCACGTTCACTTATAAAATAATCTAGAATGTAAAAGAAGAAGTTTCGAACTTAAAGAAAGTAAATATTGAAACTGAACGTGAAGTTAGGAAATGTCTGGACTTAGCTAATTTTGCTTTTTTCTTCTTCTTCTTTAATATAGGCATTTTGACATCGTTGCTCTTTACCTGCATCAGTTCATTTTGAATTTCAGAGAACAAGAGCACGAGGCGACAAGTTTTCGAAGGGTTCGCTTTCAAGCAACACTTGCCGCTTGTCGCTTCGGTGTGAAATCTTTATGACAGCTAAGTTTCAGAAATAAATGAAACTTTACTAATCCAAGCGACACAAATAGCTGTACATGTCGCTTGTCGCTTGCATATCGCTCTGACTGATCCGTTTTCTGAATGCCGTGCATCTTCTTGTTCCCTCGGTCTGACGTTCGCGCGTGCGCGGTGATCCGGTTAATGCTTACTTGTAGACTGCGGGGGAGGTCCGTGTCACTTGTCGCTTGCCGCTTCATTGTGATACTCCCGTGTCGCTCGTCATTTTGGGCTGAAAGAGAAGACGAAAGAGAGGCAGAAAACATATAAAAGTAAAAAGACAGAGAGAGAGAAGGAAAGAAAGCCAGGGATTTCCCCCCTCCCCACAAAACATTTTTCCCCAGCAATATAAAATTATCTTTATCCCTGCCAGGGGTGTTTTATCCCCCTCAAAGAAAATAGAATTGAAAGCACAGAGTATACCATTTCATAACTATGTAAGAAATACAACTGAGAAATCATTCGTGTCCATTAATTGTCTACCTATACTGTGTACCCTTTAGAAGGAACATGAGTTCCTTCAGCATCCTTCAGCGCCCCCTATTCAAAACCTATTTTGAAAACATTAACTCTTACAGTGTCATATGTCGTAGTTACATTGAGCGCCCGAATGTTAGGTATTGTAGTGAGACCGCTGTTTTTGTATACAACAGCCAAGCATTGAAAAGTCGCATAATTTTCCTGTACTGTCGGCAGTCTCTATAAAGATCAGAGGCCGCTGTTCTTTCGTCACTATCGTTGTTAAGAATTGTTTCCTCTTTTGTTTTGCTAAGCAGTTTCGTTGTAAATGCATGAACGATTATTTGGATGAAAAGGAGCGAGCACATTTGAGAGATTTATATCATTTTTGCTGTTGGTTTGTTATGAGGCGGATGAATTGATTATGTAATGCATTTAAATAATGCGTTATATATGTATATTAAAGAAACGTAAACAATTTAGTGTTAACATGTTGCATATGTATTTTCTTATTTTTTTACGTAGCTCCATGTTGCATATGTATAACATATGTTGCACATGAAAGTTACACAAGTCATATATACAAAAAGAATTATATTCGTCATGCATTTTCTGTCTTTCAAAAATACAGTTTATGTGCTTGTTCTCAATTATTAGCTATTGTGAAATTGAATGTGTTGAAAATATATTTCAAATCGTTTGTCCAACTTAAATGCTTTAGCACTGGCTTTTCTCCTTCGTGCGTGAATTGCAGGGATAATAACGTCTTTAGTACTGCTACTTTTATTACTACTATTGCTACTACTACTACAAATAATAATAATAATAATGTCATTATTATTATTATTATTATTATTATTATTATTATTATTATTATTATTATTATTATTATTATTATTATTGGCACGTTTATCCTGGTACTTGCCCCTCCAGACAAAAAATCGTGGTTTCTCCTCTGCTAAAACATGCATGCTTTTTTTTATTTACAACATCGCACCCCCTAAGTTGTATTCCGCCCCCTCCCCCTAAACAACCCCAGATGATTAATCCTTGCGCTTCCACTGTCTTCAAGTAATTGTTTTTTACACTTGTGGAATAAAAACTGTTAATTTCAAGAAATAATGAACATTTATAGTGCAGAAAATATTAAGAATTAACCTAAAATGCTTTGGAATTTCTCGGCTGTTCGAGATTTCGAAAAATCGAGATCTGACCTCGATAATTCACACCCCGTAAATTTCAATTATTACTTTTTTTTTGCAGTACCCTTCTGCATGTAAAAATATGGATAAGTGGTATTTGATTGACATCTATGCTTTGTGAAAAAGACAAAGAACTGTTCATCACCAAAGTTTATGGAAAGGAAGTAAGGGAATTTCAGTTTCTATCCAGATAGGAGACTCTGGAGTCTGAACTTGTACATATCGCCAAACTATTTTAAATTCAATTTGAATTTTATGATTTAAAAAGTAATAATAATAATAATAATATAGCAATGACAATAATGTAATAATAGCAATAACATTAATAATAACTTGATATGATCCTCCCGAATCCTATCAAAGATTGGGTCATATTTAATATAATTCTTAACTATTTTGCTTTTTATATTCACTATAAACGTTATGAAAGTTGACCTAATGACATAATTTTGTCATTCGAAAAGTTTCGTGTTTGTTACTGTATTTGCAAGCCTCATGAAAGCAAGATCTTTCATTGTTGACAATTAGTTAAAAATAATTTGTTCTCAGTTTTAGAATTAAACTACGTATTATGAAAGCCATAAGAGCGAGATTTAAGTTGAAGTTATTAGTAATATAAGCCTTATGGACATTGAAAAGCAGTTCTTTAAGAATGTGACAAAGTTTGTGGTAGAGAATATTATAGAAACTTCAAGGATCATAATTGTTGTTTTAGACATAGAAAAATGAACCTTATGGAACATACTGTTTAATCTTTAGATTTGCCATTATGCACAAATTAGTTCTCTATATGACAGCTGTAGCTATGTTTATCTTTTGTGTCACTGGAGGCGCTCTGGTTGACATGTGGGGGTATAAATACAGCCTCGAAACCTAATTCTGGGGCATTTTCATCACCGACTCCGATGGATTAACATCTTAAATACTCAGCTCCCTTTATGGGAGGGTTCAAGAACTCAGTCTTCGTTCTCAAATTAGCTTACAGAAATAGTTATTCTGTCGTATGGGTAGGTTCGCCCTGCGGACATGTTAACATGTCACCATATGAAAGAATAAGTTCATTTAAACTTTATTTTCAAGTTTTCTGAAATTTTAAATTATATCTTCGCAAAATAATGTTAAATTTCGACTCAGAACTTACTGTTATTCTGACGCATGGTTAGGTTCGCCCTGTGGACATGATAACACGTCACCATGCGTGAGAATAAGTTAATTTACGATTGCTTCCAACTTGGTGATAATTCAGTTTGATTTCTTCGAAACTTATATGTAATATATTTCCAGTTTTGCATAAAGCACAGGACTTAATGTTATTCTGCCGTATGAATAGGTTCGCCCTGTGGGCATGCTAACTTGCCATCTTACGGAAGAATAAGTTCAGACTATTTCGTCTCCTTAATTATTAATTATTTATCAGGTTATTCATTATTGATATCTGGCATGGTTAGGTATCGCCCTGTGAACATGCTAACATGTTGCCATACCCGATATCAAGTCGATGTCTCTAATATTTTACGAATTATAGCAGTTTGTATTTCTTCACATATCTTGAAGCCAGACCATAATGTCCAATTTATATTAAATCGGAGTCAATACTCAAAACCTTCGCCAGTCATGTCAAAGTTATGCTTCATTATATCAGGGAGCGTTCAGAAAGTTCCAAGCAAGCGCCTGGTCGTCTTTATATAACGGATATGACAGCTTGATCCATGTTCAGTAAATGAACTGCAAGAGTTGCAGATTTGATTATAAGAAGGGCATCTGTTCAGTCCTTTGCTTATGGAGATCTGTAACGAAGATGTAAATTTATAAAAGTATCTTAAAAATAAACTATCTTCTGGAAAAGAATTGCCCATAAAGAAGCCTACTGAAGACGCAGATCTTTCTTCAGAAACGGATGTTGTTTATTTAGCTAGTCTCCTTTCCCATAGCCTATGTGAAAATTATATTAGTACACAACAGTTGAAGCCTCATATCCCATGTTTTTCTAATACTATACCCGTACCTGAGAGCGGCCTCCCCGATGGCGCAGTGGTAGCGTCCTCGCCTTGTAATCAAGGGGTCCCGGGTTCGATACCCGGTGGAGGCACAAGTGGTTCGGATTCCACTTTAAACTGTAGGTCCAGTCCCGATTAGCCTTACTGTGCATAAAGTGGACTTAAAACACCAACTCAAACCAAACCAAACCGTACCTAAGAGGGGTCAGAGTATCCCATTAGCCCACTGAATTAGCCGAGGTGAAGAAACAGATGAAATAGGATATTGAAAGGTGATTGAAGGAAATAGGAAGGTAAAGATGAGGATGGACGCTTTGTCTTCGTGATTTTTTTAATGTAATAGCTGCGATTGTATAGTTTTTCGAAGGCGATTTATGCTCGAGGACGCTGACGACAGAGGGTGGCCTAAAGGTTCGAGAGAGGAACCGCCACGAAGCCTAGTTCAGTATGAGAGCAGCCTAAAGTGTCGCGATGGATGTTTCCGCTCACTTTCTTCGTCTCCTTCGAAGTTCAGAGTTGGCGATCGAGCGCAGGTCTCTCCCCAGCCATGCAGCTAAGCTATGATGATTTCAAAAGGATGGTAGATTGTTTTATTTTGATTTTGAGCGATTCCCTCATCATCGTCCCGCAAGTTGTTATGTTTTCCTTCCAAATTTTGCTTAACGCTATGCTTCGCTCTTCCTAGTTATTCACCTGTTGAAAGGACAAGGAAGGCACCTTTCGAACTAAAGCAACAACAATACAAGACTGAGGGTAAAGGTATGAAATCTTACTATGCCCCCTCCGCAGAAAAATCCTTGCCAAGTGAGCATCCCCCCTATAATGCAAAAAGTTTAACTCGCACAGTGCATCTAATTATAACTCATCCTCATCGTCACGATTAACCTAAAGAATAAAACAGCAAGATACAAAACCATGCCCCCCCCCCCCCCCCGTTGTCGCAACCAAAACGCCATGCCGGTACAGAATGACTGGGATTTAATGAGAGAGGTACGCACGTGCAATAAAATTCATTTTCCATGTGATCAGAGCCGTGTTATATAAACGAGCTCTTCAATGACGACAAATTTAACGCCACATTCAACTTTTTTTAACGTTACTTGCACTTCCTCCGTCACACAGTAGGCCTGACCAATCAAATTGTCCCAGAGTGTCGTCCATTGCTAATTATCCGCTCGAAAGCTCTTCTCCCTGTGACAAAAGCAAACAGCATGAAGGACAGGACATTTTAAAGCAGCTTCTTTTTACTCCTCAAGATTCCGTCGGTCAACGAGAGAAACAGATTCAATTCGTTTCGCCCTTCCGTTCGAAGAGCATCTGAAGTTCTTTACCCTGTTACGAAATCACTCGATGCTCTTTTGTTTCCAACAGGCTCATAATGAGTGTTGCCAGGTCGTGAAACGAGCTAAATCGCACCTAAAGTGTAGCAAAAAATTCATCTCGAGGAAGAAACTCCCCGGTGTTGCAGTGTTAACGCTCTCGGCTTGTAATCAAGGCGTCCTGGGTTCTATCCTCGATTAAGAAGTATTGTACAGGGTTTTCGATTCTACTTTAAAACTGTGTCCCGTCCCAATTAGCCTATCTAAGCATAAAGTGGACTCAAAACTAACAATTACGTAGTAGCTAAGCACAAATTTTGAATCCAAAGCTTGCTTAACTTCACATTATTCTCACATAGGCTAATCGAGGCTAAAAGTACAGTTTAATGTTGGACGGGAATAATTGTGCACTTCCACCCAGGATCGAACAGAAATTGATTGGTAGTATAGATCGACCACAAGGAAAAAACCTTGGGACGAAAACCCCCCGCGCAGATTTCCCTTCTTCCCTCCACCTCGGGCCATAAGGAAGCATGGTCCACTCTCCCTCACCCCTACTCGCGGGGGTACGGTGCACAGGAGTCGCGGGTCTGCGCAGGTTGTTTTGTTCATGGGTCTCTCCCAGAGGCGTCTGGTGAACGCATGCTGTGAATGCTACGCAGGCGTCAATTGTGGGGAAAAGGACAGCTTGCTCTGCGACGACATTCATGAGCATTCCTACATTCTAATTTCTTCATATAGGAGAAGTATTTATTTTACACGAGAGCGCTGAACTAAGCTTATATTACATTTCTTGGATCTAAAGTGACGCATGCATCAATTGTGGGAAAAGAATTATTACTTTCTTTCACTTCAGATCCAAGAAATGTAATATAAGCTTAGTTCAGCGCTCTCGTGTAAAATAAATACTTCTCCTATATGAAGAAATTAGAATGTAGGAATGCTCATGAATGTCGTCGCAGAGCAAGCTGTCCTTTTCCCCACAATTGACGCCTGCGTAGCATTCACAGCATGCGTTCACGAGATGCCTCTGGTCCCCGATGGCGCAGTGGTAGCGCCGTCGTCTTGTAATCAAGGGGTCCCGGGTTCGATACCCGGTGGAGGCACATAGTGGTTCGGATCCCACTTTAAACTGTAAGTGCAGTCCCGATTAGCCTTACTGTACATAAAGTGGATTCAAATCAACAAACCGAACACCATCCATTCAAATCGCGGTCTGGGTGTCCTTTGTGGGTGTCCCTTCATCAGTTTCATCATAGCATAACTAATCCTCATCGTCGTGATTAGGCAAACGAGGGAGAAAAGCGATCTAGAATAACCGAAGCAACCAAAAAGCAAACATTGTAACTACACCGGGGAAAGAAAACGGGACCTCTTTATTACGTACAAGGAGAGAGCATTGCCCATACGCCAGCACTCCGGTGGTGATGGAAAATAGTCTTTCGTATTCCCGAAACTACTGAGTACATTTCGACATTAGGGAAAGCCAACAATACGAAGAATCAGCTGAATGCTCTAGAATGAATTATAATTCTTCAGTATTCTCAATATTATAACGGTTCTTGGGAAAAAGAGGGATTTTTCGAAAGGCTTGGTTGGTGCAGGTCAAAGGTCCAGCGAACCTCAATGCAAAATATTCATAATAATGATGCGCTTGTATATTGAGTCAATAATGATAATAATAATAAAAATCAGTGTCATGGCTGCAAAGTATCTCTCCTTCTCATACATTATATACTTGTCTTCGTCTTCTATCTGCAGAATAGAAGATATGTCTTTCTATCTTTTATCGCACCCTTTGCATTCTTATTTCATCTTTCTTTTTTTCATTTTCTATTGCTCTGTTCTATTTTTATAATTTCTCCCTTTCTTTCTGTTTCTCTATATTTGTATCCTATTTATTTATTTTCTCTTTGTTTTCTTCCCATATTTATCTGTCTATTTCGCTTTCTCTCTCCCTTCGCCTATTTCTTTATCTACTTAGCTCTCTCTCTCTCTCTCTCTCTCTGTTTCCTACACCTTTCTTGCTTCCTATTTCTTTTTCTTCCTCTGTGTCCATCCTCTGTTTCTTTCTTTCGTATTTTGTTTCTGTATGTGTCACTTTTTCTATTTTTCTTATACTTTCTATAACTTTATCTCTTTAATCTGTGCTTCTTGGCCGTGCGGGCTCCGTCTACTGGAAGCCCTCAGGTTCGAGTCTCCTAGGGGAAACGTAACAACTTTTCTCCTAAGATTTCGGCCTGTGTATGGGACCGGTGGCCACACACCATCGTGAGGAAATTGCGGAGCTGCGAACGAGTAGCGTAACCAGGTCATGGAAACATACAACGACTGGGAGTTCGTCGTGGTAACCACACGTCACCCCGTAAATTGTTCGATAATCGGTAGGTAGCCCCTGGTCTTCGCGGCCTGTTGCGCCACGTTCTTTTTTTTTTAATTTCTTGTTGCACAATAAATCATTCAGAAATCTTGCAGAAGCAATTCTGGTTGCTTATCTCCAGAGGATAACTGCTTGCACCATCTATCGGTACCGTCCGACACTACAGGACAGTAGAACAATGAACATGCACGGATGAGTTATACATACAGGATAGAAACTGCCGTTTTTGGAGGACTCGTAGCGTCGAAACGAGACCTTAAGAGCAAAACGTTATTGAGGAAAATATTCGCCTTCATGTCCTCTATATCAAACATTGTAGTTGTAGTTCTACATATACTGTAGAGTATGTAAGAAGAAATTTAGAACTCTCAACCCCTTGATTTTTTTCAACATTAAATATATTTATATATGTGCATAGTTTCAGAAATTATCATTCCGTGGCAAAACGTTCTCTAATGCCTCAAGTACCAAATGACCTTCCAAATAGTTATATCATCTTTTCAGATATTAATAGAGACCCTTGTTGCCACCTTTCCGACGCCCATGTCTCTATTCCCCTTTGAGTAATTTCTTTATGTCTGAAATTATTGACACCAGAGGTCAGCTAAGTGCCTTCGGGAATGATGAGAGTTTCTTTTCTTTCTCACCCTGGGAAGATTTTATTCCCTTCTTCCGTCACGTGATCATTTCGTAATACATTTGCTGAGAGTAACTCTTCGAAATCTTTTCCACGGACGGTTGTTTTAAAAAAAAAATGAGCAGGGAAGAAATGTTATGTGACGTCAACTTGTAAGGTGCGAATCCCACAGGGCTGTTGCGACAGTTGGGACTACAACTTGTAGATGGCGCAGCGAACGTGAAATTACAAGTTGTACTTTATAGATGTGCCACCGTCTCTATATCGTCGCTGTCGGAACATAATTAATTTCTCAACTTTTTTGTTTTGCAAGAAGTGGTTGAATCTTGTGACAAGAGTTGAGATTTGGGCAGGTTAAGCAACAATAACATTTCTTCTCGCCTTTTAGTCCCGGTGCCAAATGCCTAAAGTTGACATAACCTTGTTTTGAGGTATGAGCAATCTTTGAGCTGCTATTGTTGTGTATATTTCAGATTCAATTGATGCCAGCCACTCTGTCAAACTTTAGCAAGTAATTCATGATGGCGGACTTTTCAGTTAATGACCTACATCTCCGTAACCAATTATCATTTGCAGATACTCTTTCTTTAGTGTTCATCCTCATCAGATGGGCTACGAAGAGGATTCTGTTTTGTTGTTGCCCGTGTCAGTGGTTCTGTCGTAATTTAACAAATAATCTTATAAATATGTAATATTTCGAGAAAGAGACGAGATATTACGAGAGAGACAGATATTTATAAATCGAAACGAGACATGACCAGGTCACTATAATTATCGGCTTCTTTACCGATAATGCACCGATTTTGCCGCTTCACTGAAAGAAAGGGGTAATGACAGTCGCAGTTCCTGAGCTTAAACTTTCGGTCCTGCCATTGTATTTAGAACTCAGAGTCATTTGTGATGAAGTCGATTAAGATTCCGTCTGTGTTGCCCTTGTAGAGCTCTTATTGCGAGTCGTTTGTCACACAGAGTGTCGGAAGCGGGAACTTCTAAAGGAGTTGGAACTATTTGTCTGGAAGGGCTTCCGGCCATCCCGTTCTCTCGTTGAAACCTGATGGCAATGGGTAGATGGCGTTGATGTCACCGCTGCGAGAAATAACAGAGAAACAAATGACCCGACCTTGTTTGGTTTATTGGCTGTCCCAACACAAAGACTTGTCCCTTCATAGTCCACCAGCATTTGGAATTGCACTTTGCCATTCAGGTGCCATTTGACAACTAATGCATGGTATTAATCGGACAAATGTGAAAATTTAGTCGCAAAATTTAATCTATTGATAAAAGGTAAAATATCGAATCCAGTGTATGTATGTGCGTGTGTTGTGGGCGTAGCATAATTAAAACAAAACTTTTTCTGTGCCATAAGATCCTCATAGAAAGAGATTAAGAGAACGCATTCTCTGAATTTAAAAAATCTCATATTCGCATCGCAAAGTGTCTTGAAAGAACCTTTCTTGATCAACATAACGCTTCAGATCTACCGATCTATACATAGACGCACCAAAAGGGAGGTCAGAACCCCTCCCTCCCCCCGACTCATCTTTCTTGAAGAAAATAGGTCAAAGCAATGACTCCATATTCCTGCCCGTAATAGCATTATTTTTTTCAGCATCAAAACGCATTCGCCTGCCTGGTGGGTGGTCGACTTTCAATCTCACCTCAAATGTCGCAGGTTCGAGTCTTGGCGTGGCATGAATGTTCTTTGTGAGCGTTCTTCATCAAATCCGTGTAATCACCGATCATCCTCATCGTCGCGATTATCCCAAAGTGGCAGAAGGCGACATAAAATAACAAAATAAAGTACAATATAAGCATCTATCCATCCCCTTAAACAGGGGTGCCCATCCCCCCAAGGCCCATGATGCACTCCCCCCCAAATAGGTAGAACACCCCCCCCCCGTTTATGCCGAATTAATTACTCAAATTATTTTGTTGCGGTAACAATATAATACCAGAGGTGCAACCACGAATTTTTGAATAGGGTGGGGGGCAAGTACCAGGATAAACGTACCAATAATAATAATAATAATAATAATAATAACAACATTAATAATGGCTTTAATATTACAACTAGTAGTAGTAGTAGTAGTAGTAGTATTTGTAGTAGCATCAAAGACGTTATTATCCTCATAAATTACGCAAAAAGGGAATAGAAGTCTGTGCTAAAGCATTTGTTTGGAACAAACGATTTGTAATATTTCTTCAACACCGTCAATTTCTAATTAGCCAAAAATGAAAAACAAGCACACTAACTGTATTTTTGAATGGCAGAAAATGAATGATAAATGCATTCCAAAGATAGATGTGTAACTTTCATGTACAACATACATTTTACACATATGCTATGCAACATAGAGCGACATAAAATAAGAAAATACGTATGCAACAAGCTAACACTAAATTGTGTACGTATTCAAAGGTTATTCAATACAAGTATACAACACATATTATTTAAAGACATCCCATTACAGAAAACTAGGACAGTGCGAGCGAAGCGAGCAAGAAAATTTTTAGATCCAATATTTGCAATTGAAAACAATATTGATTTAATAGGGCGCAAATAATTTCACTAGACACCATGGCATTATCTCTTTTACAACTTTTTTCATTTAGATCATCCGGCGCTCAGTCGACTCCCCCCCCCCAGCTATAGCTCTGAACTTGACGAAAATGAGAAAAGCAGACATTACGAGGGAAGCGAGCATGAAAATTTTACAAATGTATTTTTATTTGCATAACATTTGAAATCGAAGAGGTAATTGCTCCTCTGTGCCCCCTGCAGGTGCCCTTGGCCGTCAATGTTTGCCCCCCTAAAATTGACTTCCGTCGAAGGTTGGGGGGCAATGCCCCCCTGCCTCCTGTAGCTGCGCCACTGTATAATAGACATATTTAAGCAATATATGTTTACTTTAGATACTTTATGCTCACTTTCATGTTTGCTAACATAAAACGTACAAAACTGCTCAGGCTCACTGCTACATATGATGATGAATAAATACTGTTTCCTGTGAATTATTGAAAAAAACTGGACAGAAACTAAGTAATAATACATGCATATTATTATCTTTTCATTTATTGGCACACACGCACTGTATATCTTTTGTCATCTCTTTTCTTTTTGTGATTTTCTTTGTGTAGTAGTAGTAGTTTCTTTTATAGTTTCTTGTATGTTATTTTATGTAGTGTCTTATAATCTTCTTGTATAATAATGTACCTAGGTACTTTGCTACATTTTTCCTTGTCGGGTTACGTGGTAGATCAGCATCTGCTGAACCTCGCCCAAGAATAAAGACCATTGAATTGAATTGAATTGGTGTACTGAACCTTATTCTGCACAGTTTGTCTGCTCGACTAACCTTGTATTAATGCGAATAGCACCCCCCTAACCCCTCCATCCAAACCGATTCTAATGACATAGAGGTGGTGCTTCATTTCAACCCTATCGCCGCGATCACCCACAGGTAGGTAGAAAAACTATACATAATAATCAAAACTAAAAATCAAACAAAACGATCTCCCCCATATTTGTGTGAAGATATATAGAACTGGTATAAAATTTTGTCCCCCCAAAAATTCCCATGACGCAGGCGCATCATGAACCCCCCTGAGAGCACCCCTGACCTTAAATCTTTTGTGGTTAACACTAGCCATTGGGCAACAAGGAAGAAAAATTTATTGCTAATGCCAGTGTTTAAAGTCGAAGGTCCGACTTCAAAATAAGACCGCTTATCCTATTTTTCTCTTTGTCAGTCGATGTAAAGGTTTGATTTGAATTCACTTTATGCACAGATAGGCTAATCGAGACTGGACATACATTTTAAAGTGGAATCCGGAACCACAATGTTTCGCCACCGGGTATCGAACCCGGGACCTCTTTATTACGAGTCGTCAACATTACAACTACGCCATCGGGGAAGCTCTTTGTTAGTTATCTTACATATTTTTTTATTGAAAATGTATATTTAAAAAATAATTATTTTCTTGTACGTTTTGCCACTCGGCTAGTTTTGCCATAAATGCATGTTTTATTTTGCACATATATTTTTGTGAATTTGTGAGTGTTGTTACTATCTTTTATTCAAATGTAAGTTTTTAAATTGGAAAATATTTTATTTTTGTTGTTTAGTTCGCGTGTGTGTTTTTTATCTTGAGCTCCAAGATTACTAATGCAAAGATTCCTCTGTGTCCCTTCTTTTATCTGACAACATCGAATATTCAACATTCCTGCATCAAGAACTAATACTCCACCACGTTCCAAAAACGGCAACTAGACACCTTGAAATATGAGCCAAACCAAATTTCGTATACTAATCTAATAATGTGGTTTGAACTTCATAATGCGCATTAGATTTTTTTTCAAATGGGTGGGTGATTGGGATTTAAGTTTCCAAGCATCTGAATATTATATCAATTACGTACAGTATCCTCCAAGCCCCTCTCTCCAAAAAAAAAAAAAAAAAGAGAGAGGAACGCAGAATCCAGAGAGAGGAGAATTATCCGCCATGTAGTTTTTGAACCCTGTTAAGTGTGCATAATATTTGAATCTACATTCAATTGTTTGTAAAAAAAAGTTGTTGATTACGAGATTATGTGTTCAGCCATCTTAGAAATAGTTCTGTAAGTTGAGTATTAAATCGTTGTTATTTTGTATCCTTGTGTTAATCTTTATATCATGAAGTACGTGTGCATGAATTAACCTCTGCGTACATACACGAAAAACCCCATTTCTATAATCCCAAATTATTATCAAACATGAAATTTTAAATTGTATATATATTGTTTGTAGCCGCGTGCACAAAACATAAGGAATAAATTTCAAAAATAGGTCTATCTTAACAACTGTTCAAAGAATTTAGAAAAATAATTCCTACTATTTACTTGAAATAAACAACCAAATAGTATTATCTATAAAACTCAATTACAGTGATGCAAATCGTATCAGCGTGAAAACACATTACGTGCTTATAAATACACCAGCCCTTTATTTGAAAAACAATGGTTGTGGATTTGAGTTAGGCGCCCGTTTTCTTATCATTTTTGAAGCTTACTTTCCGTAATATTTGATTATATAATTTTAAACGTTGATGCTCAAGAGGGTTTGTACAGTTTTGTAAATTATTTTAATACTTTTTTTAGCTATTCTGATCCTCTGCCCTTGCACATTTCTTGTTTCACCTTGTCTTTCAACGCAGAGAAAAACAGCTTTTGTAACAACGTCATCGAAGAACGTAAGTTATAATTGCAGTAATAATATCGCCTTCAGATGTGGAAGATAGTACAATTAAGCTAACTGTAAACTCTTTCAACACAAACCTTGACATTTTGTGATCCCAGATTCTGTTCGATACATATCTTAGATCAGGCTTCAATGCCAAGCAACGGATCCACAGCGTTTCGCCTTGAAAGGAGACGTCAAAATTCCGAGCATAAAGTAGTAAAACAGAACAGTAACACGCTACAACTTGGAACTGAGCGTCTGGCAGTGTTGCAAGTCAAGTTTAAAGCAATCACACAGGAACTACTAAGAAAACACTGAATCCTGGTTGAATACTTGAAGAACCCGGATGAAAGATTTTGGGTGGAGATTCGTTCGTGTTCTAAATAGAGCAATGTAGTCACACGAGTGTGACGGAAGATTGAAGACAAATACCAAACACTGTTGTATAATGCGTTTAGAATATAATATCATGCCAATGAAGTTACAGTCAACGGCAAAGATTAACAGTAGGCAAATTGTCCATCGCTATCTTCGTTCCACTTTATTGTATATCCTGTGTTATTTAAGGAATGTAATTATGTTTGTGCTGAAGCTGTTTCTTGGCGTTTTATCGAATTCATACCCCTCAGATTATGGAAAACAGACTGATATATGATTTATATAATATCTTGATGATTTGGGGTGGAAGGGGTTATCCTTCCACGTAGTACACCCAATTGTCAACCTCACTTCCACTGCATTTTGCAGACTAACGAGGCTCTTGCGTTTGTATCTTATCCATATGTGTGCTCAGTGCCCCTTTACAGTCTCAGCTTTTAACAGAAAACAGAATGTTTTAATGTTTTAGTAAACGACATTACAGTTAATTTAGGTAAGGTAATGGGCTGAACTCCATGACGGTTGCAAAATAGCCTTTAAGTTCTGACGCATCCAAAAATTCAATTTCAATATCTTGATGATATAAGAGTAGTTGCTGAAATCCTCCTCGTTTTATTTGAAGTCCAAACTCTAGTATCCATAATTTTTAATCCGATAGTAGTGCTAACGCTGTAGCCTTGTAATCAAGAGGCCACGGGTTCGATCCCAGCCTGAGGCACCTTGCACATTTGTTCGGATCACACTTTACCCTGTACGTTTATTGATTGATTTGCTCTATTTCCCTTCATATTTTATGCCACTTTTGGTCAATTTGCGAAGATGGAGATGAGTGATGATGTGATGAAATTGATGAATGGACACTCACAAACATCCATGCCCAGGCCGGGATTCGAACCCGGGACCCCTGCCGTCATAGGAATAGGAATAGAATTTACTGCGATCATATTTTAGATTGTATAGTGCAGATTTGCTAATCGGTTCTAGACCTACAGTTTAAAGTAGAATCCGAACCACTAAGTGCCTCCGTCGGGTATCAAACCTCTTGATATTACCTCTACATTATTGGGGAGGGATAAAGTACAAAATAGGAATAAAGAATAAACTAAATAAAAGTGCAGAATAAGAATAAACTAGGCAAAAAGTGCAGAATATGAATAAGGAATAAGCCTTAAGGGAGAATGCGTTTGGCGGGAATTTGACCGCAATTTTTCTTTCTTTGCTTGCCTTTTTGCGCATGCGTGTTGGTTTGGCTCCTTCCCCCAACCTTATCCATGCTGGGCATGTGGGAGACGCAATCGCCAGTCAACAATTTTAATAGTGGCCTTCTACCATTTTTTTAAGCCTCCCCGATGGCGCAGTGGTAGCGTCGTCGCCTTGTAATCAAGGGGTCCCGGGTTCGATACCCGGTGGAGGCACATAGTGGTTCGGATTCCACTTTAAACTGTAGGTCCAGTCCCGATTAGCCTTACTGTGCATAAAGTGGACTTAAAACACCAATTCAAACCTTCTACCATTTAAAAAGCATAGGTCAGTTTCATCTGCGGTGTTTTTGACCGCACGCGCTCTCGTGTGTTTTAACGATAGATATTTGTTGGATTTTCCTGTATCATTATGAACCCGGAAGAAGACTTTTTGACCATGAAGAATGTGAATCAGAAAGAGAAACAAAGTGTACCGACTGTTCACTCTACATATGCCGTAAACAAATAGTTTTTTAATGTTTGGAATACGCAAATAGAAATGTTGATGGAGATAAAGAGGATGTGGAATAAAGAGGTGAAATAAATATTAAATAATTGTAACAGTAAATGCAGAAAATATACTAGAATTGTAAATACCATTTAGTATCATAATTTTGTTCTCTCTAAAACCTTTGCATCAATGTGCAACATTACGTTTGTTGCATAATTATATTGGATTCTTGCAATAAAAAAATGAATAAAACAGAAACAATTGCCTATGAAGCTTTTGTAAAATCGTATTTATTTCGCTTATTATTTCTAACAAAAATAAAGAACAAAACATTTTTTTGAAAAAGTGGATCAAAGTTTTGAAAACTCATACCAGCTTTATATATTGTATTGAAAAATAAAATGTGCCGCGGTAGCTCAGTCGTTATGGCGTCTGACTACCATGCAAGAGTCCCGGGTTCGATCCGGGATATTTTCCACCTGTTCAAGCGGCTCCGGCGCCCACTCAATGTCGTACAAAGTGGGTACCTGGAGGAAACTCTGGGGTGTAAAGGCAACCAGGGGCGTGGTGCTGATCACATCACTCCCACTTTCGGCCGTGATCGAGAAAGTGTAGGGTCCTAACTCCACAACCCCTATACGTCTTCATGGCGTGATTGGTTTGAGTTGGTGTTTTAAGTCCACTTTATGCACAGTAAGGCTAATCGGGACTGGACCTACAGTTTAAAGTGGGTTCCGAACCACTTGTGCCTCCACCGGGTATCGATCCCGGGACCCCTTGATTACAAGGCAATGACGTTACCACTGCGCCATGGGGGAGGCCCCATGGCGTGATGCAAAGCACAGGGGAGCACTTTACTTTTCTTATTGAAAAATGAAAAATACATTAAAGAAGCAACAAAAAATACAAAAAAAAATAATTAAAAAAATATGATGAATCAATCGTCATAGGCCTAAATATTCGAACGCGGTCATTTTTGCCGCACGCGCCTCCTCACGTAAGATGTCGCCGCGCACGTTCTTACGGGTTAAGGAAGTACACTATCGGGAAGACATAAAGAATAAACTTGAAGTTGGATCATCTCATCCTACCACACCAGTTACCATTATGCAACTGAATCTGTCACGCCAGTTAAGTGTTTATTTCACGGAAACAAGTTCGGTTTCCCCCCGTTTAATCTACGAATCGAAAACTTGTGAAATACAAGTCTCGAACAAAATATTTTCGTCTCCTGGCATTAGAATCACGTGTTGTGCAGCGAACTCGTGTTAAAACTCGTTCCTGAACAGTTGAAGTCTATATTTGTCAGCTATTAATGCCCGGGTTATTGCATTCACTAGAGCGGTTATATTTTTGACTGTTTAGTCTATTAGATGATGCCAAAAAAAAAATGATGCTTTTTGCACTTAATGTGCGAAATTTCGTAATTAGGGGGAATGTTTAAGACATAAAAAGTATAGTTTTTTTAAAAATAATTTTGTGTTCCTTTGTAGGGCATCTGAGGAAATGGGCAAGCTTCAGATCTGTCTGTCTCTTAGGGATATAGGTAAGCGTAACTTGACAGGGGCAAAGGACACATGCCCCCCTAAAACTTTCAGGTTTATGAGAATTGACAAGTTAATGGTACATTTGCTAACCTCCTGCAACCTGAAAAGCAAAGTAACGAGTAATTCTGATTAAGTTGCAAATGTAAGAGTTATTTATCAAAATAGTCCTGGATGATATACACCCGCCGCAAAATGACTTCGGACCTCATAACAAAAACACAAAAAAAACAACAGAAAATTCATGTGAAAAGCTATTATTAAGCTAGTAGATACAGCAAAAAATGCATAATGAGTCATGTTGCATTTACTTTTGAGAACCATTTGGATGCACTTGGGCATGAAATCACTAAGACTTCGGAAGTAATTTAAGTCCTAAAAATGAGATTTAACTTCCCATTGTTAGAAACGTTTCCATGTAAACGAAGCCTAAATATTGGACATGATGAAATTTTCTACGGAATCCGATAGAAGGCATCGAGCTGAATCCATTGCCAGTAAAATCATTTCTCTATGTTAATTAGCAACGGAGATATGGGCGTTTGAAATTAGGTAATTGTTTATTTCAAATTATCCCCATGTAAACAACAACAATGGCTAAAAATGAGATCCAACTTTCCATTGTTAGAAGGTTTCCATGGAAACGAAGCCTAAATATTGGACTTGGAATGAAATTTTTTACGGAATCTGAAATAATAGCTTTTCACATGAATTTTCTGTATTTTTTGTGCTCTTGTGATGAGGTCCGAAGTCATTTTGCGGCGGGTGTATTTATGGGCTTCCATTTTTTTTTATTCTGCCCCCAAAGTTAATCTCGAAGTTCGATACTGCCACCTCAAAGTTAGGTCCCAAGTTAGACCTATGCTTAGGGAGATTTAACAACGAAGCGACACGCGACACATGCTGCTTGGGAACGAGCGAATCAGAAGCAACGTTTCGCACCGCATCGGCATGACAAGCTGATTGGTGAAATCGAAATCCTCTAGCGACACGTATCGCCTCTGGCTTCAGTATGAAATCTCCCTTAGGGGCTTTCAAAGCGAAGCGACAAGCGTCACGGACCTCATCCAGTCTGTAGATAAGTATTCACTGCGCATGCGTTGTACCTTGAATCACTGCTACAAAATCTGTGATCGCAATACTTATCAAACGGGTTTCCAACACGGCCCGAAACATTTGCTGGAATCATGGCAGCTGGCGTGCTTTCGCGCAATGAATTGTGGGGGAAGTTGTTGTGCTGAATATCATCCATTGAGGAAACGACTTAGTTTGAGTGGGAGTGGTGGAATAACCGCGAAAGGGATTACAGCGAAACGGATTAATTCCTAAACTAAAATCGAACACCGGAATAAGCGCGAAAGCAACAACCGCGAAAATTTCAATTTGGCGACCCTTTCTGGCGATCCGTTTGAGCGACATGTAAACGACACGTACAGCTTGTCGTTTCACTCCGGTTGTATTCATTTCTGAATGTTCCTTTCCAAGTCAAACGACTCGGTCTGAAAGCTAAGGTGTACTACATCACAGTGAAGCACTTTCTGTTAAGCTGTTCAACGGAATTATGAAATCGAATCAGACTCAGAATAATTCGCAAAGAATTCAAAAATGTAAACTTGAGTTTCAATTCTACTTTTAAAATGTATAATGTACGAAGTTGTTTATAATACTACATATTCATTCATCTTGAGTTTTTAGACTTTTAACCATTGTATTAAATATTGAAGTACAGTAAAACCTCGTTAGTCCGGAATCCGTAAACCCGGACTTCGCTTAATCCGGACAGGCAAAATAATAATAATGCAAGGTTTTAAATGTGGCTAGAAGTCAACAATCGCATTCGTCATATTGCTCCGTAACGGCTAAGAATACGTACATCCAAGTATTGCTTTACATTTTACTGTACTGTATAGTGTATTTAGGCCCATGTCCTTTAAATACGTGTTTTGTTGCTATAAACGGAGTTTTAATGCACCTTATACTGTTCTTTTAGGTTATTTCAGTTAATCCGGACTAAACCGGTCAACTTATCCTACCCATTAGTCCGCATTAACGAGGTTTTACTGTACCTACGTTTCGGAGGCTGATTCTGCCTCCGTCCTCAATGTGTGTATCTAATGAATCACTGTTCAGTCCCTGGATGTGTTTGAGGACGGCATCTAATTGGGGCGTAAAATCAGCTGCCTTTGAGGATAATTTCCAGTGGCCAAGGATCCACCTCGTCTGCTGGTCATAAAGACCTGTTGTAAGTAAAGCCGCGTTTACACCTTGGCTGCTAACACATGTCACCAACAAATGTTAGTAACATTTCGAAAAAAACATTCTCAATTTGTTATCAACATCTCATGTTAGCAACAGATTTCCCGTGTTGGCAACATAAATTTTGTTATCCACAAGAAGCCGGTAAAGGTCAAAGAATATTAGCAACATTTGTTACCAACAGAGCCTTTTCGATGTTAGCAACATTTCCCCCGCTTCCCCTCCCGCCACCATCACGCCAATGACAGCCAGCCAACGAGTGTGAAAGAATTGTTTCGTGTGAGGTGTGTTTTGTTTTGTAATTTATTTATCATGGAAAATCTTTTGAGTGAAATGGAGTGGTCAAAGGACCAAGTGATGAACTTCGGTGAATTCTTCCGCGAGAAGCCTGTCTTTTGGGACCAAACTTATCCACAATTTAAAGGCAAAACCCAAAAGGTCACTTCCGCTATAATTAGCTCTTGCCCGCAGTGAAGGTCTCACCCAGAATCTTTTTGCGCCAAAATGACACAGCGAGTACAACTTCCTCCACACACGACATCTTGCAACCAACGAAGTTCATGCAGCCAAAATGTTAACAAAAATAAAGTCAAACTAGTGTTCTGGTTTCCAACATTTCTTCACAACATCTGTTGCTAACCGTGTTGGTAACGTCGAGACCTGTTTTTATGTATAAAGAGCCAGGGAGGGTTATATTCATTGTATATAATTGTTTGCTGCAGTCGTGAAGTAACATGCGTACAAGCCCGTAGCCATAAGTAGGGTAGGTGCTGAAGCCTTGTGTGCTTCATGCCCATGCCAGGATTCGAACCCGGGATCTCTGACGTCGAAGCGCGATGTGCTAACCACTCCGCCACGGGGGCCGGCCAAAGCGCAGTTATGTCGTCTTCTACGGTCACATGCCTATAAATTCTAACTCACAGTAATATTATTTTCAGTGCTCCCTTCCCCCCCACGCACATAAGCTTTAAAATTTTCATCGCTATCCTTCGAACAGTAATTCCATACACACTCATGTCCGAACTAGGGATGGCCAAAAAAATCCGGATTTGGACATCCCTAATCCAAACCCACACACCCATACACCTTCATTTCTTTTGAATATGTATAACACTCAAACTTTCGTTATTTCATTGCTACTATGTAACACTCTACATACTTATGTAAATTCATCTCATTTTCCTTAGATGTAGCTTTTGAATATTTTTTCTTACTACATAGGGCATGAAGTCATTATTTGTATTAATATTGCTCTAAATGAAATGTTGTATGGGATAATAAATAATAAATAAATAAATAAATAAAAAACGTTCTTATCTGTAAAGTATTTCAATTCGGTCCAAGAACCTTTATTCCTGATTAATTTAAATACTGTCCAGGAACCTATTTCCCCGGATCAATTTAAATTACATCAGGTCCAAGTTCAGCACGAGTGAAATTAAACAATACAGAACTTGGACCGAATTTAAATTGTGAGAGAGAAAGAGGTTCCGGTCCTGTTTCGGAACCCCAATAGAACCCATTAGAATGTATGTGGTCCTGGACCTTAACAACCCGGCTTACATTCTGGTAACACGCTTCTGGAATTTTCTCTTTCCCAAGGTACAAGTAATAGTTTTTTAAGGTGTCTCAAGGCACAAGACAAAATTGAAACATAGGAATAAAATATGGAAGAATGCAAATACAATTTGGTGCCTGGTGGTTCCAAGCGGTTACCAACGTCATGTACGCTTCTCAGTCTAGCCACAGCACAGGCCGGTGATGACATGAACGCTCATGCGCTCGCATAAAATGTGGTTGCGTCCCGTTTATGTATGTCAGACTGTTAAATTCTAACGGTAGGCTAATGTAAATTATATGGCAACTTCTAACTGCATAGACGCAAGTGCGCATGCGCAAACTGGTCAAGTCCAACATCAAAATAGGTGTGACTACTGAAAGTGGAACGAAGGTGGGAACGAGTTGCCCTGCCGCTGAAAGAACATTTAATTTTGACGCACAATAACGTCACCGGCAAAATACGTTATTACGAGTTGTAACAGTTACCGTAAATCACAAACACAACAAAGCAAGTGATACTAAACAAAGCAAAGAAATAAAATCCTGATCCAAAACCTCAGGTGGTGTTTCGTCCATGTTCCTACCAACCTAACCTTTCGGGAGTAGATTAGTGTTCTGAGGTTGGACAGTACTGACTGATTGCATTAGGTAATTTTACGTCGCTTTTCTGCCACTCTGGGTAATCGCGACGATGAGGATGAATAGTGATGAGATGAGATGGATGAAGGGCTAATCACAAACATACATGCATAATTCCTACAGTCGACCACTGTGGCGGAGTGGTTAGCATAACGCGCTACGACCCCAAGGGTCCCGGGTTTGAATCCTGGCATGGGTGTTCTTTGTGAGGGTCCCTTCCTCAATTTCATCATCCTCATCTTTGCGCCAAAAAAAAGTGGCGGAAAGGAGAAGTAAAATATACCAAATCAGTCAACAAACAACTCCTACAGAGGATTATACTGGCTGTGAGTTCGAACGCCAGAGCCTCGCTAGTCTGCAAAATGCAGTCCAGGGTGTACTAGTGCAAGGGAGGTTGACATTTGGGTGTCTCCAGTAAAGGTCACTCGTTACATACTCAGACACTATTGAAATGCAAAACTATGTAAATATATTTCTTACTTTCTTTTATTATCGTGTACTTTTGCATATACTTACATACTTCAAGTGTTAGGTCAGAACCATTTGTAGTGTCATTTCGAATTGTAGCTTTCCTGGCAATGCAATTCGAACATGTGTTCTCGGGTTAGCAGCCTGATGATGACAGCAATGCATGTAACTTCATAAAAACATAAATTAAGAGTATTTGAAAATAAAATCCTTAGAAAAATATTTGGACCTAAGAGGGATGAGGAGACAGGTGAGTGGAGAAGGTTACATAATTTAGAACTACATAATTTGTATTCATGTCCAGCTATTATTAGAATGCTTAAATCAAGACGACTTAGGAGGGTTGTAGCACGAATGGGAGCGGAAGGAAGGAAGAGTTTACAGGATTCTTGTTGGGAAACCTGATTGTAAGAGACCTGTAGGAAGACGAAAATGGAGGGATAACATTGAGATGGACCTAAAGGAAATCGGTAGGAATGGAAAAGATTGGATTGATCTTGCCCAGAATAGGGACAGATTGAAGGCTTGTGTTGCTGCAGCCATAAACCTTCGGGTTCAAGAAGGCTAGGGAGTTAGAGTTTAATGTATGCAACTTGGAAATAACATTTAACCCGAGAACACTTGTTGGAAGTAGTGTCAGTTATTTGAATTAGAAAACAGTGGCTAAATAAACAAACAACTGCCAACACTGCATATGGTCGCAATCCATGTTGGGAATTTCAACGAGGGGTTGAGGAAGTGGTTGGTGGAAAAACCTACACTTCGGTGGTCTAGATGATGCCTTAGGACACGCGATGATTTTTTTTCTTTCCAGAAGAAGAACAGACTAATAAAAAAACCAGCAATACAAGGTTAAGCTTAGCTTAAAATTTGACTTTTTTCAAGATTTCGAGATAGTACGGTCTTGCATCTTAAGGTGTATAATGCTTTGGGTGTTCACCAGTATTCACCGCAATTATGGATTTAGCGATGCAGTACCAGGCTGTGTGGTTTCCTTATCAGGGCAGATGCCGTTGTTCGGCGGGATCCCTTCAAGGGCAAGTACACGTATCAAGGTCACTTGTATAAGCTGAAGGTTAGTGGTGCACGAAGAATTTCGTTCGAGAAAACCGTTCTAATCGTGTGAAATTCCAAATTTACTGGAAGCGTTGGGAAACAAAGCGTCTTCGTAAAGTTAATTTTCTGTTGCGGATGCCGTAGATTTCATTACGTAGGGATAGGAGAGGGGGAATATTACATCGTTCCAAAGACAAAATGATGCTGAACAACGGTTTCAGCAAACTATTTTTAACCGAAATCCGTACGAAAGCATCTATAATGTTGCTTGATGAGGTTGAAGCATCATAGGATTCACTTCACCCACCCCTTCAAATATCACCTCATATACAGAGTTGATTGATTGATTGATTGATTTAGTTTATTTTACTTCGCGTTTTGTGCCTCTTGGCTAACTTGCAAAGATGGAGATGAGTGATGAAATGATGAAATTGATGAATGACATTCACAAACAACCAAGCCCGAGCGGGATTCGAATCCGGGTCGCAGCGCGATGTGCTAACCACTCCGCCACAGAGTCCGGCCCATGTACAGAGTATTAGATGCATTATATGTATCATCTGATATAATTTTCGCAATTTAGTATTGCTTTCCTTCACTTGTGGCTAATCGTGACGATGAAAATGGATGACGATTAGTAGCTGGGATTCGAACTTGGGAACTTCGCAGAGGAAAGTCGCCATTTAAAGTGTTCTGCCACAAAGTCGGGAATTATGATAATTATGGAGGGTTACGGTTTTTATGACCTAAATATCACCAAAATATGCAAAATAAAATATGCTCTTATGACCTAAAATTTTACAAAATATGCAATATAATTTAAAAAATATGCCCTTATAACTGGACTGTTTCAAACATCAATATCTAACATATGCTGAAATATTTTTACAAACGTAATATTTTTAGCTGACTTTATGGGTCCTGAATTGCAATGTGCAATGAATACTTTCGGTAAATTTTCAAATAAAAATGAAAAAGATTTTGCTGCAGTCAAAAAAAAAAAACGAGTGAACATTGGAAAGAACGAATCCACTTTGAAAATGACTGTATATACCTTGAAAAAGTGAAAATATGCTGAATATGACAGAAAATCCATCAAAATATGCTCTATCACATAGAAATGACCAAATGTGGTAAAATATGCCTTTCAAAATCACCTCAGTTCAATTAGTTTCTTCACAATATGAATTTCTATATATTTAGGGAACACATCACCCTAACCAAAAAAAAATGCTAAGTCAAGAAAATTCTAGCCTTAGTGATGATGAAGGGGCAATCACAAACACTCGTGGACAGCACAACACAAGCCCCGCAGAAGATACTCCTGGCCTCAGTCACCTGAGCCTAGTAAGTCTGCAAAAGAAGAAACGCAGGTTGCACTCTGTGAAGAGTGCATAACGTTTACGTGTCTACATAGAAGGTCGACTTTTACATCCCTTTCATTACATGTATATTCAGGGGAAAACTGAGGAAGAATGAGTAGGGACGAGAAGAAGAAATAAAGAGAAAGAGAGAGTAGGAAACAGAAGAAAAACAGAGAGAGAGAAAGGGAGAATGAAGAGGGAGAAAGTCAGAGAGAGAGAGAGAGAGAAAATCAGAGGATGAATAGAGAAACAGGACGAAAGAGAGACAATGAAGAAGAAAGAAACAAATAAAGGTGGGGGAGGAAGAAAGAATGAAATAGTGAAATAAACGTTGAAGGAAAACAGAGATAGAGAAGAATGGAAGAACGAAGGTAAGAGAAAGATACAGAGAAAGAAAGAGAGAAGGACATAAGCAGTTGGAGCACCGCCACGATAACAGCCGACCGACGCGGAGAATGCCTTTATGGCAGTCAATCTCTGTAGCCACGAAGTAAATTGCGATCAAACAGTCAATTAGGTCCCAGTGTCATGTCAACGCAACAGTGAATTAGGAAAATAAAGGACAAATAAAATAATAACGGAGGAATCCTTAAAAAAAAAAAAATCGCGAAACTGACGCTCTGGGTTATTTTTCAAGTACCAGGGTATAAGAGCATACCTCCGATAGTATGCGGGTGGAGGAGGGCATATTTATTTATTTATTTATTTATTTGTTTATTTATTTAATAGAAGATTCCAAATACAGCGTTAGCCATTTTACATTGGAACGATTTTATAGAACAGAAGGACAAACATAATAACATAATACAACAAAAATAATAACACAGAAAAATTACATGCGGTTAAGAGACTGTAACGACCCTGCGTGGTCGCCACATTTAACAACCCTGCGAGGTCGCAAAATTATATTTTGTTAAGAAGGTATGGATGAAGAATGCATGCTAAATGTTTAAATGTGTTAACGGATCCACCTCTATGGTTATTAGTTTCGCTTATTATTATTGGACCCTACGTGGTCGCTGTATTCTATAAATGTTAATGGGTCCACCTCTACGTGGATTAACTTGGCTGATTATTAGACCTTGCGTGGTCGTTGTTTTTTTTTGGTAAATGTTATCAAATATTGTGATAGGATTGAGTCTGTGGTTACAGATGTGATTGTGTAAGTGATTTGTTGCAAAAATAATTTTGTGTTCTAAGTTAGAATTTGAGACTTTATAGTTTACTGTTTGAATATTAGTGTCGTTCTAAATATATGTGCGACAATGTGAACATTAATTCATGAAAAAATCTAAAGGCCGTAAAGCCAAATTTGCTGGTACAAAACCAGCTGAATCCAACATGGACACGGACATTAGTGCCATGGAACTTTCCAGCAACGTGGAAATCATAACTTCGGTAGAAGAAGTTAATAAGTTGAATTCTCAGTGTAATAATATAGATTACACCCAACAAATTACTAAATCAAGTTCCAAAAAAGTTTATGAGCAACAGGTATTGAAGTACAGAAGTAATCATTTAGGTCCGTATGAAATATTTGTGAAATCTAAACATCAGGATGCCTCAGGTTTAAATGGCAAAGGAAACATTGGTCAACTTCACATTTTAAAATTAGGCCAAATAGTCAGCAAAGAAAATATTAGAGGTTTGAAAGAGATAGATAGCCTTGGGAAAAATCTAGCTAGACTTACATTTAAGACATATAATTATGCAAATGATTTTCTTTCGAATCCATTACTGTTACAGAATAATTGGGAAGGTTTTGTTCCATCACACCGAGTACGAAGAATGGGAATTATGAAAGATGTACATCAGTCAATAAGTGAAGATGAAATTTTGCAAAATATAAATTCATCAACAGCCAAAGTAATAAAGGTAAAACGCATTGTGAAGTATAAGTACGAGGAGGGTACTCGCGTTGCTGTTCCAACTCGAACGGTAATTGTAACATTCGACTCGCAATCCTTACCACAATATGTCACACTGTTTTACAAAAAGTTTGATATTGATAGGTACATTCCCTTGATTAAACAGTGCACTAATTGTTTTTATTATGGGCACTTCAGGGCTAATTGCAAAAGTAAATTAAAATGCAAACGCTGTGGTGAGAATCACGAATCGCCCTCTTGCACAAATAAGATCAAGTGTTTCCATTGTAATCAGGAGCACACTGCAATTGACAAAAACTGTCCTGAAAAACAACGCCAAAAGGAAATAATCAAAATTATGACAGTTCAGAATGTTACGTTTAACGAAGCTATGAAGAAAGTCCCAAAAATTAATTATATGTATGGATATGAACAGATATCTACTGGCCATGTTCAGGAAATAGAAAAGACAGTAATGCCATTTACATATGCTTCGATATCTAACAATTCGAGTAGCACCTCATATCATAATAATATAATACAAGATCAATACAGTGTATCTAATAAAAGGCCATTGTACAGTTCAAAGAAAGCTGGAAAATATTTGGAAGAGACTGAGTCTTCTCAAGGAAAACGCCAGAAATCTTCTCAAACATTGAAACCATTTGGACAAAATGAATATAAAAAGAGAATGACAAGCCCTGATTATTCTTTGTCAGGATCTCGAAAAGACAATGCTCCGGATTTGTCGACAACATGCCAACAAAATAATTTATTTGTTCTTGCAGAGGCGGCTCAAGCTATCCAGCCAAATCGGGCACAAGAACAAAATTCTACAAAATTCCTAAATAATTTTTCATTATTTATAGAACAATTATGTAGCCTAGCAGGGACTTCGACATTGAACGTTAACCAGGACTGGACTTGCATTGCTACAAGTATTTTGCAATACTTATTTCAACAACCAGCATGCCAGACAAAGTCTTGAAAATATTACAATGGAATATACGAAGTTTAATTCCTAATAGACAAAATTTACAACATATTTTATCTTATTTTTCTGCAGATGTCCTTCTTATACAAGAAACGTGGTTGAAAACTGACTCAACATTGAAGTTTAAAGGTTACAATTGGATAAGAGATGATCGTTTAGATGGATACGGTGGTTCAGCTATAGGTGTTAAAAGAAATATACAGTATGATATTATTTTGTTTCAAAATATAAACAGTCAAATTCAGATTACAGGTGTTCGGATTGCTGATACGTCTTATGTATCAATTTACTGCCCTCCAACAGTGCACCTCCCTGTTACAGTGTGGCAGAATATCGTTGGGCAGCTTCCACCAAACACTTCATTTGTGCTGGCAGGGGACATTAATGCACACCACCCTATGTGGGGCTGTTCTCTAACTGATCGATCAGGTAAAGATTTGTATAATTACTTGCAAGATTCCTCAGCTGTATTACTCAACGACGGAACACCTACAATAATCTCAAGACCTAATGAACAGCCGAGTGCTCCAGACATAACTATTACCTCAAATGATATAGCTTCAAAAATCCATTGGAGTGTATTAGAGAAGTGTTACAACAGTAATCACATGCCAATTATGATAACCTTTCAACATAATAAAAATATAACGTGGTTTACTATGCGCTCTGAACAAAACAATAGTGAATATATATCAAGAAGGGTTGAATGGCAGAAATTCTCCGGAAATGTAAACAATGCAATAAAGAATGAATTGTTGAAACAAGAAGTATCGTATGACACATTGGTGTATCTCATTCGACAAGAACAAATAAATGCAACAGTATCTAATTTTGGATCTAGAAGAAAAGTGACTCCGTGGTGGACAACGGATTGCCAGAAATGGGTAAACGAACGACAAAAAGCATACATAAATTATAAGGAGAATCCTACCATCAATCATTTTATTAGATATAAAGAAATTGCAGCAAAAACTCAGAGGTTCCTAAAGAAATCAAAATCATACTTTTGGAAGTCATTTTGCTCTACATTAACTAAAGATTCTTCTATTTCAGTGACTTGGAAAATAATAAGAAGTATGTCCAATAATAATACTTGTCATTATTTTGGAGGAAATATCAATTCAGCCTGGATAGAAGAATTTCACCGCAAGTTGACACCAGATACGGTTGAAACTAATCTTTGTCAATTGTTAAACTCTATGAAATATCCAGAAACATCCACGTTAGAATCGCTATTCACTATGGATGAATTAGAATATGTTGTTCATAAACGAAAGAAAACGTCTCCGGGTTTAGATGGTATTACATACGAATGTATTCAACACTGGCCTTTGAATGGATATGAAATTTTACTAAATACTTACAATTCAATATGGAATAGTGGAGAAATTCCATCACAGTGGAAAGAAGTGGTGATAATACCCATATTAAAACCAGGTAAACAATCAGGAATACATACGAACTATAGACCTATTGCAATGTCATCATGCCTTGCTAAATTATATGAACATTTAATACTCAACAGACTCACATGGTGGGTCGAATATAATCAGAAATTACCGAAACATCAGATGGGATTTAGGAAAGGAACTGGAACAGTAGATGTATTAGCGACACTAATTTTAGATATATGGCTATCTTTCATACGGCGAGAATTTTGTATCGTAGTTTTTCTCGATCTAAGTAGCGCCTATGATTCTGTCCTTTCAAATATACTGTTACAAAAATTGGAGAAAATGAACGTTCCACGTAATTTTATAAAAAGTATTCTTGGATTATTATTGGCACGTAAGTTGTACATTCGATATGGAAGACAGTTATCCACCGCACGTTATACACATAAAGGTCTACCACAAGGCGCAGTGCTGAGTCCCATGCTATTTAATATGTACACGGCAGATTTAGGCTCAAAAATTCTTCAACACACTCGTCTATTACAATATGCAGATGATATTGTTATATACACTAGTAGTAAAAATATTCAAGAAGGGGTTCAAAAAATTCAAAAATCTCTGGATGAATTATCATCATGGTGTGATATCAATGGAATTGAAGTAAATCCAGATAAGTCTTCGGTGGTAGTTTTTAATAAGAAGAGATCTCATTCATGCATATCAATAAATATAAACGGAAAAACTATTAGTCAACAAAGAAGTCATAAATTTTTGGGACTTATATTAGATGAAAAACTTAAATGGAAGTCACAAGTAGAACTGGCACAATGTAAGGGATCTCAAGTGTTTAACATAATAAAAATGTTGACAGTTAAGAAAAAGTGGGGTGCTGATCCTAAATTATTACATCAGATCCATAAACAGATGCTAAACTCAAGACTAGAGTATGGTTCCGTTATGTACAATGATAATTTAAGTTGGGCTTTTAACACGCTATCTTCTATCCAATATAGCAGTTTATCCAGGATTTATGGCCTTTGGAAAGGAACTCCAAAACAAGCAACTTTCGTAGAAGTGGGAGATCCACCATACAAACTTAGAGTTAAATATCTTGCGAGCAAATTTTTACTTAAGAAAATTGCCAACACGACATCTCCGATCATACCAAAACTTCAATTGTTAGACTCTTTGATGCTCAACAGACGTACAGCAAAATATAAATCCAGATTACCTATACTATATTATGCTTATAAGGACATTAATAAATTTCAAGCTAATATTATTCGTTTACCTAATGCACCATGCTTCATGACAGACTACTTTAATATGATATCTTCCATGAGGATTCATTTTCCTGCCTACCCAAGCAGAGTTTTCAGGAAGACAATCCCTACAATTTCAAATAATATATATCAAGACTACATACATTCAAAATTACAATGTGAATATCACATATATACAGATACTTCAAAATCAACGTCTGGAAAAACAGGAGCAGCATTTTACTGTGATAATTCTGCAGAATTCAAAGTTTTTCCTTTGCCATCGTATCTGTCAATATACACTGCAGAAGCTTTTGCAATACGACAGGCATTGCTTTATGTACAAAAGAAGAAGTTAAATTCAGTTCTAATTGCAACCGATTCAGCCTCTGTGCTAAATTCTTTACAGTTTGCATCATGGTCATGTCATACGGAATGGTACATTGTTAACATAAGAATACTCACACTGAAATTAACGAGATTGGGATATGATATCAACTTTATTTGGACACCTGGACATTCTTTAATAGAAGGGAATAATATAGCAGATACTTTGGCAAAATATGCAGCGAATCAAACAATCCAACGGCCGCTTTCAATAAAGATTCCGTCCGTAGTTTTGGAATCACACGCTAGAAAAATACTATTTACTGACTGGCAAAACTTGTGGACAAATACTGGCACTCAATGCGGTAAGGCCTACTATTCTATACAAGAAAGAATTCCAAAAGAATGTTGGTTTAAACAGATTCAACTCTCCCGGAGTTCCCTCACAACTATAATGCGCTGCAGGTTAAATCACACTATCGCCGCAGCTCATCTGTACAAGAAGAATTTAGTGACTTCACCAGTTTGTTTGTGCAATGAATATACTGCAACTCCAAACCACATTATATTTCAATGCAAACTTTATGAAACTTACAGAGAATCATTTTTACAGGAATTGTACAGGAGTGGACATCAAGCGCCACTGACACTGCCTTGTTTACTGACTTCACCTTCATCCTCGGTAATCTATATTCTTACAAAATATCTTAATAAGTCTAATATAATTCTGTAAAAGTGTAATGAAATTTGGAAACTATTTATTATGAAAGGAATAATTGTGAGTAAATATTATGTGCATACATGTATATAATACCAATTGATAAATTGTTAACTGGTGCATGGATTTTGTCCACAACCAATAAATATTTTATATATAAAAAAAAAAAATATTGTGACATGAGAATTAAAGGTTAAAAACCTGAAAAGTGGAATGTGAAATGAAAAAAAATTGAAAATTAGCTCAGCGAGAAGCACTCTTTGAAATCAGTAAGTACTAGGCAGAAAGGCCTGGAGTTCAAATTCTGAGTACAGTGTGAAGGTTTATGACATGAGATTGTTAGCCATTTTGATTGTCATTTATACTGTTCAATTTGTTGATGCAAGTGAGTGCTAAGGGTAAAAGTAAAGACACTTGAGTAAGTGTGCTAAAGGACATCTTTGTGATACGATTATAATAAACTGTTACATATATATGTATAAACCTGGTTTAGTCTTTCTTTGCACCTAGCTAGCCCTGCGATATTTCTGAGTCCTTGTACTACGACTGAATCAGTTAGCACATATGGGTAACTTTTGCCGACCCTCCAACTGCAGTGTTTAGCGTGTTGAACGCAGCCAGTACCAGTACTCCTGCGCCTTGGTGCTGGGCACTGCGTGGGTGGACGTTGCATAAAGTTTTGGCGTCTTAACGTGGGGCCCGAGAGATTGTAAAGACTGAAACCAGCAAGCCAGTGGGAGCCTTTTAGCTACAAGGACTAGAAAGGGCTCATAAGTGTCAGTCTTGGTGTTCTTCCAAAGAATTCACGAAGGTGAAGATATAGTGTCGGTAGTGGAAGAAACCATAGACGGTGTGCCAAAATGGAAAGGGATGCGTCAAGTATGAGCTTAAGAAGCAGAGGGAGGAAAACCGTAGATGAAGAAACTGGGTGCGGATGCTGTGAGGATACCGGAGGAGAGAGGGAGTCTTTCCAGTGTTGCCAATGTCTACAGAAGTTTAATTGGAAATGTGAGGGGCAAGAAGAGACCTCAGTCTCCACTGCAGAGTCCAGATGCAAGACTTGCTTATCGGTACCCTTGATGGTTTTAGGACAAGAACCAAGTGCTCCTAGTACGACCCCATCAGACCATTGGTTATTAGAATGGCTGATGAGAGATAAAGAAGAGAGAAAGAAAGAAAAAGCGGAGGAGGAGAAGCAGAGAAAGAAAGATATGGCTCAATTAGAGAAAGCTAGAAAGAAAGAGAAAGCAGAAGAAGAAGCTAAAAGAAAACTAGAGACACAAGAATTTAGGTCGCTAATAGAGTCTCTAGAAGAGAAGAGAGAAATGGAAAAACGAGAAGCAGAAGAGAAGAGAGAAAGAGAATTAGAGACTCTCCATGCCTTAGTTCAAGGTCAAGAAGAGAGGAGACAGCAAGAAGCTGAAAGAAGCCGAACAGAGATGCGAACACTGTTCTCCCAACATAAGACAGACCAGTTAGAAAGTCTTAGGGAGGAATTAGATAAAATTAGAATCTCTTGTCAGCTGGAAGTAGTGAAAGTAGTGGAAGAACAATTAGAACCTTTAGCTGTCTGGCGTGGTGAAATGGAGCAAGAGCAGGAACAAATGAAGAAAAATTTAGAGGTCTGTCTGCAATTGGTAGCTCAGTCTACGACGGAAAATGGAAGTGAAGAACCAGAGAGAGTTAAGCAGATAGAAGCATCTATAGAAACCATAAGTTCAGCAGTAAAGACTCTGAGTGAGCAGACTGTAGTTATGGAGAAGGCTGTCCAAGAACAAAAAGTAGCTGCAGAAACGATGGCTAAAGCAACCGGCGAAAAGGTGAACTCTCTTCGCGGAGAGACACAGAAATTGGAGGTATCTCTTCGGCAAGAAATACAGGAGCAGACTGGGTCTATGGTCAGAAGAGTAGGCAAACTGCAAGATAAAATTGAACGGTTGCAGCTACAACCGGGAGTGCCTTCTGATGTTCTCCCAGATTCCATTGAACGAAATAGAAGTCTGAATCCTGAAGCAGCCTCTTATGAACCTCCTAGAGTGGTGCAGAATCCTTTCTATATGGGAACCATTCAATCGGATAAGCGTAAGCGGCCTAGAGAAGCAGATAGTTCCGACGGGACATCTCCTCGGCGAAGAACCGAATTTAAGATGCCTAGAATGTCTGACATCGCACACATCCCCAAGTTCAAGGGTGATATCGAAGCTCAGTCAGCTGAGAAATATCTTCGTGAGCTCAATGTAAGCTTCGAGCTCATGCAAGTGCCTGACAATTACAGACTCGAATTGCTACCTAGAGTATTCACAGGTAAAGCTGAACATTGGCTGGCAGGTAACATAGACAGTTTTGTTAGCTATGCTGATTTCTGCATAAAGTTTAAAGAAGAGTTTGCCTCCGAGAAGGCTAAGCAGAGACAATTAACAGCTGTAAGAAATAGAAGATATTCCCGTCCAGTACATGAAAATATGGAGAGCTTCGCTTGGAGCATTTACGCCGCCTATAGGAATCTAAGTGACAACTTCAGCGAGAGCGAGGTGCTGAATTTAATCATAGGTCAGTTACCTTATAGAACTCGAAATCTCTGCCTTGCGCACTCTCCCCGAACAGTTGACGAATTGACCAGTTTCCTCAAGGACTTTGAAATATATGATGATCCCGACTACTGGAGAAATAAAGAGGACTTCGAAGATAAAGAACTTCCCCATAAGAATTTCAAAGTGCGAAGCATTGAGACCAAGGGAGACACTAAACCTGAAAACTCTTGGAGCGCTAGGAATTTTAATAGATTTGGACGTAACAGAGGGCTGAACCATAACCAGAATGGTCGATGGGAATCTTATCGACCAAATCGAGGGCCAGATCGCAGGTTTCCCGATTGGAGGAGGAACAATCAGGGACGCAGTAGTCCTAATTCTCCTAGGCGATCCTCACCTAGAGAATCGGGACCAAGGGGAAGACAGTCACCCTCCAGAGAAGTTATGACCTCTGAGCAGGAGGGAGCCCTAGAAACAACCCGGGACTTCTTGCATAATCAAAGGTCTCAATCCTGCCAAACAAACTAAATCCTTGTCTAGGTGCTTCGTTCCCATTTAGGCAAGGGGCCTCGGAGGAGCGACCTGATACAACTATCCAAGAACTAAAGGTTAACTTTCAACTAACTGAAACAGAAGAAGTAAAATTACAGAGTGAACTGAAATCCGCAAGGGAATCGAGGATTAGATATAAATCACCAGCAGTGGCTGCAAAGTTAATAGATATACCAGTGACTTGTGTAATAGATACTGGGAGCGAATGCTCTATTTTAAGTTATGAAGTTTGGACTAAGTTAAAGGAACAAATTCCAGGTATTCAAGTGCAGAAGGTTCCAGAGATAAGATTGGTGGATTTTTCTGGGAGCCATAGGAAGCGTGTCTTTGGCAGCAGACGTGTGGAACTGGAGATTGAAGGTATGGTGTTCAGTACTGAAGTTTTTATATTGAGAGGGGTTGTTACAGATCTTCTTTTGGGCATGCCATTCTTGAAGCAGCACGAGGCCGAGATAAATTTCAGAAGAAACTCGGTAAAATTGTATTTTGGAAAAACTCCGGATCAAGATGTAGGGAATCCACTGGATGTTGAAATTGTGCGGTACATCCAAAAGGTCCAAGAAAGAGACGAAGAGTGGATGTATAAACCGACAGACCTCAAGGAGAATGTCGAAACTATAGACATTCTTAATGATTCCCAGAAACAGGAGTTGCTGCAAGTGCTGAATCAATATATAGCAGTGTTCTCAGAGAAGCCCGGTACCATGGAAAGTGCAGAATGTGAGATCCTTTTAAAAAGTACCGAACCAGTTCATCGCCCTCCATATCCAGTGCCGCTCTCGAAAAGGGCCGCTCTAGAAAAAGAACTTAGCTTGTGGAAAAGCTGGAACATTATTCAACCATCGGTATCACCCTATCTCAATCCATTACTAGTGGTGGATAAGCCCGATGGTAGTGTAAGACCGTGCCTGGATTTTCGACTATTAAATGCTATTATGATTGTTCCTAAAAGCTCAGTGCCACCTATTGATGAGTCATTGCTGAAATTTAAACAAGCCCAGTATTTTTCGAGTTTAGATCTAGCTTCAGGCTATTTACAGATTCCTTTGAAATCAGAAAGCCGAAAATACACTGCTTTTTCGTACAAAGGTCGCCAGTACGAATTCTTGAAGATGCCTTACGGCTTATCTAATGCTGTGTCTACCTTTGTGTCAGTTATGCATACAGTTTTTGGACCTGAAACTGAAAGTTATCTGACAGTGTACATAGACGATATTTTGATTTTTGATGTGGATTTCGATAGCCATATCCAACATATAGAAGAGGTGCTCCATAGATTAGAAGAAGTTGGACTTAAGGTGAAACTTCGCAAATGTAACTTTGCTAAAGGTGAATTGGTTTATTTAGGCCATTTAATTTCGGGAGATAAGATTAAAATAGACCCGAAAAAGAACGAAGCCATCCTGAAGTTTCCACTACTTAAAACTAAGAAAGATGTCAGGAAATTTTTGGGGCTCGCAAATTGGAGACGGAAGTTCATAAAAGATTTTTCAATTAAGACAGAACCATTGCTTAAGTTACTCTCTAAGACCGCTAGATGGAACTGGGGTTCAATGCAACAATCCGCCTTCGACCAGCTTAAACAAGAACTGGTAACCGCTCCTGCCCTGGCTCAACCTGATTTAGACCAGGAGTTCTGCATACAGTGTGACGCTTCGACCAAAGGCTTAGGATGTGTCTTATTTCAGGAGCAGAACGGAGAGAAAGCTGTAATCCAGTATGCTAGCAGGAAGCTAAAGAACAATGAAGTACACTACTCCATTCATGAACTGGAATGCCTGGCCATACTTTTTGGAGTAAGCAAGTTTGAGATTTATCTTCGCGGGAGACATTTCAAAATCTACACTGATCACAGAGGGTTAGTTTGGCTACAAAATTCCAGGAACTGGAACTGTCGACTCACCAGATGGTCCCTGAAACTACAATCTTACTCTTTTGAAATTATTTATATACAAGGAAAGGAAAACACGGTTCCCGATATACTCAGCCGTTATCCAGTCGAAGAGAGCGTCAAGGATGAGGACACCAAATTTTTCCATGTGAACTACGTTTGGCAAGAAAGGGGAGAAGTGGAGGATGTAGAGAATTGGATCCAGGCCCAAGAAGAGGATAATTTCTGCAAGCCGGTATTAAAGGTTCTGAGGCAAGAGGAAGTTAACGACTCCCCAGTTGAATCCAGGATAAAAGGGTTGTATCAAGTGTATGGAAACCTCTTATTTAGGAAAACATCTGGAGATGAAGTCTCCTGGAAATTGTGTGTTCCCGAGAATCTGAAAAAGAGGGTCCTAAAGGAGAACCACGACGAACTGGGTCACTTCGGCATGGCTAAAACTCTCAAGAGAATTAAGAGTAGATATTTTTGGCCTAAATTAAAGATGGATATAGCCAAACATGTTAGGGATTGTCTCACCTGCGCTAAAACAAAAATGGACAAATTAGGTATATTGAAGGATAAGCTACACATTAACCAGAAAAATCCTCATGAACTTTTATCAGTTCACCTAATTGGAAAGCTACCTATGTCTCATGGGTACCAGTATATTTTGACCATGGTAGATGTAGGGACCAAATTTGTCTCCACTTACCCTCTGAGACGAGGAACGGCCAGGGAAATCCTTAATGTAATGGAGAGAGGATATTTCTCCCATTTTCCAAAGGTGAGAGCAATTCTATCTGATAGAGGAACACAGTTTACTTCGGGATTGTGGAAGGAGTATTTAGATAAGAAAGGGATTAAATATTACTTCACCACTGCTTATCACCCCAGTAGTAATACCATCGAACGAATGAACCAAGAAATAGTGCGGTTACTCAGATTGTTCTGTCATCGTGAGCACCAGTCTTGGTCAAAGTATTTAACCGAAATTTCATGGCTCCTAAACAACTCTGTTTCAGACGTTACAGGATACGCCCCTTCAGAGTTATTCTTTAACAGACCTGTGCCTAATGAAGTTCTGGACCACTTCAACTGGCCCATCGACGAAGCCGATTCCCAAATAGACAACTGGGATCAAAAGTTATTCATGGCAAGAGCTAGAGAACGCTCCAAAAGTGAGAAAAGGAAGTTTAAAGTTAAAGGAAATGCATTCCTGTTGCAAGAAGGTGACTTGGTTCTTGTCAGGAACCATAAGCTGAGTTCAAGAAGGAATAAGACAATCGCCAAGCTATTTGAGGTGTTTATTGGCCCCTATGTCGCCACGGATGTTCGAAGCAACACTGCCCTGCTGTTGAACCCGACGACCAAGAACCCAGTCGACAGAGTCAACTTCGACAACCTTCGCCTTTACAGATGTTCTCCGGAGCGAAGAAGAGAAGTAGTAGGGGAAGAAGAGGACCAAGTGACTGAAGTGTAGAAGAGACAGAGATTCTTACCAGTTTGATCTTTAATATTTCCAGTAAAATTTTTCCAGAAATTGTAAGTTTTAAATTTCTACAAAAATTTTTGGCCGAGGAAGGGGCGTATGTAACGACCCTGCGTGGTCGCCACATTTAACAACCCTGCGAGGTCGCAAAATTATATTTTGTTAAGAAGGTATGGATGAAGAATGCATGCTAAATGTTTAAATGTGTTAACGGATCCACCTCTATTATTAGTTTCGCTTATTATTATTGGACCCTACGTGGTCGCTGTATTCTATAAATGTTAATGGGTCCACCTCTACGTGGATTAACTTGGCTGATTATTAGACCTTGCGTGGTCGTTGTTTTTTTTGGTAAATGTTATCAAATATTGTGACATGAGAATTAAAGGTTAAAAACCTGAAAAGTGGAATGTGAAATGAAAAAAAATTGAAAATTAGCTCAGCGAGAAGCACTCTTTTGAAATCAGTAAGTACTAGGCAGAAAGGCCTGGAGTTCAAATTCTGAGTACAGTGTGAAGGTTTATGACATGAGATTGTTAGCCATTTTGATTGTCATTTATACTGTTCAATTTGTTGATGCAAGTGAGTGCTAAGGGTAAAAGTAAAGACACTTGAGTAAGTGTGCTAAAGGACATCTTTGTGATACGATTATAATAAACTGTTACATATATATGTATAAACCTGGTTTAGTCTTTCTTTGCACCTAGCTAGCCCTGCGATATTTCTGAGTCCTTGTACTACGACTGAATCAGTTAGCACATATGGGTAACTTTTGCCGACCCTCCAACTGCAGTGTTTAGCGTGTTGAACGCAGCCAGTACCAGTACTCCTGCGCCTTGGTGCTGGGCACTGCGTGGGTGGACGTTGCAAGACTTACATATTTTTTGCTAACTTTCTTCTAAAACTGTCCAGATTTTCAAAAATGTCTATTTGGCTTCCTAGATTATTGTATTCACTGGGCAGTCTATGGAACAGAGAGCGCTTGATGAGGCACAATCTCGGCTTCTGAGAAGCAAAAGTTGAGTGTTTCTTGTTGAGCGGGCAGGCACACGAAAGTGAATTTCCTGAAGACGGCGGTCACTTCTGATGTTTCCATTCACTATTTTATGTAGAAATATATGGTCAGCCAGTCAATGTCTCTCGAGGAGTTTGGATATTTAACATTTGCAGGAGGATGGACTTTTGCAAGCGTTTTGTGGACGGAATTCGGTGTCGAACAACGGCCAGGAAGAAATTTAGGACAGAATTTAGTCTGTCTGAATTTGAGGGGCATGCCATAGACCAGATCGGAGAACAGTATTCAATTTTAGGTGACACAAAAGTTTTGTAAAAGGTGCTGAGGGCAGTCTCTCTCTTTTTTTTTTTAATCAATTAGGCCTATCGCTGCCCCACTGTTTGCGCAAAAATCGGCAACCTTAGAATCCCTCCTCCCAGCCAGCAGGGAAAACAGGATTTTGTCAACATAACCGTTCTGTGTTCAGAATGGGGGCGGTTCTTATCCTGGCACTACTCTCTAACAATATGCCGTCCTTCCTTCAGCCCACCCAGGGGCGATTCCCCCATGTAGGAAGTGAGGAACTTCCTACAGTTCATTTATACTTGCTTCCAGTTCTCTACTTTTTAGGAGTTTAATAATAATGCGCGTTAAAGAATTATGAGCTCAATGTACGTGCAATTGACTAAGTTAGCTACTGCCAAGAGTTGACTGCTGTCGCTTGCTCCAGCCGCAGCCCAGAGACGATGGACACACAGGTTTTGCTGCTCCTCCTGAGGAACCTCGCTGGTATCACTACAAACAGATATGTAAGAAGTATCGAGGGTTTCCTCAATCAGTGATGCAAACCCCAGCAAAATGGTACTAAACCTAGCACAGTTCCATCTTTGTTCTCACCTAGCACCCTGCTTTTGGCATAATGGTAAAAATCTAGCATAATCTACAAACGTGAGTCTTAGAGAGAGGGAAATCTAATTCAAAGGATAATGTTTTCAGGAAAGAAAAGTAAAATTAGGTCCAAATTTTATTTTTACTTCACAAGCGAAAATGTTTCCAATAATAGGGAGTATGCCTACACAGCGACAAGCTTTTTACAACCATGCCACGATCCATTCTCTGTCTTTTCTTTACCCTGCCTGATTTTGTTCGTGAGGAAATTTTATGGCAGGAAATCTGTAGAAGGTTAAACGAAGAATTATCTAAAACCGTTTTAAGTTTTTTGCTGAACACATTTCGGTTCTTGAGCCATCGTACACAATTCCTCGGTTTACCCTAACTTCTTCCTACACCCCAAAAAAAGCCACTAGTTTCCACTGGCCCACCCTATCCGAATCCTTAGCTGACGCCACTGAAGAAGCTCAACCATCTTTGACACCTGATCAACCATCGTCAGTCCGTGTCCAGAGAGGTCCAATGTCGCCACGTTCCGGAAACGTCGAACGAACCAAGACAATTTCTGGACTCGTCCCGTGAAGGCCGCCCGCCATGCATCGCGTTCCGGCATCTGACGCACCTCTTCGTTCATCTCCTTTGTTCTCTCGCGTGCAGTGATGCATCGTTCCCTTTTACAGCTCCGAACCATATCTGCAGTTGTCGCGTGATAGTCCCTACAATATCCGCATTGCTGTCGCCGGAAGAACACCGTACGTCATTGCGCATTGGGATTTCTCGAAGGTATTGCCATTTTAGTGAGGACTACGTATTACTGTACACACAGAACCCAAAATGTGTCAATCGACATGACAGGTCTACCAGTCATGAAAGTTAAGAAAAGTAAAGAAGTCAAGAAGGCGATAAAAAGTCAAGAAGTTATACTTGTGGCCAACAATGCTATCACAATGACTGATGTATTGATTTAGTTTATTTTCCTTCATTTTCTTCCCCTTTGGCTAATCGCGAAGGTGAGGATGAATGGTGGTAATATGGATGAAGTGAGAATAGGGACAACATACACTGAAAAAAAATACCGGTGTTGAAACAAAACAAACAGTGGTCCCAGGAAGTCTACACCCCATTTTGGTCAACGTTTCACCTCAGTGGTGTTGAAATAACACAGATAAATGGTAACGAAGTTTCTAAAATGTTGATTGTTACCAATTATCTGTGTTATTTCAACACCACTGAGGTGAAACGTTGACCAAAATGGGGTGTAGACTTCCTGAGACCACTGTTTGTGTTGTTTTAACACCGAAATTTTTTACAGTGTGTAGGGACAACACCAACCCCACAGAGAAATATACAGGCTGAGAGACCAGACGCCAGAGCTTCGCTAGTCCAGGATGCATTAATAGATAAAGCAAGTCCAATTATCTCAGTAAATACAGCTTCACTTTTCATCGTAAGAGGAGGAGATACAGTTACGCACCAATTGTGCATTTATTTCAATATCGCCCGAATAGGCACTGCTACTAAAAAGGACCCCTGGGTGTATCAAGAGTATGAATCTCTCTCCATGTTGCAAGTGGAAGCGTTTTTTTATGTTGATTATTAAGCTGGACACGATGTTTGAAAAATATGATGAATAAGAATTTTCGGAATCCCATGTATTCCTTATGGGAATCAACAGCAAGTTACGGCTAATCAAATGCATGGGCGGGGTTTGAGCTTTTGCTTTGGGGGGCCATACTCTGGGAGAAGCATATGATGTACCTGAGGGTTATTGAATATCCCCTATTTTATAAGGGGTTCGGAGGCCTTCCCCCGGAAATTAAAAAAACAACAACTTAAAAACAGTTAGTTTTAATCCTTTTATATTTGAAAATGTTAAATTTCCTTGCTTAAGTAAAGAAACATTAATTCGTATATTGGTTGTCAGTTTTAAAAGAAGCAAAACAGTACGATTATTGCGTTTTTCATTTCATTAATTTTTTATTGATACAATACTCGTATTACTTTAAAAAAATTACTGTACAATAGTAAGCTTCAGAAATTTTAGAAAAATTAAATTGAAAAGTTCTTTTGATGCCCCAGCAGTAATTGTTCACTCAACAGAAAGTCATTTTACGTTTTTCTTTCTTCAAACTGTACACATCAATCAAATCGTCCAAGAACAGCTATTGCGGCGCAATTACCGCACATGCCATCATGCCAAACGTCAAGATTTGCGGTATGGCTTCATAACAAGAATGTAGTAACTGAACTTAATCATATGTTATCTTTTTAGTATTTTTTTAAGATGGGGGCCAGGCTCCCCCTGGCCCCTCCAGAACTCCGCCTATGATCAAATGGAAGTTTCGACTTTTCCGCTGGTGAAATGCATCTTCAAACTGCCCTCTTCCCGTTGACATATTTTTCTATTCCATCGGAAGCTTTATATTCCAAAGAGAACGAATCAAATCATACTCTCACATGATAAATGCTTTTCTCCTTGCCTCCTGTCAGTGTTGCCAAACCTGATGCGCATAAGAGAACTAAATTCCACCTTAAATGGAGTTAAAAGTTACTTTCATGGAGCTAGATTTACGAAGGCTGGATAAAGTGCCTCCTAGGGTAATGTTAGTTGTCAAAGGGGCACTGATATTATCGTTAACTCTAAATTGATGACAATTTACTCTTAGTTTTCAACATCTACGTAGATCCGGCGGCATCGCCCATCTTAATAATCCACCGATGGTCGTATGAAATCAAAAATAAAGAATTCCCTGATAACAATATTATGTCAATTTCTCGTCAAACACGGCGCTATAAAGAAGTAGCTGGGGAGATAAGAGGGAGTGGGGCGACGCAGCCAATACAACAATATCACGTCACGTGCAAAATGTATAATTATGACAAAAGTTGGTCTGTCTAAGTGGACCGGAACCAGTGATGGCATCATAATGAGGCACGGGGGTGGGCGTCCCAGTTCACAGCGAACGAGTACACGAAAGAGCCAGGCCTGGTTCCAAGAGAGCTAAGTTGGCACACTGCCATGGACGGAAGAGCTTGGGAAGAGTCCCGTAGAGACTGTATCGCATGCTCTTAACTGGCCTTGTAGTTGGTGTTTGTTTTTTTAATTTTTTTTTAATGACTAATTTCCAACTTTACCTAAGTAGAGGTCGAATAAATGAACGTTAAGAAAAACGAAAAATAAGGTTAAGAAAAGTCATGAAAAAGTTAAGATTTTTGGATTTGTTATTTTGGTAGGCATCTTGCATAAGTATATTGACTCCAGTGACTCACTGGGTCTTCCCGATCAGGTCCTGCTAACGTCGTAGCCTTGTAATCAAGGGATCCCGGGTCCGATACCCGGTGTAGGTAGATACTAGTTCGGATCCCACTTTCAAAACAACCTCAAACAAACTTAGTACACCCTGGATGCATTTTGCAGTCTGACGTGGATCTGGCGCCTGAACTCACAGTCAAGATAATCTTCTGTGGAAGTTTGTGTTGTGTCATATCAATTGTAGAGGCTATTAGGCTTTTCCTTGCTTGTGTCGTGGATACGCCTAAAGCTGGAATTTCGCTTCCTTACCGCGGGCTTTTTAAATAAATTTGCACGAAACGCATGATCACATTTAGAAATACGCGGGCTGGGGAATAAGTCATGGCAACTGCCAGCTCCGATGTTTTCCTTAAAATTTAAACACCGGTTCCACAATATGATCGTATATCCCAGAGAACGTGGCACGTGTAGTATGTGAACACGTCACTAGATGGCAGTGTGATGAGCACGTACAGAGTAGTCATTTATTGTTGAGTCAACCGCCGTCGGAGGGCGTGAACAGCGTCCGTGTATCAAAATAGCTTTCTTCGGGGGGAGAAATGCCAGAGAATGCCACAGGAGCTGGTGAAAACTGTAGAGAATAGTGTCCTACTGTAGCATGTGCGTCTTTTGTTCCTGTAATGCTAATGTATTTCTTTCTGGCTTGTAAACACGTGTGGCACGATGCTATCTTTAAGTATGTTTGCTAGCTTTCCTATCCAACACCTGGCACATGATCTGCATTGTTCATATATTCCCCTTCTATATCTAGATTTCTGATTATCGTGCCGGTTCAGCATTCACGTGAAAAGAAACAAATAGTTGCCATGACTTATGCCCCAACCCTCGTATATTGAAAGCGTTGTAATCACGTTTGCAAAGCAAAATACCCCTTGTTTTCTTCGTTAGACTATATTCTGTGGGTTCTGGGCTTTAATTTGGGAAACCGTGATGGTTAATCTGCTTCTTAAAAACAAAATAACATACAACATTATGTTATTCGCCTTGTTGCAGTGACTAACCTCAATGCAGAACTTCACGGTGTTCTTTGCAATAGTTAATTACCCGTGATGGTGTGTTGTTTCATAAGCAAAGAGTACAGTAGAGTAAGTGATTGCGTTGATTAATTGAGTTGGTGCCATTAAGTCCACTTTATGCACAGTAAGGTTAATTGGGACTGGACCTACAGTTTAAAGTGTTCCGCTAATCCCTCAGATAATGTGAAAATGGCCCGGTATAAAACCAGCGTTCTGGTCCGGAAATATACATGCACGTTTAATGTATCAGAAGAAAAGTGCTTTAAGGTTTCGATTAAAATTTATTTTTATCAGTACAGTAAAACCTCGTTAATCCGGATCCCGATAAGCTGGACTTCGCTTAATCCGGACAGGCAAAAGGCAAAAGAAAAAGGAGAATGAAAGGTTTTAAATGTGGCTAGAAGTCAACAAGAGAACTTCCCAAAGAAAAGGCAGTCAACCACTGATGAAATTCTGTTTCCCGCAGACTTTGTACTGTACTGTATAGTGTATTTAGGCCTATGTCCTTTACATACACCAAAAAGCAACGTGTTTTGTTGCTATAAACGGAGTTTTAATGCACTTTCTACTGTTCTTTTAGGTTTATTTCAGTTAATCCGGACTTTCGTTAAACCGGTCAACTTATCCCCCATTAGTCCGGATTAACGAGATTTTACTGTACTTGAATTATGTTACGATCAAAAATAATTCGTAAAACTATTCTCCAAGCTTCATACAATGAATAAAAAAGTTTTTTTTAAAAAAATGTAAAAATAATAATAACTAGAACTCAAAAAGTGGGGCGGGCAAGGACAGTTTTCTTTCCCTTGGTACATGAGGTTTAGCAGAGTATGGGAGAAAATGTGGAAAAAGTTGGGGGCACTGACTTTGATCATGATTACATATACACTCACCGGTAGAGATTCCTTGACTCTTTACCTTGACTCATCCCTGGCACTGGTTTCGGAACGCAAAAGGAATGAGTTGTACTGAATTATTTTGTACATCTCTGTGTTGGTGAACTCAAAGATTAATCGTTTATCGATCAGGAAGAGTTTCCCTTTTCGTAGAATTTCCGTTGAACAGGGCAAAAATTTCTAATTTCTTCCAAAAATTACCTCGATTTACAGAACGTCACATATAATCGTACATTTTAACTTTAATTTGCTCACTGCAACCATGTTTTAAGGGTAGAATAGGCACAAAATTCATGTTTAGGTGCAGAGGGCGTGTTTTATGTGCAAATTAGGGCGAATAATGTACCACGGAAATCGTGTATATGGCGACAAGATGCGAGACTCCATATATGGAAGCGCCTAATATTATTTTTTGTAGGTTCAGTACCTTAAGGTCCTGGCTCTAATAATAACAAATATTACTAATAGCAGAAATGTCCTAAATGTGCATGATAAAAGGCTGGTTATATATAATGACGTCATAGACGCAGATTGTTTGTTGTTAATTGACTATTAAAAGGAAGAATATGTGCTTCTTTCTCTTAAAGAAGCGTAGTGGTAACATCGTCGCCTTGCAGTCAAGTGGGGCCTGAGTTCGATACCCAATGCAGGCACATTACATTGATTACATTACATTACACTGATTACGATGCGAGGACGTTACCTCTACGCTATCCATATTTTTATGTTTGTCAAAAAGCATTGACGTAATCGAACTATTACACTTTATGATTATGCCAGATTTATTTATCAATATTTAATTTCAAGGGTACATGTTAATTCATGTATATAATTTTAGGTACAGGAAAGGAATTTACGAAGAAAATTCTTGTGATCGGGGCATCGAATTAAAAAGGGAGAGAGAGAAAGAGAGAACCACTTCTTTAGAGTGTGTGAAGGGCGCACAATAAATGAGCTGCAGCACTGGAAACGAGTAAGTTGAAGCACCTTACAGCCCCCTCCCCCGCAGGCAATGTTTGTTTTGTTACATTATTCACAAAGAAGCAATGTTTGAAAATTTGGCCCTGAAGAGAGAGAGCAATGATATCTTCTCTGCTTGATACCGTGCGCTGGTAAAAGTTGTGTTGATCCAAACAACAGTGTGAAGTGGCTGCGGGACTCTTGTTGGTACCATCTTGGTCACAGACCGGCTTTATTTGCTGCCTCACGCTTCCAGCTGAAGAGAGGGAAAGTTGGGAGAAGTGTATCAAGTAGTCATGGTTAGAAGATGCGCTCATCTGCATTGGAAAGTCCCGCCAAGGTAATCGTATCTTTTTAGATGTTTTCGAGAGGTACTAGAGTGTCCAGAAAAACATTCCGTAATTATAAACACATATAGCATCGCTCTCGGTACTCATATTTATATAAAATTGGTGCCTTTAGAAGCAGAAACTCAAAAATGTTAATACGTAACTACCTACCTCAGTGGCACTGTATGTGTGCTCCTCGTGTCAGGCTGCAAACATCAAGGCGATATTCCCAACTCATGCCACACGCGTTCCAACGTACCTACAGTGAGGGTCCTGATGGCGGCAATGATACGTTTCAGATCTCCCAGATCTTGAGACAGTGGAGGTACGTATACAAGATCTTTTATGTGACCCCATAAGAAGAAGGCATAGACAAACAAATCAGGGGACCTCGGTGGCCACTTGCAGAACACAGCATCTTTGTTTCCGGAGCGACCAATCCATCTTCCTTCAAGTTTCTCATTTAGAAAATTCCGAACATCGAGATGAATTTTGGTCAGTGAGGATTTAGAGATGTTTAACTGCAGGCTAGCTCTACACAATTTGCTTCTAACAACAATGCCATTTACAATAACACATTAACAATCGAAAGATTTTTTTTTTTCCTTTTTTTCATTTTTTCATTATTTTATTGTTATACCATATATTGTTGTAGTTAACGGCAACAATTACACATCCGCTAAAATTCTTTGAGCTGTTCTTTCTAATGGTATCGGTATAAATTTCATAATATACATAATTAAAATGTTCTGATCGTTTATAATGTTTTTGTGGACACGTTGTATGATTTGCAAATCACTTACCATGATCTAAAAATACAATTTGTGGTATTTGTCCTGCATCCAGGAAGAACAAGCGTTTTTGACCAATATTTAAAAAAAATGAAAATACTAATTAAGGAAAAGTGCACTCGGGATTAAGACCGCAAAATTTTCTTTTGGTGAGCCAAACATTTAAAACATAAAGCTATTAAATGTGCATTGCACCGTGCTCTTATGTTCAGAGTCATAGGTTACCATTAACTTCATTAGATAGCACGCACACACAAACATATCTATATAAGTATATCTACAGTGTTCGAAATGGAAATTCCTAGCTGAGGGGATATTAGGTGAAAATTTTCTTAACAGGGGAATAAAGAACTACTTATAAATTTATATACCCCTTGCCCGCCAAGCAATTCACTTCACCCATAATCAATAGATTTAATATACCCCCTCCAGCAACAAATTAACTATTAATTAAACCACCAGAAGATAAGTAAGGAAGGAATCATATCAATCATGTCTCCCGCCTTCCTCCTCCTCCACTTCGAGAGCTGATTATATATATATATATCAGGTCCAATTATAACACCATTAAGCCTTGTTTCCATGATTATGAAAAACTAAGTATGCTGACCAAGGCAGTAATTTATTTTATTAAAAACATAAACTAAACGTAACGTTTCAACCTTCTAGCAAGGTCTTCTTCAGACTCTGCACCAAGTACAAAAGTAACAAGATACAAAAACAGGGCGTTATATATACACAAACATTACTCCCTCCAGACTATTAGAAAGTTGTTAGGAACTTTCTAGCAGGTGGCTTTCACTTTCACCTAAAAGGCTAAACATAATTACTTTCATATAGAATGTGGTTGGGCTTTTTATCTCACGCTCTTTTTCCTTCATTTTTCTCCCTTCTCCTCTCCTCTTTCTCTCTTGTCCTTTCCACTCTTTCTAACACCTTTTTCCATTCTTTGTTTAACTTCAGTCCCCCATTCCAGTTCATTATGTCTTCTTCATATGGAAGAAAATGGAAGGAAGACAAGGAAATAGAGAAGAAAGGTGAAGAAGACATAATGAACTGGAATGGGGGACTGAAGTTAAACAAAGAATGGAAGAAGGTGTTAGAAAGAGTGAAAAGGACAAGAGAGAAAGAGGAGAGGAGAAGGGAGAAAAATGAAGGAAAAAGAGCGTGAGATAAAAAGCCCAACCACATTCTATATGAAAGTAATTATGTTTAGCCTTTTAGGTGAAATTACAGTTGGCAAGTGAAAGCCACCTGCTAGAAAGTTCCTAACAACTTTCTAATAGTCTGGAGGGAGTAATGTTTGTGTATATATAATGCCCTTTTTGTGTATCTTGTTACTTTTGTACTTGATACAGAGTCTGATGAAGACCTTGCGAGAAGGTTGAAACGTTACGTTTAATTTATGTTTTTAATAAAATAAATTACTGCCTTGGTCAGCATACTTAATTTTTCATATCAGGTCCGTCAAAAAGTAAATGCAATATATATTTTTTTCACAGCAACAATAGAAAACTTACAATGATATCATTTTCTAACATAGTCCCCCTGCACTTCATACACTTGGTCCAACGTTCCACAAGCTTTCCGATACCCTGAGAATAAAAGGTTTTCGGTTGAGCAGCAAGCCACGTATGCACCGCGTCCTTCACCTGTTGATCTGTGTCGAATCGACGGACTCTTAAAGCATCTTTAAGTAGACCGAAAAGATGGTAATCCAACGAGGCGAGATCGGGACTGTATGCAGGATGCTCCAACACCTCGAAGCCCAGATTCTGAAGAGTTTGAGCGGTGTTGGCGGCGGTATGAGGACGCGCGTTGCCATGCAACAAATGAATTCCTTCCGACAATCGACCTCGTCGTTTGCTTCGAATTGCAGGCTTCAACTTGTTCGAAAGCATATCACTGTATCGTTCAATGTTTATTGTTGTCCCCGTTTCCACATAATGTTTCATACACCTTCTGAGTCCCAAAAAAGTGTGAGCATCACTTTTCCTGCAGAGTGTTGACGCTTGACTTTTTTCACTGGAGATTCAGGGTGTTTCCATTCCATGCTCTGGTGTTTGCTCTCAGGTTCGAAGTGATGGATCCACGTTTCATCTCCAGTGATGATTCGTTTCAAAAAGGCTTCACCTTCGTTAGCATGTCTGTCCAATAATTGCTGACAGATTCTCACACGAATTCGTTTGTTCTCGTCAGTGAGTTCTGTAGGGACCCATCTCGCACAGACTTTATGAAAGTTGAGCCTGTTATGGATAATTTCATATGCAGAACCATGACTAACGTGCATATGGTTTGCCACTTCATCAACAATCACTCGTCGGTTATTCAGAACCAGCTCACGGACTTGCTCAATGTTGTAGTCAGTAGTGGATGTGGCTGCTCTTTCCTCTATTTCACAATTGTTCGACCGCTTTTGAACTTTTCAATCCACTGGTAAACACTTCGCAGCGGTAAAACATTGTGCTGAAAGTCTTCTATGGATTTCAGCTCCTGGTACACCTTCAGACCACAAAATACGGATTCCAGAACGCTGTTCTTCTGTGGTGCACACGGACAGTGGCGCAGCCATGTTTACTTGGCAACACTGCAGAGCGAACTGAAGTGATGACGCTGTAACCTGCCACAGGCGAAGACAGCGATACTATCTATCGGCTTGCGAGCGCAGAAAGCTGTACAGCCAACCTACGGAAGAAAAGAAAAAGATTGCATTTACTTTTTGACTAACCTAATATTTCCAAAAGAAAACTTAAATATTAAATTTTTATTTGTGGAAAAGAGTATTGGACAAATGGTGACCGTTCATGTCTTCACATTCAATTATTCTTCAACTAAAGTTTTCGATCACTCGCTGAAGCATTGCACGAGGAATGGCATTGATTTCATCTGTAATTCTTTGCTTCAATTCTCTCAAATTTTGTGGAATTGGGGTGCATACCTTACTCTTAAGGTAACCCCATAAGAAAAAATCTTGGTGGTGTCAAATCGGAACTTTTCACTGAATCATTGGTGACGTGAGAAGTGGAAAAACGTGTTTCTGTTGTAGGCATCATGGTTCTCAATTGCAGGAGTTAAAAAAGTCCTAATCATTTGCCAGTAGCGCTCAGAAGTTACAGTTACAGTATTACCATGATCATCTTCAAAAAATTAAGGGCCAACGGTCAACGTTTCTGTTCGATCTTCATGACCTTGGACGTCGCGGCGGTTTATTCGTCATAGTGCTTCCAGTGTTTTCAAACTTTGTCACCCCATATTTAATTAAATTTGCGCTTGGGACGTCTCTCTTTCCTGTCAGGTTATAATGATGCCGGTACAAACGACGCACAAAATAACAATCATTATTTTTATAAAACGCACGAACACAAAAAGCACGTTGCTGCCCCGTAAGGCGCTCCATGGCAACTAAATATTAACAATGTTGCCAAGCGTTTGCGATCTATCTCATTTCTCCGTAATGTGCGAATTGCCCCAGAGGGCAGATTCAAAAACGAAAATATTATTATTACATAATGCCGTTCACAATACTACTATTGTCATTGTCATTAGCATTTGCATTTACCAATAGCAACACGTTACACTATATTACACTAATACCGTGGTAGATTTGTACATGTATAGCTACTCGAATCCAAGACGCACCTAAATTTCAACTTCAAAAACCGAAGAAAAGGTGCGCTTTAGATTCAAAGAAATACGGTGTATATAAACAGCTGCATCTTTTTTCTTGAAAATCAACAGGCGTATTGATAAAGTAACGTAGAATATTGGTCATCCACAACATCATCCAAATATGAAAGATGCCGATCCAAAGAAATGAGAGAGAGAAAACCCTTTTCTATCGTATCTCGGAAGAAAAAGAAGCCTCCACATTACGAAACTTTGTTACATGATCAATTCTTTAACTGCTTCATTTTTGCCTAACATGCGAAGGCCATGACGAGTTCGTGTGCAACTAATTTAAATGATCAAACAGCGGCGTCACCATTTGGGGGGGGGGGGAGGTACAAGAGTGGAAGATATTTAGAGGTGTCCCTGCTTCGTTGTAAATGGTTGCTAAGACCTTGTCTTTCTCTATACTTCTCTTGCCGTGTATGTAAACAGAGGATGTTCAACGCTAATATGATTCCTTTTAATATAATAAACATAACGAGGATTCATAGTAACAAAGATTTCAATGCACTTATTACGTTGACTAGAGGAATGATGGTATAAGAGTCCGTTGGGAAAAGCCTTTAGCGGACAAATGGGAGATCTTGCTCCCTTTCAAGTATTTCCGATGAGGATGGATGGGAGATATGCAGGGTGCCTGATAAGTTGTAATACATAATGTAGAAACCATTGTATAACGTAACTATCACAGGAAATGAAAACTAATTCTGTACCATTTATGTTGTAGGTAAGGTAACTGAACATGCCACCGACGCTTAGCACAGAGGAACGAGCAAGAACTTCTGCAAGGTACGAGGTATGGACATCGGTAGATATACGGACATCTTCCCATCCGACCATGATTTCTGCAAATTCCATGCGGTGGACACAGTTCTCCTGACGGATGGACTTTTCAGGGCTTCTTTCAAACATTTCCCGCACGCGTGCAACGTTCTCTTCCGATCGTGACGTTGATTGTCGACCAGTACGTCGCGCATCCAACACAGAACCTCTTCTCATCAATTTACTGTGACATTTCTTGATGATTTTTGTATTCAGCATTGCATTTCGACCATTCTCAGCTCTCCACCAACGCTGGACTTGAACTGCCGATTTCCATACTTCGTTACTTCCAGCAATTCTTGCTCGTTCTTCTGTGCTAAGCGTTGGTGGCATGTTCAGTTACCTGCAACATAAATGGTACAGGATTAGCTTTCATTCCTTGTGATATTTACCATTATACAATGGTTTCTACATTACGTATTACCAATTGAAAATAGGTATTGACTTATCAGACACCCTGTATATCTTTCACCCCCTATGCGGCAGAAATTAACGCTCCATTTCTCGAAAACTACAAACTATATTTCAGTAAGGCAAAGTTCCCCGTCCATATAGCATCTTGCCATGGAGAGACATTTAGGAGATGTGGGAGTAGAGCCGCGCATATTCTCGTTCTAGGTCATTTCGCCTTTAACCCCCCCCCCCCCAGGTACCCATTGATTTGAGGCTGGGTGATCCCCATACCGCTTCATGCGGGGACAAGGCCGGAAATATTCCGACCTTAGATCACCAACCCCGGGGATCGAACCCGGGTCTACCGCGTGGCAGTCAGACGCCCTACAGATTTTTTTTTCTTTTTAAGGAATGCCCCTAAGCGGTAGTATCCCCCGTCATTCACCTTCTTCTCAATTTTAACTTGTGTCAATTTTCTCTAAATTCTCTCAATTCTCATTGGGACAAACACAAACATCCATGTCCGGACCGGAGTTCGAACCCGGGGCCCCTGGCATTGTAGAGCGCTGTGCTAACCACTCTGCCACGGAGGTTGACATTAGATCCCCGCGGATTTTGTCTTTTTTTGCTGTTTTTGTTCATTAGTACGCATGCAACTGTATGACATATTCGAATTACAAAACATTATAACAATTGTTACAACTGAAATTGGGGAAATGGTTTCCGTAAACTGGCAAAACTGCCGCTCTTATGAATTTTATTTTTCACAAGAAGTATCAGCCTGATTTCAATTAAACTTTGCAGGGCTCTAATCATGTCCCACTGCTACAATTACATTTTTTTTTTCATTCACCTCGGTCTATTGCTGGGGCCACAGTGTCGTGTCAATATTTTCAATAAAATTTCAATTTTCTTCTTCTTCCTTAAACACTCATTATTGGCAGACACAATGAACAAATTTAACCTCTCTTTAAGAAAGAAAACAACATCGATTTCATCTGTCTACGACAATTAGTTGTCGAGGTACGATTTATTTTTTTGTGCTTCGCGGTAAGTTTGAAAAGTGCGCTCTTGAAAAAGTCCCGTTCTCCTGAGGCTTTCCAGGTGCACGAGGCTACGTCCGGTAGGTGCAAGGCAATAGACACTAGAAGTTCTCAACCTTTTTTTAGTCCGGGACCCACCTTGAAGGATATTACACTTCATGGGACCCATAAGCATGGGCGACGGCAGAATTACTTGTAAGGATGTGCACCACACAGTTTGTAATCATATTTTTGCTAACATGAAGTACTTTAAGAAGCACTCGTTTCTGCTTGCTTAAACAAATTACACATACTTGATTCTAGAAAAGTAAATATGTGATTTTAAAGACTAATTTATTGTAGTGTAACATCTAACTAAACACACATGCTGAAATTGAAAACTTTTTTTTTTTACCAGGACCGAACTCATGTGACGGTTCGGGCTGCCTTTTCCGCAGAAGCTGGAGCATGTTGGGTTCAATGATGGTTAACTTAAGTCGTAAATCTGAATGCACGTCAAGCCTATTTCTGTATTTGCTTTTCACTTGAAACAGAGATGAAAATACCTTTTCACACAAGTATGAAGTGAAGAACGGCATGAGTAACTTTAATGGTTCATCCAATGGCCGTCGGAAATATCAAACGACACTTTATGCATGTGACACACAGATAATTAAGAACTCATTGCTGCGACCGAAACAAAACGACAGATATCAGATTCCCTTGACTTAAACATCAGAGAGATGCCGGTAAAAAAAACAAAAACAATAGTAGACCGTGAATTACAGAAATGTAGAGATTGGACTACGTACAACACAAGTTGAATTTAAATTGTTAAAACAACATATCTTCATAAAAGTAATAGGTTTTTAAGATACTGTAAACAAATGTTCGAGCAAGGCATCGCGACCCACCAAATGTTCCCTCGGGACCCATAGGTTGAGAAACGATGCTATAGATCTCGACACGGCACACAGAACGCATTAAAAATAGAAGCCACAATAAAATACTCTCTCAAGGACCGTGTAAAGAGCTCGTGCTACTCAGGAATCTAAAGTTTGGTAAACATTATTATCATTTTACAACGTGAATGACAATGAGTCGGGAAGTTCAAAAAGCTTGTCTAAGGACACGAAAACGTGCAAATTCCACATGAATGTACGGAACACTTAAAGTAACATTACATACGTGGCAGAGAGAACGATGGGGAGATGGCTGTGTCCAATGCGAAGCCGAATTAGCAGTAATTAGTGTTGCGGTGGCCATAAACATAATTAAAATTACAGCAATTAAGATTAATCATATACAAAAGTACCCATTGATATATTTCTGCAAATATTTTAATGCACCAAAAGTTCATCATTATCAGTATATACACTTTGGAGTCAACATACTTGTGCCAACTGAAACATTTTGGGTTCTGTGTGTACACTGCATTTCAGATCATTTCACCAAAATTCGCCTATGGTGTAAACGTGAACTGGAGAAAAAACAGTCGACTGTCAACTGTCAGTGTCATACAAGACCGCAAAGAAAACGATAATGAATAATTTTGAAGTACAGTAGATTGTTGTAATTCGAACAGAAGTGTATTCCCCTTGGAATCATCTGTAATGACTGACGGATGTTTTGGTCATTTCGAAGTTTGTGTATGTACAAAGTAAAGGTCTCCCCTGTGCTTTGCACCGTGACTTTAAGGCGTATATGGGGCGTGGAGTTAGGGCACTACACTTTCTTGATCACGGCCGAAAGTGGGAGTTATGTGATCAGTACCACATTCCTGATTTGCTTTACACCCCAGAGTTTCGTCCAGGTACCCACTTTATACGACGCTGGGTGGGCGCCGGAGCCGCTTGAACAGGTGAGAAAAATCCTGGTTCTCCCCTGCCGGGGATCGAACACGAGTCTCTCGCATGGTAGTCAGACGTCCTAACGACTCCCCCGACAAACACAAACATCCATATCCTAACCGGAATTCGAACCCGGGACCTCTGGCATCGTAGCGCGCTGCGCTGACCACTCCGCGACGGAGGCCGACATACCGACTGAGCGACTATGATACGAAGTTTGGATAATCTGATTTTCTTTTCTTGTCCCCTTGGAGTTGGTATTAAGAAGAATCCACTGTTTTAAAGTCTATTACACGGATCACCATAAATGTATTTTTAGTTATGAGAACGGTGCACACACGATTTCAAATCATTGCATTTACCTTTATGCAAAATAAGGTATTGAAATTTAAATTTGGAAATTCTTTTACCCTTATATCTCTCAATGATTTACTATAGTCATTACCTATATAAAGTGCATGAGTGTGTAATATTCCAATCGGCTACCGACTACAAGTTTACTTCTCATCCTATAGCCACAGCAGCTGACGTTCATGGCGGAGTAGTTATCACAGCGCGCTACGACGTCAGGGAATTTCGGGTTCGAATCCCGGTCCGAGCATGGGTATTCTTTGTGAATGTCCATACATTGCATGATATCATCACTCAACCACATCGTCGCGATTCACCAAAAGTGGCAGAAAAGCGATGCTAAATAACAAAAATCAAATCAAATGAAATGAAATATAGCCACAGCGAAAGCAGGTGATATCATGAATGCGCCTGAGCTCACGAAAACAAACTGTTTAATCCAGTAATTGGCGAACGCAGGTTAAGCTAAAGCCAACTACAAAATTTGACAAAATCAAAATTTTCGAAAGCATTAAAGAAGTCGGAAGAAACGAAGTGGTAAATGAAGACCCTTCCTAAAATTACTAGTGTTGCCCACGGGACGAGACGGGACAGGCTTTTAAAAATTCGAGACGAGACGAGATTGATCATGTGTCCCGAGACCAACGAATATTTTCGAGACGAGACAGCATTTCACAGCATTTCCACGAGGCGAGACAGGCCAAAGTCTCGTCTCGTGGCCAACACTAAAAATGACCCCTGATTACTATTTCTTGACATCGAAGTTTCAAAACGAGGATTGAAACTATAACTTCACACGTTTAAAAACAAGACGCTGCAAATAGCCCACTCCATTCTCCTCAGCGACGTTGGTTCGCAGTGTTGCAACCTGTAGGGAGCGGAATGGTCTGAGGGTTTTCAACGTAATTTGTATTCGCTTTTCCCTGGGCTGCATTTCAAAAATATGCAGCCAAGATTAAAGAGCAAGAAAATTTCAATGCTTTAAAAAATAACACAGGCAAGCGTGTTATCAGATAGCCTTCTCGTAGTGATTGTTGTACGATAAACAAAAGAACCGCCACCCCATTCGGCTTTAAAAAAACCAGGCCACTGCTCGATGTCGCATTCAGAAAATGGAGTTATTCACCCAGTAGTTTCTCTTCGTTATAAACGTTAACGCGCGTGCGTAATACTACAGTTTATGATCCGCGCACCGCACGCATTTTCAAAGACCGGATTAAATCAAATGACCCACTGATAAACTTATATGAGCCGGCACCGCCAATCTACACAGTAAAAATCGTTTGTCATATTTGTTTTAGCTTAATTTTGCTGAGTTGGCACCACTCGTACTCTCAAGGCCAGACCAGTACGTAGAAGAGTGGTGGGGAGATGGCGTAATAAGAAGTGCTCCGCAGCGATCTGCGCATATCGGGACTTAACTTGTCAGGCTATAGCAATTACGAAATTTTATTTTGTACCTCACTCTCCCTCTCTCTCTCTCTCTCATGCAGATAGAACATTGCAAACACTACGGTAACTCCTAACAGTATGTGTTTCCATAGTTGCGTTAATTAATGAGCATTGACGTAGCATAGGCTATGGCGAGATTAATATATGAGGCCCCCATTCATTCTCTAAATTCTAAATCTCAATGTAAACCGATGCAAAATCTTAAGTCATGCCTCAGCAAAAGTATGAAAATTACTGATTAAAATTATATGTAATAATTTCCATGGAAATGTCTTTCTATTCTTTTCCTGGAGCTGATTTCGCCCACGACTTCTGAATATCCAGTTTTGAGCTAATGTTTTTTATGGATAATTGCTGATTACCCGGCGTTTCCTATTAGACAGGAAAATAATGAATTCTAACTATAGTGGAGTTGAACGGCATTGGGAGTGTCACTATTTATCTGAACGACCCCGTAAACTATGGATTCCACACTAATATCGATCGTTTTACATGTCACCCCTTCCCACCCCCCCCCCCTAAGGGTGCCAAGGGTGTCTTGGAGTTGAACGGCATTTAGAGTGTCACTATTCATCTTACAGACACCGTAAACTATGGATTCTACACTAATATCGGTCATTTTCGGAACACAAAGTCATATCAGCCTGAATATCAGCCTGAATGTTAGACAACCCAAGAAACACTATCGTTGTGCGGATTGCATAGAGTCACGGATGTCTGTTTGTGCGGAATTTATCGGTGGTTTTCGATTATTTTTACATGTCACCCCTTCCCACCCCACCCCTAGGGGTGTCAGAGGTGTCTTACCCAAAAAATATTCTTTCCAGATTGCAAGTGATACGTGTACCAAGTTTGGTTGAAATTGACTCAGGCATTGGAGACTTATGCCGGAACAAACATATATACACCACCCCACACACATACATCCATTTTTATATATATATATATATTTCCAGCTCCCACGTTCGGAGCTTCTGTTCCTCTACGTTCAGTGTGCACTGTTGCCTTGTGCAAACGTAAGTAGACCTAGTGCCCGGGTTCTAAGCCCTCATTTGGGGCTCGAATCATCATGTGGGGCTCAGTGTTGCCAACTCACCCCACGAAAATTTCACCAACTGATATTTTGAAGCCTTTCACGGTGTATGTTAACCTCACAAGCAGTGTTGCCAACTCGGGCGAGGCGTAGCTTTTCACGGTGTATGTTAACCTCACCAGCAGTGTTTCCAACTCGGCGTAGCCTTTCACGGTGTATAATTTTTTAGCTTTTTTTTGTGTGTGTGAGTGTACATGTGTTCGGGCGAGGCGTAGCCTTTTACGGTGTATGTTAACCCCACTAGCCTCAGCGTACATGAGAGTTCTGAATTTTTTTTTGAGGCTGGAATCATTATTTGAGGCTCGTCGTAGCTTTTTATGATGTATATTTTGAGGGCAGAGTTGGCAACACTGTGGCCTATTACTGTAGCTTTTTATGAGGGGGTCTATTGCCCTCTGTTTACATCTGGCAACACTGCCGTAGATTGACAGTGTTGTTAAACTTACTGGGTTTTTCACTGTAAATTTTTATTAAAGGACCTGAGGGGTCTATGTATTTTTTATGTTTGGCAATACTGTTGGGGGCCTAGTGTTGGCAACACTGTGGGTTTTTACTGTAGTTTTTTATGAGGGGGGTCTATTGTCCTCTGTTTATATTTGGCAACTCTATTGGATGTTTTTTTTTGAGGCTTGGGTTTTGCCAACCCATCCGAAGAAAATTCCACTATATGATCTTTCACTGGCTAAGCTAACCTACAAATAGGAATTGGCAACACCGACGAGTCTTGAATCATCATTTGAGGCTCGAATCATCATTTGATGCTCGAAAATCATTATTTGAGGCTCGAAATAATAATTCAAGACTCGTCGGTGTTGCCAACCCACTCTACAAAAATTCCACTATATGATATTTTGAAGCCTTTCACGGTGTATGTTAACCTCACAAGCAGTGTTGCCAACTCGGGGGCGAGGCGTAGCCTTTTATGGTGTATGTTAACCCTACCAGCAGTGTTTCTAACTCGTCGTAGCTTTTCACGGTGTATAATTTTTACACGCGCGCGCGTGTATTGTGACGAATGCACTCTCTCATCCTTGAAGGATGAATGCATCTTATCGTAATTTTCCAACTGTGGGACCAAATATTTATATATCGTGATTTTTGTAAACCTTTTTCGGGAACAATGTGTCGCACACACACGCGCGCGCGTGCGCCTGTATTGTGACGCAAGCAAAAAAAAAAAAAAAAACACTTTGCCTGTCATTACAAAAAAAACTTTGACCGTATTCTTAAATAACTAACAAGGACAATGAATCTTTTTGGCTTCCGCAAACAGATCAACATGGAGACTGCACCGCCAAATTTCAATAACCTTTTACCTTCCGTGTTATCTAAACTCAATGGTTTACTGATTGTTCATCTCAACAGCATTTGGACGAAACTGAATGACGATGTGGGCAAGATGTTTTATGTTTTTAATAACAATTTACATTTTTACGAAATTCCGATCGACGGGAAACTTTAAATCACCGTGAATCCGGAAAACGCAGGCGAAATCAAAATTTCTACCGGCAAGAATATTTTTCGAATCAAGCACAACAAGATGCTTTCTAACATTACGTACGATGTTTCTGCAGGAGATTATCTTTACATGGAACTTCTCGGAGATTACGACAAACTTATTCCTCTCTTTGTAGAATTACGAATCGTTTATCCTATTATAAATAACCGTTAACCAAAAATGCCTAACAACATTTTCGGCAACACCAAGCGTGTAGACCACGCAGAAGAGATTCTCATGTTGGACATTCGAGTTAAGAAGTTGAGGACCGATTTGATTGCTTTGCAGGAGACCTTAAACAAAAGTTTAGAGTCGGAAATCGCTACGCTCCAAACGCAATGTCTCGACCCCATTCTGAAAATCGATTCCGAACTGAAGACGCTGATAAAAAATTATGTCGACGTACCTTCTTACGACAACGTTCAAAATATACAGTTGAGCGTGGATTCGCTTCAAAATGATTTGGCCAAATTACAGCAATTTCAATCGAAAAATGAAGATTTGGAAAAACTGAAACTCGAAATCGAAGAACGAACTTCCGCAATAGAAAAGAATTTCTCTGAACTTCAAACCGTCGTGAACGATATAGACGCAGAACGCTTACATGTCGTCGTTTCCAAATTACAAGAAGAATTCACCGGCACGTTGGAAGAAATCAAATCCAAGTTGCAGACTTTGGAAGATACAATGACGAACCTACCATCGTCGGACGAACTGCAGGTCATCGGTAAAAGCGTCGCGAACATAAAAATTCAATTGGAGGCCTATCAAGATTTCGAACACATTCAAACCACCATCGCTACGCTTCAGGCGTCCTTGGAATTGATCAACGAAGAAATTAAAAATATTCACGCTGAAGCAAGAGCGTTGACGAGCATTCAAGACACGTTGGGCACGGTTCAGCAGAAGATCGAATATTTAGAAAATTTGAACGTCGAAACGAATCTCGCTCATTTTCATCACGTACTCGACAACATACAGGGTGACTTGGAATCGTTACGGACGAGCGTGCCTTCGAGCGAAGATTTGGAAAAATTGAAAACGGCGGTGACGGCACTATCCGATTCGAACGACATCAAAAGTTCATTGAGCGATCTCGAGAGTAGGGTGGCCAATCTCCCCACCTCCAAAGAATTGCACGCTTTGAAAAGAAACATATCTCGAATGCTAAAACGACTAGAAACGGAAACGGCGAACGTGGAACAGATTCGAGACGAAATTAGTTCGCTGGTGTCGACGCTGCCCACTTCGCAGAGCGTCGCCGACCTTCACACGCAGTTTACAGAGATGCGAAGGATCGTGAACGATCTTACCGAGAAGAGCTCGAAATTGAATCAAGTCGAGAACCTTCAGAACATTGTCGTCAACATCAGAGATCAAGTTGGAGTGCTGGAATCCACGCAGGAATCGACGCTGGCCTCTTTCGGTGCCAAGTTGCAAGAACGCAACGAAAACTACAAGCAGTTGAACGTGGAAGTGAAAATCAAACCGTCGTTTTCTGCCGTAACGGATACCATAATCGAGCATTTGCTGCCCATCGAAAATAAACTCGGACAAGTTCACAGTAATCTGCTCGGCGTCGACACTAAATTCGCTAAACTGCATTCTCTGCAAGCCATCGAAATCAACAGCGTACCCAATCAACAGAGAATCTCCACGTTCGTCGAAGGTAACAAACTGTACATGTTGCATCCTTATCATCCGTACTACAAGTTTCTCCTCGATGGCACGATTCAGATAAACGAATTTTCGTACTGGTCTCACGGTAGAAAAGCTAGCGTTCCCACCATGACTTTGATATCGAATCGTGGTGTCCAGAAAGCAGGAAACATTCCTCTGGCACGTTGGAACGAAACGCGTAACATATATGAAATACACGAAGACGAAGATCTTACCGTTTTCGACGTGAGTGCCGGCGATAAGCTGATCATTCAAAACACGAGCGAAGTGCCACCCTCTTTGAATCCCATCACGCTTGTGCTTCTCTTGAAACGTAATCTCTAAAAAAAATGTCTAGGCAAGCCATCGTCGAAGAATTGCATAAACCTGCACGCCGTAACTACGAACGTTTGGCTGTGGTAACCAAGGGCATCGACGACCTCTGGCAAAGCGACCTCGTGGAGATGAGTAGCGGCAATTTGAAAAACGTACATAAATTGAACAAGGGCAACAAGTACCTCCTCACCGTCATAGACACATTTTCGAAATTCGCATGGGCTCTACCTTTGAAGGCGAAAACGGGAACATGCGTCACGGAAGCATTCAAATTAATTTTTCGCGAAAGCGGCGGCAGACAACCACGGTTTCTGCAAACGGACAACGGTAAAGAATTTTACAACGCCGTATTCCAAAAGTTTATTCAAAAACACAAGATTCAACATTATTCGACCTTCAGTCACATCAAAGCCAGCATCGTGGAAAGATTCAATCGAACCTTGAAAACACACATGTGGAAACGATTCACGCTTCGGGGAAATTACAAATGGGTCGACATCCTGCCGGAACTCGTCGACACCTATAATGATACGGTACACAGAACAATAGGCATGAAGCCAGCCGACGTTACCAAGTCCGACGAGCAGCGTTTAATTTCTACAGTTTACTGTCCAAAATACACACCCACGACAAAAAAAGCTAAATACAAAATTGGAGACCAGGTGAGGATCAGCAAATTCAAACGCACCTTCGAGAAGGGATTCACAAAAAATTGGAGCAAGGAACTCTTTACGGTGGTTCGAGTTCTACCCGGAAACCGACACACGTATATAATAAAAGATAGTAGCGGCGAGATTTTGAAAGGAAGATTTTACGAAGAGGAACTCTCTAAAACAAAACACCCCGACACGTACCTCATCGAGAAAGTATTGCGTAGGAAAGGTGACAAACTGTTTGTCAAATGGCTGGGACTTCCGGAAAAGAGTTGGATCGACGCGGATGAAGTGATCTTGTGAGTACGTGGAACGTGGTGAAGCGTCTACCGGATCCGGAAAGTCAAACGAGAAAAAAAAAAAGAACGGCAAGTTGCTTCCCGACAGCATCCGCTGTCTGATCGTAGGTCCTTCGGGGTGTGGGAAAACGACACTGCTCGTGGACAATTTTCTCCTCGCTCCGAATTGGTTAGATTGGAAGAACAGGCACCTGTACGTGTTCTCGAAAAGTTTGGAGCAATCCAAATACCAGCAACTGATGGAACTGTACGATGGTCTGGACATTGCAACGTTCGCCTCGGAAATAAAACCACTCGACGATTGTCGTGAAAATTCAGTCGTTGTGTTCGACGACGCCATCCTGGAAAATCAAAATGAAATTCGTAACTTTTTCACGCAAGGTCGTCACAAAGGAATGGATTGCTTCTACCTAGCTCAAACGTTTTCCAAAATTCCAAAACAGTTAGTACGCGACAACGCTAATTTCATATGTTTGTTTCGTCAAGATCACACCAACCTCAAGCACGCGTACGATGACTACGTAGGCGGAGACATGAACTACAATCAATTTTCGGAACGCTGCTGCTCTACTTGCTGGAACGGTGACGATTTCGGATTCGCGACGATCGACATGACGAGGAAACCCAACGACGGAAAATACAGAAACAAAATCAACGACTTTCTAAACGTTGCAACGTTGTGAGAAACGACGTGTATAAATAACGTCATGACGAAACGAAAAATCGAAGACGAAAATCTCAAGCTTCGCGATTACCTCGCGAAACGTTTCAAAGGTTGGAAATCCGAGAATCGCGGATTCTACGAAGAGAAGAAACGTCAGGATCAACCCGTGATCGATGCCATCAGCAGTCTAGGTAAAGAAATTAAAAGTGTCACGGAACAAAATAAAAATTTGATCAACGAACTCGTACCGCTCGCAGCTAAACGTTACGCCGTACCCACGCCTATTTCGAGCATTCCTTCGACGCCGTTCGAACTGAAGGATGCACCGGCACGACGTCGAGCCATAGGCAGCACGTCTTCGGATAAAATCGAGTTGGGACCTTTGGCACGAGACTACCTGAGCACGGGGAAATTCGACAAGGATGAAGTGTTCGGATTGTATCCCAACATGGAAACCAGCGAAGGCGGCGGTGTGGTGTGGAAGATTGGGAAATCGAAGGTGACCTTCGAAGGCAACGACATTAAAGTCAATTTAGGCGACAAGGATAGTTGGAACAGGTATCCGGGTACGGTGGGACTGTGGGAACTCGTTGCCAAAAAGCAGCCGAAAGATTACACCGACGAAGATTACCAAAGTTACAAGGAAATTCTGATCATGACGGATGCCTTGTACCAGAACAACGACGCCTCGCAGAATAGGGTGAAATAGAGCAGCGGCGAGAAGTACAGGAATCTCATCAAACCGATTTGGAACCAGGTCAAAACAGGCAGCGGCGTCAAACGCTACAACACGTTACCCAAAGAATTCGTTTGGGTGGACGACGTTAGGAAACTCGTGGACCGATTGTTGGTGATAGCCGGCGAAGAGAATGCAGGCAATCGTAATTTCTACAACGAGAAGGTTGGCATCGTGGACATGATCAGCACGAAACTTTCCAACTTCATCGTGAACGACGACAAGGGCATAGGTTACCTGATCAAAATCATCAACACGCTGCCTCCGAAATTTTGGAACGTGGCCGAAGGAAAGGGACTCGTGAACGACATCATCAACAAGTTACCTTTCGAGATGCATCTACCTGGCTACCAGTACTGCGGACCGGGTACCAAACTCGAGAAAAGATTGGAGAGAGGAGACAAGGGTGTGAATCCGTTGGACGCGGCATGCAAAGATCACGACATCGCCTACAACACCACGCAGACGGATCTGGACGCACGTCACGAAGCAGACAAAAAATTGGAACATGCAGCTTTCGAAAGGTTCGTGAGCAGAGACGCATCGCTGGGTGAACGGGTCGCCGCACTGGGTACCACCATCGCCATGAACACGAAACAAAAATTGGGGTGGGGTATATAAATAACATACCGTAAAAAAACTACACAAGAAAAAATCTCAGAATATATATATAAATAACATACCGTGAAAATAACACATAGAGCATCAACATGAAGCCCAAGGGTGTCGTGTACCAGATACCATACTCCAATCTAAAAAATCTAGGTGCTCTCGATGGGTTACTCACCAAGAAACAACGCGAGAAGAAACGTTCTTGCTTGTCGAAAGGACACGGAATGAAATTACTTCTCAGCACACCTCAATTGAAAAGATTGCAGCGTTCGCGGAAACAGCAAAAAATCGGAGGTTTCATATTCAGCATCCCCGCCATCCTGGCAGCATTGGGGGCCGTTGGAAGTTTGGCCGGTGGAAGTGCCGCCATCGCGAAAACCGTCATCGACTCGAAGAAGAACAAGGCGGAATTGGAAGAACAGAAACGTCACAACCTGGCCATGGAGAAGAAAGGGGGGAAGGGCGTGATGAAGAAGTTTAAAAAAAAGAAACAACAGCACTCACCAACCGAGACATTGAATCTCTGATCGGACCGTTACGAATCAAACACTTCAGAGGAGTTTTCATGTCCGACTCGCTACCTTCAAGCGTTAAAAGAAGAGAATGCGGAGTAGTCAACTTGGACGGTCAAGAAAATCCAGGCACGCATTGGATATGTTACCACAAAAACGACAATGATAAAGCATTCGTTTTCGATTCTTTCGGAGGTGTTCCACCTACAAATTTAATTCATTATCTGAAAACGAACAAAACCTCTATATACTACAACGACGAACGCATTCAAAATTTCGGAGACGTGAACTGCGGCCATCTCTGCCTCTCCGTGCTCGCGTTTCTCTCTAAAATAAATAACCCTACGATCGAGGATTTCCAGAAAGCATTGTGGAACCTCAAACAGCATCACTAGGATGGGCGTGTTCCATCTCACGAGCGAATCTTCAATCTTGAAACTCACGCTGCACGACGACATCGTCTATCCTAAATCCGTGGCTCTGCGTGCATTCTACAGCATGTACCTCATACCTAACGTCACGCAGCACAACAACAAAATTAGCGTCGGAAGCGAACACATCGTCGTCACGCCAGGACAATACAATCTTTCCACTTTGCAAGCTCAATTACCCAAAGGCACATACCTTTCTCAAAATTCGGTCACGCACAGAGTGGAAATCCTATCCGCGACGGAGACCGTGGACCTGGGCACCATGGGAGAACTTTTAGGTTTCGAGAACAACCACCCAAAACTCGAAGCTGGCATCAAGCACGTAGCAACCAACATTCCTAAATTCTTGGCCATAGAGACTCTGAACGTACACTGCAACGTGGCGGAAGGCATGATCACGAAATCTTCGGACGGATTATTAGGAAGTCACAAGCAGACGGGAATCATAGCCACTTTCAAACCAAGTTCCGAGTTCATGGAACCGATCATCTACACGCCCTCTTCGCCGATCTATTTTCCAGTATGTCGCAACCGCATAGACGACATAGAGTTGGTGGTGACGAACGAGAAAGGAGACGTGGTGGATTTCGCAGGTGCCACTACGACGGCCATCGTGGAGATCAACATATAATAAATAACCATACATGTAAAATGGAGCAAATCGAAAGTTACGAATTGCAATCTTTCCCTCCCAACCGTCGCACGTTCGCCAATCTGAACGAAGCGAACAGGGAGATCGAATACGACGTGGACGTAGGCGACGGGTTAATTCATCCTCACAGAGCGGACCTCTACCTTCAATTCGACGTGGTGAAGAAGGAAAGCGGAGACGCGTTTCCTGCAGCAGCAAACTTGATACTCGTGGACAACTTCGTGCCTCACCTATTCTCGCAGGTGGAGGTGAGGAAACACAACACCGTCATCGACAGAATAGATTATCCAGGCATCACGTCGACGGCAGTGGGAACGTTGAAATTATCCAAAACGGACGCAGCGTACTACCAGGCCGGGGGATTCGAAGCCGGGACCAAAATATCGACGAGAAGTCACACGGTGCTCTTTCCCATGCGTCTGCTGCCTGGTTTCTTCTCGGACTACAAGGAGATCATGTGGAAGAGAGGACTGAGGGTCACGTTTCGAAGAGCGGCCAACGACAACGACGCACTGATGCGATACGCTACTTTGGGTCCGGACGGCACCACGCCGATAGCCAACACTTTACCCGAAGCAGCGAAATGCGTCATCCGGAGCATGGAATTGAGAATGCCGGTGGTGGAATACGAAACGAACTACGCCCTCAAGTACAAAGCGGAGATCTTGAAAAGTCCGCAGGTGCCGATTCACTTTCACGGTTACCAGTGCGTGCAGAAGATGGCGTCGGGAAGTCACATGGAATTCGACGTGACGACGCAGTTCAACAACATACAGTTCGACATGCCAGATTTCGTCGTAGTGCTTTTTCAGACCGGACGCGATAACGATCAGGAAAAAGATTCCAGCAAGTTCGACGACTGCAAGATCAAGAACGTTTATCTGAAGAACGGTAGGAACGAAGTGTTCCCGCGCGAGAATTACAACCTCGACGTGACCAAAAACGATTACCTCAAACTTTACGAAGCTTACACGGCTTACAAACGCGTGACCGAGGGAAGCGTGGACGTGTACTACGCGCCCAGCGAATTCAAAGCACGGAGACCCATGACCGTCATCAACACCACGAAAAGAAAGCAAGTGGTGGTCAACGATCGCACCAACATCAAGATTGTATGCGAGTTCCACGATGCCTTGCCTGCAGATACTCTGTGCAGTGTCATTCTTATTGCAGAGAAAACATTTGTGTATGACGTCAAGAATGAAAGAGTGACTGAACAGTTTTAAATAAATAAAAAAAAAATAGCACACAATAAGAAATGTGGAATTTTATATATATAAGTACAAATTGCAATTAGTAGTTTCCAGAAGTTTAATTTTGCTGTGCCATGCATGCATGTAATCGAGGAAGTGGAAGTAAATTAAAATTGTTTTTTTTCGCATTGCCTATTATTTTTTGTTACACTCTGGGCAGGCCTTACTAGTTTGGAGGCGATAGTGGCCCCACGGAAGTGTATGGACCCCACATTCAAGAATACACCTCTTGTCGTCGTGTGCATCCAGAGCAACTTTCCTGACAATATTAGTTGTAAGCACATGATCGACGCTTTGGATACGATGCTCTTTTTGTAGAATGGGCGATTTTGTTCTGAGGCACTCGAGGTAATCCTCAAACTTGAGGTGCTCCCGAACCACTTGCCTACTTACACCCTTTGCCTTTTTTGTTACAGAACCCTCAGCCCGGATCGCATAGGCTTTGGCACGAAGTCCAGCAAACTCCACAATCACATCCCCGTCTTTCTCGTCCTTAAGTTTGCCGGGTATTTTTTTGTTCCGGGGCAGAATTCCATACCGGTTTAGCTGGGGATAGCCCGATGTGTCGAAGAGCTTGACAAGAGCTGGAACTTTGGCTATATCACCATACGCATCGGCCGTGCGAACATGGTACACCAAGCTGTCTGTGTCTTTGTAGAGGAGCAAGATATTGTGGTTGTAGTGTGCACGTAGTATGCCGTAATATGTCTCGAACATGCACAACTTGCTCAGATCCAAAACTGCAGCTCCCACATAGATGGGCTTGTTGAGTAGCACCTTGCCCCGGTTCATGTGAATCAGAGACACCTGTTCGTTGTAAATTGTTCGAGACCTGAACAGCGGGCTTGCAACAAGTCGACGACACTGTGTTTTCTTCGTCACCAACCTCACATCAACGCGATTTCGCACATTCTCCATGGTCTTCCCAAATACAGCATTGTTCATTAATTTGAAAAAATCGCGATCAAGTTCCGAAGTGGCAGCAGTGCGATGGTTGGTGTTCAGTTCGGTGTACGGCTTCAACCATGGAGACTGCCTGAACAAGAGCACGTCGTAAACTGCTTTGACCGAGACCCCTTGCTGCATTAACCACTGGAGGTTCCGGTAGTGTAGCACATAACGCTTTTTGGGCTCCAAGTCCATGACGAGCTTCGGTTGATCCGAGCCAGGTGGACACTTGACTTCCGGAGCAGGCGAAAGGTCACAGAATGTATCCTGCAGCTTCTCGGGGAAGTCAAGGTCCACCTCGGCAAAAAACCCAAACTCGTCGCACTCTTTTTCGATGTCGTGGTATAAAGGATCAGCCCACTCAAACTGTCCTGTTGGGAGTGGCTGCATCATGGAGTGCCCGTAAAGATTATTCACATCAGTGTACATGATGTAGCTTGATGGTTGGGAGGGGTCGTAACCAGTGGCCATGTGGTGATTGTTGGCGTGTGCGAAGCGTTGCGACACTTGGACCATGCCGCCCCGGATAGCTCTCTCGATGAAAAGCATGATATCATTATCGGAGATAAGTGAAAGTTTAACTTTAGTCAGCAGGAGCATGGCCGACCATGCCAGTCCAGGAAGGCTGTAAAAATATACAGGGTCCAGGTTGTAAATGTTTATCGCAGTTGCCCGAAACGCCTGGAACACATCGGCAAGAAGCGTCACATCAAGCTTCAGGTATGCATCGTGGTAATCACCGAAAGTTCGGCAACCCAACTTGACCCACATAGACTGAGCATGCTTGTACTCCTCGTCGGTAATACCAGAACCTCTCAGCTGGCTGTAGAACTTATCCTGGGGAGGCAGCAACTCTTCTTCGAACTTGGAAGGGTCGGTGACGTACTCGTAGGGGTAGACCCCTTTACGTCTGATGAGTGCGACATCTAAGTTCGGGAAACTTGATGTGGTAATGGCTAGTTGGTCGTCTCTGAGCTTCCCAGCAAGAGCATCGAGGCTTGCCTGGAGGAACCTCAGAGAGTCGAGGAACCGAAGCTCGATGCTGCTGCTTGAGTCGGGGATCGGCACCCACTTGCTGATGCTAATATAACGCTCCTCGTTTTGTGCCAGGACATTGATTCTCGCATTGTCGTACCCTAGATGTGTGACCAAGTGATGGAAATCATATCCCGAGCCATTGTGAAAAAAGACCGGTATGAAGCGCGGGTCCCTGGCTCTCAAGTTACATCTGTTGCACCACGGGCCAATGTAGCTTCCGGTCCCATAATGGTCATGGTGGTGGACCTTTTTGTTATCGTCAGTGAAGACTGAGTTGCAAACAGGACAATTTAGAGCTATTTCGTGCTGATGCTTGTCTTCCGGAGACAGAGGCAGCATGGGCTTGGGGGCCAACAGCACCTTCCCTATCTTGATGGCTTCCTGTTGCATTCTCTCCAGGAAGTGTTTGACCGGGTCGGGACCGCGATACACATAGGGCTCGGAGGCAATATGTTGATCTCGCCACACCACAACATAGGAGTAACTCGAGGCCTCATGGATTTGGAAAGGAATGGTAGAGGATGTTTCGGGGTTGGGCTCGCAGTTAGACAGAGGTTGAAGAAAGGCCTCGAAGTCTGCTACAATATAGGCAGGATGCTTCACCATAGCACTGTGCATGCGAAAGCACTCTACTGCACCAGGTTCGGGCAGGATAGTTCGTGCAGGCTTGTTGGTACCACAGTAGAACATGTGGCAAGCTAGCTTCTCAGCAGCAATGTTGGGACCTCTGATGCGCCGGTAATCCTGCTGTTCTCGATTATGAAATGTAAACAAGCACCTGCGACACACCTCGACGTGGGTTTTGTCTTTGCTCCGTTGGCTCGAAACAAGCCGAGAGAGGGAACGGATAAGGGTGTAATGGTGATGGGTCTCGTCCTTGATGAGCAGGAGGTTGATTTCTCGTACCTCGTTGTTGTTGCTCACGTTGCTCACCCGGATGGGGTGGACCTCATGTTTGTTCTCGGTGAGACCGTAAACATTGATGGCTAATTGCAGGCCCAACAAGTCACGAGCACGAACCTCAAACTTGTGAATATGCGAGACTTCTACAGGGTAGGCAATCCCGGCCATTGCATCCTCCAGTTCCGACTCATACTGCTTGTAGTGGTTAACACGGTACGAGTGGTTTTTCCAGTGAACAGGGTGCAATGCTGCCAGCACCGACCAGAGGAAGCATTTGGTGTCTTTGTTCTGAATATTGAGAACAGCTTTCCTTGCTTCAACCTCGGGTGGCAGGGCAATATAGCTAGACCCTGCCAGTGGCAGGGACTTGCTAAGTTTCAGACGAAGTTCGTGGGGGTCGCCACACAGCGAACCGCCCGAGCCTTTAGCCTTATGCTCCTCGTGCTTTGCCACAAACTCCTCGACAAACTTGTCGTAGATGCTGTCGAGGTCAGTGATATCTGCCTGATGCAGTGTTTTTGCTTTTGTGGCATGGAAGAATTTATATATTTCATCAGACGGTTTCTTATACTTGCAGCATAGCACAGCATAGAATTTAGTGGAGTATGTAGCCAATGCATCGTTGAGGATGGATATTATCTTAGCTCGCTCGCTCTCCAGAAAACTACGCACATCGCAGAAGCTGTCTGATGTTATGTTAAAATCTTCTAATAAATGCTCAAACGCAAATCGGTCTGCTTTCTTCGCCAGCTTGACGCGTTTGGCAGGTGGCGATGCATCGAGGGAGGTTACTTCTACCTTTCGCTTGGAAGGTTGCGGTAGAGATGTTCCAGTGCTCTTGCAAGTAAGCTGGTGTCGCTTGAAGTTGGCAATAGAAATATTTATTCCACACTTAGAGCACAGTTTGGTCGCACATATTTGTTTTCCCGGCACACAAGTACGACAGTGCCTTTGAAAACGTTTACTTGACACAGCAATTTGGCACGTAGGGCAATTTTTTACAGAACGCATAATGCAGAGATTTTTTGGGGGTATGTTATTTAATATCCAATGCTGTGCAATGCAAAATATAATTGTTCACTTTTTTTAACTATTTTCTATGACCTTATTTGGGGTTTTTTTTTCGTCAAATTATATGCTTCTAGTCTCCTATACAATACAATATACGTACAATATTGTCAACAGTATCATATTTGAGCAGGTCGCTTGTCACCTAAACACTACAGCTCACAGGTTGGTAAAATCTGACATGAAAGCAGATAATACGCTTAAGTCTTATTTATATGTAATTTTCACGGGCGTACAATATTGTCAACAGTATCATATTTGAGCAGGTCGCTTGTCACCTAAACACTACAGCTCACAGGTTGGTAAAATCTGGCATGAAAGCAGATAATACGCTTAAGTCTTATTTATATGTAATTTTCACGGGCGTACAATATTGTCAACAGTATCATATTTGAGCAGGTCGTTTGTCACCTAAACACTACAGCTCACAGGTTGGTAAAATCTGACATGAAAGCAGATAATACGCTTAAGTCTTATTTATATGTAATTTTCACGGACGTACAATATTGTCAACAGTATCATATTTGAGCAGGTCGTTTGTCACCTAAACACTACAGCTCACAGGTTGGTAAAATCTGACATGAAAGCAGATAATACGCTTAAGTCTTATTTATATATAATTTTCACGGACGTACAATATTGTCAACAGTATCATATTTGAGCAGGTCGTTTGTCACCTAAACACTACAGCTCACAGGTTGGTAAAATCTGACATGAAAGCAGATAATACGCTTAAGTCTTATTTATATATAATTTTCACGGACGTACAATATTGTCAACAGTATCATATTTGAGCAGGTCGTTTGTCACCTAAACACTACAGCTCACAGGTTGGTAAAATCTGGCATGAAAGCAGATAATACGCTTAAGTCTTATTTATATATAATTTTCACGGGCGTACAATATTGTTAAGAGCACCAGTTTTTGTAGAGCTCTCTTTTTCCATCTTCCCTCTATACAGTGAAGCTGTAGAAGACACAATTAGCTAACCTAGCATACAACATACTTTCCTAATTAATATGGATATTGTCACACATTCCTCTTATTTTATACTGTTGTAAATGGAAAAGATTATGTACGGTAAATGTTTTGTACATTATAGGGAAAAAATGCAAAATATCCCCCAACTTTAATTCGATCCACCTCTGAATCGAATTTTTACATATTCTCACGCCGGCACATATGTTGTTCTATTTTGCTTCTTTTACTTGCCTTGCTTAATTAACTCTCGCTAATTAGCATTTTTTTGGAAGAAGTCAACTAGAACAACATATGGCGGTATGAGAAATATGCAAATTAAAGAATATTTTAGTAATATAAGGGCCCTAGCAATTAGCTTCGTCGACTAAGAGTACTCTTTTAAACATCTTCAGCTATCGTATTACTACGTGAAGACGTTTAAAATGTTTGGGTGTTGAAAAAGTTTGACCCTACTTTTTATTTCTATTGTTTGCTAATAGATGGCGCTAATAGTACCCCCTCCCCTCTCTCTCCCCTCTTCTCCTCTGCTGTATGACAAATAGCACAAACATAAAAATCAAGATTTTGGAGAGCAAAACATAAAATTTGCATGCATCTGATGTCGAACTAGGAACTTTTATCTTTCGGGGAGTCAACATTATTTTTTTACTCAGTCGTCATATAACATGAACACACGCAAACATTCACATGTGCTTTTTATTATTTTGTATTCGGTAAGTACAAGTATATTCTTACATAAATTATTGTTTAATTTAATAAATTGTAAACTCGGAGCCTGCTATACTAACACTCCTTCTGTCTATTGAAAGCGAATGTTGCGTGCATACGGAAATAACACAGAAAAAAAAGCGGATGGAAGCAATTTAAAATCAGTGGAGCAAGGTTAGTATTACGAGAGCGTAAAAACATGTGCTTTCATTCAACTTCGAAAAATAAGAATAAATGTGTGCATACAGAACACATATGCTTTCTTTTCACAGTTGTAAAATCATATAAATTGTACATGAAGTAAGTTACGGGAAGGCTCTCTCTTTTATGTCTGTGTATATGTTGTACAATTAGGTACAAGTATTGTACAATTAGGTACAAATTGTTGTACAATTATTTTCCCCAGTTGTCCAGTTGGAGTTGGGGGCATAACACTGGTACTATTTGTAATCACAGTGCTTACTCATGTATGTACCCCCCCTCTCAAAATATATACATTGTATACGCCAAGATGCCCAATAGCCTAGCAACACAGCATGAAAAAAAACATGCCAAGAGGACCCAGTGGGTTTATAAGTCAGTGCTGCCAACTCCTATTTGTAGGTTAGCTTAACCTGTGAAAAATCATATAGTAGAATTTTTGTAGAGTGGGTAGGCAACACCGACGAGGCTCAAATGATAATTCAAGACTCGTCAGTGTTGCCAATTCCTATTTGTAGGTTAGCTTAGCCAGTGAAAGATCATATAGTGGAATTTTCTTCGGATGGGTTGGCAAAACCCAAGCCTCAAAAAAAAACATCCAATAGAGTTGCCAAATATAAACAGAGGACAATAGACCACCCCCCTCATAAAAAACTACAGTAAAAACCCACAGTGTCGCCAACACTAGGCCCCCAACAGTATTGCCAAACATAAAAAATACATAGACCCCTCAGGTCCTTTAATAAAAATTTACAGTGAAAAACCCAGTAGGTTTAACAACACTGTCAATCTACGGCAGTGTTGCCAGATGTAAACAGAGGGCAATAGACCCCCTCATAAAAAGCTACAGTAATAGGCCACAGTGTTGCCAACTCTGCCCTCAAAATATACATCATAAAAAGCTACGACGAGCCTCAAATAATGATTCCAGCCTCAAAAAAAAATTCAGAACTCTCATGTACGCTGAGGCTAGTGGGGTTAACATACACCGTAAAAGGCTACGCCTCGCCCGAACACATGTACACTCACACACACAAAAAAAAGCTAAAAAATTATACACCGTGAAAGGCTACGCCGAGTTGGAAACACTGCTGGTGAGGTTAACATACACCGTGAAAAGCTACGCCTCGCCCGAGTTGGCAACACTGCTTGTGAGGTTAACATACACCGTGAAAGGCTTCAAAATATCAGTTGGTGAAATTTTCGTGGGGTGAGTTGGCAACACTGAGCCCCACATGATGATTCGAGCCCCAAATGAGGGCTTAGAACCCGGGCACTAGGTCTACTAACGTAAACGCTCATTTCAGAGTTTCATTAAAACGCGTAACACGAACAACAATCACAGATTCGATACAACGAGAAATTATTTTATTCAAAGATTATTTATAGAGAGGTGGCTTCAAAAATCAGGCAACTACCTCCCGGTCTAAATAATTGACGTATTCATTCAAATTGTAACGTTTAACTAGAATGTAAAGCCGAATAAAAATAATTTTGTAGCTTTGTTGCCAACATATTACCCTTCCACCTACCTTTTTCACTTCCATTTATTACATTTTTTGTTTTGTATAAGCGCGACGAAGGCCCTGAGCCCGAGCCACTTTCCCCACTCCTTGCTACGCCACTGTGGGGTTTCAATAGTGAAAATATTAAGTGTTTCTGATCAGTAGGCTAGAATTTTCGTGACTTAGAATTTTGTTTTTGGTAAGGGTGACGTGTTCCCTAAATATATAGAAATTCGAATTATGATGAAATTAATTAAATTAAGGTGCTTCTTAAGGGCACATTTAGACATATTTGGTCATACGTGATAGAGCATAGTTTGATAGATTTTCGGCCATATTCAGCATATTTTCCCTTTTTCAAGGAATATAGCTACAGCCATTTTCGAAGTGGATTCGTTTTTACTCCCATGTACACTCAAGTTGTTGAATATTTTACAATTATACGTCCCAGTTTATTTCCTGAAAATGGTGAAAACCTCATTTTCTAATGGAATTAAATCAGAAAATGAATTTGGTGCAAATTAACTCCGAGCAAATATTTGCTTATTTTATATTTTCTTCCAAGTGTAGATCACTGTTTATTTTCTACAAAAAAAATATGAGAAATACCTTCCTCTCCTATTGCAATTAAATACAAATTTTCTCTCGATACTAAAAAACTTGAGCCGAATTACTTACTTTAAATATGCTCCTCCTGTGTCAGCCGAAGTAGTACAAGGCTTTGCTGGCTGACAATAGGTAATCATTTTTATTTGAAAATTTACAGAAAGTATATATGGTACTGTACATTGCAACTCAGTGCTGTTATGTGCCTAGTTGGCCTGACACAATCGTTTACATGGAATGAACTAATTAGCGGAAGTGACAATAGGTGGCAGCGCGACAGCAAAGTGGAAAGAAAGTTGATTAACGAAAACGGAGGAGACAAAAGATGATTGTATTGATTAAAACAAACAAAATATAAATGAATACCGATTAAAATATTGTATACAAAGGATAGGAAACATAAATTGAAAACAAAATTATAATGGTTAATAGTATACACATAGATTGAATGTATAGCAAAGTAAGAAAGTCAGGATGTCATTCAAAGACCGTGTATTTTGATCTTTGAACAAATTTCATTCTTCGGTTACCTCTGGCGAGGAGTATATCGCTACATTTTGTTTTATTTGTCCTTGGTGGCGCTATACTTATCTTTAGCCGCCCCAAAACACTACGGTTGCGCTAGCTATTTTAAACGCACTGGGCCACAGCGATCCTGGGTTTCGCTTGTTGGTTTGATATAGGAGGTGGCGCTATATCTAGATTTGTCGCCCCTGAATATATTTGAGCTATTGTTCAAGTCTCGATGCCTAAGAAAAGGGGGGGAAGCGTGCTGTAAATAGCAAAAATAGATGTTTGCTGTAAATAGAAGAAATTAAGAAGTAGATGATCCATTCTTCAGAAGAGATAGGATAAATAAGAAGTAGATGATTCATCCTTCAGAAGAAGGTAGAAGAAAGTGACCAATTTTCCATCCTTGGAAGAAAGAAGAAGAATCCAATTTGCCTTCCATCTAAGAAGAAAATGACCTTTGTAGACAGATAATATATATAATTTCTGTAAACTGTGAAGATTTTCTGAATATAGATCCTCATTTCTTATATCCCTTGGCATATATCTGCTTTTTTACTTACATTCTCAAAGAAAAAACCCATTACCCTGAATATATTGCAGCCGTGGTATATTAATTGAAGCAGCGCACACGAAAGACGAAGCATAAGTGGCACTCACAACGTGGGGCCTTACCCACAAAAGACTTAGCAGTGCTCATAAAGTGAAGTAAAAATAGTATGTGAAAATATCTCAGCATGTGTCAAATATTGATGTTTGAAACAGTTCATTTGAAAGGGCATTGGTAACACTGTTAAGCCTTGTTTCGATGTTAATAAAGCATTCAAATGCTGATAAATTTAAAAAATCGAATTTTATTGCGAATATTCATCTCAAGAAGACCCCGTTAGAGGGTGGAAACATTACGTTTTTTGTGTATATACTTTTTATACTATAAATTTTGCCTTGGTCAGCATTTGAATGTTTAATGAAAGGTCTTATTTTTTAAAATTATAGTGCATATTTTTAAAAATTTTAGGTCATAAGAGCATTTTTTATTTTGCATATTTTGGTGATACTTAGGCCATAAAAATCTTAGCCCTAATGATCAGGGCTCGAACTCAGGATAAGCCAGGCTCTGGGGCGGAACCTTGCACGCGGCCTTTCTTACGATTGTAAAATATCGCAAGAGCGGGAAATACCTTTTTACTGCCTTTGTATCCCACTTCCGACTGGAAGACATTGGCATCGCCTTTGACTTACAACTTTTCATCTCGAACCCACCAGCTACAATCCTGGAATCCACCAAGGCCGCTTGCAGATGCATTCTGCCTACTGATATTTTTTTTTCCTACCGAGAACACTTTGTTCCAGTAACTTTAAAAACAACTTTCTTGTTCTCATTGTATTCAGCGTGCATCCATAAAAACAACAATGCCTTCCCTGAAGGTCGTTGTATCATTCTTATGTCCGGACGGAAGGAGGAAATGTAATGATCACAGAAATTCTCCTTTGTCCACACAATTCTTTATCTTTTTGTTTCTAATGGAACAAGTGCAAAAGGAAAACCGGAATTTGTTTTCAAATCTGAGGACCAACATGCACTGTAAAATGCTGACTGTAAAAATGACCAGGGGTGGCCCAAGATAAAATTTTAACCCTGGCAAGGTGGATTTTTGATTCTCCCCTATTGTCTACCCTTACCCCAACCTAACTTTCTTCCCTATTCCTTCTACCATCCTTGAAGAAAAGCATATTACGGTTTTAATGACGAAAAGTAATAGGCTTACTTCTTAAACACTTCAAGCTTGCCTTCTACAGTAGAGGCATATTGCACACTGGTTCGGATCCCGCTTTAAACTGTAGGTCCAGTCCCGATTAGCCTATCTGTGCATAAAGTGGACTTAAAACAACAAATCAAAGAAAGGAACAAACTTTAAGGGTTACTGTCAAAGAACACGCTGTTATAGGTTTGTGTTTTTTTATATCTCAATAACATCAAAATAACAATAATTGTTTAGCTTGAATTGCTACATGTTTTTGAAATATACTTATTATGCCATAACATTAATTAATTCTTGTCCACACAAGTGGCAAACCAATTAGAAAATTAAATAAAATACAACATTTTCAAAAAATATAAAGTTGAAAAATAAAGGGTGTCCCAGTAAAAGCGACGGATTTAATATGCTTAAGAAAATACTGTATATTTACAAAATGGCAAATATATTTACATCGTTACGACGGGTAAATGTTCCGGTTTAAGAATGGAAGATGACATCTGGCATATGTCGGCCGGCTAGATTGAGAGCGCGGTGTTTTATTGTCCGCTGTCGAACCTGGTTGCTCAAATTTGTGGAACTGTACACTCACTAGGTGCGCTTTCACGTCCAAGTATTGCACGAAGCTTCCTAACAGTATCTGCATAACACTCGCCATTCTTGTAATGAGTTTTCACTATCAAAACTCGTTGTTCCTTTGTGTAATGCTCCATGTCAACTAAGCTGCATTAATCACTGATAAAAAAAAAACCTTGTAAAAACAGTGTTGCCAACCCAACCACAAGACATGTTGCGGAACATTTACCCGTTGCAATGATGTAAAAATATTTGCCATTCACTTATAAAGAAGTATTCTCTTAAGCATATTAAATCCGTCGCTTTTGTTGGGACACCCTATATATACTTTTTACATCTACACGCAGGTTAACAAACAAAACACACCCATATTCAGAAAATTCAGGACTTTTAATGTGATATTTCAATGTTTTGGTGTCTTGATAGGGAACTTTTATTTTGGTTGTGTGGGTTCACTGGCCTTGGAATAGAGCCCTTTGTGAATTCCGTATCTGTGCATGAAGTGGACTTACAAAAACTCTAGCTCAGGACGAGGTGACCGGTACAAAAAATAATATTTCCTAGCAACAGCCTCTGAGGGTCAAGGCCTGTCAAGTGGCTTGTCAATGGGTGACGTGCGGTCAGACATCGAGTTTCATCGCCGTTGTTTTATGGCTTTCGAGACCGAAGTGTCCCCAGGGTTGTTTAAGGTCCAGGAATTTTAAATAAATTCAATTCCGGTCCAGGAGAGAAAATCAGTAAGCGTAAATGGGTTCTGGACCGTAAAGAACCTTTTTATGTTTAATTCGGTCCAGGAACCTTTTTTTTCGGATGAATTTAAATACGGTCCGGGAATATTTTTTCCGGATCAATATAAAGTTTCGTATTGAAATGAAACAATACACAACTTGGACCGAATCTAAATTGTGCGATTGTTTTTGGTTTGCTTTATTTTATTTCGCTTTTTGTGCCACTTCGGCTAATTTGCGAAGATGGATATGAGTGATGATATGATGAAATTGATGAATGGAGAATCACAAACATCCAGGCCGAGATTCGAACTCGGGACCCCTGGAGTTGTGGCGCGATGTGCTAACCACTCCGCCACGGGGACCGGATTGTGCGAGGAAGAAGGTTCCGATTCTGTTGCTGAACCCAATATAACCTATTAGAATTATTGGGTTGCTGGACCTTCAACAACACTGATTGTCCGTTCCAGGTATCTCCCCAATTGTTATGATGCTGGGCCAACACCGATCGCTCTTCTAAACGTATAAAATTAAGGTATCGTCCTTGTGGTTTCTAAAGTTAAACGATCTCCATGTTTGACCTCTAAAGTTAAGTGATCGCACTTCTTGACGTCTAATGTGAAGCGATCGTTCTTCTTGCGGTCTAAAATTAAACGATCGCCATCCTTGACTTCTACAATCAAGCGATGGTCCTTGCTGATACGTCGCTTTTATTTCTCTTTCTCTAATCGCGACGATGGGTTTCACCGTAGCTGTTTCTTGGCACTCGTAATCGGTGCCCACTACTTTGTCTTTTCAAGTACTCCCAATTGTCCTCACGATGCTGGATCAACACCGAAATTTTGGGGACACCCACCGTTTGGTTCTTCAAAAACCCTACCAAGGAAAAAACTATTTGTTATTTTGCTAATCGCGAGATAGTGTCGTGCCAAGACATTTCATGAGGGTGATACGACCGTAAGGAAGAGCGTTAGACCTCTCTATACGGCGTTCTCATTTCCTGGAAAGCTAGATTATACTGCAGGAGGCCTTAGAAAGAGCGTTTCGCGGGCTAACAGCAGACGTCGCTCGCACACTATTGCCGGTAGCAAGAGGCAGAGGTCACTCACCCTTCCAGAAGGGTGCAGCGAGCTAGCTGTGGCAACCGGGCTCGCTCATTCGCGGACCTGATTGGTTCTCGCAGACACACCCCCATATTGTCGTCTGCTGCAAGGCCGCGAAGCGATCTTTCTAAGGCCTCATGGAGTATAGTAGGGGTTTACGACCTTGTCTAAACCTCCCCCCGCACAATGGGCATCTCCGATGGCGTAGTGGTAACGTCACTTCAAATGAAAGGGTCCCGGATTCGATACCCGGTGGAGGCACATATTGTTTCGAATATCCTTTTAAACGGTAGGTCCTGTCCCGATTAGCCTATCTGTGTATAAAGTGGACTTAAAACAACGACTCAACTCAACACAGTTGGTGGATTAAGAAGAGAGCGGAGCGGCTGGTCGCCCTCCGAAACATCTAAAACAACAAATCGTCACTTGACATGAGAATAATTGTCAATTGCTGCCTTGAGGTTTAAAATTAAGTTATCACCCATCTTGACGTCTAAAGGCAGGTGAACACCCTCTTGGCGTCTAAAATCAAGTGAATGTACTTTCTGCGTCTAAAATCAAGTGATCGACTTTCTTGGCGTCTAAAATCAAACGATCGCCCTTGTTGGCGTCTAAAATAAAGTGATCGGCCTTCTTGGCGTTTAAAATTAAGCTATTGCCCTCCTTAACGTCTAAAATTATGTGATCACCCACCTTGGCGCCTAAAATATGGTGCTCACTGCTTGAGGAGACGTCTATAACTAAGGTTTAAGCATCAGTAATCATAGAAGGCGACAGCTGAAAACCGCCTACCACAAGAGGTATGAATTTTATCTTCAATGAGGTTACTTATCCACAATAATCTATCTGGAGAAGAAGTGTAAGGTCATTTCTGGATGGGTGCAAAAGTAAATGTAGCTTCAAATTGTCTTTACATTGAATTTTAGTGTTTTCCAAAGTATGGTTTACAGGATTTTTGTTGGGAGACCTGATGGTAAGAGACCTGTATGAAGGTCAGAGACCTGTAGGAAGGTCAAGACGAAGATGAAGGGGTAACGTTGAGATGGACCTAAACGATAAGGATGGTAAAGATTGGATTGATCTTGCTCAGGATACGGGCAGATGGAAGGCTAGTGTTGCTGCAGTCATAAACCTTCGGGCTTAAGAATGCTACAGAGTTAGTTAGTTAGCTCCAAAGTATAGGAGTGGATAAGTAACTGTTGTTATTCCGCCAGTGTCATACACTCCACTGCCAGGAAGGTCTACGCTTTGAAGTCTGACACACTTAACCTCTAGCGGAACTCGAACCCGCGGCATCGTGATTACAAGGTCACAATTTTTACCTATCACAATTTGAACAACAGGAAGGAAATGCACGCATAGATCAGTTTGGGACCAGTTCCGTTCGGTTAAAAAATCGCTGGTGTTGTTCTTCTAATGCACCCGACGTAAAATGGTCCTTGTTCCGGAGCGTCCAGGCGATGTCACCATCAATTTACAGGTTTTCGTCGCCCTTGACTCTCTTTGTTTCCTTTTCCTTCTCTGCGAAAGGAGAGGGGGGGACTGCGTGTAAGGCAATGCCTGTCGCCTTATGCTAAATGTCAACACCCATAAAAAAAACCTAACAATAAGTACTTGGCTACATTGCCAGAACAAAAGCATTACAATTGTTTCTTTATTTTTTTTGGCCAATCATTCTTTTTTCTTTCATTCCAAGTTGGCACAAGAGCAGTGTTACCACATGAAGGGAAATTTCAAATGTCAAAAGGGAAAAATAGAAATTTGATGAAACTTTCAAAATTGCAGGGAATTTCAAGATAGCAGTTTCAGGTGTTCTCTACTCATTTAATGGAAACTATTACTAATTTTTTCGTTACTTGTATTACAATTTCATACATAGGCGTGAGCATGGGGAACAATGGGAGGAGTTGCCCCTCCCAGTTAGAAAGTTAGTGCAGACAAATTTTATCTCCGTTAATAAACAATAGCATTTATTTAAAAACAAGCAAACAAAAAAGAAGATTAAGGATTTTCAAGCCGATGAAAATTAAAGCTACGAATGGTATCATTATTTTTTATCCAATGTGATGTTTCGATGACAAAGTGGAGGTATTTTAAAACGAAGACCAACAGAAGTTCATTCCAATGATATATTCTTTCATATGCTATCCAATATTTGTAGCTGCACGTATATTCACTTGTCAAGCTTCGGTACAGTGATTTTTTGTTTAAGAAGGGCTTAAATTTTGTTTAGATTCAGCTTTCCTTTGCTTAGATTTAATACGAGTTACAATTCTGCATCAAAAGTGTGATCTATATTAACTGTTCACAGGGGTTCTGGACTAACTCTAGATACGCCCCTGCTTCTAATCATCAAAGCTTATAAAAGGAGATGTGTAGTTTTTCCTTCCCAGCCTGAACTTTCATCTGTCTTTGCCCCCCTCCCCCACTAATGAGAGTGTGTGCGCATGCCTATGAATCCTCAAATTCTGTAATTCGTTCAATCACTAACTAACTCTCTAGCCTTCTTAAACCCGAAGGTTAATGGCTGCAGCAACACAGGCCTTCCATCTGTCCCTATCCTCAGCAAGATCTATATACTCTTTTCCATCCTTACCGATCTCCTTTAGGTGCATCTCAACGTTGTCCCTCCATCTTCGTCTTGACCTTCCTACAGGTCTCTTACCATCAGGTTTCCCAATAAAAATCCTGTAATCTCCTCTTTCCTCTCCCATTCGTGCCACATGGCCTGCCCACCTAAGTCTTCTTGATTTAATTATTCTAATAATATCTGGACATGAATACAAATTATGTACTTCTAAATTATGTAACCTTCTCCACTCACCTGTCTTCTCATCCCTTTTAGGTCCAAATATTTTCCTAAGGATCTTATTTTCAAATACTCTCAATTTATGTTCCTCTCTCAATGTAAGGGACCAAGTTTCACATTCATATAATAATAGATATATAATGCTTAGATATTGAACGAGAAGACAAAAGTTTATGAATAGAAAAGTAGTATGCATTTCCTGAATTCAGCCTACTTTCTATTTCCTCTTTAATATAATTATCATTTCTTAATAGTGCTCCTAAGTATTTGAATTTGGAAACTGGTTCAAATGAGTTGTTATCAAAATTCGTTCAATCACTCTAAGCATTTCTGTGAATTGGTGTTTATTATGAGTTAATTAATATTAATAATAATAATGGTAACCTTCGTCGCCTTGTAATCAACAGGTCCCAGGTTCGATACCCGGTGGAGGCACATAGCGGTTCGGATCCCACTTTAAACTGTAGGTCCAGTCCCGATTAGCCTTACTGTGCATAAAGTGGACTTAAATACACCAAATCAAGAATGGTAACAGCCGTGGAAACAAATTTGCGATATCAGATTTAAATTAATCTATGCTGAATGGGAAATAGACCGAAGGGTTATTTTTACACATAACAAAGGGAAATTATGCTCTTACAATGTGGCAACACTGGTGCCGAGCTTCGTGATAAAATTGCAAAAAAACAAGCCAGATGAATTATTCAATAGAAAATTCGAGAGGAAATATTATTGTACATGATTTCTGGTTAACTAATGAAACGAAGGGACCGTTCAATGTATGCACAATAATATTTTCAGAATACCTGACGTAACAATGAGATTATATGTCCCATTGAGTATTTGTTGAATGATCTCTTTTGCAGTGAGCTTAAATATCAGTTTTAGATTTTATGTGTTTTCGGTAGTGACGTCCAGGATATTGTTCCATGTTACATTACGAGGGCCACTATTTATATTTTGAGCCTTGGCAACACTGATTGAAGTTAGGCGCGATTTGACGTTTGCACGGAATCGTCTGGCATTATTGACCATAACGTACTTCATATGTTTTGTCAATAGCTTGATTTGTGTTGTTTATGTTGCCTTGGAGATTGCGCGACAACAATAAAATGGAATTAACTCGTGAACATTTTCGTGCGATGATTTTTTTACGATTTTCGACGTGGATTATCAAGACAAGAGTGCATCGATCAACTTACTTCCACATTTGGCGATGAAGCCCCATCCTTTGCCACTGTGAAACGCTGGTATAACGAATTTAATCGTGGCCGCCATTCGCTCACCGACGAGATTCGCGAAGGTCGTCCAAAATCAGTTGTTGCTCAAGAAAACATTGATGCTGTGCAAAAACTAATACTGCAAGATCGTCATGTGACATACTGTGAGATTGAGGCAACCATAGGCATTAGTTCCACCAGCATATATAAAATATTACATGATCATTTAACTGTGAGAAAGGTATGTTCTCGTTGGATACCACACAATTTGACAAAAACTCAAAAAGACGCTCGCATCAATTGGTGGAAACAAATGCTCAATAAATACAATCGTGGTGCTTCAAAAGATGTATATAAGATTGTAACAGGTGGCGAATCATGGATATATGCATATGAGCCGGAACGTAAACAGCAGTCGACTGTATGGGTGTTTCAAGATGAACCCAATCCAACAAAAGTTGTTCGCGCTCGAAGCACATCGAAACAAATGGTCGCCTGTTTTTTCGGGAAAACTGGTCATGTGGCAACTGTGCCTTTAGAGAAACGTAGAACGGTCAACTCTGAATGGTACACAACAATTTGTTTGCCAGAGGTCTTCGGTCAAATACGGAAAACAAACAAACGCCGTCGGATCATTCTTCATCAAGACAATGCCAGCTGTCACATATCTCGTCTAACAACCGACTTTATGAACAGTCAAAAAATCGAATTGATGGGTCATCCGCCGTACAGTCCTGATTTGGCACCCAATGACTTCTTCTTGTTCCCGAATGTCAAGAATAAATTGAGTGGACAACGATTTTCGTCGGCGGAAGACGCCGTTGATGCGTTCAAAAACCATATTATGGAGGTGTCTCAAGAAGATTGGAAAAACTGCTTTGACAAATGGTTCGAACGAATGCAAAAGTGTATTGACCATAAAGGAGAATACTTCGAAAAACAATAAAGCAGTTTTCAATGCCAAATTCCTGTTTTTTTATTGTTAGGCTCAAAATATAAATAGTGACCCTCGTAGGGTAGCCCCTGAATATTGTACCCCTTCAAATAAATCTGGGCCTGATCGGGGGACACAAAGTGGATGGGAAAGGAGTTTGCCCTACTTGATTGAGGCAACCACCAAAAGATGTCACTGTACTTCGCACAGAAATTATGTCACGCTACACGCGAATGGCGGGTAGACGATTTGTATACAATTTGAAATGTGAATTTCAAGTCCTTAGTGTGCAACTGCGTTTTCCGTGATGTGATACAAGTTCGGTTGCAATAACTAAGAAATCGTTTACATATTCTACAATATTATTTCTATTGAAATAATTCGTTACAACGGCAATTCACATTGAAACACAAGATTTGATTGGTTCTTGTTATATTATCGTTGCTTTTCTGCTACTTTGGCTATTCGCGACGATGAGGATGAGTGATGGCATGATGAAATTGATGAAGGGACACTCACAAAGAACACCCATGCCCAGGTCGGGATTCAAACCCGCAATGATCTGACGTCGTAGCGTGTGTGCTAACTACTCCGCCTTGCTAACTACTCGGCATTGCATTAAAACCATCGTCGTACTTAACATAAACGAGTCGAAATTAAGAACTTTCTTTCAAATTGTATACCGGGTGGAAATAAATAAAATTCGCCTCATTCAGTCACCAATCGAACGCAAGCTTGTGCGGCAGCTTCGGTGTGAAACGTTCCCGTTCATTGGTTGTTGAGCGACATGTGTCGCGTGTCGCTTCGTTGTAAAAATCTCCCTTCCAGACCGAAGCGACACGCTGTACTTCGTAAGGAACAAGTCGCCCAGACTGGTCGTCGGTATGAAACCGTCTGTCTCTTCGTCTGAAAGTCGCCTGTGGACGTCTGCCTGTGGTCAGCTATCATAAATCTTCACAGAACAAAATTTTATGGGGCAGTCGCACATTTGTGGGAATTTGTACAGCTTTAACGCATCTTCCTGTAAAACCAAGTATTTTTATGACAACTTGTACCTTTTACACTCCCTTTGCACTAGTGTAGCTTTGAGCGCAAGTAGAATGAGCAGAAGGAACTCGCGAATATCAACAGCAGCGCGTCCGACAAACGAATCGACTGCTGCCACCTATCGTAAATCAACGGAACGAAGTGTGCGCTCCGAATGACGTCACGGAAAGCCCGAACGTGCCCGAGGTAGACGAAACGAACAGGTAGCTGACTCGAGTACATTGAAACTAGTGCCTTGGCTGTGACTGCCGAAGTAGGAGGGGGGTACAGCGCACTCGATTTTTTTTAAGTAGTTTGTGTTCGCGAAGGATAAAAAAAAAAGTAACACGTGAGCACTATATGGCCTAAGATCAAAACCCAAACGCAAGACAGTCGGACCAGCAGACTGGTGTTGCCGGATCGGCTAATCGGGTCGACATCGAAACAGCTGACTCGGTCTGCAGGAAGTTTTAACGTGCCGCGATTGACACAGTATTTTCGAGTACGTTTCAATACGAGCTAAGACTTAGAAAACACGCGAAACAAGTGCGAATCGATAATATAAAGAATTAATCATTCATGGTTGTGGATGCGAACAGGACTAGTGGGATTTGCGATGTCGTGTGCGAGCTGAATTTCTGTGTTGGTGCGCGTCGCGAAGACTTGGTTCTATCATGGTGTTCAATAGGGCATGCAGTGCGTTCAACACGCAAATCAAGTGGAAAGTGGTGCGGTTCTGTGTTCTCTTCCTCATCACTGTCGGAGTCATCGTCGGCGTTTACAAAGCCAAGTCGCTGCGACATCAAAACGATGTTGAGGATGAAGCCCAGAAGGAAGCTAACAGCAGGTATGTCCGAATTTAAAATTAGGAATGTCCGAATTTTGTAGTATATATTGTATTGATTCTTGGAACTGGACGTGGGTTCTGAACGGGACAAGAACAACTCACGTCTCTGATGATATTTTGTCAATACTTCATTCATCTTCACCAACGGTCCCAGGTTCGAGTCTTGGCGTGTATGGATCCCACAAACTTCATTCATCCTTTATGTCGCTCTTAACTCAAGAGGTAGAAAAAAGGAGACATAATAACAAAAATAGGTTAATAAAAATTGAATTGTATTAATTTGGTGTTCAATTTTGTTGATAATTAGCGTCGCTTTGCTGTTAAAGGAGACTATGAGTGATAATTATATGAATTTGATAAAGGAACATTCACAAAGAACAACGGGACTCGAACCCAGGATCTTCGATGGCGAGATCCAGAGTGTATCACTTTACGCGCTTTAATTTTTTTATATAAGGAAAACCCATAAGCGGTAGTTTACCCCGTCATTCTTTTTCTCTGTTTTCACGTGTTTTACCTTTTACTCTATTCTCAGTTTATAACAAACATTCATGTCTTACCCGGGATTCGAACCCAGTTGCTCCGCCACCTAGTCGGCAATAATAAAAATACCGTGACCTGATTTGGAGAAGATAGAAAGAAAAGTAAAGTGTTACAATTTGCTTCTCTTACTTTTAAGAAACGAGTTAGTAGCGTGTTACTTTGTCACACTACATATACGTATATAGAGAAGAAATTTCAACTGTTCCATAAATGTATATACTTATTGTTATTTGACGTCGCTTTTCCGTCACTTTAGTCTAATCGCGACGTTGGAGATTTGATTTGAACACCCAAGTTTTAGACTGAACTTAACCGGGATTCGAACCGAAGAACTTTGGTGGCGAGATCGAAAGTAGATCACTTAACGCGCCCGGGCATTGGAGAGGCTGTACTACACGTTCCAAACACATGCATAGCATATGAATGTTCACATTTTCAGCAAAAGGCGCATCTCTTTCATTTCTGCGTTTATAAATTTTTTGTCCAACACACAAATGTTTTGGTTTCTTGACCTCTATGTGAACGAATAAATATTGACATTTATTTTATTGCAAGAACTGCGTCTCCACAGCAAACAAGTGTAAACAGCTGATGAGGCCATAATTTAAAAATCAAATTACTTCAGTTCTATGTTTCTTCTCAGTTCCTGTTCGAACCTCCTCATTTCTGGTATACAACAGCAATAGCAAGTTACACTAAGATTCACTAGACGGAATTCTGAACTATTTCTTCTTTAGAATTTGGAATATCGTAGAGGTGTTTGGAAAGGAGAGTAAATTTGGAACGATTTTTCTACCGTAGGCCAAACGTTCAGCCTAGTCTAGCGATATTTAACAACGAGCTTGCCGCTCCTTCCACAATTACGCATGTTCTCTAGGTCGAAAATTCTTTGAACATTCGAATTTTATATTTCTGATTCTTTCTTTCTCAACTTGGCCCAAGTTTCTTTTGTTTTGTTGTGATTTCATCATGCTACGAATGCAATTTTAACATGATTCGATTCCGATTTACTTTTGTTAACACTGCGGAGTTTTAGCGATTGCCTAAGACTTTGTACAATATATGCTTTCGTAGTTAGGTTAGGCAGACCAGGTTTGGTTCTCATAGCATTAAAATAAAGTCCCTAAATGCATTCTACTAAGGTTCCGATGTAGTTCTACATTAATTCCCACTAGTCTACGATACTTACAGTTGCTTTTCAACGGAAAATACATTGTCCATGGGAAGCACGCATGCTTGCGTAAGGTAATATTTAAGATATTTTTTTCAACATAAATAACTTTTTATCGAAATCCAAACAGTGCTCATTACTTTAAGGAAGGTTCAAATTTCATATGACAATGATTATTAAAATTCTACGAGCGTTCCTGTTAGGAGAATTTGAAAAAAATCCTAAAACAATCTGAACCGTTATCCTCTACTTCTCTATTTTGCTCTTTCTCCCCTTCTCTCATTCCCTTCCTTCCCTCCCTTTCTTTTTCCTTTCTCTCTCTCTCTCTTCATTTTTCCTCTCCCTCTCTCTCTCTCTTGGTCACTTGCTTATTCTTTCCTTTTCCCCTCTCTCTCGCTTCTTTTCCCTTTCTATCTAGATTCATTATTTCTCCTCTTGTTCTTAGACGCTTCTTTAGTTATCTTTGCGAACTTCAGTGGCGGAGTGGTTATCACAGCCCGCTTCATCAATTTCAACACATCATCACTCATGCCCATCGTCGCGATTAGCCAAAAGTAGCAGAACAGCGACACTAAATAAAAAATCAAATCAAATGTATTTCTCTTTCTCAGGCCTGCCCGATATCATAGTGCTAGAGTCGTTGCCTTTTAAACAAGGAGTTCCGGGTTCTATCCCCGGTGTAGGCACAGTCCCTAGTGGTTCGGATCCGACTTTAAACTGCAGGCCAAGTCCCGATTATCCTTTCTGAGCATAAAGTGAACAATGTCATGTTTCCCCGTTTGGATCATTCCTTGGGGAAGATCTTAATTTCCCCAACGTTTCACCAACTCATTGAAAGAAAAAATAGACAAAGTTTGCTTTGAGTCCACTGTATGCACATATAGGCTAACGGGGACTGCACTTACAGTTTAAAGTGGATCCGAACAAGTCCGTGCCTTTCTCGTGGGTCCAACCCAGGACCTTTTGATTACAAGGCCATGACGTTACCACTAGGTATCGGGAAGGTCGACGAAAGAAAATAATTTGAAAGCTTACATTTTATTATGTTAGCATAACCTTGATAAGTATTCATGTACTTATATTTTTGAATATTAATGAATTTTATTATAACAGCTGGTACCCGACCTCAAACTGACATGAAAATTACTTATTACTATTTAAATTCTAGTCAAGAATAAGCGGTGGCGGCGATTAGGAGGGCAGTTGCCCCCCACTTTTTGCTACTTTTGTCCCCGTACTATGCTAAACCTTATATAACAAGGTAAAGTAAACTGTTGTTGCTCCCAGTTTTGGGACCTTGTCCGCCTAGTTTTGAAACCCAATCGCCGCTACTGAGAATAAGTATATCGAAAGAAGGTAGAAACTATTGTTATAAAATTGTGACAAAGATTTGGGTCAGAATCGATAAAATACACACCCCAGTATGAGCCTCACAATAATTCACTTTGCAGCGTCCAAAACTGACAAAGAAAGAAAAACATTTAAGGATCTTTCACGTCATGCACTGACGCGCAGTATGCATCTTATGAAATTACATTTTCACCAAAACATTTCGAATCCTAGCGTGACGTGATTAGTGGAAGAACTTTTCCTTGACGTGCATCAGTAATTAGAAAAGAATCTCTCACAACTTACAATTAAATTCTTCTGCTTTGCACAACGTTACGTCACAGGCAAGTACAGTTTTCGTAACCTCAGCGGACACGTAAAGGTTTGGGCCAAGTGTTAAGTCTTCAGAATCCAATCATTTCTTCCACTACCGTGTTTGAAAGAGCTACCAACCCTCTCGCTTGTTCAAAGGTTGGCACGTCGTTATGTTGGCTCACACCGCCTATTTCTTAGCGATTTCTAGCCAAAGGTGCCGAGATGTAGTTCCAAATGTTGCCAAAACAGGTTTTCAACCACGAACCAAGATTGAATTATAAAGGTTGGACCATCTGGTACATTCAACCGACATGATTGTGACGTCATGTGGTGGACTCGGAATCGTGCCCGATTTCAGCGCCTTCGCAACCTTCTATATAATATTCACTCGCGAGCAGTAATTCGCAGTGGAAGCAAAGGTACGAATTACGCGTTTGACACTGTTTATTTCTCTGTAATTGCGTGAATTACAATGTATTATTACGCAGAAAATCGAGTGGAATTATTACTGCATACGGATAATAGTTTGTAGAGTAGTATTCCTAATGGAACAATACTAAAAATGATGCCCATCTGTATTAAATATAATTAAGCACTATGACGAAATATTATTTTGTAACTGACATTAATCAATACTGAGCCGGCCTCCGTGGCGGAGTGGTTAGCACACGACGCCAGGGGTTCCGGGTTCGAATCCGACCTGGGCATGTGTGTTCTTTGTGAGCGCTCCTTCACCACTTTCATCATATCATCACGATTAGCCTAAAGTGACAGAAAAGCGAAATAAAAATGAACCAAATCAATCAATGATGTCAAAACTGATAATATTTTTGTTGTCTCGTAATGCAGATGCCTTCATAATCACTTCATCAAAACGCCAAATATGTATGTCCGAATATCGACCGTTTTCGAATGTTTAAACCCTCACCCCCATCCGCTGCACATACTTACAGTTGTTGCCTTGTATGTCACGATCCATCATGAACAAATTGATGCGACTCTGGAGCACCTTTCAGACCGAAGCGACGCGGGGGTTTGATACTGAAGCGACACGCCCCATCTAGTCTGAAGAAAAGCATCCACTGCGCATGCGCAACCAGGAGACCGAGGCGACACGATACACGCTATTGAGAAAACGGCCCAGTCCGAGCGACACGTGCAGCTTGTCGTATCACTTAGGTACGGAATGTTGAATCTATATCTGAGGATTTGTTTCCAAATGACACGTGCCGCTTGTAGCTTCGGTCTAAAGTCATTTAAGGCACATAAGGGACGGTAGGGCCACGAAAGTATTTAGGAGGGTCCAAGGGGTCCGGACCCCTTCGAAAGACTAACCAAGTCTATAATTAAATAAGAAAAATACATAATTTTCTTTGGTGGGACACCTTTTTTTTACATGTTAGTGATCTCTCTTTATCGTTCATGAAATTATAATAATAATTATTAATTTACCTATTTAAATATCATTATTAATATTTTAATCTTATTCATCTATCTATTACAAACATTATTATTGTTGTTATTACTTTATTACTTATTATTATTATTATATGTGAGACATGTGGTTCGGAAATCCTCGAAATTTTATTCTAGGTACGTGCTTTTAGCTTCAGTCTTTTAAGGCACATAGGGGACAGGGTGGTGGTAGTGCTCTACACATTCACGAGCGCGGCCATCTCTTCTTGTAGCTGATGTGATCAGCATAAGGCTCCGACCGCCTCTGCTTGCCCCCAAGCATCCATGCATGCCGCAGAGCCACCCATCTCGGGAATCGAACCCGGGACAGTTAGATGCCATGCCGACTGTACCGACGTGACTCAAAAGGTGCAGAACATCCGCTTAAAATAAACAAAATACAAACAAACGTAACGTGTTATTGCAGAGGCAATTGTTGAAAATTGGACAGAGCGTGCTGTTGACAAAACACCTATTTGCGATAAGAAAAGTCAAATGATGTGATCATGTTTCGCTGGTGCGCTGTCACGCCTTCCACAACAGGTGACCTTACTTGTGACGTGGCTCCAATCAGAGACAAGGCGTCAACTTGTCTAGAGCCTTCTCTTAATCACTGAACGGATCTGTTATTTCTAAAGGTTTACTCGAATCTCCACGATATTGTAGCGGTAACGACTTGTAATCAAGGGGCACCTGGTTCGATCCGCGATGGAACTTCATTGCATATTGATTCGCAGCCCACTTTAAACTGTAGATCCTGTCCCTGTTAGCCTATTTCCCGGATTGCGCATTTGAACAGTTGCCTTGTAATCAAGGGGTCCCGGGTCCGAGCCCCGATGGAGCCGCATTGCACAGTGGTTCGGATCCAATCTTAAACTACAGGTCCAGCCCCGATTAACCTCTGAGTATGAAGTGGACTTAGACTTTGTCAAAACAACTTGTGTTATAAAAGAACACACTACAAAAAGACGTAAACTAATGTTAAATTTTTCTTCATAAGGTCCTGGAAATAAGGAAAAGAAATGAAAAATATCAAATACCTCAAAAATAATAAACGGAAGAAACTTAAAATGTACGTGAGAGTTTAACAGCAGATGCATCCTCTTTTACTACAATTTAGTTAATTGGAAGCGTGCGTGCTGTCAAATAGTTCTAAAACTCACCACAAATCACATGTCTTCTACTCTTCCAGCCTGACTCAGTGATGGCGTTAAATAAATAAATGCTTCTTGATTTTGAAATATTGACTTTTTTGGTATGATATTTATGGTTATATGAAATGCGGCTGTTCCTCCTGAAAATACTCTCACTCATTTTTTCCTGGCGCTAAAATTATACCAAGTTTTGGTCCTGTCCCGTCTCCCTAGATAGAACAGCGGACTATATGTGCGTTCCTGCTGAAAGTCGGTTTGCAGTACCCGCCATTTTTTTTAGAGGGGGTAGAATACCTCCCTCAAATAATTTAAGATACAGGATGCTGCTGTTTCAAAGAAGGTCGTTTTTGGATGCTAAGCACACATAAGTTTATTTTTTCTACATTATCTTCCTATCCAAAAGATTCAAAAGTACCGTGTTTTTTCTTTCTTTAATTTTAGCAATTGCCTCACTTGATTTGTGCTATCGTAAAAATATTATGCGAAAGTAAAACTGTTTACTTCGCTTTTGCAGCCTTCCCAACGGTGCAGTGGTAGCGTCGTTGCCTTGTAATCAAGGGGTTACGGGTTCGATACCCGGTGGAGGCACATAGTGGTTCGGATCCCACTTTAAACTGTAGGTCCTGTCCCGATTAGCCTTACTGTGCATAAAATGGATTCAAAACACAAATCAACTAACCAACTTCGGTTTTGCGCCGCTTTGGACTAATCGCGAAGATGACGACGAGTGATGACATTCAACAAAGAACACCCGTGCGCACGCCGTTTTTCGAACCAGGAACACCTGGCGTCGTAGCGCGCAGTGCTGCCACGGAGGCCAGCTCCAATCAAAACATTCCTCCGCCAGTGTATGGTCTCTGGCGTGCTCCTTTTTGCGAGAGGAAAAACAACGCTCTCTTTCTAAGCCTTCATAGACCAACAAATACTACCTTCTCTCCTCGTACCGTTAGAAGACTGCATTGGGAATTGGAACAACGTCCTACAAACAAGAACCATATCCACGCCTATATCTCTCGCAGTCGTATGGCACACAGCAATCATCGAACCCTCTCCACCCAAGAATACCCTCATTCAAAAGTCTGCCGGCCTCCGTGGCTGAGTGGTTAGCATAGCGTCCTACGACGCCAGGGGTCCCGATTTCGAATCCCGGTCAAGGTGTTATTTGTGAGTTCATTAATGTTATCTTATTACCATTCACCATCGTCTTCGCAACTAGCCTAAGTGTCAGGAAAGCAAAGTAAAATACACCAGATCAATCAAAATTGCTTGGATATGCGACTTATTCAAACGCACCCAGCTTCCCTTCATCAATTTCATCATCTCATCACTAATCATCATCGACGCGATTATCCAAAAGTGGCAAAAAGCAACGCGAAGTAACAAAAATACAAGTAATGTGAGGCACATGAAGAGAAAAAAATAGGTACCTCTTCCTCCTATAGTCATGATGGTACTGAAACTGCTCCAACATATATCTTTTTCTTCATCTTTTCTCCCTTTTCTTCTGTCTTCATTTCTTTTTCTTTTTCTCTCATTCTCCCTCTTTTTATTTTTCTCTCATTTTCCCTCCATTTTATTCTCTTTCTCTTTTTTTGCTTTCTCCCTCTTTTTCTCTGCTCTCACTCTCCCTCTTTTTCTTTCTCCCTTTTTCTTTTTCTCCCTCTTTTTCTCTATCACTTGCTTCCTATTTTTTTCTTTCTCCCTCTTCTTCCTTTTCTCTGTCTCCCACTTTTTTGTTTTTCTCTCATTCTTCCTCTTTTCCCTTCATTTTCTTTTTCTCATTCTTCTTCTTTTTATCTTTCTCTCATTCTCCCTCTTTTGTTTCTCTCTCATTCTCCCTCTTTTATGTTTTCTTTCATTCTCCCTTTTTCTCTTTATCCTGTTTATTTTATTCATTTCTCCCGCTATTTATACTTTTGTTTCTCTCTTTCTTTCTCTGTTTTCTTTCTCCATATTTGTTTAGAATAGAGAAAAGAGAAGGAGAATGAGAAAAACGAGGAGAGACAGGAAGTATAATTTGGTGTTTGTTAACTGATATACAGTTAATTTCACACTTAGTTTGGGACCCCTCTGATGAAGCCAGTACGTTTGAGCGTGTATATGTATGTATGCGTGTATGTCATATCGATAACTATGCACACATGCATACACAGAAAGGGAGAAACCTGTAACATTCCGAACAAGAAACCAGGGCAGAGTCATCATAACTCACGTATCCACTCTTATGAAACCCGACTCCCAGTGAGGTGGCCAGTCTAAAGCTAGGAAAGCACTGCATGTAATACTGTCAATTAAGTGTGTTGCAATTGGCTGGACTTGCTCCAGGGCGAGTTCCCTTCCAGGGAAACTGGAGTCCTGGAGAAGAAAAAAATAAGTTACAAGTAACTTGCATCTCGCGTGCTTCGCCGAAAGATTCCCCGACATAACGCGATACGTTAAAAGAAAAAAAGTGTAATTTTCTCCGTCCCGACTGTGGCAGTCGCGGACAGTTCTAGACTGTAGCAACCACGTTTGACTTTCAGGACGACAATCGCAAACACATTGGATGACACAAAACAAATTTGCACAGGCTGTGTCCAGGTTCCAGAGCCTCGTCAGCCTGCAAAAAATGCATCCCAGAGTGTCTGAAGTGGAAGAAAGGTTGGCGTTTGAGTCCATTTATACCCCAATAAAGTCAATGGAATTTAATGGAATGTGAACTTGTGGCAATTATTATATCGACGTATTTTCAAAGGATTGAATATGTGAATAATTTTCTTTTTTAAAACATAGGTTGCTTCAGAGATCTCATGATTTTTTCTGGCAGCATATGGATTTGATTTTTTGCTATTTAGCCTCGCTTTTCTGCCATATTTGGCTAATCGCGACCCCTGGCGTCATAGTGCACTGTGCTAACCACTCCGCCACGGAGGGAAGCTGTCTTCAACATAATTCGACATTCATTTGATAATGGAAAATTTTGCATTCAGTTAGTAACTAAGTGTCCAGGGTTCAAATGGCTTATCATGCTTAGTCATTATCCAAAGGCATATCGATTGCGACTAACCTATTTACAGGTAAGGGAAAACGCTCGGTAAGAGCTAATTGTACAACAGTTTCTAACATCTATGGTTGCTATGCGGTCTTCCACAAGTGAAGAAAGGAATGGAATTCGCCAGTGTTTTGTTTCATGGACGCAAGAATGCAGAAACATTAAGCTGGAGAGCATATGCATTACTTTCAGTGAAGGTAACCTCGTTTCTCCGGATTTCCCATCCAATGAAAATATTTCCCTTCTTTTTAAACAAAAATTCCCTTTTCTAATATAATTTCAAAACAAAAAAAAAATCCCTTTTTGAAGAAAATCCTCCCATCCAAAGCAAAACTACCTTTAAGAACTATAATCTTCCACGGATTGAAAGCTCTCTCTGTTAATAGCAACGGGGAAATACCGCTCTCTCGTTTCCGCTCCTTGTCCGCAATGGGTTTCAGTGGCGGCGATTACAGGGGCGTGGGGGACAGTTGCCCCCGCACTATGGCCTCTTAATGCCAAGCCTTCTGCCAAGAGATAGTGAACTCCTTTCCTCCCAGCTTTGGCACATAACTGTGTGTCATGTATCCATGAAGCATTTCGAGAAATAGCGAGTCCAAGAATCCGTTTTAAAAAGAAATCAATACAACAAACTGGCCAGATCCTTTGAAACTTGTCGAGGAAAAAAAAGACAACGAGACAGGCGTTTTCGAAAACGAGACGAGAACGATACTTGACAGTCTCTTTAGTAAACCACAATGTAGGCTATATGAAAATATTCCATCCAATACTGCATATTAACTATATTTGATTGAAATAGTATTTGACTATATTTGTGTAGAATTATTTAGAATATGATTTCAGTATGATTTTGGTGTCAAAACAATCCATGAAGTCAAGAAATTTGAGATTAATTGCTTATTTGGAAGCACCAGCGTCCTATAAACTCGTAATAAATCGTACGTAATAATTATTTTTAGCTCGCGCGGGGCCCCGGGAGAGTGTCCCACTTGCCCCTCCCTAGAACTGATAGACCAGTGGTTCTCAAACTGTGGCACGCGTACCCCCAGGGTACATGAACTACTTGAACTACGCAATCAGCTCGGAGAGCGGTTTTGCATCCATGGTGGACTTAAAAAACAAGGCCCGAAATAGACTAAATTTGGAGCCGAATATCCGCTTGAAAGTTTCAAATGCACAACTAGACATCAAGAAACTAAGTCGGGCAATTCAGGCACATCCTTCTCACTAGAAACTCTGAGGATTTACAATAAAAACTCCAAAATTGTGCTTGACAGTTTGTTCTTTATTTTATTTTAAATAACCCTGGAAAAAATTGAAGTTTTTTTACATAGTTCTTTACACACATGTGTTTCATATTTTTATTTTTGTAACTAATCAGAGATTATAAACGTAGGAACACCCAATAAAATAGTAAACGTAGGATTGTAATGTTTATTTCTTTACCATGTTTCCACATACAGCCCGAATAACATTTTGCACTATTGCAGATACGCGCCTCCAACATATCAAAAAAGCTCCAGCAATCAGGCAGCCAAAAAAATCCCCAAAACCCAGTATTCCGAGAAAGCTCTAGACGTTTAGTTACGGTTGAAGGGTACAATGAGGGAAACGTTTGAGAGCCGCTGTGATGGACCATTTCAAGGAAACCAAAATTTCATATTAACTGCTTCAATACTGAGTACGCACTTTGTTCTTGGTGCATTAAGTGAAACCACGCACGAATGCAAGACTCATATCGATAAAAGCGAATGAATAAATGTAAAAAGTTTGTCACAGCGTGATACGTTAAAAGAATTTATTTTGAAATGAAGCGGCGTTATCGCTTGAAGAACAAAGCTGTATGCTTAAAGAACTCCGTTCATTATCGCATAAACATCACATTCAGTATCGAAGTAATTGTTGTGGATCAACAATCCCGGCTCATTAACTAACAACAAAGATAAGCAGTCACGTGCAGCTGACGTAGGTCGACATGACAATCAACTGGCGAGTGATGCTCTCCTTGGTACGGTCACCTTCTTCAAAGCTTTTTTTAAATCTTCCATTGCCAAAGCCCACCGCTATATACAGAGTGTATCATAATATAGGAAACAACTTTAAAAAAAAAAATATTTGGACTAAACTATTGGAATTGAACAATTATATTTGTTGTGTATCAATTGCCACCCTTTCCCAAAACTCCTCGTCCACCATAACAAGGGCATTTCTTATTGTCTCCTTTAGCTGTTGATCATTTTGTGGCATAGGTGGCTCATAGACGTTGTCTTTCACAGAGCCCCAAATGCAGAAGTGTAAGGTCTGGGAACTTTGACACAGCCTGCTTTTCTGCACCTGTGAAAGTCCTATTTTCTTTATCACCGCCAACGCCACAATGACTGTGCTTACAAAAGTCTTGCCCATGAAAACAAAACTTGAAAATTTTCTCATTGTTATACAATAAACCTTATTGTTGTGTTTCAGATGTGTGTTTTTTTAAAATAATGAACATGATATTTTTTTTATATAGTCCACGCGGTAACTTCGTTAACGTCGAAGAACTGAAGAATGCCGCCGCCACAAACGTGGGTTAGGATAAATAGCGGGCGACTTGTTTTCGTCCAATGACACTCAACCTTCAGCCAATGGGCGCAGCTGTCATTCTGCTCGCTTACTCCACGTGGAGTCTCAGTCACATGACTGCGGATACACTGTTGCCGTACTTTGCAACTTCAATGTGGATACCGTGGAAAGGTGCTTGTGGAGGGACAAGGTGGCGTAGAGTAGATGTGTGGCAACACTGTGCGCTGAATTGATTGTTGCAGCTGGTGGGCGCGCTCCGTCGACTTCAAACCAGCCGGTCGTTAACGTAGCTAGCGCGTCGACTTTGCCCTATTATGATACACGCTGTATACACAGCTAATCTGTGACGTAACAAACGATTTCGGGTACCTTTCCGGGGTGTAAGGATTGACCCTTTCTGAAGAAACCCAAATCTCAACCTTACTTCCAAGTAGTACACTAACGAGGATCTGACGCCTGGATCTGCAGGCAGGTAAATACTCTATGGGGCTGGTGCTGTGTCGTCCAATTTGTGATTGTCCTTTTATCCACTCATCATCATACATCATGCGATTAGCCAAGAGTAACATTGATCAATTTGCTTTAATTTACTTCGCTTCTTGTGCCACTTTTGGCTAATTTGCGAAGATGGGGATGAGTGATGACATGTTGAAATTCATGAATTGACATTCACAAACATCCACGCCCAGGCCGGGATTCGAACCTGGGACCCCTGGCGTCGTAGCGTGATGTGCTAACCACTCCGCGACGGGGGACGGCTAACTAAATTAATTAGTTAAATCAATCAATTGAGGCCATTCAATCTTAGCAAGTTAACTTTTGTTCAGTTTGTCTTTGTCCTTCACGTAGCTGGATTATTTTAGACGTACACAGAGAAAGAAGTTTGATTGGAATAACCATAAACAGTGGCGTACGAAGGATTTTTTTCGGAGAAGGGACTGGAATTGTAAAGGTGCTTTCTAAGGAAACGGTACACGCAATATTTCGTAGTTAGAGCTTTCCACTCTCAATCGGGGGTTATTTTAAGAGCTTTCAGCATTTACCAGTCTGGTTCCTCCCGATTTCTTCACTGTTTTTGTTTATAAATGTTGATTTTCTCAAAACAAAATCAAACTCCGTCACCCCCCCCCCTCTCCACTTACCTGCGTACGCCAGTGACCATAAACGTACTTCCTGGTAACAAAACATTTGTTTAATAGACGACAAGCTACAGGGTGAACCAAAAGTCTCAATACATAAGAAAATAAAATTTTGTTTTTGTTTCCATATTTATTTATTTTTAACATGTTTTTTCTAATGCGTCTTTATCAAGAGTGGGAGAAACGTATTGCAAACCAATGGTAACCACGTAGAGCATATTATATGAATACGTTGTTTCTTATCACAACATATTTATTTTTCCTATGTATTGCGACTTTTGGTCCACCCTGTGAATGATTAAAATGGCATTTAATGCTTCGAAAACAGCCATGATCATATTTTTAAAAATACAGTAAAACTTCTTTAATCCGGACTTCGCTTAATCCGGACAGACAAAAGGCAGAAAAAAGAAGAAAAAAAGAAAGCAGAATGCAAGGTTTTAAATGTAGCTACAAGTCAAGAAGAGAACTTCCCAAAGAAAAGGCAGTCAACCACTGATGAAATTTTGTTCCCCGCAGACTTTGTACTGATAGTGTATTTAGGCCTATGCCCTTTAAATACACCATAATAAACGTGTTTTGTTGCTATAAACAGAGTTTTAATGCACTTTCTACTGTTCTTTTAGGTTATTTCAGTTAATCCGGACTTTCGTTAAACCGTTTAACTTGTCCCCCTATTAGTCCGGATTAACGAGGTTTTACTGTAGTTGGAGGTAGCGTAAACGATCGGTCTTACATCGTCACTTCTTTTTTTTTTTGGGCATATTATCCTGCCACACTGTATTATCCTGACTGTGAACAGATTGTCGCAGCCATCTTGTTTCCTACCGTTGAGGAAAGAATCTCTTCCTGTCGTTGAACATACGTATGGTTTTCTTTCCGCTACACTCGTTGTGTGTTTCAGGCTGTTGTTTTAACCTTTGGGCAATGTTGCCAGGTGTGCAATTATGGTGGTAATTATGTTTTCCGGAAATTCCGATTCCAACGTTCGCGGCGCTGAGGGAAAAGAACTTTCGACATTGGAAGCGTCCTCCAGCCGACAGGACTTCGGGAGGTGGGAAAGGAATTACAAGAGGGAATTACATTGCACTCAGCGCAATGCACTCTGGGGAATGCAGTCAGTCGATTGGTGTCATCTGTTGTGGTTATCGCATGTGTCCCTTGATGTGTTAAATTGTTAGTCCGTCTTAACTGCTTAAGCCCAATATGTCAAGGTCTTATTGTGTCGGGTTTTGTCTGTTAGTGAATGTCAGTTCCTTTATGTATGACTCAGAGTTGTGTAATATTTGTAAATGGCATGTTAGGTTAAATTATTCGCATATCTAGACGTCCTTCCCACAACTGTCGCAGTAATGGACTATTTTGTTTATCATTCTTGGCTGTAGTCGCTGGCTTCACGCGAGAAGATCCAGGCTACCTTCATTGTTACGATGTTCATTCTTTCCGGCTGATTCGTTTGTTTCTTTCTGGATGTCTTCACAAGGAAAGACGGCAATGATATCGACGACGATGACTGCAATGATGACGACAACAACAGGGAAGAGAATGAGGGTTGTGTCGACATTGACGACGAGGCAATCCAACAAGCCAGGAAGCTTGAATACATGACGTCTGGTGTTGGCTTGTCCAATCATCTTGATAGTTCGGTTTGGACGGTGCGGTTGTGCTGCCCAGATCTTCATTCTTGCCCTCACCATGAAATCATGAAGTCTCCTGATCTATGAAATCTCGTATCATTCATTGCATTTGGTACGTATCTGTCTGCTGCTACTACTATCAGCAGTACTTTGTTTTGCACTGACTGAAGTCTGACTAAATTGCTTGGAGCACTGTGCATCCACACCACGCATGCATAGGCCAAGAGGATCTGGATCAGAACTTGAAAGATGTTGAGCCTGCTATAGCGTTTGGTTGCGTAAGATTGGATATACAGAGCATTCCCTGACATTCGCTACGAGACTCGGCGGCAAGCGGCCCGGCATCAGCGCTTGTCTTTGCCGATGAAAGGGTCCGCGACAGTCGCACACTACAGTCTGTTTCTTTCGCTCTCCCTGCCTTCGCTCTCTTTCCCTTTCTGTTGACGTCGCAGGCTGACGCCAGTATAATCCTCCCTCGGAAGTTGTGTTGTGTCGTGTCCGTGTGTTGAAGATTGTGGCTTAATATGGCACCACAAAAGTTTACATTACAACAAAGAATTTATCTTGTCGAGTGTTATTTCGGAAAGAGGAATTGTGGAGAAGTACGACGACGTTTTGCAACGAAATTTCCTGGTGTTCGCGTTCCACATAGGACCACTATATTAAACCTCGTAAAAAGGTTTAGAGTAACAGGGTCAGTTCTGAATAAAAGTGGAAAGAAAAATGGGGAAATCTAAAAAATAAAGTATATAAAGACAATCCGCACACCATCCGTGAGTTAAAAGACAGTATTGTAAGAGAAATCGAGAGAATTACAGTAGACGAACTTACACGTGTAAATGTCAATTTCCTTCGGAGATGCCAGGAATGTGTTGCAGCAGAGGGACATCATCTTCAACACCTTCTGTAGTCAAGGTTAGTACACAATATGAAAACTGTAATTTTAATAGCCGACTCTACCGACTGTCGCGGACCCCGTTCACCGGGAGAGACAAGCGCTGATGCCGGGCCGCTTGCCGCCGAGTCTCGTAGCGAATGTCAGGGAATGCTCTGCAGTTGTCCTATCCGTCGATTACCCCGATCTGTTAAGTACATGGTGTGATCTTTGATTAATGGATTGAGTTGGTGCTCTAAGCCCACTTTATGCACAGTAAGGCTAATTGGGACTGGACCTACAGTTTAAAGTGGGATCCGAACCACTATGTGCCTCCATCGGGTATCGAACCCTGAACCCCTTGATTACAAGGCGACGACGCTACCACTGCGCTATCGAGGAGGACGCGTGTAATCTTTGAATGCGAGGCTGTTGTCCATTAGTAGTCCAAGACATGTCCTATGTACATTCATTTAAAACATTGCACTCTTTACTCAAAAGAACTTTTTTACACCTCTTCTTTAACTTTCGGGTAAGGACAAGGGCGCTTATAGGATTTTGTATGAGGAGGGGGGGCAATATAGATTTCGCATCTTGCCATTCAGTTATAGAAACTTATATTTTACCTTTTCTTATTATTATTTGGCAAATAATAGACTTGAATTGAATTGAAAATACATTCGTTCTTGACTAGTTCAGACTTGACTTCCATGTTTAAATAGAAACTGGGCTCACCTTGCTTCCTTTCAATAAACAACTGGCAGTTCGCCCTTTCTTACTTTTGTACTACTTAATTCTTGATATTTTCTGTACCATAAGTGACTGAAATTTCTTGAAATTAACAGGGTTTTTTTCAGAAGTGCAAAAGCCATCACTTGAGAGGCAAATAGTCTTAAAGAATTTTGAGATTTTTATCGCGTCGGGAATTTTCAAAATTTCCATTGAATATCTACAATGTCCAGATCAGATCCATGGATGTTATGGATATCCATTAGATATCCAATTCTGGATATTCATTGGACGTCTATGGGATATCCAGAACTGGATATCTGAAAATCAACCAATTCTAGATATTTAATACATAGCACAAACATGTATAGAACTGACTGTCAGAAACATTGTCCAATTTCAAATATCCAATACGTCTTCAGATCTTGTCCAAAACGGGATATCCAAAACATATCCAATTCTGGATATCCAAAACATATCCAGATCTTGTCCAAAAGGGGATATCCAAAACACATCCAATTTTGGATATCCAAAACATATCTAGATCTTGTCCGAAATGGTATATCCAAAACACGTCCAATTTTTTATATCCAAAACATATCTAGATCTTGTCCAAAACTGGATATCCAAAATACATCCATTTTTGGACATCCAATACATAGCTAGAACTGATCCAGAACTGGATATCCAACAATGAACATAAAAAGGATCTGTTTGGGATATTAGAAAATGATCATAGTATTTCCGTTATGTAATTATACTTTTTCATACTAGTCAGGAAATGACGATTTTTTCAGTCCTGAACGTTTAGATTATAAAATTTCCGTTCCCAGTTTCGTTCCCACCACGTCCCGAACACGTCTAGTTACGGCTGTCAACATGAATCTATTTAGGTGAAAACGTTCTTTCGTTATTTCTTGGGCATGGCATTTGATTGCTGTAACTTGCAGCCTGTAAATCACAGAAAACAATATTATTTGTAATAATTCCTGATAAAATATCACTACAATTTCCTTTCCTGATATCTCAAGGGGAGGCAACCCCTTGCGGGCGCCCGTGGGTAAGGATTTTAGTTTAGGAAAATTTTTACTTTCATTCATCGAGAGACCGAGAAATGAGAGATGAGATCCAGGGTTGTAAAAGGTCCAGGAATTTTAATTCGGTTCAATTCCGGTCCGGGAGAGGTGATCAGGAAAGAACATTTTTTTTATTAGTAAAGTATTTCAATTCGATCCAGGAACTTTTTTCCCGGATCAATTTAAATACGTACAGGAACCTTTTCTTTTTTTTGGATCAGTTGAAAAATGGTCCAGGAACATTTTTTTCCAGATCAATTTAAATACGGTCCAAGTTGGACCTTGGACCGAATTTAAATTGTGCGAGAGAAAAAGGTTCCGGTCCTTTTGCAGAACCCATTAGAATTTATGAGTTCCTGAACCTATAACAACCCACATGAGATCTCATTTGGGTATCCTGACTGTCAGTAGCATCGATTAGAGGCGGGCGTGGGGGCAGGTGCCCCCTACTTTCTGCAATTTGTGCCCCCGCACTATGCGAAACCTTATCTGCCAATGGGAAGTAAACTGTCCTCCACCCTCCTCAGTTTTGGAACCAGATTGCCGCCACTCGACTGACATCGGGGCAGATAGCATACGAACCAACGCACCCATTTTAGTTCGATCGTACCAAAGCTCACCTGTCTCCTATCCCAATTTGCATATGGTACAATGGTAGCAATGCTGCTTCTCCATGGTTGAAGGAATGCGCGACATTGCAGCAACGAGCGACCATGAAACACTTTCTGCATGAGGTGTCTCTGTAATGAATGTACTTGCAGGGTCACGTGACATGCACTGCACACACAAGAAAAGAAATAGAGCCAATTACGAAGCCAAAATTGCACTCGAACCTTCGAAGATTGCCCTTTGTGAAACTGCCACATATTGCTGAGAGCTGAAACTAACATCGTCATGGTTTCCTGTTTGGTTGAGATACTTACTTGGGATATTGAGATGGAAAGTCTTGAATTGAAGGCTAAACAAATCAAATTCTTCTTCTGATGGACATCGTTGAATTTTCTTGACTTTTCTTGTTGAAGTACCGTTTCCTTGACTTCCATCTCCTTTAAGGTTGTGGTATTGGCGTAGTGCGATGATTGGGCTTCTGTTACCCCTGTCGCTCGAGGTTCGGTCTGTGTTGGCAGTTCGATTGTGAACTGAAAGTTGTAGTCCTAAGAAGGGTCGACTGAAATTTTGGGCCTAAAAGGGCCGTTTTTGCAACAATTCGTGTTGCGTCTGAGTTATTATTGGTTGTCTGTTTAGAATGCTTCAGTGACGAACTCGATGAGTGTCTGAACGATAGTAATGGCTTTGTCTGTGTCGTTCTTTGTCTTTTGGATTTTGTCTTTCACATTTTTGATGAGCGTTCTAATTCTCTTGTCTTGTAATTTTGTCAGGACCCACTTGATGATCTCGTGTGTCTCTTCTTGTTCCTCAGTTGGAGTCTGGCGTTTCTGGCTGTAATTCATGGCGGTCGGTGGTTTGGTCTTCGCTGGTGGCTTCTCTTGCTGTGAGTTTACTGGTAGTTGTTTCTCATGTTCCTTCCCATCATCTGGCTTTGGATTTGGTTTCATCTGATGTACTGATAGGAACATTTTACAGCCCCTGTAGTTGGCCGGATGGTCTCCTCCACAATTACAGCATTTTGCAGGGAGTCTCCGATCTTTCTTTTGGCATTCTGCCGTGAGATGATTATCTGCACTTTTCACGCATCTTGGCTGAGCCATGCATTGGCTCTGGGAATACCCTATCCTCTGGCAGCTATGGCATTGTAATATTCCTGGAGACCGGTATGGCACCACTTTCATCTCGTAGTTCATGAGATGATCTTGGTTAAAGATGTTTCGTGTTGTCTCTCCTTTGCTCAGTGAAACTAGGTACAGTGGCATCGGTCTCTTGATGAAGGTCTTGGGGTCTCGTTTCTTCATCTGTTGAACCTGTTGTACTCGGTAGTGTTGTGCTGATAGCTCCTTCTGTATTTCCTCAGTTTACAAGTCGATTGGCAGTTGTCTGAGTTGTCACAGATTGTCAGTTGTCCTTAACTGGCCTTTCTCGTCTGGACATCACTGTGATTTATAAATTATAACTCTGTCTACATGTATTATCTGCGCATATTCTACACATATATTACATTGGGTTGCAGTTTACATAATGTACAGAAAAAGTACGTAACACTTTTATTTAGAAAGAAAAGTGCCACTTTTGTTAACATCAATTCAAAGTCAGCTGAAAATAATTCTATTTTAATCAAAAGAACAAGACAATCTTTGTCAAGCACCATCTGTTGAGGAAAATATAAACTGCACAGAGGAAAAAAAGAAGAATGCAAGTTATTTTTGTAACGTTTCCTGAACAACGACATAATTCTATTTCATTTGTACAGTGGGATCCATGAGTATTACCGTGCAAATTGTCCATGACTATTTTCATTATTTTTTCTCTTGCATCCTATGTGTTTTAAGCGATGAATTTTTATGTATGCTGGTGTAGAAGTTGTCAAGAGATTGTTTTGAGTTTTCGTTTAATTCTTGAAGCTCTTTTGGGGTCAAATAAAGTGCACGAACATGGTGATGGACAATTTGCGCTGTAATACTAATGGATCCCACTGTACAACGTCCTTGACTCTTCACTTTTCGCCATATATTTATATAGATTACATCATGTACGTGTATTTAAGTGTTAGTTGTAGGTGTAAACACATCTATGGCTTATGTGCACTGTGCTAATTAAGCTTTTTGCATTGGGGAGGGGGGTGGATGCCCACTCAGTGGCATATTTGTGGTTTCATTCCAAGGAGGTAAGTTTTTTGCGGTATTCAAATTTGTGTATGTTAGTATTTATGTATTAGTCAGTAAACTAAACTATTACCTTTCGGTTCTAAGTATCTCAGAACAGTGACTAGGTCATTAATTCTTTTGATAATATTTACACATAATTTAGAAACAGTACATTTACATTCTAAGAAAACCGAAACTCATACACAAAAATAGCTATTGAACTAATAACACCGAAAACGTGACCAAATTTCTATTCCAAGTTCAAATTTAATGTCCATCTAACCTATTTACAAGTTTCTTGTGAACATTTTAATACATGTAAAATATCAGCACGATGCCAGGAAAACTGAAGTGGAAAACAGCTTGTTGCTCTCTCGGCTTGGTAAGATTCATCCGTTGCAGAATGATGTTTTTCCTTAATCCACAAGGCTGCATACTTTTCGGCAGGGATATATTGGATGACTGGACCATTAATGGACACGAATGATATATCTCAGTTGTGTTCGTTTCAGTTAAGAAATGGTATACTATAGGCTTTCCCCTATGGCGCAGTGGTCTCGTCGCCGCCTTGTAATCAAGGGGTCCCGGTTTCGATAGCCGCTGGAGGCACATAGTGGTTCGGAGCTCACTTTAAACTGTAGGTCCAGTCCAGATTAGCCTTTCTGCGCATAAAGTGGACTTAAACACCAACTTGAATAGTACGTATATGCTTTCAATCCATTATCTTGAGGGGGGGATAAAAAAACCCTGGCAGGGATAAATACATATAACTTTCTTTTGTCAGTTATAAATTATTTTGTGGAGGCGAAATTCCCGGCATCCCCCCTTAATTCACCCACTGCTTATGTGTGTGTACAACCACGAACAAAAGTAGGTTAAATAATAAGCGTTTGAAAAAAACCATTAATCCCTTTACATGTAGACAACCAGCAACACGACACAAACTGGCGTATTGCTTTATCACGTAAGGATTGGCAAATGACTTTAACTTCGAGGTGATAGTGTGTAATACGATGCAATTCTTTGGACATTCGTCTCATCTTCTTCTAATACCTGTCTATGTACTATAATGAAAACTTAAAAAGGAAACACACAGAGAATAGAGACTCTTAAAACAAAAGAGTAGCGTCCACATTGTACTGCACTTCGTGACGATGATAAGGTCAATGATGAGAACAAAAGACCATGTTGTTGCTCCTACAGGGGGCTGACGAGTGACACCTAACGGCTGCCTTGCACAACTCATCCATTCAATCGCTTCCTCTTCCTCGATCGGTTGGAGAGCGACGCCCTTGGGCTACTTATCGCCAGCAAAACTCTTGCAAATTTTTAAATCTCCTGTCTCCCCACATAGTTCGCAGCCCTTTTTGACTCTCTATTCACTCGCGTGTCTATTTGGTTACACAGTGCAACACGAACTTGTCTACTTTGTTGATTTGATGTCAAGTAGTGTATTTGGTGTCTGCACCGTTTGCACTACGTTCTGGAGCGGTGTAGCATGTGGTGTGTGGTCACGTGGTGCGTGCTGACTAATCACATGAACGTTTATACGTATGTAGCAGCAGACAGGCAGGCATATTTTGAACTTGAACACCGCTATTCGTGTACTTGAACGTTATTTTCCTGCACAAACCTCACACCGGTATACACATGAAAATAGGCGTCTGGTGCCACATATGGGAAAAGCAAAGCGAGAGCGGAACAAAAGTCGCTGGTTCCCGCGCAGTGTGTGGCAACGTCAACCGGGCTGCGTTGCCTAGTTAGAGCGTCAGACCGACCTCCTTCCGGGACACTTTTGTGTCATCCCTGACCTTTCGAGCAAATACTCTCAGTTTGTATATTACATGGACGAAGACCAACTCTACAACGAGATATTTCATTCTCTTAAACTTCCGAACAGACGGGGTTGTGCTCCGACTTGGCAACAGCGCGAACTTCTGCCACCCGCCTGATTTCATGGCCCTGCGTTTAGTGTCAAAAAGTGCAGCACACTGTGAACAGTCGGTCCACTTTCGTTAAATTAAACATTTGATTGTTTCGTGTCACAGTTGATTTAATTAATTTACTTACAAATTACTCCTTTTGTTACCGTATCAGAAATTAATTTTCATTTCATTATTGCATCTTTCAGGCTCTTTACTTGAAATGGCAAAAATATTATGTGGGCGATGTGTAATATGTTACGATTATGTTATGCAATGTGTTATGACTTTCAGTCAAACAAAACTCAGAACTTATATTCAAATGTAGATCCACAAATCTCTCTAATTCCGTTGTACAATTAAACTCTAAAAATCAAAATGTACATAAGTGTACAGTGGGATCCATAAGTATTACCGTGCAAATTGTCCATGACTATTTTCATTAATTTTCCTCTTACATCCTATGTGTTTTTAAGTGATGGATTTTTATGTATGCTGGTTCAGAAGTTATCAACAGCTTGTTTTGAGTTTTCTTTTCTTTTAATTCTTGAAGCTCTTATTGGGTCAAGTAAAGTCAACGAACATGGTGATGGACAATTTGCACGGTAATACTAATGGATCCCACTGTACAAGGGCAAAACTATACCAGGAAATAAATAAATTTAAACAGACCCTGTCAATCAATATAAACATACAATACAGTGATATACACAAGTAAGAACACACAAATATCTCAACCCGAGACAGCAGTCGCAGCAAGTATTAAGGGTTCGTGTTAGTCACACCCAAATACAGCACCAACACAGCGATTCAGTACAATCGTAACTAAAAGTGCAAGAGCAAAATTCTTCCACTTTTAAAAACACGGCGCACAACTCCGCATTGGAAACAACGAACTTACTAATCAATCTTAGGCGCAACCACAAGGGGGTCATGTCATACTTCAATCGCAATGAGGAGGATGTAAAGAAACAAAAGTACCACAGCACAGACCGGGAAATGAACCCAGAACATTTGTTTTGATTTGAATGCGAGATTTGAAATACCCAACGCTCTCGGCAGATGGCAACCGAGTTGTAGTGGTTATAACAACAGCTGAGAAATCATGAGTTCTAGGTTCAAGGGCAGGAAAGGTATGCATGTTTTCTTCCTTGTGCTATTTCTACCATTCATTTTCACACACACAAGATGTTGCAAGGGAGTTGTATTCAGTAAACTTGATACACAATCCCATAACTTCGGTGTAGTGGTTAGAGCAGTGGTTCCCAACGTGTGTGCCGCAAAACTTCGTACACTTTGTGATATTGCTGGTAAAAATTATTAAAATAATTTCACTCAATAACACAATAATTTATTGTTACGCAAAGAACAAGTGAATAATATTCAATATAAATTTAAATAATATTCAAGAAATCAACTTATTTTACAGGTGATGTATTTGCTAACAGCTGAGCTAAAGTCTTAAAGAAAAACATTTGAATTATTAATGAGACACTTGAGCTTGTTGCTTCTTACACAAAAGTTCAATTCGTGGTGGAATTGAAGACAAACGCACACGCATTTCCTGTTCAACTGAGAGAAGTCTCTCCCGCTTCTTGTTTTTGATGTTTGTTAGTGCCGAAAAGCCCAGTTCGCACAAGTAGGTGGTTCAAAAATGTAACAGGGTATTAACTGCTTCCGCTGCTATTGCTGGGTACTCATTCTTTGCTAACATCCAAAACTTGGTGAGTGGTAATTCACCATATTGCAGTTTAAGTGTTCGGTCTGTCTGAAGTTCTGCGAGCTGCTCTTCTTTCTCCGTAGAAAGTTCGGTTGTTTATTCTGGGGATTCCGAAAAGATGTTACGACTGCCAACCTACAAACAACTGACTTGTGAAGGCAAGCTGTGCTGTTGCTAAGTCGAACTGCAGTCACCACTCGCACTGTGGCTAACTCGTACTTTAGTGTGCCACGGGATCTCACTACATAGTATAGTGCACCGTGAGCAAAAAAAAGGTTGGGAATCACTGGGTTAGCACCAGTTTGCGGAGTTTGAGTCCTGGCCAGGGGTAGCTCAAGATAAAATCTTTACCGGAACAAGCTGGGTTTCCACAAGTAACCAGAAATAAGGTATTGGCGCTACTCAAGTTGGACGCCATCTTGCAAGCCCCAGTTTGGTACTCCCCCGAGGATGGCGCGCCGATCAGTCCCCTCTGCTAGCGGTTTAAAAAGTACACTTCCGTGGCTGACTGTTCAGCACACCGCACTACGACAACAAGGTCCCTGGTTCGAATCCTGGGTAAGACATGGATTTTCGTGTGTGCTGAATATGAAAGTAGAGAATGAAGTTGAAACTGATTTCAAAAGATTTGAAAGACTGCATCGGGGGAAACTGTAGCTTAGGGGTTTCCCATTATTATAAAAAGGTGAGTTAAGTGGTCGATTTTGGATTTCGCCACCCAAGTTACCGAGTTAGAATTCAGGCCCGAATGTTGCCTTCATCAGTGTCATCTCATCATCACTCATCCTCATCAACGCGATTAACAAAAGCCATCGGCATCGGTTCAGCCCAATTCTAACATGTAACAATTCTTGCTGGAATTTGCTGTTTACAAAGATGATACTAGCGTATGTGATTCATGCACAAAACAACCGATTCCTGCAACAGACGTTAACAACTTTGCTAGCGAGTTTCCAAGCGAACAAAGCTCTCTACCCAGTAGCTTTGTCGATAGATATGTAAACAATAAAATAAAAAGTCCCGTCCACTTGCAGGAACTTTCACTCGAAACACGATTTGCTTTGTTGTGCCTGTAGATTGAACTGTCCAGCGTTTCGTTGCAGAGAAGGAAAAACATTAATCGGCCTTGTAGTTTTTTTGTCCCTGTTCACGCCAGATACGTACCATTGTTAACATCATTGTTGGCCCAGTTTTATATTTTTATTGTCAATAATATTGTATTATAGCCAAAGGATACCAACGATTCGGTGTTTTCCTTATATAATAGTGAGTGCCTCATTCAGAGAGAATGAATGACCTTAATTATAATGAGTTCTAATTACACCTTGCTTACTTTTCTTTATCCAATGACAATCTGAGATTAACTTTTGCTTATATAATAGTATCGAAACTTTTAAAATTGCTTAATCAAGAGCGTGGCAGCATTTAAGTGAAGGATTCATCGTTTTCAAAGTTCTCCCATTGGTTTAGTAAACATTTGGCATCAATTTTATGATAAAAACAATCACATTAAAACTGGATAAACACTGCAATGCTAATGATTTAGTAGGTGACCTACATATACACGGAGGACATAATTTCTTCTAATTATAGTTAATGCATCACGGACGTCCGCAGGATTTCTCCAGGGAAGGGCAAGGAAGGCAATTGTTTCCAGAGGGTGGCAAGCGAAGCATATTTTATACCATAATAATGTTTTCTCCTCAATGAACCCTAATCCAGTTTAATCATGCTCTGCAATGCCATTCTAATGATTCACATACATTTCTGTGATTAAAATGAAATAATATGTGTCAGTGGCGGCGATTGGGTTCCAAAACCTGGGGGGGGGACAGTATATTTCCCTTTGTAGATATGGTTTAGCATAGTGCGGGGACAAAAGTGGCCACAGTGTGTAAAGTATATATTTTAAGTTGATATTCATTTTCCTGGGGGCGTGATCCTCCTTGTCCCCCTCCGTTACGGACTTCCATGAATGCGTCGTGATTTTGATGCCAAATTTACATTTGCACCCCATAAAATTAATTTCTAAAGTAATGCTTTTCTTCAGTTTTAATTTGGGAATTTTCTTCAAAACCTCGTGATTATGAGCATCTATGTTGATATATTTTGACATAATTTTTATAATTAAAAAATAAAACTCAATGAGTAAATATTACATAATTTCTACATGTTATTTGAAATAATATACATCAAAATTCAATATTTAGTCTCTTGATAATTATTAAAGTGTAATGTAGTTAATGGTAAGTCAAGGTAAAGGTGCCCTGTGCGTATACACACATCTCATGAGGGCATATGGGGCGATGTGGAGGTATAGAGCTCTACATATTCTTGATCTCGGCCATACTAGGAATTATGTGATCAGCATCACAGAATCATACCTCCCCCTCCCACGGTTGGCCCCAGGTACCCATTATACGAGGCTAGGTGGGCCTCAGAGCAGCGCAGAAACAGAAATGAAAACAACTATTACAATTTTAGCAGCTTTGGACAACAGAAAACTGGACCCTCACATTCTTTGTGTATATATACAACCATGATGTAGTGTGGCGTATTCTCGCCCTGTTGAACTTGAAAACCAATCGCAGCAAATATGGTCATGCTTGATAAATCGCATTCTGCACTGCGCAAGTCAAAGACTCTGTTAGTCGTTTGTTCGTGCGATGACATTGCGGGGAATTAGCATGGTACTTTCGAGCCGACGGGATGGTGAGGTCACTGTGTACAGACAGGAGGATCTCGGTCGTTGAATCCATGATCTCCCGGAGGCAGAGGCGCCGACAAGTTGCTTCTTTGTTGTAGCAGACCACGCCGCCTCACTCACTTCACTTCACCCCGGGGGAATTTCTTCGCTTGATATCATAAGGTTTCGGTACGGCAGCCTTATGCAGGGAATTCCAAACTTTTCTGTTTCACGGTGCCCTTAGTGTTGCAAGATTTATTTCCGCGGCGCCTAAGTCAGAATGTAGGCCCATCTAACACTTGCAGCGCTCAGTTAGTGCGGTTAGGTTGCTTGCCATAAGATAAATAATAAACACATGTTTCAAATTCAGAAACATTTTATAAGCACATATTTGGAACAATCATATCATTTCAGTGAAAATATCGGAACTGGGGCGCCGCGGTGCACACTTTGGGAACCACTGGCTTAATGCATTATTCTTGTTCTCAGTATGTTTTCCTATCTCTCTCACTCTGTCCACTTTCATTCTGTTCTTTCCCTTCTTATTGTTCTTTCATTCTCTCTCTTGTGTACTCTTTCTTATCTATCAATATCTCTCTTTCTGCATCTTTCTCACTCTCTCACTTTATCTCATTCTCACTTTTTGTGCCTTTCTCTCTCTCTCATTTTCGTTCTCCACTCTCTCTCTCTCTCTCTCTCTCTCTCTCTCTCTCTCTCTCTCTCTCTTATTCAGTTCTCTTTCTCTCACTGGGGTGTATGAGGTGACTTTCCCGTAACCACCCCACGTAGACAGAATTTACAGAGATTCGCCCCGAATTTGTCGGTACCTCACCGAGAATCAATTCCAACCTACACTTGCGCTGTTATATGTAGGGAGCGGAAGTTGATGAAATGTCATCTTTTTTCTGACATCTCGGACACGATGCCCATTAAATATACACAATATTACACTTCGTCTAGAATCCAAAAAAGGTAATTCTAAAGTGCATTTTTCGCAATATTCGGTGTATTGTTTCGTCATATTTTGTCACTTCTTTCATTTTGGTAATATTCTTGAGTCTTTTTTCACCATAGTGAACATAGACCTATACGTGTATATATACATATATCTCACAGGATTGCAATTTACCAGAAAAAGAAATGCTGAACTGGTTGTGTCGTTTTTTTTAAAAAAAAGCAAGATTGCATTGTGTTCAATTCTCTTTTCATTTCAATTTTTAACCTGAAACTAACAAATTTAATGGTCATTTTTTGCATTTTTGACGTCATTTTCCCCCAATTTTTTAGGACATTCTATAGGTCATATACCTATATTTTTTAGGTCATTAACTTCCGCTCCCTAGTTATATGTAAACAGAAACGAAGCTGAGTTATATGATCTACAGATTAACGTATTGTTTGCAAAAATAGGTATCCAGGGCTGGATTAGATGGTTATTATTGCATGCCGTTATCATATTTCTTCCCACTGCCACAGTAAACTGAACGACCAGATATGAGGAGGAAATTGACTGAAGAAAGTATACAAGAACCTATTCTTTCAACGGGATCACTTCTCCAGTCTTTTAAACTTGGTGTCTAAGAGATATTAATAATTGTTAGGCTTAATAATATATCCAAAATCTTGGCAGTTGGGAGAGGCGATTGCCCCTGTAGCCCTCCCCGTGGATCCGCACCTGCACGTACTGCACCCAGGTAAACTGTTCTCTCATCGTCTATCTTCCATTGTTCTCGCTTTTCTCTCTGTCCATTTTCTCTCTTGCTTTTCTCTTTTCTTTCCATTTGTATTTCGCTTATCTATTTCCCTTTTCTCTCTTTTATTTCCCCATTATCTATTTCCCTTTTTCCCTCTTTTATTTCCCCATTATCTATTTCCCTTTTTCCTCTTTTATTTCCCCATTATCTATTTCCCTTTTCTCTCTTTTATTTCCCCATTATCTATTTCCCTTTTTCCCTCTTTTATTTCCCCATTATCTATTTCCCTTTTTCCCCCTTTTATTTCCCCATTATCTATTTCCCTTTTCCCCTCTTTTTTTCCCCTATATCTATTTCCCTTTTCTCTCTTTTATTTCCCCATTATCTATTTCCCTTTTTCCCTCTTTTATTTCCCCATTATCTATTTCCCTTTTTCCCTCTTTTATTTCCCCATTATCTATTTCCCTTTTCTCTCTTTTATTTCCCCATTATCTATTTCCCTTTTTCCCTCTTTTATTTCCCCATTATCTATTTCCCTTTTCTCTCTTTTATTTCCCCATTATCTATTTCCCTTTTTCCCTCTTTTATTTCCCCATTATCTATTTCCCTTTTCCCCTCTTTTTTTCCCCTATATCTATTTCCCTTTTCTCTCTTTTATTTCCCCATTATCTATTTCCCTTTTTCCCTCTTTTATTTCTACATTATCTATTTCCCTTTTTGTTTGACTTCCTTCCATTCTCTCTTCTCTCTCTCTCTCTCTCTCTCTCTCTCTCTCTTCACGTGTCTCTCTCACATTCTTATGTCGCCGTTTCCGTCCAACACAGCACACTCGATCAACACCACATTTACCTGCTACACCGTTTACAAACTGATGCAACATGAAGCACAATGCCTAAGCTCGCGGATAAGCCTCCACCCTTGAACTTTCACTTACTTTCGCCGCAAGGATTTACTTCTGTAGAGATTTTCGGTTGTTCCCGACACGCAAAGAAAGCGCGGATCTTGTCCCTTTGTGTCTGCGGCATCTGCCTTGCGTGGGCTCTGTTACTTCAACATCCGAAAGCGAAAGGGGGAAGGGGGGTTCGCACGCTGGTTACGTCTCCGTGTATTGCCCTGTGGTGGAAAGGGAAAGCCAATCGAATTTATCCAAAAATATTGCAAAAGTCATTCATCTTCAATTAGAAAAATAGCTTCCACATTTGCACTTTCGTTAGCAATCTGGGAAGAAGTAATTTGAGATGTTTACAAACAGACAGACGGAGAGAAGATGCAAGAATGAGATATGCAAATGGAAAGAGATAAAGAAGGAGAGAAGAGACAGAGAAAAAGATACACACAGATAGGCAGAGAGAAGGAAACCGACAAGTAGAAAGAGATAAAGACACACACAGAGATACACAGTGAGAGAGAAAAGGGAAATAAAAATACTCAGAGATAGGCAGAGAGTAAGGGCTTCATAGATCTGTGCGAAAATACAAAAATTCTCGATAAGTTTTATCTGGTTTGGAATCTAAAAAAGTTAGTAATTTTGAGAAACACGAGAAATATAGGAAAGAGAGATGCAGATGCGTAAAGAGAGAAAAAAGACAAGTAAAATGGGATATACACGGTGATAGACAAAGAAGGAGGTAGAGAGATAGGCAGAGAAAGAGATACACACACAGATGTTCATAGAAAGAGATATACACAGGTATAAAGAGAGAGAAATTAAACAGAGAAAAAGATGCACATAGAGATACAAGTAGAGAAAGAAAACAGAGGTAAAGGAACAATAGTAAGGAGGGAATAAACGGAGAAGACTGAGACAGAAAGAAAGAAATAGAGAGATGCAGAGCACGAGAATATATAATGACACAGAGATAGGCGAAAGAGACAGACTTGAAGATGACAGAGAGAGAAAGAGAGAGAAATTGGAAAGAAGAAAAGGAAGATAGATGGAAAGCGGGTGAGTGAAGGAGAGATATGTACAGAGTAAACTTATGAAGAGACAGTAACAAACCTGTAGGTAAGTAAGTAGAACACTCGGTTTATCGTGTCTTCTAGTTCTTCATGCGTTGCTGGTGGAGACATGAAGCCTGTAATTTTCTTGTCAAATTGAGTTTTAGTTGCAAAAAGCAATATGCCATAAAAACGAAAATTGTTTTGTTTGACGTCACTTCCGCTAAGTCGTTGAGATTCTTCCGGTCATTTACTGTAACTACCATTTTTTTTCCTCCAAAGCCAGTTCAAATATCATCTTTTGTGTTTTATTGGAAAGCCAAGCGAGTGACTGTCAAGAGCGAAGGGGAAAACATGCAATTGCAATTATGAAGGGCATTCGCGAAGGTCCCGAAGCACTGTGTGGGACAGATTCCTCTTGCAGAGATGCAGGGGCGTACCCAAGAGAGAGGCAGTCGGAGCTGCAGCCATCCCAAAATCTAAGAGCGAGAAAAATGTAGTTTCGATATAAAATTGAGAGGAAGTTACCTGTAACGTTACGAATCATATATTCCACGACTTCATATCAAACCAAAATCTGCGCAATTAATATAACTCACTAAAAAGGCATTATACATTTTCTTGCAAGTATCGTACATTCTCAGAGACTACATAACGCTTGAAAGGCAGTTTTCTGAATTCTTCCTGATCGAACCAAGGTCTCGAGGTTTATTTACAGACGCAAACAGTTAATGAGCAACATGTTGCATTACTGTGTGGAAATTAACATACACAGTCTTGTAATCAGGGGGTCCTATTTTCGATAGCCGGTACAGGCACGTTGTAGTTCGGATGCCTCTTTAAATCGGGTAGATTTTTATAAACTTAAAATATTTTAGTATTGTCAAAAGTAGAGCCCGGACGTTTGGCAAAATACCTTTTTTTCATTTATTGTTAACATTTTTCTTTATATATATTTTTAATGTTGTTGCAAATGTTTTCATTTTGCCTTGTACCATAACTGCCTATTTCTAATTATATTGCCTTTTTTGCCATTTTCAGTTCAATTTTAGAATGCCTTTTAAAAAATTGTACATAACTTTTTTTCTTTCAAAATCGTTATTTATTAGTACATTCTGGTGTTGCCAGAGACAAGCACAGAGCTGAAAAAAATGGGTGAAACTCATACATCCATGAAAGTCTTCGGGGAACCAGTGAAGCAGCTGAATGAAGTGCCAGAAGGAAAAGTTAGCTGTTGCAGGAAAGTGCAAACGTGTAATGAGTGCAAATGTGGAATTGAAAAAAAAAAAAATAGAAACAATTGTGATATTCTGAAAGGTTCTGTTCATGACGATATGAATCCAGCTACAATAGTCTGTTTATGTATGTTTCTTAGTTCTATTGTGCCTATTTTTTTGCTTTTCATGTCTATTTTCCACATTATAAATGCCATTCTGACTGCCTATTTTAACCCAAATAGTTGCCTGAACTTCTGGGCTCTAGCCATAAGAAAGCTGAGAACCTTATAGCGGAAGTCGAGACACGGACAGCGTTTTCTATGCATCTATCTGTACTCGTAGAACACGAATACTTGTGCCTTTTGAAATGCACTCAATAAAGCCAGAAACAACAGCGATGGGACTGGATGCGCTGAACACGCGGCACCCAATGAAAAACCCGCTTGCCAGTTCTTGGCCCTCATAGTTTTGTTTAGTTTTTAGTATAAATTTTCATACTTTTAAAACTTCCATTATCAGACTACATTTTTCAAATTCAGAAACTCAACTCAGGATTTAGGGTACCACCGAATGAGAAGTGAATAATATCACACAAGTTCTTGTTTTGTAACTAGTTCCCGGATGCAGGACTGCACAAGTTAGCTGCAATTTAGCATACACCCATGGATGATCCACATATATTTTGAAGGGTAAGTTAGTGTCTGCATACCTGAAGAAGAACATTTAGAATCTATCTGATGTCACTTATGAGCCACCGCGAAGGGGTTTTCACCCATCTGAGGCCATTGTCGAACTTCCTCCTCTAGTTGTAAACTTGCTGGCGTGGTAAGAATGCGAGGGGCATTGCATTTTCATTTGTCGTAGGATGTCTAAAAGTTTTAGGCTTCCAGAGGGCAAGAAACCGCTGCTCTTCGCTGGTGTATGTGTTTGCAGGAGGTGCCATCTTTAAAATGGGAAAACTGGTGTTGTGCAGCTCACAATGTTGCAGCCTTGATGTCGCTTCGTAAATTTGAGCTGTTTACAATCTGTTCTGTAAGTTTTATCGGACTTTTTCATTTGACTCTCCTACATTTTCATGTAGACCCATCAGGACTAAAGCTTAATGGTTGCAATTGTACATTATCCTTGTACCATTGCTATATCTTCTAACACCGAAATTATTCTTCTTTCAGGTATGTGCAGCTAATTTCTGATTGGGTGTCACTGAGGCTGGTAGCAAGGTAGAGTCCCTCACTTTTTATAACACTGGATTTATTTATAAGGTTTTTCTAAATCCCCTTTATGCTCAGATAGGGACTGTATAGTTTAAAATGCACCCGAATCACTATCCTGTGTGGTATTGCAAAGTCATGTAGCAATTTAAGCTAAGAGCGTACTGTTATTTTGATATAATTATGCAACATATTGTTTAACAGTAGAGTATTTAAAAAATGAGGATATTACTTTCTTATTTAAAACCGTAATTATGTAACATGGTCGAAGTTTTAATTGAATGGGTGGGTGAAAAGTAGGGGGACGCCAAAATCCACCTCTCCCGGGTGAAAGTTTCATCTTGAACTGCCCCTGCGTTGCCCACAAAGAGCAATTGCCTTCCCCGGGTGTTCTTTCGTCAGTGTCACAGTTCATCGTCATTGGTTAGAGACTTTATGGTAACCCAAAAGTTTCGTGCCAACATAAACCTGTATTCTATATACAGGGTGAGTCAGAAATATGGCTTCACGTTCGATGTAAATGTAGTGTGTTAATGCACAACGTAGAGGCGAAATGATGAATGGTATATTGAACTTGAAACTTCATTTTCTCATTTCAGACATGAGTCAGTCGCCCGAGCTTACGTCATTAACCAAGATTGCGCTGAACAGTTGCAGCGTGGGCAATTGCGTACCAGAATGATCGTGAGACTGGCAAGACGTGATTTTAATGTAATATTGTTGCTGTCGACTGTGCGAAAGTGGAGAAAACGACTGCTTACATCAAATTGTTATTTAAGTCCATTGCTGTGCACACGGCTCTCACGATCATTCTGATACCTCCGCTACAACTGTAACTTGCTGCTGCATGTTCAACGTCATCTTGGCTAATGACGTAAGCTCGCGCGCCTGACTCATACCTGAAATAAAAACATGAAATTTCAACTTTAACATACCATTCACCATTTCCTTCTACAGCTACAGCAACGAACTATATTTACTTCAAACGTGTAGCCATATTTCTGACTCACCCTGTATATTAAATATCCAACTGAAATATTGAATCGAACTCGGGACCTTTGATTGTATGGCGCTAAACGCTGTTGCAAATCTTATTATGCGGCTGGCATGAATGTCGATTCTGCCTCTTTTAATCCGATTAATTCAAAGAGCAGCTTCGGATTGTTGGCGCTGCGCTCGAGCGATCGCTATCACGGAGCGACCTAAGTTCTTAAGTGCTTTCTAATCCTCCTATTATTTGCACACAGCTCTTTGTTCCTCGTGCCGGTGTGAGAGCGAGGAATGTATCAACAGCGGAGCGGAGGGAGCTCTTGTGTTACGCAGAGAAAAGAAACAGTCTGCTTTTACAGTAGACAGAGAAGGGTGGTCGAATTATGTTCAAGTGGGGTCTCTTCGGTGATCTCTCTCTCTCTTCCATTCCCTTCTTTCTTTCTTCCTCTCTCACTCTCTATTTTATTCCTGTATTTCTCTATATGTCTTGTTTTCTCTCTTCCTCTTTCCTTTGTTGCTCTCTCCCTTTTCTTGTTTTGTTTCTCTTTCTTTCTGTGTTTCACTTTCTCTATTTTTCTCTTTCTGTATTTCTATGTATTTTTTGTTCTCTCTTTCTCTGTATCTTGCTTGCTTTTTCATTCTTACTCTTCCTTCTACTCTATTTCTTAATTTCTATCTTTTTCTGTTTTGTTCTTTCTCTTTTTCTTCCTCCGTCACACTTTTTCTATTTACCTCTCTTCCTGTACGTCTCTATATTTTTGTCCGTTATTCCTATTTTCATTTTTCTTTCAGCATTTTTTCTATTTCTTTAGCTCTTTCTTCTGTCTTTCTCTCTATATCTTGCTCGCTTTTTATTTCTTAATGTTCCTTCCTTTCTGTTTTATACGTTCTCTCTTTTTTGATTTGTTCTATCTCTTTCCTTCTTCCTATCTTACACTTTCTCTACTTCTATTTCTTTCTGTACTTCTCTATATTCTTCTCTTCTTCCTCTTTTCCTTTTGTTTCAGTATTTTCTCTATTTCTTTCTTTATCTTCTTATTTATTTTTCTCTTGTTCTGAGTCTTTCTCTGTATCTTGCTCGCTTTTTCTTTCTTACTGTTCCTTACACTCTGTTTCTTTCTTTCACCGTATTTATCTATGTTTCTTGTCTCTCTCATTATATCTTTATACCTGTTATTTTTCATTCTTCCTTTTTTTCTGACTTTTGATATCTCTCTTTTACCTTATCTCTCTCTCTCTCTCTCTCTCTGTGTATAGTTCTATGAATCGTACTTTTCGTAGGATTTCGGTGGTCGATCGAATTAATTGGTCGACTATCAATCTCGTCACCGAAGTTTCCAGATTCTAACCTCGGTCTGCGATGCCAGAGGTACGTGGTTCGAATCCTGATTTGAACACAGGTGTTCTTTGTGAGTATCCCTTCGTAAATCATATCATCACTCATCATTGTGATTAGCCAAAGATGGCAGGGAAGCGACGCTGAATATCGAAAATGAAAATCAAACTCAATAACAAATAATACAAACACAAGTGCAATTTTATTTCAATCAGGAATTTGAAATAAGGGTGTTCATTACATCTGTTAGATATTGAAGAATGGCCTACACTAATTTATGAATAAACTGGGCTATTCTGACCCCATCCATGAATGTTCTGTGGTCTTTCCGCATCGGAGAGCTTGAAAGAGAACGTTTTCTTAATGAGAAGGCGTGACAATGGTTGTAGAGATTAAATGTTTAGAGAAGAACAATCACACGCCACACTCAGCCACACCTTCCCCATCAACAGTCGAAAGAAAGCGAGATTAAATTGTTTGAAGAGAACCACACACGAGTCCCCTCTGGCAACCACGGATATTGCATAAGAAGACAATACCTCGTATGTGTGAGAGGAGGCGAGAAACAGACCTTTTAAAAATGCCTTAAAACAGCAACAAACACGAAAGAGCGCGGCTCCGATTATTTGCAGACAATCGCAGTTGTACTTTCCCTGCGTTTGAATTCCACGTGCATTATATAATGTATACGCTTGAGTTATGCGTGCACTGTTCTGAGCCAATGGCTTTGTAGTGGAACTTTCCATAAAAAACCAACACACCGAGGCGTTCTGTCTCGCTTTGGCGATGAGGGAAACTCATGAACTTTATTCTGTAGAAGTAACATGCTAGCAATCGTGGAAATTATACGTATACGTACGTGTGTGTGTGTAAAGCACTCTCCAATAGCAAAATAGCGCTCCCGCCTTTGGTGCGAGCTGTCCTGGGTTCGATTCCCGGTTACCCGATGTTAACCCAGCGTCGAGGGTAGAACTGGACAGCTACTTGAAAAGTAGCCACAGGCTCAGGTCTGGAAAGCCAGGAAACGGCGGCTGTTGGGGTCACATTTCGTAAAATCCCCCCGCGGTACGTAGCACCGTGCCATGAAGGCATATTTACGGGATGTGGGGGGTAGGGCCTCACACATTCTCGATCGCGGCCATTTTTGAGGTGATGTGATCAGCACCACGCCACCTTTAACACCCCAGATTTGCCCCCAGGTACACATTGATTTGAAGGTGAGTGAGCCTCAGAGCCGCCTCACGTCGCCCAATGAAAGAGCCGCTTGGTAGGCCCTGTCCCTCAAGGGTCTGTTGCGAACGGAGGTTAGTTTGTCTTGTACATATATACAAAAGATTTGTGCGTGCGGGTGTACAGTGAACAACATTACGTTTCACAATGTGGAAAGCAGGTGGTAGAACACGCTCATCCACCCACTAATTTCCAATGAACATAAAGACTTTTATATAATATTTTTTACTATTCATTTCGGCCCGCGTATTGGACCGATGGCTAGCCAACATCTTGAGGAAACTGGGGAGTTAGGAATGAGTAGCGTAACTCGGTCACGGAAACCTACTGGGGTTCGTCGTGCTGACCACGTGTCACCCCTTGACTGGTTGAATGATCTCCCACCTCTGGTCGGCAGTCGGTATGTAGGCATTGGCCCTCACGGGTTAATATTATTATTGGTGGGAATGAACATCTCCACGTCAAGTGTGTTCGGTGCTTGACTCACCAGCTGATCACCCATCCGATAGACATGGGTAGCGTGCCCTCAGTGACACCGCCAGAAGAAAAATAGTGGGAGGCAGAGGAAAGCGGGAATATCCTCTGAGAAGGCATCACATATAGTAAACGCCTAATTACATCGTAAAAATCCATATTTATAGAGTTATTCTTGTTTGCGGGGTGGTGGGATCTGGCCCAGACCAGTCGATCCGTACACGGACGGAGACTGGTGCTGATCTCAGCACCTCCTCTGGACCTCCCTGGTAGCGTAATGGTAACGTCGTTGCCTTGTTTTAAGGGGTCCCGGATTCGATACCCGGTAGAAGAACATTACACACTGGTTTGGATCCCACTTTAAACTATAAGTTCAGTCCCGATTAGCCTATCCGTGCATAAAGTGAACGTAAAACAACAAGTCAGTTCAATTCAATTAATCACCTTCTCTATTGTGGTCAAGATCGAGAATGTGTGAGCCCCTGCGTCAAAACCCAGAGAGTTATCTTTGTATTTCTACCGCCTTCAGGTTATTCGTGATGATGATAATGAATGATGAAGTAGTAGTTTCGGATAATGATCTGTTATATGGACAGTGCGTATGGTTTCCATACGCGGGTGCGTAGGCGCGAGAAAATCCTGTACTAAGAATGCGGGGGTCTTGATTTCATTGTGTGCATTTTTGTTTTCGAAAGTGCAATTGTCGTGCACGCACACGCGTCCCGGAAGCCTTGACCTACAGAGACGGTGGCGCTCGGTGCGTGCCACGGAAGACTCTGGCGACCTGGCACCGTGTGGAAAGAGACGCAGTGTTGCCAACTACGCCGGAACTGGGCCCAGGACTCCAATCTTGTCGTAGGTCAGAGGTGTCCAAACTCGCCGAGTCACTGAGCTACTTCCCACATTTGAACATACATGACGAGCTACCAAGTTTGGATTGAATTTCTTACGATTCTTCTTTGTTAGTTTATAGAAACCTTAATTTAAAGATACATAATCAGTTTTACTGCACTAAGACGCTAGGGGTGTCTGGTTCGATCCCGACATGAGCATGTATTCTTTGTGAGAGTCCCTTCATCAATTTCATCATATCATCATATCATCACTCATTTTTCATCGTCGCCATTAGTCAGAAAAGCAGAAAAGCGACGCTAATTAACTAATATGAAATTACATCAAATTATTATTTTTATTTTTTCTGCAACATATAGATGCCATCATTTCTTAAAGAGAGCTCAAAACTTGTAAATACTTTTCTTGCAAACAGTAAAATTTAAAAACTTGCCCCTAATCATTAACATCTTGCTTCTTACCATGTTAATGAGAAGGATGACACTCTCTTTCATCCACAATATTTGTTTGGTTGAGTGAATAGGTTGCCACAGTTATTGGAACGAGTTATCCAGATGTCCATTTATCGGCAAAAGCAGATCTTTCTGCCACTCAAATATTGCCGCTCTTATCAACAGTCCATTCTAACCAAACCCCTCACGAGCTACTGGAAATGATCCGGTTGCTCGTGAAGGGTTTGGCAATCCCTATCGTAGGATTTGTAACGTCACTTCTTTTGTTGCGTGTGCTGTACAGCAGAGATGCGGCGGGCCTACATGCACTGATATGCCGTACACTGTAAGTTAGCGTCTACAGGCGTTGTCTACACGTAACCTATGCGTAGATTACATTGGGTTGTAGTTTACGTAGACTACGTAGACAAACTAAAGTACATTAAAATTAATTTTCAAGGCTTTCACGAAAGGAAAATGACATTTTCAATCATATTGGTTCCTAACGAACTGACAAGAATCATATTTACAACAAAATTTCTCTTCTCTTCGATCATCAACCATGAAGGAAGATAAATCGTATGTAAAAAGAAAACAGATGGCAGTCGTGTGGCAAAAGTAGTCTTTTTCCCATAAAACACTAGAATATTTCCTATGTTAGGTTTTTCCTAGGTGAAAACATGTTCGAATTTACAAGGAAAAGTATGAAAGGTTTTTCTCACACATCACCCACTGATATGCAGTACAATTTTGTTTAAATTCCACAGCGCCCTTTGCTAAATCATCACCTTTCGTCATGTTGTTTACATAGATTACGTCGTCTACGTGTAGAATGTAGAGTATCGTTGTTTACGCGTAGACGAACATCACTGCCTACACGTCAACAATGGCAGACTTTCCATATGTGTGCTATGTCAGAGGCTATGTAATCTATGTAAAGAACATTGTGTAGGATGAACAGCGGGTGTTGCAGAAACAAAAAAGGACTGTCGTGAGCGCCAGTAGATGACGCGTAGAAATACTTTGCATTCTTCTTGATAATTACGAACAATTTTCCGCTAAAGATCAAACAATATAATTTCGTGATTACGCTTATAACTATAATAGAGGAAATTATTATATTTTCTTTACTTACAATGATTTATTTCCAAGCCTTCTTAGATACATACATAAACTCAGAAAGTTTTGTTACATGCCTACTACACTTAACATGCGTACCATTGGTAGCACGACAATGTCTAAACGGTATTCCATCTCAGTAAATACGTATTCTACCATTTGTGGCGTCACATGGTTGATTGCAGCACGAATTCTATCGTGTAAGTCTGTCAGAACTTCCACATTTATAACATACATCATACATCTGGTCCTTAAAACCCCCACAAGAAAAACTAGAGCACAGTAAGGTCTGGTGACCATGGTGGCCACGTCATGAACCGAGATCCTCTTCCAATCCATTGCTTTGAGGTGGTCATCGAATAAGTATCGGACATCTTTGCCAAAGTGGCATGGGGCTCCATCTTGCTGGAAGATTGTTCCTTCTGGAATTTGAGGTAGGCGTATTCCTGTAACATTCCTGCAATTGCCAAATCACAAAACATATTCTGTTGTGGTGTACACATGGTGACTGGCGCCATCTCGCCAATATGAAAGACTATATGTCCTGCGAATGCGCAACCTGCCACGCCACATTGCCTTGAAAACTTTTCAGTTATTCTTCACAGTGATACCAACTTTCCGTTATTCTAGCTAGTTGTTTCAATGCTATGGGTTCTTCTTTTTTTATAGTCCTAATTGGAACGCCCTGTATATACTACACGTGTTTTTGTCTAAGTTTACAAATTACTTTTTATAAATATGATGGAATTGACGAAGGGACACTCACAAAGAACGCCGATGCCCAGGTCGGGATTCGAACCCGAGACATCTTACGCTGTAGCACGCTATAGTAACCGCTTCTCAACGGAGGTGAGCGGATATTAAAACTAAGCACAGTTTTCAGCATTAATTTCCACAGGAATGTAGCATGTTTGGGAGGAAATATTACGATTTTTCAATTCTTCGGGCGTAGAAGTATGATACAATTCTTACCTCAATAAAAAAGTGTATTTGTAGGATTTGATTCTAGGCACCTCATATTGACTCTACCTTTTGGGAGAGACAGAAGTGAACCCAAGAGATTATGACGGACTCATGCGTTAAGAAATAAATCGAAGGAGACACAGTATCGGATCAAGTTTCTAGTTTTGTGTTTCTATTTCTTGCTGCAACCCCATTTCGCATTCTCACGTCACCCGCGATCTCTCCTGAACGGCTTGTGACGTCACCGAACGGGAAATTCCAGCATGCAGCCAAGAACTGGTACACGAGTTTCGATTCCTGCCCCTGCGAATTGAACGATTTGTAGATGCCCGTGGACTTTTTGTCGACGCCAGGAAAGTAGTTTTCGAAAATTCCTCTCCTTTCGGAAAGAAAACCTCTAGGTTATTCCAAATTTTGAAAAAAAAAAAGTAGAAACTCCTTGCAATCTTTTGATAGTTTACACAATAGTTTGAAAAGTGGTAAAAAATATACCTTTTTGGAGGTGTTGATTAATTGATTGAATTTGGATTTCCCCCCCCCCCCCCGATGACGCAGTGGTAGCCTTGTTATTAAGGGGTCCCGGGTTCGATACCCGGTGGAGGCACATTGCACAGTGGTTCGGATCCCACTTTACACTGTAGGTCCAGTCCCGATTAACTTTACTGTGCATAAAGTGGACTTAAAAGCACAAACTTGAAACTTGAAGTTCAAAGAAGACATCAAGAAACAAATCTATGAGTTTCTTCCTCAACAAATTAATAGATGTTTATGGAAAGGAAGCAAGTCGAATTCAGTTTCTATTTAAATAGTGGACTCAAATCTGAACTTTCAACAACGCCAAGTATTTTAAATTTAATCCCGATTTTATGATTTGTAAAATAATAATAATAATAATAATAATATCGGTTAAATATGAGTTTCTATGACTCAAGGACAAGGCAAGAAGTTTTACTCTGGCCCTCAGTGCTCGATGTCAAAGTTCCTAGCTCGGGGATGCTTTACCCAGTTTGGGAAAAGGTGGGAGGATGCTTTACCCAATTTGGGGAAAGGTGGGAGGATGCTTTACCCAGTTTGGGGAAACGCGGGAGGATGCTTTACCCAGTTTGGGAAATTGTGGGAGGATGCTTGTATGGATGAAGACGGAAATACAGTGGGTGGGGTATGCAAATTATTGCAGTGGTTGATACTTGGAGAATTTTATTAACTAGGGGATAGCATCCCGCAATCATGATTCCAGTCCTCATTCGAACAGCAGTTCGCTATCTCTGACATAGCTCGAAAAGTCGACCGGACCCGTATCTGGTTTCGAGCCAGCAATTGTTTTGTTTTCTTTCTGAAAAAGCCCTGTCGTCATTTTTACCTGCAGTGTTTAGACATCCATTCATTCACTGCGACGTTTAACTCAGAAGGTCTTCACATTGTATAAGAATAATAGCACAACACAATATAACACAATATAGCAAAGATAACGCAACCTCACGTTATGAAATCTCAAAAAAAAACAACTGAGTTGGCAACATCGCATTTACTCCACGTGGACTTGACAAGTACTGTCAGTTCCTAAAACGGACGCTATTGGTGGGAAAGGTTTGAGGAGACTTGACATGTGGTTGTCAGAGGGAAACTCTTTCTGAACTTTCTTTGAAGTAAAGTGGCGTTTGAATCAGGACTTCAACTATGCGTACATACGTGCACACCATCGCCTTGTAGCGGAGCCCACATTAAACTGTAGGTCCAGTCCCGATGAGGCTATTAAAATAAAGTGGTAGAACACAAACTTCGACTTTGACAGAGACACGCAGAGAGAGAGAGAGAGAGAGAGAGTTTATTTGCTCTTCAGTGATGCACACATCCCGTCGACCATGTTGTTCAAGATCCTACTCGTACTTTCCCCTCCTGCAAGTGACCTCGACACAACGGCGGCACGTGACCTGGCACCACTGGGCTGTCGAAACGCCCTGCTCATACACATGAGTTCCTCAACCCGCTTCCGCCCCAACAAAGGTGCTCCGTGAGTCACGTGACCCTTGCACATCTTGGCACGTAAGAGGAGAGCGTGGGTGTGGAAGGAAATCCCGGTTGATGTATTGTTTACATACGATGCAGTCCCAGAATTGTGCATAAGTTTGCGTGTGGAACAAGAGTGTGAATACAAGGTAAGGTGGTACGTACACCGGTGCCGGAAATAATGGGGAACATCAGGTAAAAGAACCAAGCGATCTTGCAGGATTTACTTCTCGGAGGATGGTGGGGGGAGAGAGCAGTGCTCAAAGTTAATGTTAGAGTCCTGATTCGAACGCTACTTTACTTCAAAGAAAGTTCCGCAAGACTAGTTTCCCTCTGACAACCACATGGCAAGTTCCCTCAAACCTTTCCCACCAATATCATCCGTTTTAGGAATTGACAGGTCTTGTCAAGTCCACGTGGAGTAAAGGAGATGTTGCAAACTCAGTTTCTTTTAGAGATTTCATAAAGTGAGGTTGCGGTCGGTTTCCTCTCACGCTATCTCAAAGATACCGAACTGGCGTTCGAACTTCAACTACTATTTATGTATGCAGTAACTTTTCGAAGGTGGTTTGTCAAATTTAGAAAATTGTGTTCTGAAGTGTGATATATACATCTTTAAAAAATCTTGAGACGTCACCTTTACCGGCTACAATAAAATAAATTCAATAAATGTTTTCAGAGGAAAGAGAAAGATAGCGAGAAGAAGATGAGACATTAAGAAACGAAAAGAAGAGAGAGAGAGAGAAAGAGGCGGAAGAGAGAAAAATAAAAGGAACGAGTGTTAGAAAAAGAATCGAGAGAAAGAGGGAGATAGAGAATAAGAAGAAATCAAAGAGAGAGAAATAAACGAGATAGACGACAGCAGTGAAGAAGAGAGAGAGAATGAGAGACTGAATACAGGAGAAAACGAAACAGAAAATCAAAGAGAAACTGTAGTACCTAAAATCAACAAGATAAGACTTTCAAAACAAATAGAATCTATGATATAGGACGGTAAAAACCTAAAGGAAGAAATAAAAACAAGGAAAACGAACACAAATGCAGAAATGGTAGAAATTACATTATAAATATGAAACGTATTGGTACGAGTTAGATATAGCGGAAACACATTTAACTAGTTTATTTTCAAATTAATTTCATTTGTACTTACCTCATATGCATAGCGGAACATTTTTCAACTCGGGATTACTTTTTTTTTCAATGAAAAAAGCGTTATTTTTAACATTATAAGTATTTATTAGTCGTTGCTAATTGGCGGCCAAATCTTGACTCACGTTGTCTATCGTCAGCTGATATGCAGTGTTTCCAAACTTATTAACCGAAAAATGCCGGACTAACTATTCACAAAAGGTTTTTAAGCGAAAATTGGTCCACAAACCATTCACGGAAGGTTAGGTTAGGTTGAGTTAGGTTAGGCAAACAGAAAATTAAATTGAAAAAAAAAAAGCGCTCACACGTCATCTTGTTAAACTACCGCGTGGTTGCTACACTGACAGGGGGTTGCATAATCGAACGTACGGAACATTTGATTCACGTAGTCGACGGTAAACGGTAATGGTGGCACGAGCTATCGTGCAACGGAGATACATGAATGTCGAAAATTACATTATTTACCGGCCGAATAAGTTGCACGAATGGAAAAATCACTATTCCCAGCTTCCAAAAGTCCACAGGAACTCAATCCCGTAAGTACTTTCCCGTCTTTTCTCCTGTAAATTTGAAGAAATGTGTTTCCGCTATATCTAACTGTTACCAACCTATTTCTGACGGTGGCAGTTAGCCCCACTGTGGGTTCCCATAACTGTTTCTCTAAAAATGCCATCGTTATTACATACAAGGTGCATTGTGTTGAGTAAAGATTACTAGGTAATTAGAACGCAATGAATTACTTAAAACTTATATTGTAAATAAAAAATGGGTATATCCCATTAGTTTAGAGAACCGTTGAATTTAAACTGCGAATGTTCACAACGAAAGTTATCATGAGCAAAATTTTGTCAAAATATTCACACCATAATTACTTTTTAAAAACTCCTATAAAAGACTGAATATATTGCTTTGACTTTTGCGATATTTGTGACGAAAAGTTTCTACCAACTCGTGCTACCATCTGATCTTAAAAATATAAACTTTCGACTTCTACATCAAACTTGAGTCTGTCCCAGGAGTCTATGAAACAACGTCACGCATGATGGTAGAGAAGAGGAGAAGACAAGTTTGAGGGAGCGAAGCAGTGCGCGCGGCTGCATAAGCCGCATAGTGTTAGATGGGAATAAGTGTATGAACGAGGCTGTTGTTGTAGCAAGAGTTGTTATTATAAGCATCTTTTGTGGTGTAATGAAGGCAGAGTTAGTTGAATTGTTATTTTAAGTCCACTTTATGCACAGAAAGGCTAATTGGGACTGGGCCTACTGAGGGGGAGGGGCACAGAGTTAAATAAACAGCATACATTTTTCAAGGGCCTACCGAAGGGTAGGTCGAATAGTCAGTAATTTCCCTGAGTTTTTGTGTGAAGTTCACTTTACGCACAGATAGGCTAATAGGAACTGCACCTACAGTTTGAAGTAGGATTTGAAGCACTGTGTCCCTCCACCGTGTATCGAACCTGTAACCCCTCGATTACATGACAACGACGTTAACACAACGCCATTCTTGCAATAAATAACCCTATAATCATGGACGTCCAGAAGGGGGGGGGGAGCAAGCGGGTCCACGCCCCCCTGGAAAATGAATGTCCATTTGCAAATTATATATTTCACACAATTTCATTTCAGCCACGGTAATTTATGTTAATTATTATAAATGCGTTGAAGGAACATAAGTTCAGTCTGAAATAGTGTTCTTTTGAGGGGAGCATCACTATTATGGGGGAAAATATGGCCCCCTGGAAACAATTGCCTTCCTTGCCCCTCCCTGGAAAACATCCTGCGGACATCCATGCCTATAATTACTTTTCTCTGTTTTGCTACTCACAATAGCATTGAAACACGTTGTCAGCAGTAGAAGCCCAAAAATCTTGGTGCCAGTGATGGCGTCAGAAAAAAAATGGTTATTTAGTGTCACTTTTGTGCAACTTTTTGGCTAATCCTAAAAATGATGATGAGTGATAATATGATGAAGCTTATGACGGGGACGCTCTCAAAGAAAACTCATGTTCAGGCCAGGATTCGAACCCTAGACCCCTGGCGTGTCAGAAAAAGGAATGAAGGAGGAAGCGAAGCGGCAGTAACATTTAGTATACCCTAAATACAATACAAAAATGCATATTTTGGCCAAAAGGTATTTACTTATATAGTTTTTACATAGTTTCTGGAGCGGGCAGTGGTGTCTTGGATGTTCACGTCCCTTTCTGGCGCTCAACATTTAACATGCGAATGATCAATTTAACAAACTCTTACCGAATGGGATAAGAGATGGCGCTCTTTCCTGAAGCTTTTTAACTGATATATTCCGAGATAAAGCTAAATTTTAAAAGAGCATGGTTTTTCACAGAATTAGACTTATAAAAGTGAAATAAATATTCATAAAAAGACTTAATTCAGCAAAAATGTTTTCTAATATGTGTTCAAAGTTGTATTCAATATAGGGAATAATTCGTACAAATACTAAAATACAAGTGGGAATACAATTGTACAATAATTGTAGAAGTTTCTGTCTTTTGCTTCAGTGTGTAATTAGTAGGTTGGGGTAAGTAGTCAAGTATTTGAATTGGTCTTGATATCTTATGATAAAATTCACGCTCATGGTGAAGTTGCTTCTATTTCAAGAGTAAAATTAAAACCTTAAAAGTCCAATAAAAATTATAGGCTAGTCTGTATACAGCTCAAATTTACATGAGGTATCAACTGTTGTTTACAATACGACCTAAAGGCTGTAACCCTAGTCAAATGAGCTTCGAGACGCCATTTTGGTCATTTTAAAGATGGCGCCTCGTATACACACTTGCACCAGTGAAGAGGCGTGGTTTCTTGCCCTCTGTCAGCCTAAAACTTACAGAAATTTCCAGGCAAATGAAGATTCAATATCTCTGTGGATTGAGTTGAGCCTCACGCTCACGTGTCATTGTGCCTGGGCGTGTTTAATTAACTTAGCTTTTTGTGCCACTTTTGACTAATTTGCGAAGATGGGGATGAGTGATGATATGATGAAATTCATGAAGGGACACTCACAAAGATCACCCATGCCCAGGCCAGGATTCGAACCCGTGACCATGGCGTCGTAGCGCGATGGCGATGTACTAACCACTCCGCCACGGGGGGGGGGGGGGGCTGGCATGTGGAAGTGATCAACACCACGCTCTGATGGTCTTGCCCCACTCTCACCCCCCCATCTATTGATTACAAAGTCATATGATGCAGAGACTCGGAATCGAATCCGGGTCACAAGTGCGAGATTCGGACTTACTGACTTGACCCCACTAATTACTTTGTCCCACACCGTGGCCCGCATGCTTTGAGCTCTGGCTACGGGACGCACGCAGGTCTCCTGGGGGAAGCGGAACAACTTTTCTCCTGAGATTTCGAGCCGGTGGCCACCCACCAAAACTAACCAGCTAACTCTCTAGCCTTCTTAAACCCGAAGGTTCATGGCTGCAGCAACACAGGCATTCCATCTGTCCCTATCCTGAGCAAGATCTATATACTCTTTTTCTATCCCTACCGATTTCCTTTAGGTCCATCTCATCGTTGTCCCTCCATCTTCGTCTTGGCCTTCCTACAGGTCTCTTACCATCAGGTTTCCTAACAAGAATCCTGTAAACTCTTCTTTCCTCTCCCATTCGTACCACATGGCCTGCCCACCTAAGTCTTCTTGACGTAATCATTCTAATAATATCTGGACATGAATACATATTATGTAGTTCTAAATTATGTAACCTTCTCTTCTCACCTGTCTCCTCATCCCTTTTAGGTCCAAATATTTTCCTAAGGATCTTATTTTCAAATACTCTCAATTTATGTTCCTCTTTCAATGTAAGGGACCAAGTTTCACACCCATATAATACTATAGGCAAAATTACTGTTTTGTATATTTTAACTTTTAGTTTCTTAGATATTAAACGAGACGAAAGTTTATGAAGAGAAAAGTAACATGAATTTCCTGAACTAAGCCTACTTTTTATTTTCTCTTTAATGGCCACTCACCATCGTGAGAAATTGGGGAGATACGAGAGAGTAGCGTAACCCGGTCATAGGAAGCCTACCTCAACGACTGGAGGTTCGTCGTGCCGACCACACGTCACCCCGTAGCTGGTTGGATGATTACCCACCTAGGGTGGGTGAGTGAGTAGGATCAGATGGGAGTGAGGCCGGTTGTTGCGCCACGGGTTATTATTATTATTATTATTATTATTATTATTATGAATTACCTTACTGTCGTGTAGTTGAAAAGCGACCATTACTGCACATATCTGAAAAACACATTTCGATGTGCGTCTGCTGCAGCATTTGAGCAACCTGTTCCACGTCCTCATTCCTTCCACCACGCACGATTCCGCAGTCCCAGTTCCTGGCGGAGTGTTGCACCGACTCTCCTTGACACCATCCCTCCTTCCACCAACCGGCTTTCACTTGTTTGGAACGAGGTCCCCCCAAGCACCCGGCTAACGACTCTCCCCTGATTTGTCGCCGGCAAGAGTCAAGGCGATGTCATCCAGGGAACTTGTTCGTCGACCCAGCTGCTGCGCGCGTGTTTACCAGAGAAGAAGGGGGAGGAGGGGGAACGAGCTCCCACATGAATGTGAAAACGAAAGTAGGTCTGCTCGACATGTCATGAAACCATATGCCATTGGAGACAAGCACGTCTTAGCTTTTTATGGCTCGGCTTAATTATTCAAATAATTGCATTCAATGACGACTTCGTTATTCCCCACAAGGCTTTGAGATGCAAAATACTTGTAGTCTGTTCGTAACTTGGGTTATTTACGTCGGTTTTCTACCACAACAGATTAATCGTAACGAAGATGATGATTTGGCAGTCTTCCCTTGAGGAAAGCTGATTCCAGGCTCGTAGCCGGAAGGGGTGGGGGTGTCTCATCCCTGATCAGCAGCCCCATATAAAGGCAAACCCCCCATCTGGGGGTAGAAGTTCTGAAGATGAATTTCTCAGTATATCTAAACTGTATACAAGATGTTTAAACCTGATAAGGAAGTAAAATTAATGACACTTTTTACATTTGATATTTGTAGTATTTCGGGGGGGGGGGAAGCTTTAGCTCCCGGAACACCCCTCCTCTAATGGCTACGTTCCTGGCTGATTCATTCTCGGCCTCATCTCAAATTCCAAATGCCTGCCTCGTTCTCGGTCTTGTCTCAAATTCCAAATGTCTGCCTCGTTATCGATCTTGTCTCAAATTCCAAATGCCTGCTTCCATATCGATCTTGTCTCAAATTCCAAATGCCTGCCTCGTTCTCGGTCTCGTCTCAAATTCCAAATGCTTGCCTCGTTCTCGGTCTTGTCTCAAATTCCAAATGCCTGCCTCGTTCTCGGTCTTGTCTCAAATTCCAAATGCCTGCCTCGTTCTCGTCTCAAATTCCAAATGTCTGCCTCGTTATCGATCTTGTCTCAAATTCCAAATGTCTGCCTCGTTATCGATCTTGTCTCAAATTCCAAATGCCTGCCTCGTTCTCGGCCTCGTCTCAAATTCCAAATGCCTGCCTCGTTCTCGGCCTCGTCTCAAATTCCAAATGCCTGCCTCGACCTCGGTCTCGTCTCAAATTCCAAATGCTTGCCTGTTCTCGGTCTCGTCTGAAATTGCCGACCCTCACCAACCGTATCGCTTTCCCCGTCTGAAAGAAAAACACAAGAAAATACCACTAAACTAATCCTTGCCAGATAATAACATAAAGACAACATATTTATGTTTTCGCATCGAATAGTGTTTGCTGCGTGCGTGCGTATTCGGGCACCGTACGCAAACTAAGCATCTGATCGAGAACGTGTAAAGCGGTATTTCATCAGACACTCGGGTTGTTCTCAAACGAGACATGCTTTCTAAACCTTCGTGACAGACCCGACCCGCATAACTGGCTTCTTGACAGCCTGCAAAGGTGTGTGAAACGTGTCGCTCAGTGTTCGATGAGTAAATTTAGTCGTCCCCCTGTGCAGATGTGGCCAAAGGCAACTTGCACTTTTTCAGAAGGAAGCGAGTACGTGTCGCAACTAAAACCGGATCACATCTTGTTCTTTCATACTTTCACTGACAAACTTACAGTGCAAACACAGATGCAAGAGATAATACAAACAGCACAGTGTTAGAGTTTCGTTTGTATTATGTGCACTCATTGTGGCGTTATCTCTGTTTAAATTTACTGGGAATATTTTTGGACACACTGCACGAATAATATATAAGGTGTCAGTTCTCGATTGCGGTCATGAGCTTTAGGCAAATTAAAAGCCTTAATTCTACAATTACTTGATTTTGGATATAACTCGAAGAACGTGTTGCATACAAGAACTATAGTGTTCTTTGGTTTTTACTGAACCATCCATTGGTGTCCAAAACCCCCATGTCGTGTCATAATCCTCATAAAGTATTTAATTACGACAGCTTGTCTACCACTATCCTATTATTGTAAGTAACTTATTTTTAGTTTTACTGAACACTTCACTTGATCTGTCCCCCTAAATTATTCCTTTTCTTCATCTAACGGATTAAATATGGTGCATCTAGTAGCAAAAGTGATTTAGAACCAGCTAAAGTAAATAAATTACTAATGATATATATTCTGATTCCCCCTCCCCCGCCTCATTGCATGGTGCAGCATGGTGCCAAGGTGTTAACTTGTTTTTACATAAACTTAAGAAATATGTACATATTGAATATTATGTTAAATACCCCCCAATTTTGTTAGCGAGGTCCGCACCATTACCCCCTCCTCCCCCGCCGCGCGCAGGCACCCCTGTAAGCATCTAAAGTTAACATTGATTTATACGAGATTGCAATGAACCTTATGAATTTATGTATAAATGTATAGAGACAAGAAAATTCAAAACATATCTTTAAACTTGAAAACAATTACGCAACACAAAATATTTGCACGTATCAAAGATATTTAAGATTATTAACATTTATCAATCTATAATTTTACTAATTAATTTTCAAACGTACGAAAATAAATTGTAAAAGTAGCTGTTAATGTCGTTATTCTTTACTTACACAAATTTAGAACTTTGAAAGAAAAGCAACCTTTTACTTCCAAACAGTGTTTTATGCTACTTCAATCTGGCAACAGTGACAAGCCTTCCGCTCTTTCTGAGCACAAAACGGATTAGCCAAACGAAAGTGGAAGTTTGTAATGACTAAGGCATAGAATCAATTAGCAAGGAAAGGAGAAAATGGACTGACTTCGTGAACCGAAGTTTGCACAAAAGCGGAAGTAACGAAAAAAAAAAGTAACAGCAAAAGTTTTAAAAGTGTACAGGAAACAAATGGGTCTTTTATAATGCTGCGACACGACTTGTAGTTCGAGCGTGCAGCGAGGGAAACAGTGAAATGACACTCCGTGCCATATTGTTTTAGACAACTTCCTTTCACAAATCCCTCGATCCAGTTGAGGTAAGCGCAAATATTAATTCACAAAATACAAAGATTTCGTCAGAATAAACGTGAAGAAAGAACAAGACATTTATTAGTCACGAGAACGAATGTAACAATTCTGCTTATTTACCTTTATATGTCTCTGTGACATTGTACAAGGGTGCATGGACATAAACCTCAGACAATACTTGTACAATTCAAGATCTTAAAGTTGATCGACTTGTTTAATTAACACAGCTTATTTGTACATACCGCAAGCGAACTTCTTTTTATTTTTCATATTTCTTCAGATATACAATATTCTTCTACGTCATCAAGTTTCAGATTGAGATTTTTTCCGAGTCATGACTGACAACAAATAAACGTGTGTCTCTTTCATATGTGTATATACAGATCCAGCATACCAATCTCAAATGTCACAACTTCTTTTACACTATAGCTTCAAGTTTTCTTAGGATCGAGATCATTTCCTAATAACATTCAAACTCGACAATTCATTGAATGATCTATCCAAACGAACGTTCTCGATGTGTGCATAAAGCAGTTGAAAACGTCATAATGTTGTTTTTTTTATTGTAATTATACTTGATAAAGGCTATATGCATCGTATTAGATTGTTCATATCCTCATATAAAAATGGATTTACTCTATGAAACAAACCTGGTGTTAATATTAGTAATTTCAGAAAGAAAAGACAAGCACACTTTTCTGATTAGACTTAATTTCTGTTTAAACTGCCTGTGATCTACAGTCGTTCGAACTTAAAAGTATATTTCTAATTTGTCCCCCAAATAAGAGCTATTATTCAAGTTTTTAATTTAGCATGGTAACAATTAACATCTTCCCGTGTTATCTATCCTTAAAATTGTTGTAATAGAACGGCTAGTATAAACCTAATGCGTATGAAATTGTCTGTAGAGGCAAGACCATCTTAGAGTCTCAGGCCGCAGCGCTCAGTCCTGACGTCATCATCTGGAGGCGATCATCTTAACACTGTACAAGGAAGACAATATTTTATCGCAGAGAATTTGGGTTCATTTGTTTCTCTTTTGGAAGGACTGGAAGCTCAGAGGAAGTTACATTTGAACATTTCCTGGTGGAAATTTTTAAAAAACGTGTGTATTTGTGATATATTATCGGTAATATTTTTAAGTTTTACATATAACTCGTTACAGTTTATATATATATATATATATATATATATATATATATATATATATATAAAAGTAAAAACAAATAGAATAAGTTAAACCCCGCATGTTACGTTCAGAGAAAATTCGCCGAGATGCTTAATCAATTAATAAACTCACAGAAGCATCGCTAGCCCTTTCATTATTATTATTATTTCATTGTATTTCCGTTCATGAAAAGACGACGGCAGATAGGACTTTAGTACAAACATAAATTATTTTTTCAACAATTAATAAGGCAAACAGCAAAGAAGTTTAGAGTGTGGAGAGTTTCCTTCTTTTGTGTCGGCCTTCAACAAAGTTATTTACTTTTTTACAATAATTATTTAACAAAGCATTTGTTGAGGACCACAAAATTATTCTCAAAATCTTTTCGCATTCGTGTCCATTATTGCAGCTCACCCACCACTTATCTTCATCTTCTCTCAACTTCACAAGACTGAGATTGAATGCCACTTCCCGCTGGTTTACTGCTTTCAAGAATTCCACTTCATATTCACGGCTTATCAGTTTTTTGACAACAACATAATTGATCAGCACAATATCCACAACCACCTCTGAAGGACACAACAATCCACCTCTATCCAAACTTTTTATAAAATCCAATGAATCGTTTGGAAGATATTGCATAGTCTTGTCCAAAACTAGAATGTTGCTGCAGTCATCACACGTCAATTTTTTTCTTGCAATGTAAGAGCAATAGCCTGCTAGGTACATCAAAATAGGAAGATCTCTCTTCGCTTCCATAATATCCGCAGCACAAATTTTCAAACTCTGAAACATAGCCAAGTCTGTAACTGCATGGGGCTTTTCAGAGAGGTTGAGGGATAAGAAAATAATACAACTTTCCTTTTGCAAAATATGCCACTGCAAAGAGAGATGCATTTTGTTAATCTGATCCTTCAGTTCATTTAAGGTCGAAAATGTGTGAGTCATACTCTTTTTTTGTCCCTATACTGTCTGCAATTGCTCTTCTTAAAGCTTCTGCCTCCCTCTTTTCTTTATTCTTTTCTGGACATTCTCGCGCCTCTTCATATTGCGTTCCATGAGACAGGTATGATGGACATCCAGGAAAAATTGATGGAATTGCACCTGGACGGATCCGAGGCCTTGCCAAACCAACCCTGAAGATTTTTCCTGTACGGTTATCCACATGCACAGTCTCCCATTCAATGTCCCCAGACTTGAAATGTGCCTGGCACACCTGGAAATAGCATAATGAAAAATGGCATTATAACTGGGAAAATAAAGGTAAAGTGGGAGCTTTAGAATGAAGTGAACTATTAGGTACTTGCTTTATACAAGCAGAAATTAAGATATAAGGGAATGCAAATCTTGCAGAAATTGTGACCGTTTTTGAAATATAGAAATATAGAAATACAAGTGTGTGGTTATCATGAAAATTTTCAGCAAATCATGACGTGAGGTTAAGAATGCTAGGAATTGGCAGTAAAAAGACCATAGGCGGGTATGACATTCATTTTCACCAGCATAGAATGAACAAACTGGTAAAGCTCTTACAATTTATTTACAATACACATGTACAGTATTTAGTTACTTAATCTGTCCTCAAATAGACATGTAATACTTTTGTTGAATGGAAAATAATATTCTCTCATCGAGGTCAGCTGACATCAGAATCGACTCGGTGGCTGAGAGGTTAGCACAACGCGCTACAACGCCAGGGGATCCGGGGTTCGAATCCGACCGGGGCACGGATGTTCTTTGTGAGTGCTACATCAATTTCATCATATTGTCATTCGTTCTCATCGTCGCCATTAACCAAAAATTGTAGAAAAGCGACGATAAATAACAAGAATGAAACATGACATCAGCAAGTCTCAGTACTAGTAGTTATACAATTCTTTTTAAAATTTGAACCAATACTTTTTACAAGACTGTTTAAGAATTCAGGTTACGGTTGGAACAGAGAAAAAAAGATTTGCTTAGACTAACGAAAAAGGTTAGGTTGACAGTTTGGCGATTTATTTGTTTGCAATAACCAAACATCAGTAAAAATTTCTAAATCATTTTGTTTAGGAATACCAAAAAAAACTGTCACATAAAAGTTTGTAGAGCCAAAATGATTTATACACATGCAAGTAAAGAACATGATTAAATATATTCAAGAAAGAGAAAGTTAAACGAAATGACTATGTTTGCTTATTCACATAGCTCGGTAAAAAGTATGTTTTTTTTGTGTGAAAACGTTTATTTGAAACATAAACAATATATTCTTGTATAATTATACAAGAAAATATTCCAACAAATTGCTTGATGTTACACAATGTACTTTGTATTTCAATGCATAACCTAAATATCAACTTGCCTTGCATTGTCTCCGATTAACCTAAAGAGGCAGAAAAGCGGGCTAAAAATGAGAATACAAATGTGCATATTTTTCAATTTTGCTCAGTTCTATAGTTTTCTTTCCTTAAGCATACTTTGAAACTAAAAATTTGTAGAATTCTCGATGACAAACGTTATCGAAAAAGGCTGCTTTGGTAGATGTAACAATATTTTATAACGTTGAACAATTCATTTTGCATCGATAAACAACTATGTAACGTTAACCAAATATAGTAATTGAAGTTAAGTTTGGCATTTCTAAAGAAATTAGCTTGGTTAGATTTACCAATTCGATACTGGTAATCAAGAATGATTTGCAAGAAACAAGTAAAACTTGACCAAATCTGAAAGTATGTTAGATGCCTATTTCGTGCATATTAAATCTTTACATTATGAACTAAACTATCTCTCGTTTATTTATAAGTATAAAGTCTGTTACTTACCCTGGAGTTCATCGTAGGGTCAAAATTACGTGGAATTGCCCTAATCCATTTCTGTCTTTCAGTAACATCTTGAGGAAATCTAAATACATTAGTCTTACTGTTATCATCATAATTTCCTCAACAATTGGGAACACAACACTTATAGACCATATTACTTGTACGCTCCCACTTCACTTATACTTCGTTGCAGTTCTTAAAATTGCATTGCAATTCCACATACGCTAAAAACGATCCAACATTACTTATACCAAATAAATCAAACATGGCGGCTGTTTCGCCTACAGATGATGACGTCGCTCACGTGACTCGATCAAGCCATTCGGCTTTCTCCAGTTTGAGAAGGTGATGGTAGAGGTGGGTTTCATGTGACGTCAGGATTCGCACAACCGCCATGTTCGTGGCCAATTTTGTTTGTGGTGTTCAAGGAAATAACTTGAGCTTCTGTTTGAAACCGAATACTGCACAATCTATCATCGTAAACAAGGTTCAATCTCCAGCCTGCCCGCTTGAATTTCGCATGTTTACTAGAACTGGCCTCTATCATGGCAGCTCGTAGTCACAATGCAACAGTTTGTGACGTAGATGAAACGCGCCTACAGCTATCAATAATGTTCATGATTGTTTTTCTTATGTATTTTTATCCATTCAGTCAAGCCTAATATTTCTGCGAATTGATATCTTTTGTGAGTCATTGTTTAGAAATAATTCTTGTGTTTTACCAGCAACAATGTATAATAATAGTTAATGCAGTTTTTTTTATTTCAGTTGTTTTTTCAAATAAAGGAAACATTGGATAAAGAAGGGAAATTTTGCACCTTTGAAAGGTAAATTGCGGTCTCTGATTTTGGCAACACTGCTAAGTGATCTGTTTCAGATTTCTTAATTGTAGAGATATATGTAGCTATATTAGGCGTTTTGTCGAACCAAGCTATACTAATAATAATATAGAAACACAAACACAGCTACGATTTTTTTCTGAGGAGGCACCTCCTCCACTCACTTTTTCCAACTCCCATATCAGTTGCTGTTCCCTTTTTTATGGGGTGTGTCGCGGCTCACAGATTGGGAACCGCTAGACCCTGATGTAGGAAGCGAGGGCGTAGGAGGATGGCAAAGTAGGACAGGAAAAAAAGAAAACAAAAGACGATGCTGAGCAACACAAAAAACAAAGTGAATCATGGGTTTTGTGGCAACTTGAGCAGAGGGGCAGATGCTTACTCATTGTTTTTGCCCTGGGTTGCGTGTAGCACGTTTGTTTACACTGAAACAAGGTTATAAAATTGGACTTCAAGTCAATGTACAAGCTAGAAACCTGTTTCGATGCAGGACCTGATATCGAAATCGCTTACTTGTATATTTATAGTGTAGCATGATTTTGAAACTTGCCACCAGGTGGCTTCCCGAGCAGTCTACGTGTGTGTATGAGACATCAAGTTTACCGTTCTCCTAATCTCTGATACAAACCTAAATCTGCTGATTTGCTGCTTGTTTTTATATTTTTGTATCGGAAAAAATCCTGAACTTCCGTATAACTTGACATGACGGTAAGAACAACACGAATGCATAGCCGAGAAAGTATTATTAACAAAACAGTCATGAATGCGTCAGTTGTTTAACAGTTGTCGATGTAAAAGTTGATTTCAGTACATCGAAGCTAGAGTGAGCTTACGTAGCCTATAGTGGGTCTGTAACTTATAAATTAATGATAGTATGTTCTAAAAATAATGTGACTTTTTACAAAAGAAACTGTGATATTTTTCAGGAGTATGATTATTGTGCAAGGGTTCTGATCTTTATCAAAACCAAAACGGTGAATAGATTGGACGTTATTTCTTGGTTAGAAAGATATTCAAATGTATTTTATTTCTATTCGCATGGTTTGTTATTTTTAAACTGCTGTCACAAGCCAGACAGAACCATACATAGTAATAGGTTTGTAAGTAGGTTTTGAGGGCAGCTTGAGAGTTTTTCATACCTTCGGAAATATATGATGCACGTTCAGAGTAAATATAAATTATGGTGTTGAAAATGATACTAGATCTTTCTGTTGCACGGGCGAATATCATACTCCTGGTTGTATATTGAGGAATGATGTGCAATGTTTGACTCTTTTTGTACGGAAAGCCCCGAAGGACGAAATGGGTGTACCAACATTGACGTAAGGACTTACAATTGAGATCTAAGTGCTTCGAATTGATGTTCAAAGTGGCTTTATTGGATGTCATTCAATTTAGTTGGAACCTCTGTTTATTTTCCCGTTTATCAGGCAGGAGATAGTACTTGTTTACACGCCACAAGGGGAAAAGCCAGTGTATGGATGGTTACACTACGCGGAAGGGATCATCAAATCATTATTTATTCCGGGAAGAGGCAATTTTCTCGCTGACCTTGGATTCAGATTGCAGCAAGAGTGGTTGTACTGGTCAGTCTCTGCGGTAGCTTATTATTATTTTTTGTTATGTAATTAGTAATTAGGGCTCGTGGCATCTTAGAGTCGATATGCGCTTGTAAGCATTATTACAGCAGTCGAGTCCACCTTGTGCTTGACACCTCAGCATAATTTTCCCTGCTTTAGGAAGGAGTTGTGAAGGTTCAAGGCGTAACTTGCGTGGTGTGATACGCTTGCGTTCGAGCACCGAGGGTTATGGCATTTTTCATACGTGAACTTTCTGCAAGATACTAATGATACAACTCCGTATTTGTAAATAATCCTGAGCGAGCGTGGTGCTGATTACTGAACAAATATTTTCGGTTGGAATAAATAACCTATGAAGTCTTAACAAGTGCGCTCAAAAGAGCTACTTAGTTCAGTCTCATCGGCGAAACGTACTAATATAGAGGGTGTCCAGAAAATATCGCACCTTTTTTCAAAGCATGTATTTGCAACCCCATGACGTGGTATGAGAATTATTTCTACAACAAAAGTACAAAGTTTAGTTAACAAACAAGTTTATAAGTTTACATTCAGCCGACCTTCGTAACGGAGTGGCTATTCCTGCATGTTCACAATGAAGACCGAGAGAAGTGCTGCCTGGTTCAGCCAGTGTCTTCACAAGTTGTACCTTGGAAGCCTTCAGTTGCAAACGCATATAAAGCACATCCCATGCCGCAAAGTGGGCCATTTCCAACTCACGACTCGCTTTTCGAACCGAGTGTCTGGAACTGTGCTGGAAGAAGGCTTGACGAACCCTGACCACTGACCCAATCAAAATTGATGGGCGACCAGTGATTTTGCCTTTGCACGTGCAACCTTTCTCCGGGAATTACGTATACTAACGCTTAATGGAGTTCTTATCACGCGATCAAACTCAAACTGACGCCGAAAACTACGCCGAACTCTTATTACAGATATCGTTTTCGAAATTCTACAACACAAAACCCTTTCTGTTTGGCCAGCACCGTCTTGCACAAACAGTTCGCATGCGTATTTCAAGTGAAACTTCTGCATTCTAGTTGCAATCAGTGCTTGTTACAAAGCTCTTCGCACACTGGTTACATAGAGTGAAGGAGAAGAAATAGATGCAATCTTTTCCGAACACCTTATGTATGTTGTCAGCAGTAACCATGACGAGAACAAGGTCTGCAATAATATTTCATCACGACAATACAAAACAAAGTCGTACGTACAGGGACTGTTGATGTCAACAGGAAGGCTTGATTTCGTGTTTCGTATTTTTGTTATTTAGGGTCGCTTTTCTTCCACTTGTGACAAACCGTGACGATGATGATATTAGTGATGATGGATATTCATAAATAGCCCCCCTTCATCAGGCCTGGACTCGAACCTGTGATCTTCGGTGACGCGATCGGAAGTCTACAACGTAACGCGCTCGGCCAGAAGAAATGGTTAAAATTAGAGTGGAAATTATACAATATGAATGTTCACTAGTAATCAAAGGGCCTCTGGTTAAATCCCCGGTAAAAGCAGATGAGTTGCAACTCCGTGCGATATCAAAACAAGGATTTTCCTAACCGAGTTGCTATTTCTTAATGTCTGACGTCTATTTGTCTTTTCAGTTTCTAAACAAACATTCGTTTACTGTGAAATGCAATCCGTCTCCCAGTTTTTATTTTTCCCACTGATGTAGCAATACTATAAACTAAACAATAGACGTTTCCCATCAGAACACCTCCCCCATATTCCTCAATGACCTAATTGCATTTCTTGAGGGAAAAACAGGATATGTCAATCTAATACTGAAAGTTCCCCGCTTATGACAAACCAAATACAAGATTTAAAAACAACTTGTGAAGAATGAACGTTGTCGCAAGAGAATATGTACATCATCAGAGAGTGTGAATGCTTGTTTTCTTTTTCAATGTGGAATAGAAAGTCTTCTATCATTATGCTTGTCTTATCTGTAGGCCATTCTTTCCGCTTTGCTTTTCCTCTTTCGTGTATATTCTATGATTCTAAATCCACTCTCCTCCCTCTTTGTGTACGTCGCTGAAATGAATGGTTTAAATACTCGCCAACTATCTGGGATTTAAACAAATAGCCAATGTAGCCAAGACACTGGTGATTTGGTTACTGGTTTGGTCGAGCGCATGGCACGCTAATGCGGCATGTCTGTGAACTATGAACTTCTGCAAAAAAGAAAAAAAAAATGTACGGCTGCTCCCGCTCTATCTCGATAAGTCGGTAAGTCTTTGGCACGAGAGAGTTTCAACATTACTTTACCCTGTTCATTTGACGACTATGACTTTGATATTTATAAGAAAAGAGAAGTAAAGCTATGTAGAGTGGGATCCGTCACCATGTTCATTTACTTTGTTTTATGGAATGCGAGGTTCCAAGAACAGAAATAAAGAAAACAGAAAAGAAGTAATGAAATCAATGATGGGCAATTTGCCTGATCATACTTAAGTACCCCCACTGTAGAGTGGGATGGAGCAAATTGCTATTATCAAGCAAATTATCTACCGCTACGTTTATTCTCTTTGTTACACCATAGGAGCTTCAGGATTTGAAACAAAACGCCAAACAAGGTGCTCACAACCTCTGTACCAGCATACGCAAAAATTAATTAACAAAAGTTAATGAAAATAGTCATGGACAATTTGCCAAGCAATATTTGTGCATCCCACTATATCGGCTCACAGCTTCCAATTAAATCCCTTACACTTTGCTAACACATATTATATACTCTCATTTAATGTGTACGTATCTTCCAAAGCCCAAAATGTTCACTTGGATAATATCACATTTTGTGCACATTCGATTATATACGGCAATGTTCATGTTATAGCCGTGTGCCCCCCCACCCCCGATGGCGCAGTGGCAGCGTCGCTGCCTTGTAATCACGGGGTCCCGGGTTCGATACCCGGTGGAGGCACATAGTGGTTCGGAACCCACTTTAAACTGTAGGTCCAGTCCCGATTAGCCTTACTGTGCATAAAGTGGACTTAAAACACGAAATCGACCAAATCAAATCATGTTATAGCCAGCCAGCTACATTCAATTTTCCCCACAATCGAGTGACTGTGTATATTTTCCAACAACAAATACGGTGTATGGTATTTAAAGTCTATATTTTTACATTCTCGGGTGTTCCGTTGCCGATTCAACACACTTTTCAATGGATTAAGCATCAGCAGCGCCATCTGTTAGTCTAGGGTGTTTATGTGTAAGATCTTTGGGCTTGCCACACGGGACATTTTTCTTCATGCACCAAGAAATTTGTGTAGAGTGGGATCCTTGAGTATTACCGTGCAAATTGTCCATCACCATGTTCGTGCACTTTGCTTGACCCAATAACAGCTTCAAGAATTAAAAGAAAACTCAAAACAAGCTGTTGACAACTTCTGCACCAGCATACATAAAAATCCATCGCTTAAAAACACATAGGATGTAAGAGAAAAATTAATGAAAATAGTAAAGGACAATTTGCACGGTAATACTCATGGATTCCACTGTACAAGACGTAGGAATATTATCGGCGAGGTTACATTTACTGGCGAATTTCATTAAACGATAAATCAAGGCAGGGAGGGAAAAAGGAAAAAAATGATCACATTCACTTTTATCCCGATTTTAATAATGACTTGCCAACTCTGCTTATATAAACTACAATTCCGAGCCAATGTTGTATATTGGAACGCGAGAATACAATGGAAAACCACCTCTAAAGGGAAAAAAACCGAAATGAACAAGACAAAAGAGCAAAGTCATATAAGACCTACTTAGAATATTAATGAAAGAAAGACAAAAAACTACCTTTCTGAAATTCCGCAATCTAGTTTTCCGCCCCAACTGTTTTTCCTCTGAAAACCAGTTTGTTTCAAGTTTTCAGGTGTTGTTTAACTTTTCTGGTAGTGTAGAGGCCCTGGACTCGAATCCTAGGATGTTTCTTAGTGATTGATCCTTCGTATAATTTGACCCGTTCTCATAGTTTACAAGTATTGTAAATAAAAAGAACCTCTGTGGCGGAGTGGTTAGCGTAACACGCTGGAGGTGCCAGGTGTGCATCCTGGGTAAGATGGTTCATTGTTCATTGACTGAAATTAAAATTCTGGGTGCTTCAGCACTTAAGGTATTTGCACTCGTCACAGTTTACGGTTTCAGTCTCTTGTCATAGCTGAAATCAAAACAGGTGTCCGAGGACTAAAACCTTCTCAACCTAGGTTAAAGCAGGCTGTAAATGGCACTAAGCACATACAAGGACAAAACAGAATACAATACAGTGATACATTAGAGAAACAAAAGGCTTAAAAAGTTAGCGGAAAATTTTTAGTCATGTTTATGTTGTTTGACCCCTCACATAAAACTTGAATTTTTTAAATTTTTCAAACTGTGGAACCATTTATTCTTTGTACTAAATGGTAGAAAGTGATAAAAAAAAAACATAACCTTGTGTTTTCATTTTACACTCATTTTATTCGATCTAACGCAGATTTTACTTTGGGTTATTCTAACAATAAAAATAACAATCTTTCTGTTGTTTTTTTAATTGATGCCAATTTTCAGGGGGGCCAACCTCCCCCCCCCCGGTCCGCCCTGGCATGCACGTAGTCTAATCGGGACTGGGTCTACAGTTTATAAAGTGAGATCCGAACCATTTTGCAATGGGGCTCTACGTTGTATAGAACCCGGAATCCATTGATTTGAAGGTGGCAGCGTTAGCAAAATACGCTATTGGTGAAGCCTCAATATAATGGCCTCGTGACAATTGTGGATACCATTTCCTCAGAATTTGGATGGTTCACTCTTGAATTTGTCTTATGATCCCAGTGTATATTGAATCATTTAAATTAATATGAGTGTTTCCAATTTCATCCACATTATTTTGTCCTTGTAGTGCAGTGGCGTGCGGTGACCTCTGAACTTGGGGTAGCAACTGATTATGGCTTTCAAGCATCGCGTACCCCCCCTTCCTTCGCCCAACCCAGACACCCAAATGCATAGAGTTCAGTGTTGTTTCAATACAGAATTTAACTATTTCATGAAAGTGATAATTTAGCACGAAACCTATTTTTTTTTTATCTGTAGCCACGTGTGCAAATACCTGAATCCTCTATGAAGATTCTGTTCGAAAACTAAGCACGATTTGCATTTAACGTTATAGTAAATCAGTCCTTACTTTCACAAGTAAATAGATAGAACGGAGATTATAAATGAACAAATACAAATTGGAAAAGGGTGTTATGGTGGTCATAAATCTCATTTGGTCTTAATTTTCTTTAAAAATAAGTAATTTTAATTATTTTATCCACTTTCCTACCAATGCTGACATTCAAAATACTTTTTCAGTTGCCTGACCTCCCTTTTAAAACTTTTAGTTGGGCCTATGCATGCAAGCAGACACACACACACAAATAGGGAATTTAAGATAGCGCTCTTCAAAAACAATAAGCACTTGGAAGAAAGGTCTTGAGTTCAAATTCCGACTATAGTATGAATGCTTAGGAGTTTCCTTAGTGAGATCATTGATCTATCACTTGTCAGTGCACGTCACTGTAGTGACACAATGACCAAAAACTGCAACGATGCAGGAAAGCTTTGCTCTTGTTGCATTCCCGCCGATATATTACCCGTGAAAATACTTCACTAACCTTTCATTCTCAACGTTGCCGTCTCTTCACTCCCCAGAAATACCTTTGCGAAATCAAAATAGCTCCGTTGGCCATTGTTCTTGATTCTCTTTTGTTTCGCACGCAATGCATTGTCGTTGATCTCATTGGAGTGTATCTTGAAACAGCGAGGCTGCTGTGAACAACTTTTTTCCCTCTCTCAAATTATATAATTTACCATGTACCAATGTGACATGACGTTCTGTGACAATTAGTACGGAACATAATGAGGTATTTTGTTTAGTCAGTGGCGCCACTTTACATCAGGCCACCTTCATTTGTTTTTATATGTAGTTAAAACAGCGGGTAGTGGCAACGAACGAACAAGAACTGCTATATTTATTTATTTATTTACTTATTGTTAGTGCAAAAGGTTATTGAGATAATGAGATGCCGTAATTTAGTGAATAGCACACCTATACAAAATCAAACAAACAACTGAATTTAAATTGAATTAATTACTGAATGGGCATTCAAATCCGAATCTAGTAAACATTGAATCCACAAGATTCCACTCCAAGATTGGGATAGTCACCAAGAATCTAATAATTTGACCTCGGATTTTAGTATTTTTAACCAATTTTTCCTTTGCAGGTAAATAAGATACATAACAAGTTATGTCAGCGTTTCATTAAAAAATGCGACTACAGACGAAGTTTTATTGTGCCTAAAATAACCTATTTTTCTTGTTAGAACCTATTTTAGGGTTAAATACCTAAATTAAACCCTTTTTTAGGTTTCTATATGCACTAGTGTCCAAAATTAAAGCAACAAACAGAAATCCTTTCCTCGTGCGATTTTTTTGTTGATAAATTCTGGCAGGGGTGCCAGGGATTTTTTCCCTTCAAATGATATAAAATTCAACATTTATATCTTTTCCAAAATATATGTAAAAATTTTACACCTTAAATGCACCATATTTTGGTGGTAGGATTGAGTATGAAATTTAAATTGGGAGATAGAAAGTTCTTGATAAAGTGTTAAATCTTAGATTGTCAAGGGATTTATGTAGTGGAGAGAGAGTTCGAACATTATATTTTGGAGACTGTATTTAGCGATAAGACATCACACACGTTTTCGACCCTGAATGTGCCAAAGGAAAAGCTGGAAAGGGAAAAGACTAAATATCTCGAGATCTTAAGAAAGTATTGACACCCCATTCAATTAATATTCTTCAAAGCCTGCAAAGAAATTAAGGTAAAGCTAAGAAAAAAGTTACGTTCGGTAGACACGCTGTCGTAATTAAATATTTTCTGGGGATTACGATATGGTCTAAGGGCGCGAATGATATGATTTGGTGGAAACGCATGATATGATTTTGGGGGGATGCGCCATTGGCCTTGGGGGGGATGGGCACCCCTGGCACATTAAGGTTAGTTTATTTTCTATCTTAAACCAGTTGTCTATGACATCATAAATATTACTATCACCTGATCGTATTATGTAGTCAAATGGACACACGGGAAAGAATTTCCGTTTGTTGCTTTAATTTTGGACATTAGTATATATAGATTTTAGGTTTTACAAGATTTTTATATCACACAGTGGTATTCACTCATAATTCAATGACTAGCATGTTTGAAACATTTCCCTCCCTCCAAGTCTGTGATGCTTTTCAAAGGTTTTTAAAAAGAAAACAAAATGTCTGACGCCACTATTACCTGCCCTGCACACAGTGTCGGCGATTAGAGGGGCAGTTCCCTCCTACTTTTCGCCCTTACACTATGGACTCTTAATGCTAAAGGAAAGGCAACTGTCCATGCCCCCCCCCCTCCTGCCCCCTTAATAAAAGTTGCAATTTTCCATGTGTAAGGAGAAAAAAAATGGAGTACATTAAACATCTGCTTGTACCTTTTTTTCACGTTTTACCAAAATTCTCCCATAATTCCAAGAGCCAAAAATTCACACCTAATTCCCTGAATTGAAGGAGTTCCAAGTGAGTAGTCACCCTGATATTGTGCAGCAAATTATACACAGGTAATTCATTTATCATATCAGGAAGTAATTTTGCTAACAGCACACGTATATTATTACAATAATTTGTGGATAATTTTGGAAGTGACGCAAAGAAATTAAAATTTGTTAAGAAAAGTAATAGGACTTTAGTACCATTTTTTAGTTTACTTCACTGTTTTTCAAGCCTACTTTAATATTTTTAGAACCTATTTTAGGATTTTAGAGCCTATTTTAGGAAGCTAAAGCTCATTTTTGAACCTAAAAATCCGAGGTTACTAATAATCTGGACATCATCATTGATGTTGACGAACCCTAGGATGATTATCTCCAGCTCAGTGACGTATTTGTGTCCAAAGGAGAAAGAGAAACCTAGGCCCGCGTTAATCCCGTGTATAAGTGATTAGACACGCCCATTTCGCTCGTTCTCGGTGTCTTCAAGGAAGTCACGTTGCCATGGCGACGGTAGCCAGGTTGCCAACTGCTAAGAAATCAGGTTGCTAACTCCAGAATTATCATAATATTCTATTTCAAATGAGTAATTTTATTGGCGATTTATAATCGACTTTCTTCTGTATTTTTTCTTTGGGATTCAGGCTTCGCAGATAGCCAAGGTACGCTCCTGCTCCAGATGATGATTCATTCTACTGGCGTACGAAGAAAGGGGGGGGGGATACAGCACCCTCCGTAATTTTGAGAAAATCGACATTTTGAAATGAAAGCAGTAAAGTACTTCGGGGGAGGCGCAGTGATAATCAATGTAAACCCTCCTTAAAATGATTCCTGATTATCACTTCTGAGAGTGGAAAGTTGTAAATATCGGAAATATCTTATTGTGTATCTCGTTCTCCTAGAACGTAGTTATGTGCTATCCACTTTTATATTTTGAGTCCCGGATTATTGTAAAATTCTCAAGATTTTAATTGTAGATTCTATAGTAGTTTAGTTTCGGGAAGCCTTTGTACATATAAAGTGTTTTTCTTTGCATAGTTCTTATATAAGTAACGGATACAAACGAACTGAGACTTGAAAATCTTTGAGATATTACTTTGTTAAAGGGCTCGTAGTCTAAGGGGTGCAACCACCTTCCTAGATATAAAACACTGATTGCACCAGACAATGAGGTGGAAATTTGTCTCCAATTGCAGTCAGTGAGTCACGGTCTTATGAAGGAGAATGTTGCACAATCTTCCTTTGCGCAAAGCTAGGGGAAGAGGATCCTGCATGAACGGATCTTGGGACAATCGGAACTCTATTCTCCATGAGACTTTGTTCCTTAAAATATCCCAGCTAAGCATTCCTTTTACATCTTGTCATCGTCTACTCGGCACTACGATATTTTTGTCAGAGTTTTCATCTAATTGTCAGGAAAGGACAGGAGTAATCATGGCAGGTTTTGCATTTTTGTTGAAGTATCGGCAACATTTGTTCCTGCCTTCTAGTTTTACAATTTGTGGCCGTTTTTCGCTGTCTTGGTTTGCTTTAGTTTTGATATTTTCCCCTTTTGCACTATTGTCGTGCTAATTTGGGACACTCCTTAAAATTGCAATCTTAAAAATGGCGACTGCGCAAACAGAATGTTTTACTTCGCAAGTTTATATGCCAATAACTTGAAGAGAAGGGGAAATAATGTTTCCTCCAACAAACAATAAAATAATATCATTGAAACTACATCACATAATTCGTACCCGTGAATGTGAGTATATAACACATTTAATTTCACGTTGATATACCACTTTACTAACACACTAGTATACAGTTGCATTACCCGTATTAGGATAGGGGTTGCATCTTCTAATGAATGCCTTCTCCATACATTCCGCAATACGAATTAGCCAAATAAACAGAATAACGTTCAAACAACATTCAAAATATGAAAACTGTAATGTTCACATTAGGACAATCACAATCACAGTGACATCTATCTGGTCATAAAATACTTATTGTAAGATATACTTCAAAAGCCATGCAGTTTACAATTTAAAATAACCAGTGGCGGCGATCGGGGACGCGTGGGGCGGCAGTTTCCCCACTTTTTGTTATTTTTGCCCTTGCACTACGCTAAACCTTATGGATAAAGGTAAATTAAACTGTTCTTGCTCCCCCCCCCTTAGTTTTGGCACCTTGTCCCCGCAGTTTTGAACCCAATCGCCGCCACTGAAAATAATCATTATATATCATAATTCATAAAACTACAGATTTATTTCCTGCTCTGAAGAAAGTTTATATGTATATTCGTATGCACCTTTGAGAATGAAATAAGAATTAGGAAATTTAGACGCGTGTACTATTTACATAAAGACAGCATAATTAGTACATTCTTTGATCAGTAAGAACTTTCCCCTTCTCAATCATATATGTAATAGTGCCTGCAAGAGTAGTTACCTAAATAATCAGTGGAACATGTAGAGCGCTCCTAAATTCTGCTTGGTAGTTGAATACACTTGTGTGTGATTTTTAAGGACGGTTTGTTCTACTGTTGAGGATGGCATTAAGATCGGGAGAAATTTCTTTCCGGACTTGAGAACAGGAAGGCTCTCTCGCGATCCTGAAGATCAGGTTCTATCCTGAATTTAGGATTGGCTTTAGGATACTCAGAGTAGCGAAACAGTATCCTGGCAAGGGTTTTGCTGAGCTAAATTGAAACCCCGTTCCCCATGATATGAGCTTCCGAAAGGCTGAATCCCATAAGTCATATTCGGCGGAAGAAAGTAAAGAATGTTCCAGTGGAGAATAGGTGAACCTTAGCCTGACCCCCTTCTATCCACCTTTGGGGGTACTTACGTCATAAGAGGGAAACACCACTAAACTTTCAAGCAGTGGGTGGGTTGGTGGGGACATAACCCTTTCCATTCGGCCAGCATACCTAAAAGAAATTAACGACAAAGGCATGAAAAGATGCTTAAATGAGGTATCACTACTAAAAAAAAAAAAAAAAATACATACCCCCCTTTCGAAAATTCTTAGCACGGCACTGCTTTCAAGTGTCTAGGTCCATGGGTTTTTGGTTTGTGCGTTGGTGCGTCGGCGAGTGAGGTCAAACTCTTATGAGATTTCTAATGTGTTATGGTGTTTGCATCCGGATCGTAAATACGTGGATTTCCTGCCTCTTCTGTTTCATTGCAAGGGCGATAGGAATAGCGGAAGTTATTGATCTAATGGTCAGGCATGGCCTTGAATGGGGGGTTTACGTAAAATTCACACGTGCACATGTACACAGTGGCGGACTCAAACGCATTGTCCAAAAGAATTCTTAAAAAAGATGATATTTTTTTAGCGAAAAAGAAAAGGAGTTTTGGTCTGGCGGCATCGATAAATACATTTTCCCCCTGAAATCAGAGGCGTAGCAAGGGGTGGGCGTAGTGGGCAACTGCTTGAAAGGGCCTTACATCCCATGGACCTTATACAAAGAAAAGTAAGAAATGGAAGCGAGGGAAATGGTGGAAAAGGCTAACATTCTGTTTTTATCCGCTTTAAGTTCTACAGAGTGTTTCAAAAGTCGCGCAACCCAAACTTTGAAAATTTATACACCGGTTTTTCTGCATTATAAAGCCTCATCCATTGAGATATATTTCAATGCTTAACATTGTCACTTTACTCCATACAGAAAATCAGATATATTAATAACTGGCGCAAGGCAGTGTTAAAATTTTACCAGAAATGCACTTTTGAGAGAAAACTATGTAAGAAAACTATGAAAGAGTCATAATTTGACGTCTGATGACTGGTGCCATGTAAATCTGTCATTTTCGACCAATATTGATCATGTGCAGTATTTGATGGATTTATGACTGGCGATTTTATGGGTTTAGTGAAGAAGTGACGTTTTTGGGACATATCTCCGTAGCTGGCAACACTAGCTGGTCGAAATTTTGTCAACAATTAGTTAGGCGTCACAATTTGAATGAATGCGTCAGATATTTCGTATTTAAAATAATCCTTGCGGTAGTAGTTTTATTTTAGAAGCCGATATAAATGAGGTATGACTAAAAGAATATCACAATGTTTCGACTCTGTGATTATTCGTGTTATGCGTTTGAAACTCCAAAGTTAGGGCTTACGCTTACAGTAGACAACAATGTACTCTGAGCGTGTAGGAATGAGATAAGCTTTTCTTGGTTGTAGTTGATAAATACCTGCCTCCGAACGATCATGTTACAAGACCGATTGTCAGGGCTAGCAATATTTATATTATAATTATTGCCTAACTTCCACAATACTTATGCCTATTTTTTTTATCGATTCACTTTGAGATTTCAAATGTAAATTCTAATCTTGCCAAGAACTTCGCGACATGTTACTACATCAATGCCTAGCATAGATCTGAAACCCTCGATCATCCCTCCTACATAGTGTTGCCCACGAGACGAGACTTTGGCCTGTCTCGTCTCGTGGAAATGCTGTGAAATGCTGTCTCGTCTCGAAAATATTCGTTTGTCTCGGGACACATGATCAATCTCGTCTCGTCTCGAATTTTTAAAAGCCTGTCCCGTCTCGTCCCGTGGGCAAAACTACATCTGTTCTAAGGGAGGGGGTATGTTTCAGCGTTGTATCACGTTGGTGTCGCAATGTCACATACTACTGCAAGAAAGCAGTTCGAAAAAATGTGCATATTCTAAGGAAATTAACCACTTCCCGTCTTCGTGGGTCGCCCTCCGTACAGGAATTAGTAGCATCAGTGTCTCTAGTGCTGGACACGTGTAACTTCACACTTAGGCAGCGTTCACACCGAAGTGACAAGCGACAAGGTCCCCACCAACGTGCAGGAAAGCATTCATTACGCTTGCGCGAACACCAGAGGCTGCATTTCTTAGTGAAGTTTGGTTTCACAACACAGATGTCGATTCGGTTCGAAAATTCTCAGACAAGATTAGTGGGGAAAAAATCGTTTTTTTTAAATTTTGTTTTTGTTATGTAGCTCCTCTTTTCTGCCGTTTTTGGCTAATCGCAACGATGATGATGAGTCATAAAGGGATACTTACAAAGAACATCCATGCCCAGGTTGGGATTCCAAACCGGGACCCATGGCCCCATACAGCACACAAATGTCCAACATCCATTGGATATTCGTGTCGGAAGTTCTCGATATTCAATAGATATCCAGGAATATCCAATAGAGATCTAGATCATCTAGATCAGGCAACGTGCTCGATATCTAGAATTGGTTGAATTTCAGATATCCAGTTCTCGATATCCCTAACTGGATATCTAAAATATGCCCAATGCATATCCATAATATCCATACATCGGATCTGGAAATTGTCGATATCCAATGGATATCCCTTGGAGATTTCTGCTGTATGAGGGCGTCGTTGCGTGTTGTGCTAACCACTCCGTCACGGAGGTCGGGGGAAAATAAATAAGTTTGCTAATGTATATCCAGGTTTGGTAAGGTAATTTACCCGTAATTACAGTCACCTCACCCTCACAAATAGGTAATTTAAAATAGAATTGTTCTTTCACATATTTTTAAAAGTTGAGAAACCTGTTGATATACCGTCTAGCACTAGTACTTGTATTTATAACATAACGATTAACAACAATTTATTTGGATTGCATTTCAAAGTTTTAGTAACAGCTTCAATTTTTTTCATACGTATTATAAACTTGCAAAGGCTAATTATGATGTGAATGAATATAGCGGTTTGTAAAATTCCAATATAAGAGCTCATACAAATTCCGAAGAAAAGTTCTTTAAAGCCTTTTTTTAAATATTCTGTCACTGCCAACTGCCATCGCAAAAATAATGTTTTCTTTTATTTTTTTTATACAGTATAACCTCGTTAATCCGTACCCCGATAAGCCGGACTTCACTTAATCCGGACAGGCAAAAGGCAAAGAAAGAAAGAAAAATAGAGGCATTGGCTAGAAGTCAACAAGACAACTACCCAAAGAAAAGGCAGTCAACCACTGATGAAATTCTGTTTCTCGCAGACTGTGTACTATACTGTATAGTGTATTGAGGCCTATGTCCTTTAAATACACCATAATAAACGTGTTTTGTTGCTATAATCGGAGTATTTATGCACTTTCTACTCTTCTTTTAGGTTATTTAAGTTAATCCGGACTTTCGTTAAACCGGTCAACTTAACCCCGCCATTAGTCCGGATTAACGAGGTTTTACTGTATTTGATTGCAGTTTTTTACGTACTTTACGTTTTACACGTTTTTACGCGTCATGTAGAAAACCTTCTTTTACGCGTAATTGCACAACCCTGTGTACACCCGATTTACATTTCGGTGGTTCGCCCCTCCTCCTGTAAGTTCAGTCCAAGGCATCTATGTATGCGCACGTTTTGGAAGATACTGGCAAATCCCAATCTTAGTAACATCGCGATTTTAATTGAAGATGCGAAATCCTTGATCTGTCGCCTGGGGAGGTGTACGGAAACCCTTCCGTTAATGTCGTTTCTGGCGATTAACGACCATTGCGTCACGACGCTTGCTTGCATTGGCTGGCTCCTAAAAGGTGTACAAACACATTGAAGCCCCGTGTTTGCAATTAAAGGAAGATAAAAGGAAGGACGTGATGGCTGTGTTTAGCTCGCTGATGATAACTTGCAATAGCAGACATTTGAATGACGCCCCAGTGTAGCCATCCACTTCAATCAAAATTACCCTTCTTGCGTTCTGGTAGAGTTTGAGTGAGATTTCCGCGACCGGCATCGCAGAGATTTTGCTTTGTTGGTGGTGGTGAGGGAGGGCAAACCTGGAGCCTAATAGGAAAGTTCGAAAGAAATGTTCACCTCTTATATCATTTAAGCCCACAATTTGGTCAGTAACCAATTTTGGAAGAATATTTTTACCATGACTTGAGAACACGCACGCGGCAAACCTTTCGTTTATCTTGAACGTGGGCGGCAGGGATATTTAATACAAGAATGATCATTACAAAGCATAGCTTTCCCTTCCATTATTTCATTATTTTAATCTGTACAGATCGTTAAACTGCCGCACACGTTGTCTCTGCATAAACTGAACGCTCGAAGAGCAGACGACAAACCAGCTCCGGCTGCGAATACATGACGTATCAACATGGCGGATCGTGTTTTGAACGCAACGCTAGATTCGGAACTTTGAAAGTCTCGTTCTGCCTTAAATTGAACGCAGAGAAACGCAAGAACTTGCAGGGGTCATTTTTCTATGATGTAATTTTAAAAATTATTATAAGTAAAATTTAATGGAAATGACAATTGCAATATTTTCATTACAGACGTTTGGCCTTCGAGATCTAATTTACCAATCCGCATTTGTCAAAAAGTTTTCCTACACAATGCCCCTTTTTCATAGTATATTGCAAATAAATCCTTGCTTTTAACTGTGGGTAATTATCTAATGTGGCAACACTGAGGACAGCATGCACTTCTCCCGGTTGCCTTTCCCACCGGTGAAAGGGCAAACGGTAAATTCTCAAACGAAATCCGAACCTTGAGGTAGAATCACGCATCAACATCCGCCTGTTCGGCTGCATCTCTAAGAGGATTCTGTGTTCGACGGGTCATGTGTTCAGGGGAAGCTCACAAAGGACTCGCTTTTGTTGTATTTGGCGAGTCAAGGCAAAGAGGAGCCGATCTCCGTGGTTTAGCGCGCTACGACGCCAGCGGATGCGGGTTCGAATCCCAGCTTTGACAAGGGTGTTCTTTTGTGAGTGTTCCTTCATCAATTTTATATTCATTTTCGTCGTCGCGATTAGCCAAAAGTGAAAGAAATGCGACGCTAAATAACACAAACCAATTAAAATGAAATCGAACTCAGAACCAGTGGCGTCGTAGCTCGCTGTGCTAGCCACTCCGGCACTGAGCTCGGCAGATTTGCATAATTATTAATGTGTTTGTGTGGATGTGTGTACAACCACAAACACAAATGGTTTTACCGTGAAGCATACACAAAATGTGACAAGACAAACATCTTTTTTTGATAACTTGTTTGCTACTTGAGGCATTGTTTGGCTTTACGAGGGTTCAAAACACATATTTTATCATGTTTGTATACGGATTCATTGTTACTGCTCACATATTTTTTCTTTATTTGTCTGATAACATGTTGACAAGACTGAGGTTAGTTAGCACTTTTCTTTTTGAAAACTTATCATTTTTTGTCGCTTTAGAATCTTGATACAAATTTATTTAAATATATTGTTTGATTTGATTTTCAACTTCGCTTTTGTGCCACTTTTGGCTAATCGCGACGATATATATATATATATATATATATATATATATATATATATATGAATGAAATGAAAGTGAATTCTCCATCGATGACCACTGGCCCTTTCCTTACAAGAATTGGCAACATTGAAGGGACATTCGGTGCTCAGATGCCTCTTCGCACCTCGTCAAGAAGGTGAGGAATTTGAATCCTGTATGTCTGTTGAAGTACAAATTTTCGCTCCGTTCATTTTTTAATAACCTTGTATCTAATTACTGGAAGTTCAATCTTGTAATTTTACAAGATAGATATAATGTTATGTTAGATATATCATTTTTGTTATGGGGTTTTTTATAATTAATTTCTATTTCTTCTTTCAGGTTTGTAACACCAATTTGCAGTTCGTTGAAACAGTAGGTAATGTACTACAAGTTATTTTCCTTTTGATTTTAACTGCTTCAGTATTGCCAGTACCGTAATTTCAACATTTCCCAAATACATTCCCTATAACCCCCATACTAGTACCACCCAGCGTGCACTGTTGTGCCATTAAATAATTCATAGGAGACTGGAGTACACTAGTAACATCTTCATGCGGGACTTGCAACCCGCATATTGCATAATCCCAGTCGTTCCTCAAATCACCATCAATCACTGGCGACATGGGTGACAGGTGCTAACAAGGCAAGCGCCAATAGACAATGCACACACCGTGAGCTTTCTTTACACTTGCATTTTCAACTGATGGCAACGTCGTCACCTTTAATCAAGGGGTCCAAATTTCGATAATTTTCTGTGTTCAGTTTCTAGATTTTTCTCAATATACAAAATAACCCTTTATACAGGGTTAACCTTATACAGTGCGTTCATTTTAAAACTGTACCCACCGGTTCCGTTATGTATTTGTGCGGTACAATTTTAAATTGGACGCACTATATTTTGAGTATGGGTGGTGACGAGGCGAGATCGCACCGAGACTTGACGAGACAGATGACTGTAAAAACGAGACGTGACTTGGTGTCGTTTGATCTTGATTTGTTTTACTTTGCTTTCCCACCACATTTGGCTAATCGCGGAGATGACACGTGATGAGTTTTGAGCCTTGTTTGAGGTCCACTTTATGCACAGATAGGCTAATCGTGACAGGGCCTACCAGTTTAAAGTGGAATCAGAACCACTATGTGCCTCCACCGGCTATCGAACCCGGGATCCCTTGATTACAAAGGGATGACGTTACCACTACGCCGAGATTAAATTGATGAAAAGACAAACACACACACTTGCAGGGCACAACACACGACTCATAAAGTCAACACGCCAGAGCCTCGTTAGTCTGCAGCCCATAGGGTACACCTACATGAAAGAGAGTTTGATATTTAGACGCTTACGAGAAAGTCACCCCTCGGCCTTATTCAAGACTTTTGGAAACCAAAGGTACTTTATTATGCGTGGTATTGAAACATAATAAGCAGATGTCCACTATAATAATAACTCAAGCCTCGCCTCTAAAGGGCGTAGGCCTATCTCCCGCCTGCCAGTCACCCTCCCACAATCCTACCTAGAGGTGTGGAGTTCTTCAACCGGCAATGGGGTGACGTGTGGTTAGAACGTCGAACCCCTAGTCGTTGTAGGAGATTTCCGAGACCGGGTTACGCTACTCACTCGTAGCTCCCCAATTTCCTCCCTATACACAGGCCGAAAATTCCCGGAGACTGAACCCGGGATCGAACCCATGCCGTCCCGCAGCCGCCGTCCAAAGCAAGGTGCCTTAGACCGCACGGTCACGGAGGAAAGATGTCTACTATAGTTTGTTTTAGTAATTGCGAACTTAGGATCCTGCATCAGCAAAATCGTTTATTGAAAATTTGTCTCCTTTCGAGTAACCACTAAGATATTTAAAAAAAAAAGAAAAAAAAGTATATCCGTTTTGAATTCCTTCTAGAGAATTAAAGTAAATTTTCGTGTGGGTTTTATCGGTGTTGTCTAGATATTAGCATTTCTTCGTGGTGCCGCATGCATATTTTCTACCACAGATAACAAGACAACCACACAAAAATTCACTTGAATAATGTAGAGGAAATTGTGAAAAGATGTAAATTTTCAGAATTTTAGGAGAGGAAATTTGGAAAACGAATTTGCGGGCTCGATTAAAAAAATGGAGCACGGTATAGTTCACTCCTGGCAAGTATGAAGCTTTGTGGCGTATACGTAGTCGCATACATTCGGAAAAACACCGTTTCTCAACAACCCTTACCATCGGCACGAGGCATCAGATGTGTGCTGTGAACGTTTATGCAGTGAAACAATTTGGACGTCTCTTATGCAAGTACGTATATTGAGACTTGAGACTAGAGCAAGACTGGTGTGACGAGATATAAGCATTTAAAACTCGAAACTTCCGTGGCGGAGTGGTTACTTCAGCGCGCTACTATGCCATGAATCCCGGGTTCGAATTCCGGCATGGGTGTTCTTTCTTAAGTGTCCCTTCATCGGTTGCATGATAGCAACTCTCATCCTCGTCGTCGCGATTAGCCACAAGTGGGAGAAAAGCGACGCTAAATTACAGAAATTAAATCAAATCAAAACTCGATTAATTGATTTGGTGTTTTAAGTCCACTTTATGCACAGCAATGCTAATCGGGACTGGACCTACAGTTTAAAGTGGGATCCGAACCACTATGTGCCTCCAGCGGGTATCGAACCCTGGACCCCTCGATTACAAGGCGACGACGCTAACACTGCGCCATCGGGGAGGCCCAAATCAAAACTTGAGACCGCGAACAGAACAGACCTCCTCATACACGAGACGAGACTGAGAAAATCGCCCCCCCATCTCACAGCAATTGTCTTAAATGCTGTAAATATGATTCATTGGTTTAGTTTATCTAACTTCGCTTTCCTGCCACTTTTGGTGAAGATTAGGATGAGTGGTGATACAATGAAGGAACACTTACAAAAAACACCCATGCCCAGTCCGGGATTCGAACACGGGACCCGTGGCCTATAAATCTTTCCGGACGCAAAACTCTTAATTTTCTTCCACAAGTCTATTTTGTGCACATATTGGTCAATCAGAATTCGACCTGAAAATTTAAGTAGTAATCAGGTCAGTGAAATATCGACCATGGGACCTCCCTATTCGCAGGTAAATTTACCTTGACCTGGCTTAGCACCCCGACCCTTGCAGGCACTGCTACAGTTCTCCTCAATTCCAATTCTAGGCCTGGCATCATACGTTTACCCAAAAGGCACAAGTTTGTCTGTTATTTCGCAGGCAACCATCATCCTTTGGTGACGTCACCACGATCTTCCTAACGAGGTCCTGTTACCTAATGCTGCCTAATTTGAACCCGCGGTCGATAGTACCAGGACAGCAATCTCCTGATTATCGCCCGCGAGAAGATACCTATCTCTTGCCCAGGCGCCATGGTCCGTGCGCATGACGTCACTGAGCGAAGCTGCAATGGCGAAAGAAAGGTTGCGTTTTCTAAGGAAAGCGGGTGAATGCAAATTTCGTCCTTCTGCGTTGCATTAATTACGTTTTAGTGTCGATTGTGAATAGTTTCTCTCAGCCGGATCTTGTGGGAATGGATGCAACAGCTGCGAATGTTACCAGATCATATTTGGTGGTTGACAGGTGTTGATGACGGCTACTCCAATGTAACGTGTTAGTACTATATATGGCAAAGCACCAGAAAATAGTATACCTCCCCGATGTAATGGTAAAGTGGTGATCTTGTAATCAAGGGATCCCTGATTCGTTACCTGTTGTAGGTTCGGAACCTGCAAAATATGTAACTGAGTTGCACCAAAAATGGTGGCAACAGGACACTCCTTTTGGTGTTATTTCGGAATTGGCGTTGTTTAGCACCATCTTTGGTGTCTTATTACAACATTGGCTGTCAAATAGTGTTGGCGATATATCGTCCAGGCGATATCAACTGGACGATATATCGTAACGATATTTTGGCGATATATCGTCACGATATTTTGGCGATATAGCTGTATCGTGTCAGCGATATATCTTCACGATATTTTAGCGATATAACAATATCGTGTCAGCGATATATCGTCACGATATTTTAGAGATATAACTATATCGTGTCAGCGATATATCGTCACGATATTTTAGTGATACAGTATATATCGTGGAGGTGATATATCGTCACGATATTTTACCGATAAAACCATATCGTGTCGGCGATATATTATCACGATATTTGGTAATATATATCGTGTTGGCGATATAGGTATCGTCACGATATTTTGGCGATATAGCTATATCGTGTTAGCGATATATCGTCACGATATTTTAAGCGATATAGCTATATCGTTTTAGCGATATATCTTCACGATATTTTAGCGATATAACTATATCTTGTCAGCGATATATCGTCATGATGTTTGGCGATATATATCGTGGAGACGATATATCGCCAATATCACGATACGGAAAAATATCGTATCGTATCGTCCGTGACGATAATTTGTTGACGATATATCGCGATATCAAATTTCCGATATCGTCCATCCCTACAGTGTCAAACCATACCAAGAATGAAGCTTTTTAACACTAATTAGGTGTTGTGTTACCCCAATTAGGGTGTTACACCACTATTGCCGGCAACTCAGTTGCATGTTTTCTTTTTGAGTGTAGCTACTTTAAACTGTAGGCGCAGTTCTGGTTAGCCTGTAAAAGGGACTTAAACCAAACCAGAAAATTTTGGAAATCCTGCAAAAGTTGATAGGACTTCTTGCTTTGCAAAAATTACCTGAGATTTCGTTCTTTGACGTCAAAAGGAGGGGAGGCAGAGAGGAGGGGATGTTTTCTTGAGGGCAGTTAGTATAATATCATACACAAATGTACGTATATATTGGGTATAAGGGAAACCCAGGGAAGGGTACCTTATGTAAAAGTAACTAAAATATGTACCAAAAGCTAATATACGAATGTAAAATAAAAATAAAACAGCATTTGTCGAGCTTACATTCCACGATTCACACAGATAATACAAAATAACATTGATTTTTGCATAATATGAAGACAGTGGCGGCGATTGGGTTCCGGGTTGGGGGGAGCTGCCAAAACTGGGGTCAAGGACAGTTTACTTGCCTCAGGTAGATAAAGTTGGCACAGTGCGGGAGCCAAAGTGGTACCCCCCCCCCATAATAGCCGCCACTGTATAAACAGTATAAACCCACTCTCAGCTTATTACATGAAAATGCAAACCCTACCCATTACACTAAAGACATCTACCAAATCCCTTTCGAACCCGTGGTCCCTTGTAATGAAGGGTTATCAAAAGGGCTCGGAAGTTCAAGACCTATAAATTGCCAAAAAGAGGCCCTAAAAATATTAAAAAGGACCTAAAAACGGAAAAAAGGACGTACAAATGTGATCCAAATTAATTAATAACTTCAGTTTGAATTATATATGTAATGAATAAAAAGATAAAAAAATCTGGTGGTATGGAACACACAGTGCGAAAAAACTATATGAATGAAATGCATCTTCTTGCAGACATTATATATTTTTTAGATTAACATAATTTGAAAAATCATATTTGAAGAATCATATTTGGCCTAACCACACTAGGGTTACAGAAATAGGACTTCGGATCCTATTTCAGTCGTCCAAAAATGTTTTTCTCTCGTTTCAGGGATGGTTCAAATATATTTCTTTTTTTATTATTATTATTATTTCTTTACTACAGAAAGTATGTTGAAGAGGTGATGAACTGAAGATGATTCGAATTGAGAATGGGCAGTAAAACATAGTCGAAAGAAGGTGAAGTTGCAAAAAGAGCCGTTAAGACCTTAAAAAAGGCTAAAAAAAGACCAATAAGCCAAAAACGCCGAAAAAGTAAAAAAAGGACAAATAAAACCCACCTTTTTCTGGCCTACAATGACCCAAAATTAACATATGTTGGGCCTCCTCTTCGGACACTAGGAAAGAAAAGGATATTTCCTCAACTGCCAAGCCCTATTTATCAGTTTCGATACCCGATGGAGGCACATAGTGGTTCGGATCCCACTTTAAACTGTAGGCCCAGTCCCGATTTGCCTATCTATGCATAAAGTGGACTTAAAACAACAATAATTCATTCAAACCCCCTTCCGTGGCCTTTTCATGGGCATTGGCACCCGGAATTAGCGCGAAGGCTGCGAAATGAGTTCCTAACCTTCCACAACGTAGGCTGTAGGCCTCACTTTCCCTCCTACAGCCATTACGGTTGTAATTGCAGGCAAAAGAAAGGAGCTTCAGAACGGAAGCGTTACATCCTTGTCCACGCTTAGCAGGCGAAATCCAGTTTTCATTATCAGCCACGGCAGAAATGCAAATCCATTCCTTGGCATTTCGCATAAACAAAGCTGGTGACGTCTGCCTGCGATACGCACGCACTTGCGAATTGTGTGTATCGCGGAAGGGACTGCTTACGAGGCGGTTCTGAATTCCTCTTGTGTCTATCATTCCTTCCGGTGAACATATAATACCATTGTGGAGGTTGCGTAATACTGAAATGCATTATGTATTCATATCATATCATTATAATAATTTAATTTCTAAGACTTCGATGTATGGAGCATAAATTAAGAGTATTTGAAAATAAAATCCTTAGGAAAATATTTGGACCTAAAAGGGACGAGGAGACACGTGAGTGGAGAAGGTTACATAATTTAGAACGGCATAATATGTATTCATGTCCACATATTATTATAATAATTAAATCAAGAATACTTTTGTGGGCAGGCCATGTTGAACGAATGGGAGAGGATAGAAGAGTTTGCAGGATTCTTGTTAGGAAACCTGATGGTAAGAGACCTGTAGGAAGGTCAAGACGAAGATGGAGGGAAATCGGTAAGGATGGAAAAGATTGGATTGATTTTGCGCAGCATAGGGGCAGATGGCTTGCGTTGCTGCAGCTATAAACCTTCGGGTTTAAGAAGGATAGAGAGTTAGTTATTTTAGACTTCGATGGATGGGTCATGTGGCACGCATGGAAGATGTTTTGTTTGTTTGTTAAAGTATGCTTTTAAATTCTGTGCTCAGATAGGCTAACAGGGACTGAAACTACAGTTTAAGTTGGGATACGAACCACTGTGCCATGTGGCTCCACTGGGTATCGAATCCTGTGCCCTTGACTACAAGGTGAGTGCTATAGATCCACCAAGCTTTCTAAAACCTTGGAAAATATGCGAACTATAGGCTTCCCCGTAACTCTAATTAGCGACACTAGGGACACTGCTTCCCCGCCACTGTTTGAGATGAGTTGGTGGATCTATTCCACTACACCATCGGTGTCATATGTTAATTGGGAGCGGACGTTGGCTTTAAGGCGAGGAATGACAGTTTCGCACCACTTATGCATTTATTTCAATATGGTTGGAATGGGCACTGCTACAAGAAATAACCCTGACTATACAAGAGAGTATGAATATCACCCCATGTTGCAAATTGAAGCGATTTTTCAAGTTGATTATTAAGCTGGACACGAAGATGGAAAATTATGAAAAATAAGAATTTTCAGATTCCCATGCATTCCTTACGGAAAAACGAGACAACTTCAAGTTACGGAAATTTTCGATTTTTCCTTGCGGCAAATTAAATCTTCAACTTGTCATCTTTCCGTCCATGCGTTTTTCTACGCCATCAGAAGTATTGTATTCTCAAGAGAACAAGTAAAATTATACTCCCATAAGAGTAATGCTAAGTTTTCTACTCCTACGACCATCCAGCACACAGACCTCTCTTTCTCAAGCTAGCCGCAGGTCTCCCCGATGGCGTCGTCGCCTTGTAATCAAGGGGTCCCGGGTTCGATACCCGGTGGAGGCACATAGTGGTACGTATCCCACTTTAAACTGTAGATCCAGTCCCGATTAGCCGTACTGTGCATAAAGTGGACTTAAAACACCAAATCAATTAATCGAGCTAGCCGCGGGAAAAGGTCTGTGGAGGAGGAGGAGGTTAGGATCCTCGCGTCTGCCTGGACGCAAACTGTTCCTCCTGCCCTTAAAGTGGAATCAAGACCACTATGCCATGTACCTCCATCAGGTATCCACCCCTAGGACCACTTGATTACACGGCGACATCGTTAAAATTACGCTGTCTCAGAGATAGCGTAATATTCCTGTTCCGTGTGCCTCCACTGGGGATCGAACTCAGGATCCCATGGGAGAGGCATGCATTTGGGAAGTAAGAAGATTTACACGAGCTTTGGATACTTGTCAGGAACCGTGGTGTTAGTGAACAGCACATAATTGTATATATTATGTTTTTTCGTATAATTTGCAGAACAATACAATTAAAAAATACATTATCCAGTAATGAATGTATTGTTTTAAGAACTGAAACACATTTTTGAAAAATGTGTTAATGCGTCTTATACTCAAAAATACAGGATACGCTTTCGAAACAGGTAACTTATTTTTACCCTTCAACAGAAAGTTAAAGAATCATATACATTTATAACATTCAATTCAATAGTCTTTATTCTTGAGCTAGGTTCAACAAATGCTGATCTACCACATAACCACATCTCTTTCTTTCAAACATATTCACACGTACATGGAATACAGAGTACATTCATACATATTGCTGTACAGAAAATATTTCCTACTGAATTGAATTATTTTAATGTAATCGTACATTTCGTTTGTAACTTACAAACTATGTAACGCATTCACATGGACAAAATATTAATAAAATAGATTCCATTATAATAAAACCAATGTCCATAATAATTCCGTTATTTAATAATAACTTTTAAATATATTATTAGGTATTAACCGTACCTGGAGATCTTGTTCGGGAGAAGTTCAAAGTTTGTAATGACAAAATAGCAATGTAATAATTAAGATAGACCTAAATATATGTGCCCTTTAATAAAGTTATAAAGGAAAGTGAAATCTCACATAAAAACTGAGATTCAGAGTGATTCGTTCATGTGAATTAATTTTAAAGCGTTTCTACAAAATAGAACCGTCTTGTTTTTAAATAAATTACGATATTTGGATTAAAATATGCAGTGAAACGTATAAGGAATCCGGTAGTTAAAATTAACGAACTGACTAAAGTTATATATTTCTTTCCATCGTTGGCAGTTGGTGAATAATTGTGTGTGTGTGTAATGGAAAGTTGTATTGGTTTCGTTTGTACTACTTACGGATTCCTTATGTTGTCTAACCAATTCGCGTTAACATCATTCTGGAAATGAAAAGCTTGGATTTCCACGAGCGGCTAAGGTCAGCATTGGCACCTTGGGAAGCTAACAGCACCAAACCTGGGCTGCCTAACCTATCCACGTAGGCATATAATAGCTTAAATAAAGAAAATATAACTTTCCAAACCTATTTACAGGCTTATTTATGCTATTATATTGCTATTATATGCCTACGTGGATAGGTTAGGCGGGCCAGGTTTGGTGCTGTTAGCTTCCGAAGGTGCCAATGCTGTCCTTAGCCACTCGTTGGATTTCCTTCACTACTTTGGGATCTCCCGATAGATGGCGTAGCGGTAGCGATAACTGTATAGCCTTGAAATCAAGGGGTCCTGGGTTCGATACAGTGACAGAAAAGCGAAGTGAAATAAACAAAATCAACCAATCAATTAAAACTCAATAAAATCCTCACTCTTTTGTTATGCAGGAGTATCTGTAGTTCAATTTACATGTCAGCATCAAGACAGATTGCTAAAAGTAGAAATTACATACTTCTCCCGTTTTTACACATAATTTACAAATCGTGACTGCAATTCGTCACGGATTCGAAACTGAGAAATGTGCCAAGGTGCACTTGTCGTACGTTTCGGGGGAGCGCGAACTGCAGTTATTGCCCCCTCCCCCTCCAGGGCTATATTGCATCATTCGCCAAACGCACATGAACAAGGTAATTACAAAATATTGGTTGTACTGAGCTCACCGTGCATAAATATGGACGCAATTGAACTGGACATTTATTCGTAGCCAAGCTAATCCGATAGGGCGCGATAAGTGTGAAAGCGCCAGAAGACATCACATCAAGGTAGAACGGATCATACGGTAATCAGGTCATATGAACTTGCCACCGGCTTTCTATCCTTCAAGCACAGGAATAAAACTTTCGTGCTAAGTTCGATTGCAATTAGAACAAACGAAAGGGCGTATTCGTGTGGAAAGCTTAATGGATCTAGTACCCTGGATCTACGAACATCGGCAAGGTTGTCCTCCAAGCGGATGGACATGGGTTTTTCTTGATAAAATGGGTTGAAAATAGGAATAGTGTGTGTTTCTTATTTTACGTGTTCTTGTTTTTGCGACTTTTTTTTGTTACTCGCTAGAGAATTTTGTTCGGATAGGCTCAAGTTAGTGGGAGATGTTTTGAGGTAGGCCGTTATCTTTGAGTTACTAAGGTGTGGACATTCTGTCTTATACACCAATATTTTTAAATGTGCATAATATATTTTTCGGATGGATGCGCCCCTCTTGTTCCCTGGTAACGACGCTCGTGCTTCAGTGGCCATGGCTGCTAAACTCGCTCGCCCTCTCTCCTTTTCCGACCTTTCATTCTATGTTCCTCTCTCTCTCTCTCTCTCTCTCTCTTTCTCTCTCTCTCTTTGTCTTTCTCTCTTTATCTCTCTCTCTCTCTCTTTCTGTCTCTCTCTCTCTTTCTTTCTCTTTCTCTCTCTCTCTCTCTCTCTCTTACTGTTTTTATACCTCTTATTTTCTCCCTTCATACTTTTTCTATTTCCTTTCTGATTGATTGATTTCATGTTTTAAGTCCACTTTATGCACAGTAAGGCTAATCGGGACTGGACCTCAGCCTCAATTTATGCATCTCTCTCTCTCTCCCCTCCCCCCCCTCACGTTCTCTCCACAATAAATTATCCAGAAAATGTTTCAAGTCTGCTATTTCGGTGGACAAAGAGGATGAACTGAGATCATTTCACGGTTTCACCCCCGCCAAAAAGGTAACGCCGCCCCTGGTCCCTACGATGAGGATGAAGTGGCAGTTACATGAAATTGATGCAGTGACGCAAAGGATCACTCACGTCCAGGTGAGGACTCGAACCTGTAACCCTCGGTAACGAAATTGTGAGTCGACTTCTCAACGTGCGCGACCACCGAGGTGGCGTATAGCTCGGTACTTGCAGTGAAAGAAAATAGTGTGTTAGTGTGCGCGTGGGTGTGTCTGTTACAAGCATTTATTCACGTAGGAATATACAAGTAACAACTGCGTAGTGTGATAAACATAGCCCGGATTTTGATGACTTCGTCTTTTTTTTCCTTATGTAGTATGCATTGCTCTGAAGTATGTATTAAAATCCTGAATATTAACATTAGATTATAAATTTGTGAATTTTATTGTGCATTCTTCGTCATATTTTCTGTTTTTTAAGTTATAGGTCATTTTTTCGTTTTACGTCATTTTCTGGTCTTTTTATTGACGTAATTACAAAAAAGAAGTAATGTAATTGCCTTAAGTTTCACTCACTCATTTTTAGCCAGGAAGTGACATTTATCGCCTTGATGTCTGTAATAATGAAAACAAAAATTCTATCGGCACGTGAACAAAGCAACATCGACATTACCTACTGCAATAATTTTGAATGAGTTAAGATTTTTACAGATTTTTTATACTTAACATTCACACACACCTTGAAATTTCATTTTTAACGTTACAGAAATATGCCGTACTAATTGTCATACCCTGAAATTAAGACAAATTCAAAATCCGGACCATGGTGTTTAAACATAATGGTTTAAATTTGGAATTAGTTAGCGCCGGTAACAAAACGAGAGAAACATTAGCAAGCAGAATGGATAAACAAAAATATATCTACCTCGAAAATGAATGTTAGTAATCAATGCGGTGTTTCAAAAGATTTCAGTGAGAAAGAAAATTCCAGTAAACTGCTTTTGAAGCATCGCGATATTATATACATTATACACATAGTATATAATATAGTATAATGAATACCTGAGAGAATTACAGCAAAGAGTTGAACAAAGTAGCAGATGTAGAGAAAATTAACAACATGGAAGAATTCATAGAAGTGACATCTGTTGGCTATTTTCTTCCTTATTCTTTGCCTTGGATATTATGACATTTTTTTTACCTGTATTACTGCCATTGTGATTTACAATATATGTAGCCCTACAAAAAATTGTGTAATATGAAAGCTAATCTAGGCCATTAAGGTCAGTACGAACAAACGTGTTCTGAAACACTCCTTAAAAGAATAAATATATACTTATTTAATAGAACGCCAGTTTCCTGAGGTCATTCTTTAAAATACGGCATTCAATATATATTTAAATGACACAAATAATCTATGCATCAACTTTCCCTTCACGTATACTTAAGTGACCTAAATCTCATTTTTATGAAGTGATAACCTTTTGTTTTCAGTCCCTGGTAAAATTGATATTGCTCCCCTAGCTCGCATCCAGTCCAGCGCATGCGCAATCGCTTTCTCAGAGATATGAATAAAGTTTTGTAAACCAACACGAAGGAAACAATAAGGTTACGCTTCAGAAGTTGGAAGAGATAAAGATTCTTACGCGATGTACAGGAAATGTTGAAATTTGTTGCGTTCTGTTGGGTCGTGTTACATATTTTGATCTCGTCTTCCGCCGGCGTTCGCAACGGATAGACGATTTCTTTTCATTTCTATTTCAAAATTAACTACGTCATCCTCTCTCTCTCTCTCTCTCTCTCTCTCTCTCTCTCTCTCTCTCTCTCTCTCTCTCTCTCCCTCTCCCCCCTCTCTCTCTCTCTCTCTCATGGACGTACGTATGTATGTGTGTGTGGGTGTGTGTGTGAGTGTGTACAGGGTGATTCAAGAAAATTTACTTAAAGGAGGAAACTTTGCTGAAATGACACGCATTTGTTCCTATTTAGTGTGTTATAGAGTATATTTAGTGTCTAACAGTCTTATTTGTTTAATATAATTCAATAAAAGAAGTAAACGTAGACGATGAGTAGTACATTTTCTATTTCCCATATAGTGTTAACATTTTTTGAATCACCCTGTATGTATAATGTGGTGGTATTTGAAGGTATCCTGCTTGCTAAATTGTATCAATTGGTGGTGGGTACTGTGAAACTTATATAATATCCCGATGTTCCAATAGTATTTTCTGTAATCCCCCCACACACACACTGCAAACTTTTCAAATACAACTCAATACAGTAGCGTACGCAGGATTTCATCAAGGGGGGTGTTATTTCGAAAACTTTCTACAAATTCGCGTTACCATTGTTTTATTATACTTTAATTAATTAATAATAATAAATTAATTCATAATTCTTATAATTAATTAATTAATTAGTTTAATTACTATTAATAATTACTACTAATGCAGCTGCTATTTATGAAAGTAATAGAATAAAATTACATTTCTTTTGTTTCAAAATAATTGTCTAGTCAACGGTTATTTGTATATGATAAGTGAGACATTTTAAGTGTGAACAAAATCCATAAAAACAAGCAAATATATTCAATTTATTGAAATAATCGAAATATGAAACTCATTCAAGGAGCCGCGCTGGTCTAGTCTGACAACTTCGTGGGATATCCGGGTTCGATTCCCGGAATTGGTTGGAATTTATCCAGCCTTGTCTCCGCACCCAGCCTAATATCAATGGGTACCTGAGAGCAATCCTGGGGGATAAAGACTGCAGGAGCATGGTGCTGATCACATCACCTGCAAAGTGGCCGAGATCGAGAATGTGTGGGGCCCACCACACCACTACGTGTGCCTTCATGGCACGGTGCTATATGCACGGGGAAATTTACATTACCTTTACCTATGGAACTCACCCAGGATGATGATGAGGCGCGATAATAAATGTTGCTAAATTCCACTGAGTCTATGTTTTCGTTGAAAAGTACGTTTATAGACATTCCAACATATTTATCACTTCTAGGTGATTCACAAAGCACTTCAACATTATTTAATGATGTGGATGTAGACTCAGCATCACTTGAGAGTTCACAAGGGGATGCGAAATCAGTACCGGGAAGAACGTTTGCAATATGGCCGGCACACAGCGACGAAGCAAGGAATTTTCAGAATTCTCGCGAAAGTCAATGCGCGATTTTTTGCAAAAACAAAATGCAAAATTGAACTTTGCGGCTGCTTAGATTGTGTTTGGAATGTTGTGTTTTTCTTCATGCTGCATGGGAATAATAATTCAAATTATTATTATTATTATTATTATTATTATTATTATTATTATTATTATTATTACTGTCGCAGACCTTTGACTGTGATAAATTAGCCATTTTTATTTTTTTTCTACATTATTTTCCATAATATTTCAAAAGCTCAAGGGGGGGGTTTAAACCCGGTAACCCCCCCCCTTGCGTACGCCACTGAACTCAAATATTTGAGTTTTGTTTTCAAGTCCAGTTATGTACAGAAATTCTGATCAGGACTGGATCTTGAGTTTAAATTAGGATACGAACCATTATGTACCACGACTGGTTATCGAAACCCGTTGATTACAAGACAATGACGTTACCACTACACTATCCGAAAGGCAGCCAGTCTCTGCGTATATATAAAATCAATAATTATTTACAAATATTGTTATTAATAGGAACGTACCCAGGCAAGAAGGCAAGGGCGTACGTAAGAGTTTAAGGGGGTTGCAGCCCTTCAAAGTAGGACATACAAAAGTGAATGAAAAATGAAATTTTAAAAAGAAAAATTTAAAAAAATAATTTCAAGCTTGAATGCAAAATTTTTCAAAATTTAATGAGCGGAATGTAACTATTAAAATACAAAAGACACACTTTGTGTAAATATTCTCTCCCTCTCTCTCTCTCTCTCTCACACACACACACACACACAAACACACACATAATGAGAATTTTAATTGCTTCTGAACCTTATTTAGCTTAATCGCAAAGATGAATGATGATTACATGAAATTGATGAAGGCACATCTACCGATACTCAGACTGGGACTCGAACCTACAACCTTCGTGAGTGACACTCTCGACCACCAAAGCGGCTTCATGCTTTTAGCTCACCCAATATCCATCACAGTATACGTCACAGCATTGCACAACATTTGCACACGCATATTGCTTTTGACTCCCTTCTTGACCATAAAAAAAAAGGTGATACAATAAAGGGTGTGTCGTTGAAGTAACTAGAGGTAACATTGGCTAAAAATTTATTATGAGAACCGGAAGAAGGTGCGGAAGTGTACGTCGACACGGCGCAACAGTTGATACAGTGTGGTTCGGTGTTTCCCTTTGTGCGCAGGGGACGTGTGCGTGCGTGTAAACGAAGCGGAAATATGTAAAAAGCGAGCGATACAATGGGAAATGCGCCCGTTTCCCGTGATTCCATGCACAATTGCTGTCTGAACGTCGCGATCTGCTGGTCCCATGGTATTCAATTCACGCGAAAATTGCAGAAGGCAAGTCCACCCATCGCCGTCATCAATCCGGCCGTTAGATGTCACTAGGGTCGTCGATCATGCGTTTCATCGTGCACGAATGCCGTTCTCTACTGGTTGGTGAAGCATTCATTTCGCTTTCACTGCCCCTAAATAATACTTTTTCCTTCAGAAAACTGTACTGTTTTTTAAAAGGAAGACTAAATTTTTCTTTTTAGTAATCTTTATGTCTCGTCTACAATTACGCGTAGCTAGTCATTTTTCTATAAGATTTCGTGACACAACTAGGAAGCTAACAATATGCTTATGTCTTGACTGTTGAACGGAGTCATGGTGTATAAGAGCATTTTGGTTTAATTTTCTTCGTATTTCTACCACTTTGGCCAATCTTGAAGATGAGAAAGATTAATGGCACGATGAAATTGATGAAGATACATTCACAAAGAACATCGTAGCGCGCTGTGCTAATCACTCCTCCACGGAAAGGAATTTTTTGTATAAATACGGTGAATACGATTAGAAACATGGCTTTTACGCTGACAGACATATTTGTTTGTCTGACTGAGCACCTGAAGTTATACCGTAGGATCATTGCCTGTTAATCTGTGTACGTTAAGTAAACTTACAACGAACTTCATTACGTCAGTAATCCGTTGATATTAATTAGTGCAAATGAATAAAGCACGTTCGCAGAGGACGTCTCCTAACTAAATGTCAATTACTGCAAGAGAGCTAAGTCGCTTTAGTGAACACATCAAGAGAATTGCGGCCTATTGTGCAAATTGACCAGTAACGAACACATTACGAATTCCAACCGTCTTAGCCAGGACGATTTGCAGGTTCGTGTATAAATTAGCAGATTCCTTCTGCAGGTGTTCAAGTGTGGCTTGAAAGCGTGCGAAACAATTTGCCCAAGTGCGAAGCGAAAACAATTGTACGAACCCATTGAAGTGTATCCAGACATTGACGCGCATGCGTGTTAATTAAGGTTTGTATCTGCGATATTATTTGTTCTTCCAAAATGTGTCCCACTGCCAATTTCTTAGAGTGCCTGGCTTTGTCTTTGCTGTAATGAACAGCAATGAGGTACTGGTATTGGTTTTGCTTGTGTTATAATAGTATACTACGTAATTCTTCAAGACTTTCCTGGCAACGAATGATGACAAGATTCTCTCGGGCTATCGGCAGTTGTGGGAAGGATTCCAAGCTTTCAAGAGCTAACGTCACTCTCATCTTCAGGGTAGAAGTAGAACACGAGAGTGACGTTAGCTCTCGAAAGCTTTGAATCCTTTCCACAACTGGTCGATAGCCTGAGAGAATATTTTCATCAATAGTACACAAATTGTGGTTCTAGATTTAATTCTGTATCATCAGTACATTAATTGTTTATGAGTATACATATTTAATTTTTTAACAATTTAATTTTTCCACTCCAACAGTGATTTTGAGAAAGTATAATTTTAAGTGTCAATTGCAATATGTATATTTACAAGGGTTTGTTGTAAGAGTGGCCCGCGAGGCCGAAACACGTCCGCTCAATAAAAGCAATTCTATCCTCTGCTATAATTTTTTCTGAAAACGTTTCTGTCGGCTATTTAAAGATGGGTCTGAGTCCACCCTTGGCCCCCGTTGCGACGTCTTAGTCTCATATTCTAAATCTGAGATGGTATCGCATGTTGAGATGACACTTGGCACGGCCTCGTTTTGTCAGTTAGTCAAACTGACTCGTTCTCGTACCGATCTCGAATGGCAAGTCTCGGTTGCAGTACAGCGGGTAACTGCATAAATATTCACATCACATAAAGGTCATTTGAGAAAACAACTTTTATTAGTTAAATATTTGTTCTTGTTTTGTCTGACGCCTCAACTCGAGGTCAAAACTCTTGAAAAAGTGAGTTTTTCCCAACAATGTATGCAACTAACCAGCACAGACTTACATTTGACACTAATGGATACACTTTAAAATAACTAAAAACAAAATATATGACTTATCTATAAGTAAGGACGTGAAGTTTCCTTTTTAACGATAACACCGAATAATTTGAGGAAAGAAAAATAAAATGTTTAAAATGTATTTGGGTAGGTAAAGGAGGGAAGTATTCGGTGTTTTGAAATCTCGAAAAAACGCAAATTATGCCATTTTTCAGAATAACACCGAATATTACACCTTAACGCGAAAAACGCCCGCGAAATAAGCAATATTGCTATTCTGTCATTTGTAGTGTAGTTGGTGATAGTTCGATTCAAAAGAGATTGTCACGCTTCATTTATTGCAGTTTGGCGCAGACATGACTGACAGTGTTTAACATCGTCCTAAAATAAGATTACCCAGAAGGTACATTTCGTAGGAACGGGAAAATTTTCAGGGAGAAGCACCTGCTGTGTTTCGGAGGGGGGAGGGCGTGCATGTGTGTGTGTACACAAAATAGTCGCAGAGGAATGTTTTGGCATTGTTAGTAAAATGTGATGTATATGATTGTGTTCGAAGTGGCTGATGAGATGAAATAGTTTTCCAAATGGAAGAACTTTGGTTATTTGTCACAAAGGTAAGCCATATTTGTTTTTGTTATTAAAACTAAAATTTGTCTCAGTTTCCTAGAACTCGAACAATGTGAAAATCTTAAGCATAAAGGAACAGCAAGAAAAAACTGCATGTAAAAATAACACCGAATTTTGTCCTAAACCGCGAAAAATATTACCGAATTGCAGTAAAAAAGAACATCGAAATTCAGGGAAAAATAAAACTAAAACTTCTATAAGTAATGAGATAGACATCGATTGTTATTCCACGTCGCGTGGTAAAAGTAAATTTGGTTTAGGTAAATCACGATCATACCTAGCGGGGAAAGGGTGGAGGTTCTAGTAACCACTCTTGAATTCTAGGGATGTAATATACCAGTGGCGTATACTGAGTCCAATATCTGGGCTATCTCACTATGTCACGTGGTCTTAGGTACTTACCAACTCCTAAGAAATCAGGTTGCCAACTCCTAAGAAATCAGGTTGCCAACCCATAAGAAATCATGTTCCCAACCCATAAGAAATCAGGTTGCCAACTCATAAGAAATCAGGTTACCAAATCATAGGAAATCAGGTTGCCAACTCATAAGAAATCAGGTTGCCAACTCATAGGAAATCAGGTTGCCAACTCATAGGAAATCAGGTTGCCAACTCATAAGAAATCAGGTTGCCAACTCATAGGAAATCAGGTTGCCAACTCATAAGAAATCAGGTTGCAAACTCATAAGAAATCAGGTTGCCAACTCATAGGAAATCAGGTTGCGAACTCATAGGAAATCAGGTTGCCAACTCATAAGAAATCAGGTTACCAAATCATAGGAAATCAGGTTGCCAACTTATAAGAAATCACGTTCCCAACTCCAGAATCAGCATCAGCATCTCACTGATATGAATAAAATTATTTACAATTTCTGATCGATTTCTCTCCTGTATTTTATTCTCTAGACTTGAGGCTTCGCAGATAGCCTAGCTAGCCTAGAATATACGCTCCTGTAATATACATATATTGTTCCCCTGTAGCGGCGATTTGATGCCAAAACTGGTAGCTGGACAATTGCGATGAACACAGTTAGAAGTGAAAGGGCGGGTGGACAATTGCGTTGACATTTTAAATCTTCTATCAAATTGAAGGGTGACTTAACACCTCGTACAATATCTCTTACAAGAGAATTATGTGAAATACTGATATTTTTTAATAGAACACTGATTTTTCTCGCACTTTTTCCAGCCTTGTAAACGTACTTGCATTACAACCACTTTTGGCGTGTTTAAAATCAGTGTTGTTCGACACACCGTTAGTGATAACTAATTCCCCATTCTCGTATTTTTGTTATTACTTGTTGATTGAGTTGGTGTTTTAAGCCCACTTTATGCACAGTAAAGCTAATTGGGACTGGACCTACAGTTTAAAGTGGGATCCGAACCACTATGTGCTTCCACCGAGTATCGAACCCGAGACCCCATGATTACAAGGCGACGACGCTACCACTGCGCCATCGGGGAGGCTTTTGTTATTACTTTTCTATCTTTTTTTTATCTCTTGTCAGCACGGAAGTGCTTCGTCAAACTTGGCTGGGGATTTGGTTCAATCAGGTTTTTGAACAGGGGCAACAGACACCTTTTGAAGTCACCCGTTTCCTCTAAATTAAGTTCCATCCGCATGTATTTGATGTTGGTGTCTTCTGCTTGGCTCTTGAGGCGGGCCAGAACGTCATGAATTTTTGGATGCGGTCTTCCAAGCCACCTATTTATTTTTTTTGTTCCAACCTTCCACAGCATTATTAGTTCTGTGGCGCCTTTGGTTAGGTTAGGTCCTGATTGCCGCAATTGTCTTACCATTAATTAGTCAAATTACATTCACCGTCAAAATCATCGCAATTGTCCGTCATTTTGGCTTCATCGCAATTGTCCTAGATTCGCCAAAACTGGGGGGCAAGGAACAGTTTACCAACTGTTATCTCTGTACCAACTTTACTCCAAATTCGGGTGTTGAGAATTTCTAAAGTATTCAGAAAATTAATGTCAACAACGTTAGTGGTTGCTTATATGATTGATTGATTGTTTTAAGTGCACTTTATTCGCAGTAAGGTTAATCGGGACTGAACCTACAGTTTAAAGTGGTATCCGATCCGCTATGTGCCTCCACCGGCTATCAAACCCGGAACCCCTTGATTACAAGGCAACGACATCACCACTACGCCATTGTGGAGGCTGGTTGCTTCTATGGTCACGGTTCGTGCTGTATATAATGGTTCATTTCGGAGATTGCGGGTTCAAAACTTATTGAACACAATTTTTACCCTGCACCTGAATACATAATTAATACAGTACAGTACAGAGCCCACCTAACGAACTATTTTCCAAAAAGTCGCTGTTCAAGAAAATGTATAGGAAATTCCAGTGTCCAAAGGTTGAACGTCCTGCCTTTGTCGGTCCCTCTTATTTCATCAAAGAGGCAGGTGCACTGATACAAAACCTCCCTGATTGTCTCCTATTGGTGGTTGGATGGATAATTTCTTGGAAAGCAATTGCACGGGGCAGACCGATAATGTGGTTACCCTGGGGGGCCACATTCTGAAAATGATAGGTTTCCTTGAGTTATATCCTCCAGATTTCGGTCTGCCAGTTCACCTCCCTGCAGTATTAGAATCGCCCTCTGAAACAGCTTCAGATCTGAAGTTGCGGCATTAGGCGTTCAAAAGGCTCGCTATGAACAAGAACTGAAATCAAATTTACTTCAGGCCTCCACTCATTTAAGGTCATGTTGATCAGTGTCTGAAATGAAGATGGGGAGGAATCTTACCCCTAGATTTCTTTCACAAGCTCTAAATTTGTAAATTAATTCCTAACTGAGGAAAGATAATGTATTTCCCTCTAAATATATATGTACTGATATACTGTAGTTACTTTCTAACATACACTGTTAGAATTTACCGTTAAATTTACAATATTACACCGTTAAAATTTAAATCTGTTAATTTAACAAGAAACAAGACACAACCGTTTTTTATTTAATTTTTAATATTTTATAATCATGCATGAAGATATATAATGTATAAATTACAGTTGCGTGCGCCATAAATATATTTTTAAAACTAAATAACATAATTCAGGGTAACTATGTAGTGGCCGTTAATACGGTCATGGTCAATATTTTATGGTACCGTAAATTGAGGGTCTTAGACCGTTATTAATCCATTTTTTTGCACGACTAGACAGAATTCCCTCCTATAGGGGTGGACTGTAATGATGTGTAGGGAAGAAATATTGAACGTGATGCTCTATCTGCTATTGCTGTGCTCAGCACTAAGTACTTATTATAAGAAAAGCCGCTGTGGACCAGTCAGATGGGCGTATTGACTGCCACGCGAGAGGCCTGGGATCGATTTCCAGGATGGGTGATTTCGGTGGAAATTTTTCTGGGATGCTCCTGTATGAAACGGCTCTGTGACTCACTCAGCCTCTAATAAATACGTACCTGGGGGCAACACTGCGTGCTGATCACTTCACCTCCTCATCCCCTCATGTGTTTTCACGATATGCTCCAATGTGCAAGGCGGAAGCTTTAATTTCTACCTTTGTTTGTAAGTACTCGTCTTATAATTCGGGCTATTTGATAATTTTTAATTCAAAGGAAAATTGATTGATTGTTTTTTTTTATTTCTGCCACTTTTGGATAGTCGCGAAGACGAGGATGAGTGATGATGTTATGAAATAGATGAAGGACACTCATAAAGAACAACCATTCGTAAACAGGGATTCGAACCCGGTAGCCCTGGTGTCGTAGCGCGATACCCTAACCACTCCGCCACAGAGATCGGCAATTTAAGGGAAAACTGTGTGTATATCAGTACAAATAAATTCATAAATTAAGTTTTCTATCGTAAAGCGACGACAATAATTAGTGAGACTTTTGTAACACCCTGTACGGGGGTGGGAAACTGCACGGGAGACTTCAGGGAAGAAGCCTTTTGTTGATTCTGCCAACTTTCGAGCTTTCCTTTTTCCGGCTCTTTTGCGTCGCTCTTTTTTATCTTTCTCCACTTCGCATCTGCCTGAGAGACAAAAAAATGTCTCGTCGCGACCAGGCACAAGGCAGCCACGCGTGACTTTCGTGACGCGCTCCCCGTGACACTCCCATGATCCTCTATGATTTTATTGGAAAAAAGGGGGGGAGTTCACGCACTGTGATAGTGCTTTTTGCCCTTTTTTCGCCCAAGAGAAACAGATATTCGTTTCCTTCATCGTAAGACAAATCAAAACGATATTGGAGTATCCGTTCTGAAGGTCTTTCAGGATTGGTCAATGTAACGCTCAACGAAGCAAATGATTCTAGGTTCGAATCCTGGCTGAGGCGTAGATAGTGTACTTCATGTACTTTTGCCTATCTCAACTTTTCACCGGAAAAGAGAATAGGGGCCTCCCCGATGGCGCAGTGGTAGCGTCGTCGCCTTGTAATCAAGGGGTCCCGGGTTCGGTACCCGGTGGAGGCACATAGTGGTTCGGATCCTACATTAAACTGTAGGTCCAGTCCCGATTAGCCTTACTGTGCATAAAGTGGACTTAAAACACCAAATCAATCAATCGGGAAAGAGCTGATGACATTAGCGTGTTCCGTACATGTTAATGCGTCATGTTCCGAAGCGACTTTCGTATCTGGCTGTGAATTAACAATAAAATGTTTGCGGAAATCGTGTAATGCATTCAAAATCCATGTAAATCCAACTTCAATCAGCTCTGTTTTGTTGTGCGTTCATCTGCACAACAAAACAGTATTCAGCGGGCGATTTGTCGTCGCGATTAACACACACAGACAGAGCGAAAGATATAGAGAGAATTAGAAAGTAAGATAGAGATGAAGATAATTAGAGAGTTTAAACTAGACAGAGATAGAGAGAGAGAATTAGATAGAGTGTAAGATAGAGAGAGAGAGAAGTAAAAATAAACTCAAAAGACAGAGAGAGAGAGAGAGAGAGAGAGAGAGAGAGAGAGTAGTAGTAGTGAGAGAAAGCGGTAAGTAGAAAGAGAGAATTTGATAAAAATTGAGAACTAGGGAGACTGAGCGAACGAGAAGTAGAAATAATTAAGAATCAGAAGTAGAGGAAAAGATAGAGATAGCAAATAATAGAAAGAATAGTGAAATGAAAACTCAGCAGAGAAGAATAGTAGAGTACAAATAGAAGGAAAACAGTAGAGAGAGAAAAACAGAGAAGCAGAGAATGTGAGATCATTTGATTGTGGTTTATCGTCGCTTCTCTACCACTTTAGGCTGATTGCGAAAGTGGTGAAATCGATGAATGGACACTCACAAACACCCATGCCCAGGTCGGAATTCGAACCCCTGGCGTCGTAGTGCGCTGTGCTATCCACTCCGCCACAGAGGTCGGCAGAATAAGAGAATAAGTAAATACCATTGGCGTGCTGAAATAAATTTTATTGGCACAATAATCCTTTTATAATTAATAATCCTTTAAGAAGTGATTACAATTCATTAGAAATCTTAAATCAACTGTTACATTAGAACTTTGGTTTTTTAATCAATAATAGGCTAGTTGAAAAACACTTCAATAAGCGCTGTTCGCAGAGAAATGATTTTACCAGTTTCTGTGGGTATAGAGAGCGTGGAGGTAAAGTATCCCTAGTGACGTGAGGAATGAATCAGGATGTGATTCAGTTCCTTGAACAGACCGGATATATTTGTTAGGAATTCCGCTCCAGCAGACTTTGGCCATTGGTCAATATAGTGTTGTTGTTTTTTCATATTTTTTATTGTATCCATTGCAAAACTTGTAACCTCACGGTGGTCAGTCGGTAGGACGTCTGACAGCCACGTGAGAGATCTGGGTTCGATTCCCGGAGTGAATGGTTTCAGGTGGAAATTTTTCCAGCAATGTCCCAGCATGATGCGGCTCTGGGAAGCACCCAACCTCTTGGGGCAACCCTGGGGAGTAACGGCCTCCGGAGCGTGATGCTGATGATATCGCCTTCACACATGGCCGATATTGTGAATGCTTGGGGATATAGTCACATCCCCGTTTGGCTTCACGGTATGTTGCAATATGTAAAGGGTACCTTTACCTTTATTTTAGAATTAAACATAGGCTTTGTTGTTTTAAATTCATTTCAAGTTGTTTTGAGCCTGATTTCTGAAGTGCCTATGTCTCTTTTGAATTATATTGACCATTTGACATAATATTGCTCTCAAGATAGAAAAAAACACAAGCATAAATAGTTCAAATATATTGAGAAGAAAAGATGGACAGATATAACTTGAGGAAGAGAATGAGAGGGACAGAGATAAAGAAAACTTGAAAGATAACAAAGAGCGAAAAAGTAATGGGATAGTTATATATAAGATGTAGAGTGAGCGGCAAGGATGGGGGAAACAGATAAGAGATAAACCTAAAAGAGAATGATGTAGATAGAAAGTAAGACAGAGTGAAAGGGAGAAAAAGAGTTGGAAAGATATAGAGAAACCGAAAAAGAAAGAGAAAAATAATGAAAGGGAGAGAAAGAGTTGGAAAGATAGAGAGAAACCGAAAAAGAAAGAGAAAAATAATGAAAGGGAGAGAAAGAATTGAAATGATAGAGAGAAACCGAAAAAGAAAGAAAAATAATGAAAGGGAGAGAAAGAATTGAAATGATAGAGAGAAACCGAAAAAGAAATAGAAAAATAATGAAAGGGAGAGAAAGAGTTGGAAAGATAGAGAGAAACCGAAAAAGATAAAAATAAAGATTGAAAGGAAGAGAGAATGGAAGAGAATAACCGAAAAGGATCCAAAATATAGGAAAATAAGAAGAATAGGGGAGACTGACAAGGTTAGATAAAAATAGACCACCCGTGGTCCCAATCGAAAAAAAATTATTAGAAGATGAGTCTTCAATGCTGCACCGGAGACGCACTTCGGCCCACTTCGTAAACACATGCTTCCATTCCAACAACTTCAACTCCCCGCCCGTTTCTGCTGTCTGGCGAGCGGCATTGCAAGTATGTGCGCGGTAGACAATATTATGCTCCCGTGGATGGGATATCGGAAGGGAGAGACAACCGTTGAGACATTGCGGGTCACTGGCCAGGGAACCTTGAGACGGGAATCGCTGACTGCGCGGGTTGGCTGTTCCAGGAATTAAGAGAGAATTGTTGTTCCTGGCCAATCTGGGTGTTTTTTTTCTTTGATGGGACGTCATCAAAGGAAGTTCGGTCTTGAGAATGCTTATTTCCAGAGACCTATACTTACGAGGAACCAAACATGAGTTCAGGAATTAGACTTCCTTTAAATTGACCGGTTCGGTGGCTGAATGGTTATTGCCCAGCGCGCTACGACGCCAGGGGTCCCGGGTTTGAATCCCGGTTAAGACATGGATGTTGGTGTTTGTCCCAAAATGTGAAAATAGAGAATTGGGTCAACCTGATATACAGAGAATGACGGGGGAAACTACCGCATAGAGGTTTTCCTTTTTTAAAAAATATCATGGTCAACTTTCGATCACGATACAGAGGTTTCCGGGTTCGAATCCCGGCATGTTTGTGAGTGTCGCCTTCTCATTGTTCCGTTTGGCCAAAGTGGCAGAAATGCGACGTAAAGTAACAAATAACAATGATTGATTCGGTTTATTTTCGCTTGTCTGCCACTTTTGGGTAATCGCGAAGATGAGGATGATGAAGTGGCACTGAAAATAACACCCTTGCATGGCCGGAATTTGAACACGGAACCACTTGCGTCGTAGCTGTGCTAACCACTCCGCCACGGAGGCCGGCTGAAACTATTTATTGTTTAGTTTAAATATAAATGTCTGAAAACATCAACTGTTTCCTTTTTATAGTCATTTTTTTCGATTTAACCCATATTTAACTTCTGTCATTAACACGAAAAATAACAAGTTTTCTGATTTTTTTGTTTCTTGAACAACGCCAACTTCCTTCCTAACTCTCACGTGTGGGACCTTACATTACCACCAATATATACACATGGGCAAAACAACAACAGAACTAAGTCACGTGAGTTTGTTTGCATGAAGTCCATTTTTGGAGTGGATGAAGAATAGGTGCATCGGCCTCTGTCACTGACGTAGGTCAGGGTGTAAATCTGTTGAACGTGAATGCTCTCATGCCTATCACTGATCACGTGTGAGTATTTCATGGCAGACCATATGTTATGCATACGTAATCACAGGCCACACAATAGAAGCAGCTTTCCACCTACTCTCAATCCGGATGTACGCTTTCCATGTTCACAATGTGAAGGATGCAGATTTGCGTCACGATGTGGAGGTATAACCTCCCACTCCACCCCACACCCCTACTCTCAGCTATCACTGGGTTACGGAGGTTTTTTTTTTTTCGGCAGAGGCTCAAATTGAAAGCGTGGCTGCTTTCTAGACGGGCAGCGGCATACACAATATTATATTTCGTATTTTTTAGAACTTTTCACTCTCAAAACTCTGGTTTTTCCGAAGATCTTCACCGCTTTTATTACAAATGCTCATTTTCTAAATATTTCGGAGTAGGTTGTAGCTCCTTCTGCCCACACCAGTGCAAGCCAACTTTAGTTCCCAGAAGGTTAACAAAAGTAGGCCTAGTATTAATTTTAAAATGATTTGGTTTATTTTACTTCGCCCTTTGTGCCATTTTTGGCTAATTTCCGAAGATGGGGATGAGTGATGATATGATGAAATTGATGAAGGACACTCTCAAACATCCATGCCCAGGCCAGGATTCGAACCCACTACCCCTGGCATCGTAGCGCGATGTGCTAACCACTCCGCCACGAGGGCCGGCGAAAATTTAAATATAAACTAAAGCTACATGGCGCAAGAGTTTTATAAGGGCCAGTGCCTTTCACAGCGACTTTTCTATCATTGAATGACGCGTGGTCAGCGAATCGAGTCCCATCGTCGCTGTTTTCTGGCCTTCTTTGCAAGTAGCTCCCCAATTGTCCTCATGACGCTGGGTCTATGCTGAAATTGGAAGGCTCTTACCGTGAATCGAACCCGTGACCGCTCACATCAAAGGCGAGAGCTTTAACCAAATGCCTGTAAATTTTAATAAACTTGAAGTGTCGGTAGGGAGTCAAGTGCCCCCTTGTCCCTCCAAAATTATGTCTATAATCACAGCTATACTGTGGAGCAAGGTCGCGCCAAACAGAAGAGAATGGGAGAAAGCAAGTTGGCGTAGCAGTGCGCGCTGCTGCAAATGGCTGATAGCTGCACCGACTTCCCCTTTCAAGAGTTGATTGGTCGAGATCTCTCGCGTCACTTCTTGCGCAGACACTTGCTTTTGTTCGTTCTCTCTAGAGATTCGCGAGCTGTGTAATGCTCTACGAAGCCAGAGGTTCCGGGTTCGAAACATGTTTGTCCCATCATCTATCCCGGGAGCTCATCATTCATCTTCGCCGACCACTGCGGCGAAGTGGTTAGCTCAGTGCACTACGACGCCAGGTGTTCGTATCCCGGCTTGGGCTAAGGTGTTCTTTGCGAGTGTCCCTTGATGAGTTTCATCATATCATCACTCATCCTCATCGTCGCGACTAGCCAAAAGTAGCAGAAAAGCAAAGTAAAATAAACCCAAGTCGGTCAATCATGATTCATCATTAGGGATTTTGATGACCTTAAAATTGCCAAAAAATTACCTTTAAAAATGCATTTATGACCTAATACATGGAAGGAAATGCCCTATAAATTTAGAAAAATGACCTAAAAATTCTGAAAGATTTGTAAAACAAATTTATAAACTACCAAGAGAAATTCAAATTACAAATTAACATTACAGTATCTATCACATGCCCATTGCGTATGGTAGTACAAGTAAGAAAGTTCATTTTTTGTCATCTTTTACACTTTAAGAAATGAGTTGGAGTACACAACGAAAATCATATGCAAATTTTCAAAAATGAATGATTGTCGGATGTCGGATAAGAGAGCCTTGTAAATGGAAAAACTTTTCTCGACTTACAATGAACTTGACTTGAAATGAACAATATCACTTGCTGTTAAGTCACTTTCAATTCAATGGAGTGCAAATTGTTTCCCTGACAAATTGTCCGATACAGAGCACAAAACTTTGTACCCCTTATTTTTGAACAGTAATCCGTTCGGCGACGATGTATTTACTGATAGAGGGGTAAATCACATTGTTTGAGCTGAATTGTTAGCAACAGCTTGTATCAACAATACTGCACAGAATTTCTTTGTTTCTTCAAACACAGTCGTTCAGAACTGCGCTGGCGGCAATGAGACGCGAGTCGGGAACCATTCTGCTTCAAAGGGTTACGTTTGCATGTAAAATGCCACTTCTTTCACCAAAATGTAGAAAAATGCATAAGATGACTTTTAAAAGGCCGAAAAATGACTTAAACGGTTTAAAAAGTTTAAAAAATGACCGTTACTCGAAAAGGGTCAAACAATGCAAACAAATGCCCTAACAAAGGTATCCCAATTTATTCACTTACATGTAAAACACTTTCCTATCTACTTATGTAACATTTCTGTCTTACCAAAAGATATGCATTAGTATCAAAATCCTAGCCCTATTCATCATTATCGTTGCGATTAACCCAAAAGGTTGAAGAGCGACGCAACCGAAATAGAAATAAATAACGGGCAAATAACAAGACTTGGGACTCCGTGCATAATTAAAATAAATGTCCGCAACATTTTTTTTTCGGTATCGGGGGGGGGGGAATTCCCGCGATTATCGAGAACGATGAAAGTAGTCCTGGTTAAAGCCCTACTTGCGCAACAATGCCAAAAAGAAGAGTGCCCAGGTGGCGCTGCGGAGAGCGTGGACCAATAGGAAGAAAGCCCCGGGAGTGCATTACCCACTGACGTCAGTGACAACCAAACCAGGAAATTTCGGACGATGTGTGATGTTGCTTTTCCTCCACGTGGGTCGTCTATCGCGTGAGATCTGGCCGGCAACTCGGGAGAAGAAGCGGTGGGCATGTTCTTGGAACTTCTTGATACGTGCAGCAGTCTCTTTTATTTGTGGAAAAACCTTTTGACTAACGGTCCATTCCAATTTACCTCATTGTCATTACTGCAGTGCATTGGTGTAACTTGGGACCTAATTTTGAGGGGCAGAATCAAACTTGGGGCTAAAATTTTGGGGGGACAGACTCGAAAAGTTTTCCATCTCATAAAAACAGCTAAATAACTGTGATATTTGCAAAACCACAATATTACTCTTTATTGCTATGCTCGTTAGGTCTCTGTACATACGGGAACGCCTAACTTGTAAATTTTAATAAACCTGAAAATTTGTGGTGGGGCAATGGCCCCCTTGCCCCCGCCAAGTTTGGGCTATACAGCTAAAGTGCATGTTCAACATGCGCACCATCGGCTTCAATGCATGCTTCAGGGCTTAGCCCCCACCACCATTCCCACCACACACTTATATTTTAAAATTGTCATCCCTGTACTTCGAACAGTAATTTCATACACACTTATACCCAAACCAACACACTTTTACACTTTCCTTTCTTCTAAATGTGTATAACACTCAAACTTCCTTTATTTCATTGCAATTATAGAACTATTGAGGACTAAAAGTGGTAAACGTTGTAAGTGCCAAAAGCGAAAGTGTTGGGAAATCGCATCGTTCCCCACATCATACCGTAAGAACGTGCACACTAGTGACCTCTTTACACGCCCTTTGAACTACTGGAGTGCTACCAGCCGCATTTGACGTTTACCACATTATAAAGCATGGCACATTTCACAGTTTAAAGTGGAAAACGGTGTTTGAATTCTTGTGGCACTTACAGCGTTTACCACTTTTAGTCTTCTATTTATATACTCATGTAAATTCATCTCATTTTCCGTAGATGTAGCTTCTATATATATTTTTTTAACTACATAGGGCATCAAGTCATTATTTCTATTAATATTGTTCTAAATGAAATGTTGTATGGCTTAATTGTAACCCTATTGAGATAATAAATAATAATAATAAATAATTCGACGCTCCGGAGCCTGCCTCCGTGGCGAAGTAGTTAGCGCTACGATGCCAGGGGTCCCGGATTCGAATCCCGACCTGGACATGGGTGTTCTTTGTGAATGTCCCTTCATCAATTTCATCATATCATCACTCATCTTCTGCTTCGCGATTAGCCAAAAGTGGCAGAAAAGCGAAGTGGAATGAACAAAATCAATCAATCGACGCTTCCAGTTGCGTAAGACGTGTGGTGGGGGTGGTTTGGTAAATGGCGCCTGTGATACTTTCACTGAGGTGGTGCAGGCTCTTGATTTTTTTTAGCGTACCTAATCGCCTTTACGTGTCTTTACAAGTGAAGACTAGGTTAGGTCTGGGGACCGCGGTGGCCATTCACCTGAAAATCCTGACCACCTTCACCCTGCAGTGTCAATTTAACCGGCTCTATAGCCGAGCCCGTTCTGTAATCCACTTTCGATCTCGTCACCATAGTCCCCGGGTAGGAGTCCAACATGGGTGTTCCTTGTGAATGTTGATTCATCACTCATTGTCATCTTCGCGGTCAATCAAGAGTATCATAAATGCGACGCCAAATAACAAACACGTAATACAAATTGTTGGAAAACCTAGTGGTAAAAGACCAAACAAAGATGAATTAGGTTATTTTACGTCACTGTTCTGCCACTTTTGGCTAATCGCGACCACGAGGATGAATTGTGATTGCGATGAAAGAACACTGACAAAGAACACCCATGCCAGGGCTGGGATTCGAACATTGGACCCCTGGCGTCGTAGCGCGATATGCGAACCATTCCTCCACGGAGGTCGGCGAAAGGACAATATTAAGATGGGCGTAAAGAGAATGAGAGTGGGCATTTTTCTTGCCCAGGATAGAGACAGCTGCTGCACTAATAAATTTTCTGGTTTAGGGATGCCAGAGCGTTAGTTCCTTTCTGCCAGTAAGGAAACCCATATTAACGTGTCCAACAGTGCCGCAATCGGAATTAATTTCTTTGAAATTGAACGTGAACTTTTGGAACACCCTGTGTAACATTCGTGGCAGTGACTTGCAGGCAATGTGACAGGAGAATGCAACACTTTGTTTTCCACACTATGACCACTGTGTACCTTCATTTTGTCCCGTCACCGCTCCAGTTGATTACAAAGGACCATAACAAAAGTCGCATTCCTTTGCGGTGAAATTGACGCTTGTCATTGTTTCGCCTGTTAACAGGTTGTTAAGCCCAGATAACAATGCCCATACGCCCATAAACGCTGCTCGTAACCACGTGACACTCCACTCACCACACGCCCTCGAAGCAGAACAGTGTAGTTGCGTAGAATTCCATTATGGGCGACCGCAAGGAAGGGTGCGGGAGGGCAAAGGGGCCATGGCCCCCCTCGAACAGTGAAATATTTAACGTCAACCTATAAATAACTACGAAATTAACAGTGACGAACGTTCAGATTTTGCAAGATTTTGAATTTGTCCTTATCTGCGGTGGTCCAGTCGGTATGGTGTCTGACTGCCACGCAGGGGACCTGTGTTCGATTTCCGGGATGAGTGCGGCCTTGTCCCTGCATAAAGCGGCTTTGGGGCTTACCCAGCCGTATTCAATGGGTACCTGGGGGCAACCCTGGGGGGGGGCAAAGGCGGCCGGAGCGTGCTGCTGATCCCCCCCCCCAGTTTTGGAACATATTCGCCGTCACTGCCTGTAAGTGAATGGGTTGTTTGTGGAGAGAGGCAGCTCCATTAGTCTGTAGTCTGCAATATTTGGTAATTTCAGTTACTAACCATCGGACTTAAAGCTGAAACTCGAACTCAAAAAAGCATACGCTGTTAGCATTAAAATAAACAAATGACTTACTATTTCCAAGATATAGATCCTCCCTGATGGTGCTGTAGCAAATACTTTTTGTTTTTCTTGTTTTAAGTCCACTTTATGCAGAGATAGGCTAATCGTGACTGGACCTACAGTTTAAAGTGGGATCCAAAGCATTATGTGCCCCAGCGGGTATCGAAACCGGACCCCTTGGTTACAAGGTAACGACATTATCACCACGCAATCGGGTAGGTCCAAAGTAGCATATGCTATCAGCTTGTAGTCAAAGGGTCCCAAGTTCGAATCTCGGTGGGTGCAACTGAAATGACTTACGTCTCACTTTGAACAGAGTGGATCCAACTCTAATAAACCTTTTTGAACGATCTGAATTAGCGCGTTCTTGTATTTGATTTTCATGTTAAACTTGTAGCGAGCGTATGCGACACACATTCGTGACCCATTTTTATTAACAGACACAACTCTCGCTGAGAGTTCCTTTAATAAATTAATTAGGAACTCTCTTTTTTTATACTTGAACAACAGTAAATTTATATTTTAACTTTACATAATTCTATCCCTTAAGTAAATCTTGTTTCGTGCCATCTGGTGTGAAAAATATAAGCTTCGAAGCGTAAATTTGAGTCATACTTTATTTTCACGTCGCTCTAGGATTGTAATATAAAAACAGTATTCCACGATAACACAAGGGAATATATTGTGTTCAAAATTACAAGATCGCTGTAAAGAATTATGAAAATGCCTTACTGGAGTTGTATCTTTTTATGATCAACAACTGAAGTGTCTTCTTTCGTGCTTTTTCTTGCCAAAATCAGCGTTCGCCATGATTCATTTTGAATACACATTCATCCAACAGCCCATTGTGTGTCTAACACCTTTGCTTGATTTCTGTACTTTGCATCACACTGACGTTCTTCCAGAAGAATGCACCACAAGAACATTAAAGATTAGGAAATGAACTAAATTCAGATACTTGCTCTATACTCTGTCTCGATTATCTCTGAAGCAAGGCCGCGTATAGCAGCAGAGAAGGGAGGTGGGAATTTAGTGGGCAGAGCGAAGAAGTGCAAGCTGTGCAGTCGCTTTCCCCCCGCCACGCAATCCCGTTCCCTCTCAGGTGTTAATTGGTGGAGCCGTCTCGCGTCACTACTTGCACAGAGACTTGTTTTCGTTCGCCTGCTCCAGATATACCCGGGACAAAGTATAGTTGGCTCAGCAAAGGTCTATCCAGAACTTTCCATTTGGAGGACATAAGGTCGATTTTAGGGCAGTATAAAATTAAAATTTGCCCCTAAATAACCATACATTGGATTTCTGACAGGAATTTTACAACGTCTTCGAGAAAGATTGATGGTTGTTGGGTGTGGAGAAATCATTGGTTAGCTGTTATCACAGCAGTTTTCTTAATGAATGTAATATATCTGCTTCAATGAAAAGAACACTATTTTTTTATTATAACAACGCAATAAAATATTAACATAAGATTCGATAGTATTCACTAGATGGCTCTCAGGATATGGGAAATCCTTCTTCGTTCATTATTAAGCTGACCTCCGTGGCGGAGTGTTTATCAGAGGGCGCTAAGACGCCAGGGGTCCCGGGGTTCGAATCCCAACCTTCGAATGGGTGTTGTCTGCGAGTGTCAATTTAATTATATCGTCACATGACATCCTCATCTTCGCTACTAGCCAAAATTGGCAGAAAAATAAATAAAATCAAGCAATCGTTCATTATTAAATAATGTCGAAAGTTTGTGCTAAAACATCACTTTTCACAATTTAACTTTTCAAGTTTTGCAACATCTAATCACAATCCTTACTTTTTCTTTAAACCTAAACCGGAAACGATTAAAAAAAATCCTAATCTCATAAAGCAAGCTGAGTTTCAAGGTGTCCCTTTTCTCTGACGTCATCGAAACTAGGCTAAAATATTGAACAAATATGTCAATGGTATGTTAAGTTCCAGAGGCAACAAAATAACAAGAACTATCTATTTGTCCAACGGGAAAGGACGTGTCAAATGTCTGAAATCAAATTATTATGTCTATCTGTTTCAACCACTCATACAAACAAACGCACGGAGAGAGAGAGAGAGAGATCAAAACAAAGAGGAGAGAAATACAAATGAGAGACAGAAAAGAGGGAAAGTCGGAATGAGTGAATTTAAGACAAGAGAGCGAGAGAGAGAGAGAGAGAGAGAGAGAGAGAGAGAGAGAGAGAGAAGGAATTGAAGAGAATGAGAACCACAAATGGAGAAATAGATTAAGAGTGAAGAGTGAAAAGAGAGAGAGAGATAGAAATTGGTTGATTTATTGTATTTTCCTTTTCTGCCCCTTTTCGCTAATTCCGATGAGAATGAATGATGATGAGATAAAGGAACAATCACAAAATAACATGGACACGACACAACACAGGCCCTGCCTTTTCCACACTTTCTGAGGAAGTATTTCTATTTATTTATTGAAATTTCCTGTACAGCAGAACGCATTTAAAACCAGAAAGAAACAACAGTAAAACAGTAGACCAGTGTTAAAAAAAGCACAAGAAATAAGTTAAAATAAACAAGCCAAAACATTACCAAGGTAAACATATCAGTTTCACAAGAGCATTACTTATGTACAATATTTTCTATGTTGGTGATAAATGACAAATATGAACTGAATATATCTACTTGGTTTGAGGTGATGTTGTACTAATTCGGTAGCCTATGGAATAATGAACGTTGTATGAGTGAGAGCCTGGGAGTTGCAGTGTGCAAAGTATGTTCCGTGGGAGATTGATTGATTTGCTTTATTTTACTTCGCTTTTTGTGCCAGTTTTGGCTAATTTGCGAAGATGGGGATGAGTGATATGATGAAATCGATGAATGGACACTGAGAAACATCCATGCCCAGGCCAGGATTCGAACCCGGGACCCCTGGCGTCGTAGCGCGATGTGGTAACCACTCCTTACAGTACAGTCTTTACATTTTTAATGTGTTACGTTCTGTGCAGGTCCTTTCAGAACCTGTACTGTTAACATTCTCGAGAAGTATTTTATGTTCTTTTCTTTAACTCTCATTTCAGGAATTTAGATTAGATTTTCCCCATATACATTGTAGGGTTCAAAATGAACATATGTGCCGATGCACAAAAAATGTTTAATTCATTCAACGAAGTCCCTGCAGAAGATTATACAGGCTGGGAACCCAGACGCCAGAGCCTCGCTAACTAACTAACTAACTCTCTAGACTTCTTAAACCCGAAGGTTTATTGCTGCAGCCACACAAGCCTTCCATCTATCCCTATCCTGAGCAAGATCAATCCAATATTTTCCATCCTTAACGATTTCCTTTAGGTCCATCTCAACGTTATCCCTTTATTTTTGTCTTGGCCTTCCAACAAGTCTCTTACCATCAGGTTTTCCAACAATAATCCTGTAAACTCTTCTTTGCCATTCGTGCCACAAGGCCTGCCAACCTAAGTCTCCTTGATTTAATTATTCTAATAATATCTGGACATGAATACAAATTATGCAGTTCTAAATTATGTAACCTTTTCCACTCACCTGTCTCCTCATCCCTTTTAGGTACAAATATTTTTCTAAGGGTTTTATTCTCAAATACCTAGTGTGCAAAATGCAGTCCAGGGTGTGCTACGTGGAAGTGGGGTTGATATTTGGGTGTCCTTGGAAAGGGTCACCTTACATCCCGAAAGCGAATGAAATAGATAGCAAACACAGAAAGTAAAAAAACAGGAAGGAGAAAGAGGGAAAATGAATGAATGAGATAGCAAAAGATAAGAATAAAGTGAAAGTAAGGGGAAAATGGATAAACAGGAAGAAAGAGATAAACCGCTAAAGTAAGGACCAGTCCCACTGAAGACGTTTCACAAGAAGGACAAATCTTTCGTCACACGAACTTTTAATCCCAAGAACCAACAGTTACCTGCATGATTGCATCAATTGTTGCACTTAAAGTGCATAAAATGCGTGTGTAAATAGGCTCCTCTGAAATGAGGACGCCGGTTGAAGTCCTCACCAAGGTTCCTCACTTGAGCATGTGTGCGGTGCCAGTCTTCCGTGAGAATAGCATTGCGAATTGCCTTGAAGTTGTTAATTTGACGACCACTCGACTTCAAGGACAGTTGGCAACAGTTCAGATGTAGAGAATAACATTTCCACGGCGGTCTTTCGTATTTCCCTCACATTGCATCACACCCTTTACTTTTTTTTTGTTAATTTTTCTTTGGTCAATAAGAGCAGATTGGAACCGTGGGTAGGAAATGGCTGATCCAAAAGATACTAGTTTGGTAACTAATAAAATATATAATTGTAGGCATTTATGAAAATGTATTCCACTCGCTGGACTCATTTCTCGTTGACAAGGAAATAACGACGAGGTGTGATTAGTGCTTCCGCATAGAGGAAAGTCCCGGGTTCGATACTCGGTAAAGGCACATGGTGGTTCGAATCCCACTTTAAACTATAGGTCCAGTACCGATTAGCCTATCTGTGCACAACAATGTTATCATTATTAATAATAATATTATTATTATCTATTTTTTTCAAAACTTCAATTTCACATTAATAATGGAAAACAAGCACCCAACTGTATTTTTGAAAGAATATAATTATTTTATTTTACATGTAACATGTATAACTTTCATGTACAACAAATGTTTTACACATACACAACATGGAGCGACGTAAAATAAGAAAATACATATGCAACACTAAATTGTGTACATATTCAAAGTTTCTTTAATGCACATATGTACAAAATATAATATTTAAATACATAATCAATTCATCCGCCTCGCAATAAAGCAACAGAAAAAATTCTATAAATTGTCTTCTCAAATGCGCCCGTTCCTTTTTCTCCAAACAATTGTTCATGCAATTACGACAAAATTAATTAAGGGGTATCTTACTTGTCTCTCTGGTAATTTACAATAGATTAGAGGAGACAAACAAAATTGCGAGAGAAGCGAGCAGAAAATATTTAGATTCAAATATTTGCAAACTGAAAACTTTATTGATTTAATAGGAGGAAAATAATTTCACGGGGTACCAAGGCATTCTCTATCGTTCGGCTCGGCACTCAGGACCAATTCCCCCCGACCTCAGCTACCAGTGGCGTGCCCAGGATTTTCGAAAGGGTTGTTTGATGTTTGTACCTTTGATGTTCTTTTTTTAGGAATACTGGCTCAAAGGGGGGTTATAACCATTTTACCAATCCCCCTTAGGCACGCCACTGTCACGGCTTTGAACTTGATAAGACTAAGAAAAGCAGGTGTTGCGAGCGAAGCGAGGAGAAGAACTTTTACGAAATGTATTTTTATTTGCAAAAACATTTGGAACTGAGGTGGGCAATGACCCTCCTTTGCCCCCTGTAGGTGCCCTTGGCCGTCAATGTTTATTCCCCCTTGCCAAAGGCGTATCCAGGGGTGGGTCCATGGGGTCCGGATTCCCCCCAAATTTCTTGGTAGATTCACCATACTCCCCGATGAGACACTTTATAGAAGATGTATAACAATTATCTCCGTGTGCACGGGTTGTGTTGAGAATCTGTTTTTGACTATTGTCAGTGCGTGAAACATGATTTCAAGACGAAACTTGATTCATTTCATGTTTTTGTTATATTTCTTCAACCTTGTTAGTTAAGCGGAGCTTTCAGAGTGACCCATCCCAAGCAAGTGATCATCTACCCGCAGTTGAGAGGAGGACTTTTTGAATTACACTATCTGTGAAAAGATTTTCAGTTTTACTGTTCAGTTGTCAAAGTATTTATAACTCTCATCAAGATTTAGCCTCTGCTCTTACTAATTCGCAAAACAGAATCAGAAAGTTTGGGAGATTTACGATGAAGAGTTTGTGACTTGCCTGGCTTATCCACACCTTACCTCCTCTTCGAGACTCGGTGCACTCCGTACTCGGCTCTGATTTGTTTACATACATAGTTGCTATGCAAAGAATATAAAAAGCTAAATAATAATAATAATACGTGGGTCGTTCAATATATAAGTTTCCGTATGCTGTAAAAAAAAATTCTTTTTAAGATACATTAGAAAACTATACATAGATGTGTAGGAGGATCCTTGCTCACTTCTCCACATAATCCCCATAGAGATTCAGGCATTTGTTCCACCGTTGCACCAATTTGTCCATACCCTTTGCAAGAAAATCAGGGCTCTGGCTATTGAGCACTATTATCACATTACGCTTCACTTCTTCATCTGTTTCGAAACGGTAACCTTGCAATTCAGACTTTAACACCGGAAAAAGATGGAAATCACTTGGCGCTAAATCGGGGCTGTATGGAGGGTGGGGCAGCCGTTCCCATCCCAATTCTTCAATTTTGTGTTATTTTTGCACTGCTGAGTGGGGGCGAGCGTTATCGTCAAGAAGAGACCTGGTCGCTTATGTCGAATTGCGTTTTTCAGTTTATCCAATGAATGACAATAACGGTCAGCATTAACTGTTTTTCCTCGCTCCAAAAAGTCCATCAGCAGAACAACCTTAGCATCCATGCTTCTGAACTCCTTATGACCCGAGCCCGTGTTTTCCGAACAAGCATTTACTTTTCGCCCTTGAGCGCATGCGCCTTCACGTCTGATAACGAATCGATTGTTGTTCTTTGTAGACGAAGGATGGCGCTTGTCAACCATGTGCTTCTTTTTAATGGCATTGCTTTATACAATATTTTATAGCACAGGGAAACTTATATATTGAACGTCCCTAGTAATAATAATAATAATAAAAATGTCATTTTTTCACTAATTACTGAATCTTCGTTCAATCGTACCGGCACACACATTCACACACCATATCTGTATTCATGTTATTACCTAATTTATTAGAGAATTAAAAAATATAATAATTAAAAAAAACTTTCCCTGATACGAGGACAGTTCAAGTTCAGCCAAATACTTCAAACTGCTTCTGAAAGGTGTCAACAGACATTTAATTCTGAAATTGCGATTCCAAAAATAACAAAACAAAATGGCGAGATTACCATTCTCGTACTTTTATTGCGGGTGGGGGAGGCTGATGCTTCACTGCTCTTGACGGATGGGCACCCCTGGATGGACCCCCTCCAAAGTTTATTTCTGTCCCTGCCCCTTGCCCCTCCTAGAATTCCTTTCTGACCAAGGTTGGGGGTGCAATGCCCCTCTGCCGCCCCTGTGGTTGCGCCACTGTATGGAGATGAGATTATTCTCTGTTCCCGGTAAGAAACAAAAGCACGTGACTTGGGAGCTTACCAATTGGTTAATTCGTCCATAGATAAGTAGGTTCATTCACAAAAGTAACGGCCTCCCCGATGGCGCAGTGGTAGCGTCGTCGCTTTGTAATCAAGGGACCCCGGGTTCGATTCCCGGTGGAGGCACATAGTGGCTCGGATCCCACTTTAAACTGTAGGTCCAGTCCCGATTAGCCTTACTGTGCATAAAGTGGACTTAAAACAACAAATCAATCCAATTCAATCCAATCATAAAAGTAAGGTCCCGTAACATCACTGCATCAGAAGTTGATGATGTTCGTAAACTTTGTTTTATATTAAAATTACGACCTGTTAAAACGCTTCTCGAAATATTTTTTTCTGGACGGGCCCCTCCTACCTTTACCTAAGGCACAAACTTATCGTAGAACACCTGTTCGCCTTTCTAGTCGTGACGTCATAACTCTTTTACACTGGTGATCCTCACTTCCACCTATACTCTGTCCCTGATATCTTTGGAGCGAGCGAACGAAAATAAGTCACTGCGCAAGTAGTGTCGCGAGACGGCTCCACAAATGAACTCGTGAGAGAGAACGGGATTGCGTGGAGGAGGGAAGCGACTGCAGTTAATAGTCTTCGCAGCAGCGTGTACTGCTTTGCTCTGCCTACTCTATTTCCTCCCCTTCTCTGCCGCTATGTGCGGTCTTGCTCTGCAGATTCCGGGGATAGAGTATACAATAAGAATCCTGAAACTGAATGTTCTCTTTACTACTGAGAGCATATAGTTAAAAGACGTCCAAACTAACATTAAACTTTCAGTGAACTTAGTGAGAGGTTACTAAACACAATCTCCCCAACGAGAGAAAGCCGTTAATCCACCATTATACAGTAGGGCTAATCGGGACTGGACTTACAGTTTAAAGTGAGATCCGAACCATTATGTGCCAATTACCGGGCACCTAACCCGGAACCTATTGATTACAAGGGGACGATATCATGTGGAGGAAGCCACATTGATATCAGCATAAACTAGTGGAGGCGATTGGGTTCCAAAACCGGGGGGTGCAAAGACAGTATATTTCCCTTTGTAGATAAGGTTTAGCATAGTGCAGAGGCGAAAAGTGGGGGGACAAGTGCCCCCTTCGCTCCCCCGAATGGCCGCCACTGGTTTAAACGTATCTTTGAGTCCTTTGTTTTTGCTGCTTATCTTTAAACTGCAAAATAAAAAAGTTTAAAACTGAGGACTGTTAATTTTCCGAAATAGCTGAATGTCTGTATGGAGATGAGATTATTCTCTGTTCCCGGTAAGAAACAAAAGCACGTGACTTGGGAGCTTACCAATTGGTTAATTCGTCCATAGATAAGTAGGTTCATTCACAAAAGTAACGGCCTCCCCGATGGCGCAGTGGTAGCGTCGTCGCTTTGTAATCAAGGGACCTCGGGTTCGATTCCCGGTGGAGGCACATAGTGGCTCAGTTTAAAACTGAGGACTGTTAATTTTCCGAAATAGCTGAATGTCAGGTATTCAATTTTTTTTAAAGAATTAAAGCTTCGAACAATGCCGATCCCGCAGTGTTATGGAAACGAGTGTGATTTGGTATTGCAAGAATCACGTGATGTAAACATTGCCTGGAGAGTCTTGTCATTTGTTTGGGTGAGCAGGGAAGGAAAGAATTGCTAAACATAGGCGGCGCGATGTCGAAACAGCAATTGTCGCAAGGCGATGCGATGCGTAACCGAAGAAATTACATACACGATCTTGTTTCTTGCGGCCGAAAGAGGGCACTAAGCAATAATAATTACAATAATAAAAATAAATAGCTGAGACTATTATCCTGTGCATTGCGCCGTGCTATGGAGGTACAGTCACCGACAATAAAAATGAGGCACCCAGATCCTGAAACACACAAAATAAACTTATCCCTTCTAATAACACATTTATGTAGTTACCAGAGTATTAAGTTTATTTCTGTGTAAAGGAGTCAATTTTTGCTTCTCCAATATTAACAGCAGAATTAATAATGTATCCGTGAATTGCATAACTCTCAGGATAATTCTGCCTTCAGAAAGTGTCGCGTCTGCAAATAAACTCTAAACTTCGTGTTTAAGAGCCTATTTCGCATTTTGCAGTTCATTTCGCATCGTTTCGTGACAAAATAGGGTAGGAAAATGCACCTCACACCTTTCAGAAACATGAAATATTAACATTACAATGTGTTATTTCACATTTCGTGTTTTCGTCAGAAACGAAATATGCATGCCTCTAGATATTTCGTATATTAAGAATGATAGTTAGGGGGTCATTTTAAGGCGAGTTTGCTTTTACCACTCTGGTTTTTGTCTTCACTGCTTCTATTTGAATATGTTGAGTTGAGTTTCAGTTTTAAGTTCACTTAATTTACAGATAAACTAATAGGGACTGGGCCTACAGTTTAAAGTATGATCCGAACCACTATGTGCCTCCACTGGGTATGAAACCAGGGAGCCCTTGAATATGCTAATTTTCTCAAACTTTCGGAGGGGCCTGTAGACCCTTCAGCTCCCCTCTGCGTATGCCAGTGCCTTACACCCCTTCGGTACAATAAGTTGCATTCATTTCTGAGGGTTCGTTTCCAAGTAACGCTTGTCGCTGAAAGCTCCGTAAGACCTGTTGCGCCACTGAAGCCCGTTTGCATCAACATTGCACTAACTCGCGAGTAAAAAGATCCGTGGGTTAAGGTAAGCCTCGAGTGACGATCATCTTCCGTTGCACCAACAAGTGCGAAGAACATAGCGAGTCACGAAACTCTGTACCTAGACTCAAAGCAAGTGCCCAAACGTCATACAGATGGAAGTGCGTGATTGGTTTCCTCTTTCGAGAAGGCGTGGTTGGCGCGGTTTTACACGTAGTGTGGTAGGAAACAAGGAAAGGATCATGGAATTAACGGGACATTGATATCCTAAACGGCGACAAGCAACGGGCACGAGAAAATTTCAAGCACGGAATAAAGATTGGTGGGGGGGGGGTATTTACGTGAATAAATTTTGATATATTAGTGCAGCTTGCAATCGTTGTAAGTGTATATATATATATATATATATATATATATATATATATATATATATATATATAGGGTGAGCATAAAGTCTTTCCCTGATTATGAATATATATATATATCTTTACTTTCACGGTAGACAGGCAAATAAAACCTATGACAATAAGTAGTGCAATAAATCAAGTTTCTTTCTCCATTTCTTTGTTTTGTCTGATTCGTAGAGACGGTCCCATATCATGGCCACCGCGTTCGCCGGATATAACCCCTCTTGACTTCTTTTATGGGGTTACGTTAAGGACACAGTGTTTAATTCACCAGTTCCTGATAAGCAAACTCTTCAGACATGAATACGGGATGCTATAGAGACGGTGACGGAAGAGATGTTGGCAAAGACATGGAGAGAAATTGAGTATCGCCTAGACGTTCTAAGGGCAACAAAGGGAGCACAGGTTGAAGTGTACTGAAGTGTACTGATAACAAAACAGTATGAGTTAAGCTACTATTTCCAACAAACCGTATATCTGTATCTAGCATAGTTCTTAAGCAATAAAAGTTTGTAATTAGGGAAAGACTTTATGCTCACCGGTATATATATATATATATATATATATATATATATATATATATATATATATACATACATCAGTAGCGTATACTGAGTCCAATATCTGGGCTATCTCACTATGTCACGTGGTCCTAGGCTATGAATAGAAATACATTTACCAACTGCTAAGAAATCAGGTTGCCAACTCATAGGAAATCAGGTTGCCAACTCATAGGAAATCAGGTTGCCAACTTCAGAATCAGCATCATCATCTCACTGATATGAATAATATTATTTGCAATTTCTGATCTATTTTTCGCCTGTATTTTATTCTCTAGACTTCAGGCTTCGCAGATAGCCTAGCTTGTCTAGAATATACGCTCCTGATATACATATATTTATATATATATACACATGCATTTTCACGTAGCATTCGCGATCGTTTTAAAAATCATTACGGCAGAATGTGCACAGTAAACATCTCCCAAAGTGTATATATAGTAACATACTACATATTTCTCGCCTTTTATATACATAGTCTTAGTATATTAGTTCCTTTTTAACTTTTATTTAGTTGTGAAATTCTGAAGTAATACATTACCGGTTGCAAATGGCTGCCATTACTGCACTGTGCGTGGGTTTACTCCGCTTTTACTTGTCGATCTCGGAGGGTAAAGTTTACCCTCCTTTTACTTCCAATTTACCCGTCGTTTCCGTTGGTGCAATAGATATAACTCTGAGTTTACTCTTAATCTCGAGTAAATAGACGTTGGTGCAAACGGGCATGAGAAAGACATATAAGTAATTTGAAACTTACTCGTAACATAACGTTGTACATACACCTTACCTTGAAGCACTATTCAGCCATCGCTAGTAAAAGGAATGTTTAAAAACAACGAAGTCGAAAGCAAGTTCCCGATTATGTTACAACTGCTTCTCACAGAAATCGACAAGGACAACAGGGAGAAAGGAGAGAGGAATTCCCGCTTCCATCTGCCTCCTTTCTCTTCTCATGTCCTTGATGCCGTCCGCCAGAATCGGGCTAAAAGGTCCGTGCGACATATTTTTTTGTAAGGTAGCCCCGAATGGCAGAGCTTGACTATCATGCATGGGGAAGGATAGAAAAGTTTACGGAATTTCCTTGCTTGGAAACCTGATGGTAAGTGGAGTCTCGTGAATGAGGAAGCTTGCCTAGTTCTCGTCTCGATGGTCACGGCTGCTGGGTTTTCCCTCTTTTTCTCAGCTTCCTTTATCTCAATTCCCCTTTCTACATTTCTTTCTTCCTGTTTCCATATCTCTTTTTCTATCTTCATTTTCTGAATCTTGTCTCATCGTTCCTCCGTGTCTATCTCTTCTTATCTTTATTTATCCATTAGGTTTCTTGCTCTATTTCTCTTTCCATTCTATCATCATTTCTGTGCCTTTCTTTCGGTTTCTATCTCTCACTCTCTCTCTGCATGTGTTTGTGTAATACCAGTTCTAGCATAAATTGTTCTGAAAACATCCGACACACTAGTAGAGCGATGGGATTCACCTTTTCCTGTTTCTTAATATGTCTCTTTCTCTTTTCCATATCTTCTGATACATCTTCTCTCTCTCTCTCTCTCTCTCTCTTTCCTCCTTTCTATATTTATCTTATCTCTCGCTCTCTTTTTCACTAAACTTTTAGTTCTGTTTTATTCTCAGAATTCGTTCTTCCTCCTCCATGTTTTCCACTGTTCTTCTTTTTATCTCTTTATATCTCTCTTTCTTCTACCTCGTTTTGATTTGAAAATCTCCTGGGTAGACTGAGTGAGCCAAGACTATTTTTCGAAATGTGCTAGAGCCTACCCTTGCCCATCTGGTGGCGACGCACATATATATATATGGTGTTTCTAAAGGTCATTTACAACGTTTGGGCGCTTGGGAGGTGATTCCTCACACGAAAACAAGCGAAAAGTGTGAGTTCCATTTTTAAGACTGAGGCTTCGTTTCCGAGATAGGAGCCTCGCAAAAGGTGACAAAGTGAACGTCACACCTAACTGGGACGAATATTATCACAGATAGAGAGGCGGTTCCAAGGGGATCATCAAGGAATCGTATGTGCTCAGTCCGGAAGTCACTATGAAAAGTTCACTGCACGCATGCGCAATGGAGTCCTCAAAGGAATTGGGGATTTCCAGCAAGAACAATTCATGGAAAGGGTATGTAACGCAGCAAGAAGGACCGTGACAATGAGAAGTGCGTGAATGACAACACATCCCGACCTCAAACATCAAAACATGAGCACGGAACACAAAATCCGAAAAGTTGAGCACGGTTGCATATCCCAGTTGCACACGAGGAATGAACGAATCATGTCATGTGGCATACGAGAGACACATTACTCCACCAGGAGGAGGGAAAGAAAAACACAATATCAGATGATTGCACAACGTGTATTTTTACATGCGACAACTACGTACTATCCCCCCATACACACACAACAAACAACAAATGCTACAATGTCTTACGCACAGACAGTGCGTGTCACTGTACACCAACTGAAGATGTCACTTTCACCACATATATATATACACACACATATATACACAGATACTCACACACATAATGAGTGTGTGTGTGTGTGTGTGGGTGTGTGGGTGTGTGTGTGTGTGTGTGTGTGTGTGTGTGTGTAAGTACACTTCTTTACAATGTTAAGTCAAAGTTTGTTTGAAGTCCATTTTATGCACAGATCGGCTAATCGAGACTTGGCCTAAATTTTAGTGTTTTCCGAATCACTTTTCCTCCACTGAGAATTGAACCCAGGGTTCCTTGATGTCCAGACTACATTACCAATACGTCGCCGGGGAGGCTTGCTGATAATTAGATGGTGATGATAATAACTGTGCCCCCCCTCCCTCTCTATTTTCTACGCCAGCGGGTACCTTTTCAAGTATCCAAACACTTCAACGAACAAAGAAAGCAAAAGGACACAACACATAATTGACTTTTAACACAAGCAAACATCTTTTGGCATACATTGGATATTTTAACAGCTTTTTACGACCATCCAATCATAAGTTAACGCATGCAAACATTCGTGAATAGCGGAAATTCCATCTGCGTAGATTGCTCACGCGTAACGACTGCGAGCGGCACACACTTTCACCGCACCGCCTCGTGGTGGGAGGGAAGAGAGATAGCGAATGCTTCTTGAAACAACAAAACAGCGGAACATGCTTACCGCCCGCTGAATGTTGTCTGCCCCACCTGACTTAGCCTGGCGGAAATGTCTCTGCGTATAAACTTTACGTAAGGCGACGCGATAGCATTTGTCATCTGTGTTTGCCGTCACCTATCGCTATCACTGCGAGAAAACCTCTTCCGCAACCAGCGTGTGTTTACGTTTAGGAGAGAGCTTAACGACAACGTAGTCAACAGGGTTATGATAAGGCTTCCCTAGGCCATTTTGCAAAATTAACCGTTAAGTTCGCTTACTTCTAAGAGTATCGCACCCATATCGAAGACACCTCGTGTTCTGACGTCATTGCGAAATACCTTCGTTGTTAGGTTCAGCTTGTTCGGTTTAGTTAGCCAAAATAATAACTTTTCGATCAATCCCCGATATATTGCATTGTACACTTACCGGCAAAAAAAGGGACAGATCCTGGAATACCCTCTTCCCTGCAATACCTTATTGATTGAGTTGGTGCTTTAAGTCCACTTTATGCACAGTAAGACTAATCGGGACTGGGCCTACATTTTAAAGTGGGATCCGAACCACTATGTGCTTTCACCGGGTATCGAACCCGGGACTCATTGATTACCAGGCGACGACGCTACCACTGGGGAGGCCCTCGAATGTCAGTGGAGACGCATCGCAAAGTAACAATACAGGATAGCTATTCCTACACACAGCGCTCGAAATGCATGAAACCAAGGTTGATGTATTTTTTGTGCATCAATTGACGTAATTAAACGTATAGTTTTGATTTATTTGCAATGACCAGGTCTGATCTGTTCAACTGATGCATTTCAGTGAATCACACAGAAGAGCAGCTGATAAAAGAATCCTTTGATGCATTCATGTGTGTATTTTGATGCACCAAAATTGCATCATTAGCAGTTGGTGCACTATAATGTGTTACTGGAGTAAAAAATATTAAGCATAACAGACACCAAAAGATGAAATAACACAGTGAAAATACTCTAATAAGCTGATCAGTATGTCTTAAAGAGTGATACATAAGATGAGCAATGACTGTACAGTGGGATCCATGAGTATTACCGTGCAAATTGTCCACCACCATATTCGTGCACTTTATATGACCCAATAAGAACTTCAAGAATTAAAAGAAAACTCAAAACAAGCTGTTCACAACTTCTGCATCAGCATACATAAAAATCCATTGCTTCAAAACACACAGAATATAAGAGAAAACTTAATGAAAATAGTCATGGACAATTTGCACGATAATACTCATGGATCCCACTGTACTATGTGTGCGAAAAATTCTCATTGTCATATATTTGTAGACTCTGCTTGGATCTTTTTAAATATATTAATTAAAATATAGTTACATTATTATCATAGAACCCACTAACATGGCATATACCTGAGTAATGATTACAGCAATTAGTAAAACATGCAAGGAAAAGTTTTCTCCAGATTTTTTCAGTTTGCCACTGAATTTTCGTGTACGATATGTATAGTTGTTTACATAGTCTTGTTTAAATGCATATTCCTGTTTACATGAAATTGTTTAAAATGCGTGTAAATCAATGGAGTGAGTCCCAAAGCTTAACTGTTCCGGATTGTATATGTTTTTAAAAATTGTTAAGTCCAAAAGAGTTGTAAAATTAAAATAAACAAGATATTTGAAAACTACCTTTTTATGGGCAGTACAAGGTTATGAAAATTTTATTTTAAGTATTAAGAGCTATGTGACATGTTCTGTAATGGCATTGGCCATGTTATATATATATATATATATATATATATATATATATATATATATATATATATATATATATATATATATATATATAGTTAGATAGATAGTGAAGGTTGAACTTTGTACCCCCCAAAAAAAAAACTTCATGCCCCCTCTAACTACGGAAGGGCTATTATACCAAAGGAAAATCAGGCCTAGCTTTATGGTTATTACGCCTCTGGCTTTAGTTTTAAGTTTGTTAAAGAACATGGCATTAGTATTTTTGCGTAACATTAAGTTGTTTGCAAAGTACAAACGAAATATTTGTATGCTTAACACTGGTTATAGTGTGCTCCACGTCATTCCTTACAACGTGTGCCCAGTTATATAAGAAATAGCAGACATTACGCTCGAAATGCACGAAAGATCAGTTCGTGACTGAAATGTAGGCGGCCTTTGAGAGAGAGATTTCAGCTTACATGAAACCTCGGTTCATCTTCGAGATGTTTAACTCTCCACCCTTCCGTGAAAATCTTCCCGAGACAAGCGTTAAATGCCGCATTTACACAGCACCATTATACAATCCGCACCTTCCTCTAAGCTTTTCTGCTACATTACGATTGGCTGGAGCAATAAATATTACGTAATAAGACAAAGGACAAGAGCTATGACGCAATAATGGCTTCCCTTGTTGCTGTTACTATTGTTGTTTATTGTTTACACTCGCGCTGGCGTAAGACTAAATATCATGGGTAGTTTGTTTAGGCAACGGAATTCATTTTCTCGTTTGCATTTGTAGTAAGTGGTAGCCATATTTATATTGTACAACTAGTAAAAATCAAATAATGACAGTAATTCTGTGTAGTATTTATTGTTAATATAATAAATTTATATTCACTGATGTAGTATTACTAGTCCAACAATTCCTCCCTGGTGAAGGTCATGCATATTTTTTGAATTCAAACAAGTATTATTATTATTGTCTGCGAACACACACTTGTGATCAATAAACCAATAAACAAGGTTCAGTTTTATACCCCTAGATGGCAGTGCTGATTTGGACCCAGATAGGTATAACGTACGCTGTTAAGGGCTGACTAGAAATGACTGTCTAAGGCCGTTAACTTTCTGCCATCCTACTACCGTTGAAAATATGACCAAAGACCGTTTTTAAAGAATTGCAGCCCATTACATCAGTGCCAGCGATTTGGTTCCAAAACCGTTGGGCAAGGTGCCAAAACTGTGGGGGCAAAGACAGTATATTTCCCTTTGTATATAAGATTTATCATAGTGCGGGGGGCGAAGTGTGGTGATGGGCAAAAGTGATGAAAAGTGGGGGGCAACTGCCCCCTTCGCCCCCTAATAGCCGCCACTGCATTACATAGTTACCCTCATTAATGAAATCTTAATGATTCAGTTTTTAAAAATATATTTATGGTGCATGCAATCCGTATCTATGTTTATGGATGAAATAACATTTCAATTTAAATAGAAACGAAGAAAATGTGACGTCAAATAAGCTAAATCAAAAGAAAACAACATTTCAATTACCTGCATACGGGGCTGTATGTTACGTTTAGCGTGCAATTACTACTATTGTTGTTATATCTTGTGTGCATGTGTGTGACAGAGGTCGTTGACCGATTGACTCACGTTCTCAGCACTTAAGTTTGTGTGTTCGTCCCTTCATCATGTTCATTTGATCATCATTCATCCCCATATTTTCGAATCGCCAAACGTTGCAGGAAATGAACACTACATTCCTCATAATTCACGAAGTGGAGACAGCGCCAAGCCTCTTTACGCACTAGGCTATATCCATAATAAAAATAATGTGCTATAAGAAATCTAATATAATGTAGTTAAACAATTTTAACTATAAATATCACATGGCTACAATACGTTTTCCGTCCCATAAAAAAGAAAACTGGAAATAAGAAAATGTTATATTTTATGTAATATAAAATTTTGTTTTTCAAACAAGGGTACTAAATGTTATTTTTTTCTTATGTTACAGGTAGGAAAGAAAGAAGTACTATTCCATTGCTTGAGTGGTGGAACTTAAGAAATTAGTAAGTATTATATTAATGCTAAATGAAATTCTAAAGTCGAAGAGGAATAGCTTGATACACTTCGATGAGTCAATGTGATATTACATTTCGAACATTATTCAAGATTGATGAGGAATATTTGAGGACACTATTTTATTTAATTTTCAGAAGTTTCCACTTTTATGGTTGGTAGTGACCGAATTGGAAATAAATTAATGCCGGTATGCTCGTATACACAGACCTGTCTTTTGATACAATCTTTTTTTGTGTGTGGTTTCTTAAAAAAATAATCGATTCTCATTCTCTCTCTTTCATCACTTCAAATTGCTCTCCTTTTTTATTTGTGCCACGCGCGAATTGTCAAAATGTTTTCCAGTACTTACGTTTTTAGAACTTTGAAGTTCAACTGCCACAAACTCATTTTTCACTTGTGACACGCAAAATGAATATGCCGCACAAGTCAGACCGTGACACCAACTGGACGAAAAACAAACATTTTATGCAGTACAATAACAACTTAAAGCGTTTGTTTTTACAATTCAATCCACGACCAAAACAACGAGATCAGAACTGAAAATGTGCGTGGGCAGTTAATAAATGAACGGATAAACCACGTGACTGTACATTTTTGCGAATAACATTTTAAATAGTTTTGATCAAGCAAACCAAATAATTGTTAAACGGCCAAACAGTTAATGCTATAATTTTAATTCTCCTGTACAAAAAGCGAAGTTTACATTATCAGCACCTATTTAAATTACTATTTTAATTGCAGAAGCTATTGTTGCGTTTGACATATGATCAGTGATGTGCGTCTACGCGTAAACAACGGTAGTCTACATTCTACACGTATACTATTTTATACACGTAGATTACGTAATCTATGTAAACAACATGTCGAAAGGTGATAACTTAGAAAAGGGCGCCGTGGAATTAAAAGAAAATTATACTGCGTATCAGTTGCTGATGTGTAAGGAGAACTTTTCATACTCTTTCTTCCAAATTCAAACAATTTCTCACCTAGGAAGAAACCTAATATGGGAAATATTCTAATGTTTTATGGGAAAAAGACCACTTTTGCCTCACGAGTGCCATCTGTTGTTGTTTCTTGCATACTATTTTTTTTCTTCCATAGTTGATAATAGAAGAGAAGAGAAATTTTGATGTAAATAGGATTCTTTTCATTTCGTTAGAAACCAATATAGTTTAAAATGTCACTTTCCTTTCATGAAACTTGCACTTTAGATTGTCTACGTAGTCTATGCAAACTACAACCCAACGTAATCTACGCGTAGATTACGTGTAGACAACGCATGTAGACGTAAACTTATAGTCTACGGCATATCACTGCATATGATTGACAAAGCGCTCGGCCGTGAGCGGGGAGTTCAGAGTGCTGTACGGTACAACTCAAACGTGCAAGAAAGAGAGAGAGAGAGATAGAGAGAAACGAGCGAGTACATTGTTGGCCATTGCGTAGCTACTTGTGCGATCAGCTCCAATAAAATAAGTGCCAATTTTGAATAATTACTGCCGGTATGCTTTTTGGCATCTTGATTTACTACCGGTATGCCATACCGGCTCATACCAGCGCAATTCGATCACTGGTTGTTTTAAGAATCGCGCTTGGAACTGATTTGCGACTCGTTCCTGTCTCATCCATAGTTCCGTGCCGTGACTTCATATATTTCATTCAGTCACCTCGCACTGACAGAGAATGTCCGTAGCAGTCATTCTATATTGCCAGCACATATGAAGCCTTCCCATGCCTTGTCCACTCCCCGTGATGCCTAGATATAACGCTCGATCCTTTCGAGTTCATATTATAAGCGCAACGATCATTCGAGGCGAATAATACCATTATTAAATACCGAATTTTAAAGGGAATTCCTTTTTTTATTTTTCAACACGGATCATGGAATGAATAACAACAGTCTTGATAATTATCTTCCACCAACAAGATTACATGGTTTTGATTTCCCTTTTTTCCCCTTTTTCACCCCACATTCCCTTTTTTTCAATACATTTTTATTTCTGGTCCCTTTATTGGCTCGTTTTTCAGCATACGTTCCCTTCTTTACCTTCTTAAAAAACAACTTCCTTGATTCCTTTATTGACAAGATATCAAATATTTTCAGCCGTAACAAACACATTGTAAGCGGCACGCCTTTTCAGTTGAAAGCGTACTTATCTGCCAAATTTAGACTTTTATTGTGAAGTTTCTTAGAATACTTTTAACTTAACGGTGTGACAGACGACAGTATTGAGTGCCAGTGAATTGGCAAACCCAGGCACAGTGTGATCCATAAGTATTGCTCAGCAAATTGTCCACGACTATTTTCGTTGGTTTTCATCTTCATCCTACGTATTTTTAAGGGTTGTATTTTTACGTGTACTGGTTCAGAGGTTGTAAGCAGATTGTTTGGCCTTTTGTGTTAGTTCTTGAAGCTCTCATTGCATAAAACAAAGGGAGTAAACGTGGTGATGGGCAATTTGCTTGGTAATACTTACGGATCCCACTGTACAAGTGGCTGCAAGCTATGAAATGCGGTAAGCTGTTGCAAGGAAGATTTCATCGAAACGGATAGTAAGATTATTCGCTGTACTTTACCTTCAAAATAAAAAAATGAAAAGGACTATAGTTTATTTTTGCACTCCACTAAATTATTTTGAATGAAAGCACAATATATATCATTCACATATAAAAAGGGATACATTAAATTTCTTGCATTTTTTTACTTTACTTCATATCAAATTTAATATATCCCCTTTTTTATGTGAATATTCTGCTTTCATTTAAAATAATATTTTAGTGGAGTGAAAAAAAAAAACTACAGTTCATTTTCATTGTCTTTCTCTATCAACAATTTTCCCTTTTTGTCATTTTTAGAGAAATGTTTTTCCTTTAAAATCCGGTCTCTAACCATTATTTTCGTTTCCCGTGAGTTTACCTTCAGCTTCAAGATTGAACAATACGGCCTTAATCTCTCCAGTCTCCGACATGTAACCCTTAATCATGTTTGATATTAAAACAAGATCGTCCTCGTAGAGCAATATTGAGATCGACGTACCGGGTATCTCCATGCTTCGATACCTGCCCACATACGACACAAAACTTGACCCCAATGTCCCATAACTTCCCCCACAGCATTACCATTGCCCTGTTCAGTCTGAAGCCTTTTCAAAATCGATGAAACTCCCTCTAGAGAAAACACAACTTATACTACTGCTCGAGGGCACAACTACTGTATCAACGGTAACTGTAACAGACTTATTTCTTCAAGCAAGTTAACACAGTTATTTTCTAAAAAAGAGTAACATTCTCTAATTTACGTATGCACAGTTTTTCTTTCATGGGTCACGTTAACAGTAAGTTACATGTCTTTAATGACTGGGGTTCCATCTATGGGTGAAATTACGAAGCAGTTTGCAGTTTTTAGCCAGAACTTCTCGTATACGTTGACGTTAAGTAACTCCGCTGCAGTTATTGTGTTGCATAAGCGAGTTCTTTAGGCACGCCATTGTTGCAAGGCATTTAGCTTCACCTCTGCCTTAATTGTCCAGGCTGGCATTTGCAGTTTGAGGTTTATTTGTGGGCGGAGTTGCCGGTCTGGCGATTGCATCATCAGTCAATCATTACTCTCAGCTGAGCAGCGAGAAATGTTCTTGCTCAGAATTTCAGGAGGCAAGGTTTTAAAATTCAATTATTTATTGTCTGTTTGGAAGAAATTTATTATGTATACACAGAGTGTCCACCATGAAACTTAATATTTTAACTACTTTATAAAGACTTATCAGTAAGGTGATCCGAACTAATCAAAGGACCCTGGGTTCGATATTCCGTGGAAGCACAAGCCTGAGTTCGATTTGTGAAATCCTCAAGCGACAAGCGTCGCTTCGGTGTGAGATCTCACTTATACACCGGCCACGCTCATTCACAGCGTAGATAGGTTATTTTGACAAAGTCCTGTTTTCCTGCTCATCTCTTCGGGGAGGGGGGATTCTAAGGTTGCCGCTTGTTTCCCAAGCAGGAAGGCAACGTAGGCCTAATTGGCTGTTTGACCGTAAGTTTCTTCGCAGGTAAAGGCGGCAACAACGGTCCCCGCGCCGATTCTTAGCTTTGTGCTTAGATTGGTATAAACTGTTGTTTATATTCCTTATCGCCCGTTTTGTAAGTAGTTTTGGGAAGCCTTTACACTGAAGCGACTGGCGACAAGCAACTCGTGTCGCTTGGAAACTAACGTTCAGAAATAAATACAGCTTTCGTACCAAATAACAAAAGCCTCGCATGCCGCTTGTCGCTCGGACTGGGCCGTTTATCTTCGTGGCGTCTCGGTCTATTGGTAGAGCATGCTTGTCTATAGACTGAAATGGGCCTGCGTCGCTTCGGTCTGAAATGTGCCTTAAATAAGTGGTTCCTCTGAAACCTCTTGAACAAATGGACTTAATTTCTTGCACTTTCAGAGTGGCATTTGAAAGAGGAAGGGTAATTGCACCCAAGGAAATGTGTGTTATGTAAGAGGTACAGTTTCAGCGCCAAAACAGGTTGAATTGCTAATTTAATTTAGGACGCTGCTGGATGCAGAAACCAGCATTTCGTGAAGGGATTCCAGGAAAAGAACTTGCTTTGCAAAGTCAAGGTTTTTGGACTTTGAACCTCCGGGCGTTGCCACACGCCATTTATAATCGAGAATCAGGTCTCTTACATAACTGGTCTCCCCCTCTCTCGTTCTGGTTCCGCCTGCACCTGTTTGATACGCCGGAGCGTATTGCACACGACAAGAAATGGACTATGTTCTCAGATCACACCCCAACATCGAAACCAGTTCCTTTCACTCGCAGAATGCCAAACATTCTGTCTGGGAACAGTGTTGCAAAGAAGGGATAAAATCCCTCGGCATTTGGGAAATTCAACAGTAAGGGAAATTTTGTGGGAAAACGTAAATCGAAAGAAAAGTGTTCAATTTCTGCTTTCAGTTGACTACTAAAAAATAATAGAACTGTATCAACATTAATTGAACAATATCCTCCATGTAATGCCGTAAGAAAAAATTGAAGGAGGGTAAGGAAAGGTGAAAGTGAGAATAGTTTTTGTATATTTATAAATCTGAATTTCAGATTAAAATTGTTATAATTGCTAAGTTTATCTTCTCCCAACTGGGGCACATTCCTCCCGGGTGTCACCGTATCCTTCCGTTATCAAATAGAAAACGCATCTACGAATATTTCTAAAATTTGCAAAGACAACATTACACAGTTAGCTAGCTATTCGTGAGGTTTTTACTTGTCAGTTAAAGAAAATAGTGGTATTTATTTCTACACCATTTTCGTTCCTGTAAATTATACAATTTTTAAAACTTTAACAAACATCTTAGCCGCCACCGACTTTCAAGGGTGTAATTTGTCACCTCAGTGACCAAACAGGTTGACCGGTCGACTCACGTTCTCGCCACTAAAAGTTGTGTGTTCGAATCCTGACGTGCGTATCTTTATGGGTTCAGCTTCATCAAATATCACCTAATTAATATCCATCCTAATAGCAGAGATTAGCCTAAATAGAAATTAGAAAATTTAGAAAAATTAGAAAAGTGACATTAAATAAAATTGAAAATAAATTCCAAGAGTTTGTTAGAGGTAATTTTATTTTGCCAGACTGTCGAATGCGTAGTGTTAGGTGTTTTCTGGATTGTATTTATACAAATAATCCACAAATGCTGTTCTTCTTCTTTCTTCTTTTCTGGCACTACAGCCCATCACAGGCCTTGGCCTCCTTCAAAATCTTCCGCCATCCATCTCTATCCAGCGCCTTCCTTCTCCAACTCCTAACTCCCAGCATACTTAGGTCCTCTTCTACCGAATCAACCCACCTTAAAGGTGGTCTTCCTACTTTTCTCCTGCCCTCCATATGCATAAACGTTATCTTTTTGCACATCGAGTTATCTGGCATTCGGTATATATGTCCTAGCCACCTTAACCTTATTAGTTTAATTTCCTTCACAATATCTATATCTTGGTAGAGTTGATATAGTTCATTATTGTATCTTCTTCTCCAAAATCCGTTTTCACATATAGGACCATAGATCCTGCGCAGGATCTTCCTTTCAAAACTTCCGATCATTGTCTCAGCATTCTTAGTTATAATCCATGATTCACATCCATACATTAAAATAGGTCTTATTAACGTTTTGTGTAGCTTAACTTTTGTTTTCCTTCTGATATACCGGGACTTCATATGTTTTCCAAGTCCAAAGTAACTTCTATTTGCCATACTTATTCTGTGTTGAATCTCTGTCAGAGAATCTCCTTTTTCTGTTATATACACACCAAGATATTTAAATTCCTGTACTCTCTCAAAGGAGAGCCCGTTAACTTCAAAATGTGTGGTACTAGTATGCACCTTGGTTATTTCCATATATTTTGTTTTAGCAGCATTTACTGCAAGCCCCATTTTTTGTGCTGCTGTAAGGAGATTAGCTACAGCTTCACGCAATGCTCTTGTTGTTCTAGCTATTATAACCACATCATCTGCATATGCCATCATTTGCACTGACTTGTTTATTATAGTTCCTCTAATGTCTATGCCTGATTCTCTGACAGCCTTTTCTAGTGCAATATTGAATAGCATACATGACAGGGCATCTCCTTGACGCAATCCTTGTTTTGTTTCGAATTCTTGAGATAGCTGATTTCTTATTTGTACTCTACATCGCACTTTTTTTAGAGTCTATTCTACTAGATTTACTAATTTCTGTGGGATGTTGAATTCCCTCATGGCTTCAATCAGCTCGTTCCTTCGTATGGTATCATATGCAGATTTAAAATCTATATAGAGGTGATATGTATTTATTCCAAATTCTTTTGTCTTTGCGCATATCTGTCTAATTGTATGTATGTGGTCTGAGGTCGATTTTCCCTCTCTAAAGCCACATTGGTAGTCACCTATTATTTTGTTTACATACGGGGAGAGCCTTCGGAAAAGTATATTGGAGAGAATTTTGTATCCGGTGTTAAGTTTGCTGATGCCTCTATAGTTTTCTGTTTGTAGGCGATCCCCCTTCTTATATATGGGGTATATTATACCTTCTTCCCATTGTGATGGGATTTCTTCATCCTTCCATATTTTATCTAGTAGATTTTGAATGCTTCTCAAGAAATCCCTTCCGTGAAGTTTCATCATCTCTGCTGTTATTTTGTCAGATCCTGGCGCTCTATTGTTTTTCAGCTTCTCAATGGCACTCTTAACTTCTTCAAGGCTAGGTCCCTGCTTTTCCTGTTCATTAAGCTGGGGATTTGTTACATTCTGATCTTCTTCCGTATGCTGATTCTGTTCTTGCTCCATTCCACTTCCATTCTGGTTTTGTTCATTCAAAAGTTCATTAAAATGTTCCTGCCATCTAATTAAAATATCCTGGTCATTACTTAACAGTCGTCCGTCTTTATCCTTACATATATATGCTCCAGTTTGGAATCCTCGCATTTCATTGACAGTTCTATAGAATCTTCTACTCTCTCGTTTTCCATTAAATGATTCCACTTGTCTCATTTTACTTTCCACACTCTCTTGTTTCTTTCTCTTATGTATTTTCTTTTCCAGTTCTCTATATACTTCTAGCTTTGCTCTTGTAAAATAACTTTGTATCATATTTCTGTATGCTTCATTTTTCTGCTTGGTTATCTCCTTGCACTCCTCGTCAAACCATTCATTACGGTTTTGTTTCTTCATTTCCCCTATTTCCTCATCTGCTACTTTTATTATTACATCTCGTATTTTACACCACTCTTCATTGGGATTGGTGTTGTTCACGCCATCTTCCAGGTTTTTCAGTCTGTCAGTAATCTTTTGCTGATATGTTTTCTTTCTGTCTCTTTCCTTCAATTTATATATATCATATTTTGTGATTTTACTTTCTTGCCTTTTGTGTATACATGATATTCTGTTCTTGATCTTAGCAATCACCAGGTAGTGATCTGTGTCCACATTTGCTCCCCTAAAACTACGTACATCTAAAATGCTTGATTTGTGTTTACTATCTAAAATTACATGGTCTATCTGGTTACTTGATCTCCCATCTGGAGTTCTCCATGTTGCTTTATGTATATCTTTGTGAGGATAAAAGGTGCCTGCTATGATCATTTGATGCCTATTTGCAAAATCAATCAGTTTTATTCCATTATTGTTACTCTCATGGTGCAGGCTATGAGATCCTATCACAGGTTTAGCCCAGATTTCCCTGCCTACCTTTGCATTAAAATCTCCAAGAATTATTTTGATATCATATTGGGGGCATGAATCGTAAGCCCTCTCCAATTTATCATAGAAAGCATCCTTTTCTTCCTCAGATTTATCCTCTGTTGGTGCGTGGGTTGTTATCAAGCTGTAGTTATGGAACTTTCCCCTAACTCTTAAAATGCAGGTTCTATCATCTATTGCCTTAAAATCCATTACAAGATTTTTCATCTTCTTCTCCTTTCTGCTCCAACACATCCTTCCCAGTCCACCTAATTTCCTGTAATGCAAGAATATCAAGCTTGTATTTATTAAACTCTGTTAACACAAGCAAATATTGAACTACATTTCTACACGTATTTTAACAACACAATTGATACGGTTATACTTCAACTAAGTTTGTCACACAGACTCGATAAACCTTATGAACTTCAAACCCTAACACAGACTATTTCCTATATTTCGTCATCCTCTTCGCGTCACTAGCAGAGTGGAGAGAAAATCGCATAGAAAAGGGAAATTTTGCGCGATGTGTAGCAACATCTGAGCGACAGGCCAATTCGACTTGTAAACTTCGCATATTGCAGACATATCAGCTCAAGCAATCGACTAAACAGCGAAACGGGATCTGACTGGTTTTTCTAGCAGGCCATTGCCCACCCCGGTGCACAAACATTTACTCGAAGCTTGAAGTGTGGGACTGATTTATTTCTGGCGTATCTTCCACCACATCAGAGCAGACCCCGTTCTTGCTCCTTGATATAGGTTTGGGTGAACTCTTATCTTTAGAAAGTGAACAGGAAGTCTGTTTTTGTTGTCAGCTTTTTCCAGTTTCATTCAGTTTTCTGTGTTTGCGACATATCTTCGACTTCGCGGCGGTCTCCTTGGCGGAGTGGTTAGCACAGCGCGCTACGACTCCAGAGGACACTTTGTGAATGTCCCTTCATCATATCATCATTCATCCTTACAGATTAGCTAAAATTAGCAGAAAAGCGAAGTAAAATAAACCAAATGAATCAATCAGTCAATCGAATTTGCCATCCAAACATCATCAGCAGGGAGCGGAAGTTGATGACCTAAAAAATATAGGTATATGACCTATAGCAGGGCTTCTCAACTTGTGGGGCGGCCCCCCTGGGGAGGCGTTGGAGAATTTTAGGGGAGGCGTGGTGAGCAATGAAAAATATATACATGAATTACTTTTGTACATCAATAATTCATTACGCCTAGAGGGAAGGGGCGTGGACTAAATTGTGGACGCAAACGGGGGCGCGGCCCCAAAAGATTGAGAACCCCTGACCTACAGAAGTCCTAAAAAATTGAAAAATGACGTAAAAAATGACCATTAAATTTGTTAGTTTCAAGTTAAAAAGTGAAATGAAAAGGAAATTAAACAAAATTCAATTTTGCTTTTAAAAAAGGCAGCAAATGATACCACATGCACATTCAATTAAAATATGCAATGAGGATCTCCAATGGAAACAACCGAATAATTTTTAAAGCAATTTTATAAAAAAGTCGTATACACTGAATGAATTTGTGTAAAGTGCATTAATTTCCCGCATCTTTGCCTGGTGATGTAGTGTGGTGTGTTTGTGTGGCACTGTAAAGAAAAATAAATCCTGCGAGATATATATATATAGGCCTATGTTCACCTTGGTGAAAAGACTCAAGAATATTACCAAAGTGAAAGAAGTGACAAAATATGACGAAACAATAAACCGAATATTGCGAAAAAATGACTGAAAAACGTCGAAAATCGGGGAAAATGACCTAAAACCTGAAAATTGGCAAAAAATGCAAAAAATACACTTTAAAATTACGTTTTCTGGGTTCTAGACCTACTGTAATATTGTGTATGTTTAATGGGCATCGTGTCCGAGATATCAGAAAGAAGATGACATTTCATCAACTTCCGCTCCCCTAAACATCACTCTCTTCAGTAGACACGTGACTGCACTAGAAGTCTTGGAAAAGTTAGGAAAATCAAACTTTGTTGATTGATTGATAGAGTTTTTTTTTATTTGACGTCACTTTTCTTCCACTTTCTGGATAATCGTGGCGATGGAGATGAGTGATGACATGATAAAGAAGCACTCGCAAAGAACACGTATGCTCGGGTCAGGACTCGAACCCGGGATTCCTGGTGGCGCAACGCACTGTGCTAACCACTGCGGCAAGGAAAGCAGTTAAAATCAATGTTTGTAAAGAAGGTTAAAGTCCTGGATAAGTATTGGTTATTATTATTTTGTCTACACATTTCACGTTCTCCTCTAAACGGCTTCTTTCTTGGATATATTTCATATAATAACATAATCAAACAAAATGCCTAGTTTTCCCTGATTTTCGAACGCATTTTTACAAAATTCTCTGGCTTCCCGTTGTGTTAAATTGTACTATTCAAACTATTGTAGACATCCAGCAATGCATGCATTGATACGCTGCATACGTTGGTGTTTTTTATTAATCCAATTCCAATTTGAATTTTCCGATTTGAGAGTTTACATTATACAGGATATGATTAATATCATTTCAACGAAATGGGCTCCCCCGTAGCGAAGTGGTTAACGCTCTCACCTTTGGTGCGAACGGTTCCGGGCTCGATTCGCGCCTCGTAATTTCAGTGGTGACCCAGCATCGTGAGGATAATTGAGGAGCTGCTTGGAAGCCCCGGTCTCGAAACTCTGCAAGGCAGCAACGAGGGGCTGGATGCTCTGACCACGACTCGCCCAATTAAAGAGTCGTTTGACAGGTACTGGCCCTCAGAGGCTATTGTGTCACGGAATTTAGTTTAGCTCCTATTCTAGTAATGAACCGATTCACACCAATACCGATAATTGAAAATTGTAATTAAAAGTTGTTCAAAATATTAATTAATATTAGTGGGTAAGACTTTCACGCCAATTATAATCATAAACTTGGCATAGTTTTGTATTAAAAAATTACATCAGAGTATTAAAAGAGCTATTACGTAATCCCAATACAGTTTTATGACCCAATATTAGTGGAGAATCAATGGAAACGTCGAATTTTTCGTAACTTCCAGGATATTTATGTATATATAAGATTTGCGCGGCATTTTTGCCGTCCTCGAGAACAATTAGAACGCCGATATCTGTAAATAAAATCCCATCGATACTGACCGATACCAATGGTATTGGCTCAGCAGTAATTCTAATTGTATTTGACAAAGAATAAAAAAAAATAGAAATTGCTCTCATTTCGTTACACATGTTCCGCAATCTAAAGAATTTGATTTTGATCATAATACGTCGCTCTTCTGCCACCTTTGTCTAATGGCGACGATGGACAATAGTGATGTGATAAGATGGGAGATTGACCTTTGAGTGCCTTCAGGTAGGGCACCCCTTACATCCCTCCGCAGGGGCGGCGAATAGGGATGCGTGGGGGTGCAGTTGCCCCCGCCACTTTTTGCCACTTTTACCCCGCACTCTTCTAAGCCTACAAAGGGAAAGTAAAATGTGATTGTCCCCTCAGTTCTGACACCTCGCCCCTCCCCCTCCCTCCAGTTTTGGAACCCCATCGCCGACAATGCCCCTCTGGGATGTGTCCGGAACATGGACACTGAAGAACTTTGGAGACTTTAACGAGTGTATGTTCGGTAGCGCAATAGAGATCTCAACCAGAGTAGAGTACCGGTAACTTTTGAGCGTAATATTATTATTTTTATTTCTGTTAATGCTCGAGTCGTTCGTTACCATCGCGAAAGTTGTGTCGTCAAGTTGAGTTGTGTTGTAAGTCCACTTTACGTACAGATAGTGTAATCGGGACTGAACCTACAGTTTACCCGAGACCCCTTGATTACAAGGAGATGACGTTACCAAGATGAAATCAAGGAGTCCCGGGCAGGGTTGATAAAGGTCCAGGTACGATCAATTCTAAAGGGTTCCGCTGCCGGACCGGAAACTTTTTCCTCGCAAAATTTAAATTCGGTCCAAGTTGCGTATTGTTTCATTGAAAAATAGTTCCTGGACCGTATTTAAATTGATCCGGAAAAAAGGTTCCTGGACCGAATTGAAATACTTTACAGATAAGAAGTTTCTTTACGGTCCAGAACCCATTTACGCTTGCTGGTTTTCTCCCCTGGACCGGAATTCAATTTATTTAAAATTCCTGGACCTTTAAAAACCTGCTCCCGGGTCCTATTCCTGGTGGTATTTCCTACTTTAAATAGAAGATCTAGTGTCAGGTAGCTTACCTGAGCGTAAAACACAATTTTTGAATGATCGTTCTGTGTCGTTGAGGTTAACCTGTCTAGTGCTAAAAATACTAAAATCTCTTCAGACGTGTTCAGGGGAGGGATGCGGCGGATACATCCCCCAATAAGAACCAGATGTCTAAAAAAATAACCACCGAAGGAATTCCTGGACACAAGGACAAAACAAATTGGTCCATAATCATGGAAGATTTCTTTCCCGAATAATCTATCCATGATATTTCGCCCCCATCCCGCGTTAATTTTCTGATATTGGGATTGATTGCTTAAAAGGGCGGCATCAGTGTACAGTCACAGACACTTCTGGCTTGTAATTACATCATTGACTTTCAATGCTATAGTTACAGCCCCGAAGTGTCCGTGACTGTACAGCTTCACTCTATGGACATTCAAAACATGAGGGCCAGATGCTTAGGCTAGACTATCTGGGATACAATACCATAATTACATCCCATTGCATTTGATACCCCTTGAGGGGGGGAATCCTTCAATGAAGGCAGTTCACAAATAACTTTATATCTATTTTACTTTATCCAGGAAACAGGCACGTATTTATAAATTTATTTCGTTTAAATTAAAATAATTCTATTAAAATAATATCAATTAATAAATATTAAGTTAATATTGTATTGCTATTATTACATTAATAGGTAAAAACCGCATAAGCATGCTTGATTGATTGATTGATTGATGTGGTGTTTTAAGTCCACTTTATGCACAGTAAGGCTAATCGGTACTGGACCTACAGTTTAAAGTGGGATCCGAACCACTATGTCCCTCCACCGGGTATTCAACCCGGGACCCCTTGAATACGAGGTAACGACACTAACAAAAGCATGTATTCATTATCTAGCGTATAGTTAGGATCGCTAAAACTTGTATTAAAGCAACTGCCTCCCAAAGAAATCAGTGCCAATTAGATATAAAATTGAATATTTATTAAATAACAAGAAGGAATGTTAAATCCAGTTGACGAAAATTAAATTTTCTTATTAATATTTTTGGTACTGTCATTCAAAGTTCGGCGGAAATAAATTGCCCTGGATTACATAGCAAATTCTAAACATGACTTTCATTGTTTAATGAAAATACTTGGTAAGTCTTTCGGGAGGGGGGAGCTCCGGATCTTTGGCCCTAAATACATCCTTGACAATCCGGAAGAATACTTTAGTCCCAAGCGTCTCCCAAAGAAATAATTATGCAACAATTGTACTACGTTAGCTTTTGTTTAGACACACACAAACACACATCATCAAATTAATGTTAAAAAATGGAATTATAGAAACTAAATATTTACTGAAAGTTCAAATTTTATTTAAGTTGAAATAACTCTCGATTACACAACAAATTTTAAACAACGCATATTTTCAATATTTAATTTTTGTAGTCTGTAAGTCTTTCGGGGAGGGGGGCGGTTCGGATTCCCTGGACCCCCTTCCCTAAATACGTCCTTGCCAGGAAAAACATTTTACTTTTTGCGGGAGAACTTTCACACTTTGACGCCCCAAATTGAGGTCAGTACCTTAACCTCCCTTTGGCAATAACAAAATTCATTTTTGATAACATAGGAGGTCGCACAGACTGATTGATTTTCGTAGCTGCCTTGCTGGCGGTGCTATTTTATTGGCCCAACAATATTGAAGGAAAATATAATTGTGTTCTATCGCGATTCGATCACTTATTAATCTAATTTCTTCTTCGCGGCTCTTTCTTTTGAAGTGTAATTACGTGCCGGGTGAAGGAGTGGTGTTAATTAAGGTCCTTCGACTGTGCAGCCGTTGCCGAATCGAATGTTCTGGGAATTGGTGAGCGGCATGTACCAACTTTGTTGCAGTATGCATACGGCCAACCACAACAATGGGAGTGAAAGTACATCGGGATAGGATAATAGAGAGGAAGGTTTCGGTATGTTAGTCGTTATTAAAAAAAATGATTTATACATCTTTTATTACCACTGAAATCATTGGCCGTATGTCACAATGCGAGATTCCAGCTTATTACCAGCTGCTGTTCCGAGGTTTTATTGATTTGTAATTTTTATGACCATTGAGTTTTTCAAGCTACTCACTAGTCAAGAGATAGCTCACTTCATAGAGATCAAATGTCAGACTGGAAATGTCTCTCCTATACCACCACTGTTCAAGCTTTCGTGTCTACCGCGTATCAGCAGCGCCACAGTATTGTAAGTTTTGGTTGTGAGCCTTGCAACGCGTAGACAGATTTCTCTCAAATGCAATAAGACTAGTCATCTAGGTATCTAAATACTATAAGAGTTTGAGCTCGAAATATTCTGAATTTACGATATTTATTCGAGTCAGTATTTGCTGTGATTGAGGTGTGTAATATTATGTGGTCATGATACAATCAAGCTGTGATGAAGAAGAACAAATATGTTCATTAGTCTGTTGTTGAATACAATATATTTGAATTACTTCCTTGGGCTGTGTTGTACAAATGTTGAAGGATTATTAAACCTCGTTTTGCGTTTATGTACTTCGTGTATTCCATGTTTCACTTGTACATCGGCATTCTTAACGGAACGTTTAATATTAATAACTGATTTTACGTCGTTCCCTTCTCAACAATGAACGTGTGTTGAATGCCGAATTGTAGTACAAGCGATTCCCTAAAATTGATCCGGCTCTTAAAATGTAGCCCTGACAAATATTTAAAAATATCAGCATAATTTGGATTTCTCGCGTAATAGAGAAGCCATTTTTCTTCTTTAATTTCATTTACCTATTATCTCAGAAGTATTCCTCGTATCATTCTTCTGAGCGTTTCTTTTTCGCAGAAGACTATCAACCTTTGAGTTAGGAATAATATATATGGCCACCAAGGTTAATTTCAAATAAGGTGAAGGATGTTAAGATGACTACTGAAAGGCTTGATCTAAATTTGAACGTTGGCTGATTCCACTCAAATCCAATACCAGACCAATACTTCAATGTATTAAACTAAAGAACTATAAGTCAACGGAGGTTATCGTAGTCAGAAAATTTGTGTTTCGTAAACCTCTCATCGGAGACCGACATATACTGAGCACTATATCTGAAATGTTTTTCTGCCAAACTAGATGAGCCAATATTGCTAAGACCGGTTTTAGACGAAAGCATTTCCTTTAACATTTTTGCTAGCATAAATGCTATAAATGCTTCCAAAAATCTCATAGCAGCCTGCATGTAACTTCTCGGTTAGCTGTTGCGATTACAATGTATAACATATACACGTTGAGTTAACACCATCTATGCTGAGTTCACGGTGTTTACAATTGAAACAACTAAAATACTCTCCCATACGTTAACAGTAATTGTTGTAAAGTATGTATTTAAGCAGCGCCATTGTTTTGTATCTAATAACGTTTTATACGAAACGTTACTCCTCTCGGTTGAATATTTATCGACTTTTCAAAAATTTGAAGTGATACATTGTTTACATCTCGCGCGGCCGCCATTACACCTTCACTCGTGACCTAGAGGTCACTTCTGATTGGTTATGCTACGGAAATAGGATGGGTTCTATCCTTCAGAAACGTATGAAATATGCCATGGCATCTGAGAAGCCATAAGATTTTTTACTTTACACGGTAGCATTTTGGTAAGAGTTTCGTTTTTAAGCTACGAAAATGAGGTTTGGACAGTAACTTGAAAGTCATGAAAATTTGCATCCACCATCTTGAAACACTAATCGATTTCGCCCAAATGTAGTCATCAGACTAGTTACCCCAATAGATTCACTCGGGGGAATACGCCCAACTTTTTTTTTTTTGTGGTTTATAGCTTCGCGAAATGAATGAGTGTCGCAATGAAAAGGATGTCAAATGAAAGCTACATGTTTTGTTATTGTTACCTATAAGTTTTATTGCTGTAAGTTTTATAGCAAATGAACCATAGAAAAATAAACAGATGAACGTCAATTTGGGCAAATAACCCCATGTTCAGGGTAAAATGCCCACCCATTATGGGTAAAATAGCCAATACAAGAAACAATTGTTGTAATACTTGACATGACATATTTAAAGGAAAATAATACACAGCATTCACTGGAAGATTATTAACGTTTGTTTCGTAAACAGAACATCATTTGTACAGACAAGCATAGCGTTTCTAACAACATTTATTTTGAATTTACCATAGCCTCTTTTACTGTTTACATTTGTGAGAAATTGCATTGCACTTTGGACACATGGACGTGAATTTGGTACATATTTCATGCATCCACACACTACAACGATTACGCTGGATCCAGTCACATGATGGTCCTTTCTTATCATAGTAATGCCCATGGGCATATTGTACTTAATTTCTGTGGGCATATCACCCCACAGCTACAAGCAGAAAATTGAATCACTGGGTTGGCAACTCTGAGCACCATACGGCAGTTTCACTCTGCAGATATAATATACACCAAATATAATTCAGTTTCTTTTTCTCTTGGGAATATTATTCCACACAGTTAATACAGCAACGTCCAAAAAATTAGTACCTCAAAAATTGTCTTCTTACCTCATGAAATTAGCCCTGAATGGCTTCAGATTCTTCTCACAAGCTCCAAACCTGCTGCCTCGTCTCACCACGGAGGGCGCTTTCAAACAAGTGTCGCAGAGTTGCCATAACATTAACGTTGCGCGAGATACGATGGGATGGGCATTTAACCCCGATGGGCATATTCCCCCGAGTGACTCTATTAACCTTCAACTTCTAAATTGGTTTCGGTAATCGGGGTCACAATATTGGTAGCTCGTCCGCATCTTTTGCCGACCTCCGTGGCGGAGTGGTTAGCACAGCACAGCTCGGGATCCCGGCCTGAGCATGGGCGTTATTTGTGTGTGTCCCTTCATCAATTTCATCAAATAATCGCTCATCCTCATCTTCGCGTATAGCCAAAAGTGCCAGAAAAGCGAAATAAAATAACGCAACCAATCAATCGTCCGGAAATTGACTCCCCACCCCTTCTACACCATACAGTATGCTGCCGAATTCTAATTAAAAACTTATGACTAAAGTGTGCCTTAAAATAGCCGGGATTAATGTTACCTAATCTATGAAAATCTAGTCAAATGAGCAGTATTTGAAACTCTCGTAACGTACGGAAATTGAAGTTTTACCAGCCTTAAAATCGGTGCAACAGTAAAGCCATATTACACTTAAAACGTTAAGTCTTGCCTTTACTAATCTTTATGAATTTTACCTACTGTTAGACAATGGAGACTGAAACTTAATGCCTTTTACAACTACTATTGTCCCTCGTGTTGATTAGCTGCATATATCCACAGCATGGCGTACATGAAACCATGAAACCTGTCGATAGTGCTAGAAATACTGCCATGTGTGAAACAGGAATGTTTCTTTATTGGACTCAAGGTTAGCGGAAATAACCGCTATTTGATGTCATTTCAAGGAAACTGAAGGCCCGTTTTATGCCCACGTTGAAGAACATTGGGCAGTAATAGCGGGGAATAAATCCGAGTCATGTATTTCAGGAAGTGACGTGTATTATATGATTCACGCAGAGCTAGATGCTATTTCAGCTTACCACGATGCTGTTTGTGTGAAGAAACCTCTAAGAATTCCCAGGCTTATGATGTGTCTAGCTTGATGTCCTTGGACAAGCCTCGTGCGCATATTCAAGGCGTGACTAATACCTGACGTAATGCGCATTGGTGTTTTGCGCATCCTATACGTTCTGCGCATGCTCTTGCAGCTAAAGAACATGTAATATATGTATACAGACATATTTTTAATTTTTTTTAAAAAAACGCTTAAAATTGCTTGTATGGTGCCAAACACCATCTGTTTTTTTATGGAAAGGCTTTTTCTATTAAACCGCCCTGTAAAATATTTGAACAGTTTGATTAAAGCAAATAAAAAATATATATGTAAATATACATTTTTCTGTTTCTGATTCTGTATATATGAGCCTACTATGGAAATGTTTGTTGAGTGTGTTAATGAAAATATAATTTCAGTAACTTTTCTTCCACTGAAAATAAAACATTCTGGATATACTCTATAATTATAACTTAAAATAAATTTTATTGTCTTTCTAGCTGAATTTTGGATTTTTTTAAAATTATTGTTTACAAAATATCAGGTGCCAGGTTTATATACAGTTTAATGATAATGACACTTTTTACGGTTCAACATGATTAGTATTTTGTACATTATTCTACACTAAGTGTTTGCCATTTTTGCCTATATAAATGATTGAATTTTAAATCAAGATAAATTTAAGTGTGTTTGCAGTTTACATATTAAATTTCCATTTTGACTCCATCAGCACATATATTTTATTTCCTTTCCTTTCTTAGAGCCTGATAAACCCTATTAAATTATAAGAGATTAATTTACTTTCACCAAAAGTGATTCTGATATCTACAAAATACTTTTGTACATTATTGTATAAATTATTTCTTTAAAGTGATATAAATCAACCTGATTTAATCCACCTTGCTACCAAGAACATTTACATACTCAGTGAGATTTGTAAAATGATGGATACACAACCAATTTTACTCGACATATAAACTCAGTCCGGGATCTTTATTGTCACCCCTCCTACAAAAATTTCTGGCGATGGCCATGCTTCTAACAACTGTATCCTGCCTTAATGTTAGCCAAAATTGCAGGAAAATCCGAGCGTGTTGCGCAAATCAGCCGACAATAGGAGATAATAACTAATTATCAGTGGAAATGAGAGGCATCGATTTCGTCATTTCCTCCTCCGTGTCATTATAGCAGAGGTAATGCAACCTGGGGAGGGGCGGGAGATGCACTGAATCAGTGACGCAACACCCGCCGTGGGACACAAGACGACAAGCCAAGTTCCTTGAACTCTGGAAAGAGAATTCTTCCGCTAATAAGGAATTTAAACAAAAACAATTAAGACGTCGTCCTTCAATTGTTTTCCACAAATAGGAAGGAGAGAGCGCGAAAGGGGTACGTTCCTCGGGGAAAGTATTACGATACTTTCTTACGAAAATTTTGCTGATTTTCCCAGCCCAGCCATGGAACGCCTGCGATGCCAAATGTTGCAGATGGCCCGATAACCCATTGTTCTCTGGTGTCATTTCGCTTTCGTTAGGCGGAATTGTGGTGCCGTAACTCTTTCGATGAGCTGAGGGAATAACGCGTAACAGGTCGTAATGAGGCCAAGGATGCTTCGTATGTCCTATCGAAGGGAGAATTCCACGGCGATCAACCCATTCGCTGACGGAAGGAAATTGTGGTGAATAATGCTACTCGACACGGTGAAGTGTTCTTCCGCCGTTACAATGCAGGTGAAATCTGACATTATAAACAGCAGCTTTCATATTACGGTCTCGTTTCGAGTTGTAAATGCCTGTCTCGTTCTCGGTATCGTCTCGAATGTCGAAATGTATTGTATAAACAACTTGGACGGCGTGTCGCCGTACAATCTTTCACGGCGTGTAGAAGACATTACGGTAAACGGCTTTACTTGACAATGTTTTTCTTTGCGGTGCATCGTTTCGATGCTACGAGTCCTCAAAAAAAGGAGATTTTATCCTCGATATGTAGGCAACCACGCGACACGCGCCCACAACGGTCACTCATGCATTCGCTTCTTAAATTGTTTTTTGTAAGGTACACTTTATGCACAGCTATAGCCTGTCCCGGAGCAAGCGAATGAAACAAGTGTCTGCGCAAGTAGTGGTGCGAGACGGTTCCACCAATGAACACGTGAGAGGGTATTGAGTGGAGGGGGAAAGTGAGTGCAGTTACCAGCCTTCCCACCAGCGTGTACTGCTTCGTTATGCCCACTCGACCCCCCCCCCCATTTCTCTTCCGCTATGCGCGACCTTGCTCCAGAGATAACCGGGACAGGTTGTAGTCTAATCAGGATTGTACACCCAACGGCAAAAGAAACAGTAGGCGAATTGTCCACCACCATTTTAATTCAGTCTGCATTACACAATGTGATGTAAGTGAATTGAAATAAAGACGTCAATAAGCAGAGAACAATGCTTGCTTCGAACCAACATACTTTCATTCCTTAAAACAATGCAGAATGTAGAATAAAAAGTAATTAAAAAAGCAGTGGACAATTTGCCTACTATTATCTTTGCCGTTGACTGTACCTACCAGGATGATGCATGGAAAGCATTTTTCTTGAGCGCGAAATAGTTCGCACAGACGACGCTAGATAGCGCACGGAATTGATAGCTTCTTCGATCGAGCGAATAACCTTCGAACAGGCAAAACGAGCGGTATACATTCGAAGCCCAGTAGCACGTACAAGTATAACCGTAATTTGTCCGTGGTAGTGGGTCATGAAATATGGATCTTGAAGTGAAAGATGCAGTGAAATTGTAACTTAAGTGAACATTGTCATCATCTCTGTGTTAAAATGTAGTTTAGCCTATCTTACCAATACAGTGATATATGAAAATGAAACAGATGATTGTGGGCTGAAACTGCCAGGACGGATGTATTGTACATACGATTATTCTCATATTAAAATGATTCTGTATGTTAGCTTGAGCGTGGTATCCCAATCAATATGTGCCTCCACCGGGTATCGGAGCGGGACTCCTTGATTACAAGGCAACACTACGCCTTCGGGGAGGCCACAAGATTGGCGTTGTAATTACTATAAACAAAATAAACAACTGATCTGTAAATATTGCTGATATCGTGAATATGGGTATGTCTCAAGAAGTCGCAGACTCAAGTAAATTTAGTTTAGGTAAAATTATTGATACCAAATTAAAATCGAGGACGAGTCGAAGAGACTGGGACACTAAGTCTCGGTTTGGCCTAGATTTTTGCAAGACCGCCTCGTTCTTGGTAATATACTTCAGGTTTGTTCGTCTCTGTTGGCAACACTGTATGATTACTGATTGCCACCTGAATGAATGATTTGTACGTCACCTATTTATTTATTCCTTCGGTGCACAACACCCATCTAACTGTTCTTTTATACTGCACATGTTGTATCGGTGGCCTTGAGCGGTAGACTAACGATTCGTCACTTTAAGTTCCATGTTGAATCCATAGCCTGGGCATGTGCGTTTCTTTGAGAATGTCGTTTCTTCAGTGTCATCTAAACACAGAAAACTAAATGCATCAGATCGATTGATGCATTAAAGTACGTTTTATGGCTTCTTCAAAGAATCAGATTCACATTTGATGCATTTGGGTGCATCTTTGCATGTCGTGAAAGAAACACCAAAGTGCATCATTTGATTCAGGTGAGGACTTATTACAGTCAAGATGCACTTCAATGCATCAGTTGATGTTCCTTGATGCACCTTCCTGTGTCTTTTTGGATGATACACTTATACGTTTGGTCTGAGCTACAGAGTTTATGTAGCTCAGACGAAACGTTTAAGTGCATCATCGAAAAAGGTGCATTCTGGTGCATCAATCGATATGATACATTTAGTTCTCTGAGTGTAATCATCAATCACCCTCATCTCAATTAGCCCAAAATGGTAGAACTCAAAACAAGAAGCACGAAAAAAAATCACACCTTACCAAGGTTCGAAATTGGGAGGCCGACCTCCGTGAATGAGTGGTTAACACAGCGCTCTACACCCAGCACCGTGAAAACAGGGGGGGGGGGGGATACCTGAGATGAACTTGAGGATCCCGGTCTAGGAACCCAGAGAGCAGTGGCGATGGGACTTGCTAACCTAATTATGCGTCACTCAACGGAAAAGCATCTTGATAGGCTTAAGACATTCAAGCGCTGTTGTGCCACTTTAGTTATTTATTTAAAAAATATTTATGACTTTCATATGCCGATATTAATTCCTGATGGTCTTAATGAAACTTTTCGGTACCATATTCTGTATCTGATAGACAAGGGTCCGCTACACCTCTGTCAGACTCCAGCCAAGCCATTTTCGAAAATTGTATGATTTTCCAAATTCTGAAAAATTCTATCTGCTTAGATTTCCCTTTAGAGTATTCACGTGAATCTTCGTGTGGTTATATGGTTTCAACAAGATGCAACATCAATCGAATCTTTGTGGGAAAAAGAACTCCTTGGCTATGTTTTCAAATACTTGTTAGAGGCACATTATTACATCTATATTTCACTCTAGTTTGTATCTCAACAAGTACAACACCCAATAAAATGAAACCGATTGTGTCTACATATGAAGTTTTCCAACATCTCTTCTATATATATCCCGACCCAGTGGCCGAGTGGTTAGCACATCGCGCTGCGACACCAAGGGTCCCGGGTTCGAATCCCGTTCGGGCTTGGTTGTTTGTGAATGTCCATTCATCAATTTCATCACTCATCCCCATCTTCGCAAATTAGCCAAGAGGCACAAAACGCGAAGTAAAATAAACTAAATCAAATCACAAAATCTTCTATATATATAAAAATGGATGTATGCGTGTATGTATGTGTGTGTGTTTGTTCCGGCATAACTCTCGAACGCCTGGAGCGATTTCAACCAAACTTGGTACACGTATCACTTGCAATCTCGAAAGAAATACTGTGCGGATAAGACACCCCTGGCACCCCTAGGGGTGGGGGTGGGAAGGGGTGACATGTAAAAATAATCGAAAACGACCGATATTAGTGTAGAATCCATACTTTTCGGGGTCGCTAAGATAAATAGTAACACTCTCAATGCCGTTCAACTCCAAGACACCCCTGGCACCCCTAGGCGTGGGGGTGGGAAGGGGTGACATGGAAAAATAATCGAAAACGACCGATATTAGTGTAGAATCCATAGTTTTCGGGGTCGCTAAGATGAATAGTGACACTCCCAACGCCGTTCAACTCCAAGTTCATTTTACGCTATAGTAAGAATTCATTATTTTCCTGTCTAATAGAAGATTGGTATAAATAAATACCCGGGCAACGCCGGCCCATCAGCTAGTATACTAGGATTCGAACCTAAGACGTTTTTGTTCGTAGCGCTACTCTGATCATTTTTTAAAAAGGAAAACTCCTGAGCGGTAGTTTCCCCCGCCAATCTTTTTATCTGCTTTTCACATATATCAACTTTTACTTAGCTATCTTTCTCATTTGGAATAAACACAAACATCTTTGCCTCAACCGGGATTCGAACCAGGGACCCATGGCATCGTAACGTGCTGCCCTGACCATTTACGCCACGGAGGTTGACCATTTAGCAGAGTGTTATAGGGGGGATGGAGGGGATTTCCCCCCTCTGCTTGACAAATTTTATCCATGTGGGAAATGTTATATGGCATAAAGTCATTATCTCATGCTGTCTCTAGACAGCCAGTAGAATTTCACCCCACTGGAAATATCTTAAATACCACACTGCCATTTATTCGCGCAAACAGACGATCATACATCCGCCACTGAGGTGTTGCGTTTCTTCAGTCTTTTTTAAAATAATCTTCGTTAATTTTCATCGTCGCGTTTAGCTTAAGAAATGCAAATGTACGCAAGCAGTGGTTAACTCATTGTTGATTGATTTGTTTATTTTACTTCACTATTCTGCCACTTTGCCTAATCGCGAAGATGAGGATGGGGACGATATGATGAAATTGATGAAAGGACACTCACAAAGGACACCCAGACCGGATATCGAATCCGGGACCCCTGGACGTTGTGCTAACCACTCCGCCACGGAGGCCGGCGTTAATTTTATTGTGATTAGATTTATTTTCACAAGGTAGTACAGCGAGAAGTGTTTCAGGAAAGAAAAACAGTCGACCTCGCTACCCTGTTCTATCTTCCGTCTGTACCAGCCGCGCTAACGACCCTAATGAGAAGTGACGTAGACTGCGGCGTACCAGAAACCTCCCCTCGCCACCCACTTCTCTGACATTTGAGGTGTCTGCTCGTTAGGTGATAGGTATTCGAAGGCTGGCTAATCAGAACGAAGGTCGCAAACTCGGAGAGCATCGCATGGGTTGGAACGAGGAAAACCTCCTCTGTCCACCGGTTCTTTGTCCTTGTTCCTGTACCCGTGGCCTTGGGTCCAACCCGAGAAGTGATCCACCGAAGGAGAGGCGTGTGTGTTCAAAACATACTCCGGCTGGCCTTCTTTACTTGGAAAGGAATCAGTGCATGTTATTGCAGGGAATCGCTGCCGGAGGTATTCAATTCGGGTATCAGGTTTCGTTATGGGAATGGCATCGAGGAGAGAGAAGACAGCAGATTAGCACAGTTCGATATGGCGCTAGCGGTCTTGGGTTCGAAACCTTGCCTGGACATGAATGTTCTTTGTGTCAGCATGTCATCACGTATCCTCATCTTCGCGATTAGCCAAAAGTGGCAGAAAAGCGAAGTGAAATAAACGAAATCAATCAATCAATCAAAGACTTATCAGTCACGCTCTCGTCTCGGGTCTGTCTCGTTCTCGTCTGGATTTGTATACATCTCTCTCGTTCTCGTGTCTGCCCCTAACGTCGTCGCCTTGTAATCAAGGGGTCCCGGGTTCGATACCCGTTGGAGGAACATTGCACTGTGATTCGTATCCCACTTTAAACTGTAGGTCTAGTCCCGATTAGCCTATCTGTGCATAAAGTGGACTTAAAACAATAATTTAACGATTCTATTCTATTCTGCCCCCTTTCCGAAAGTTAGGTTCCAATTCACGCCCATGAGTCGAGACGCCAAAGCCTCGTTAGGCTGTAAGAATGCAGCCCGTACACTACGTAGGGAAAGAGGTTGACACCAGTGCCGTGATGATCAGATGCCGGGAGTCGAACCCAGAAGTGGCGAGACCGTAGCTCGGTCACCGATGCGGCAGCTGGAAGACTCCTTTCCCGAACGCTGGAGGGAAGGCGTGGTGCTGGTAGCCTTGAGACGGAGCGAGATAAAAGTCTCCCGATCACCCTTTTACTTCTGTCGGGATGCGCCGTGGAGGACTCCTCTCTCGCATGTGCGGTCAGGTGTCAAGGAGAGGTGGGTCACGAAGCCGGAAGCGGACCAACCTTCTTGGGTTCCCATGCGTGCACCCCACCTGGTGAGCGGACGGGGAAACAAAAGGCCGGCTTGTGTTTTTTATGGGATTTCATAATTTACGGTGCTAAAAACCTCCCATACATATTTGACGAAATCGAGGTTTGTAATAGAGTTCCGCTGTTTGACTGCACTCACTTATTCCAAAATGAACAGCCGCTGGATATAACTTGGGATTGGTTAACAGGAGCACCACTGGCAACAGTAGGATAGGTGGAGCCACACGCAAAAGAACCTGCGCGGACCCACGATTCCTGTACATCGTAGAGGGGTATAGTGTATCTCATATATCCCTTATGGCCCGAGTTGAACGGATGAAGGGGAAGGTGCGCGAAGGGTTTTGGCCGAAGGTTCTTTTTTTTTTGTGGTCGCTCTGTAGGTAGGTAAAGTTATCCGTGCACCATGGCATCAGAAATATATAGGGGGATGTGGGGGTAGGTCCATTTTGGAAGTGATGTGATCAACATCACGCTCCGACCGCCTTTGTTCCCAGGGTTGCACATTTAATTGAGATTGGGTGAGCCACAGAGCCATGAGGTGACAAAAAATCCAACGTAGATCACCCACCCCGGGAATCGAACTTGGACCTCCCGCGTGGCAGTCAAATGTCCTACCGAATGGACCACCTACCGGGTTACGCTACTCATTCTTACCTCGCCAATTTCCTCACGATGGTGGATGGCCACCTGTCCCATACACAGGCCAAAATCTCAGGGAAACAGTTGCTAACTTCCCCCAGGAGACTCGAAGCTAGGCGCATCCCGTAGTCGGAGCCCAAAGCATGACGGTGCGGGACCCGGTTGCTCTATGGAATTAGTAATTTATCTTTATTGACATATTTAAGGTCCTTTGTTTGTACTGTTTTCATTTATTTGCATATTTCCAATGACGTAGTTAATTCATAGTCCTTTTCTTCTCCTCAACCATTTTTACGTTATATAATCTATTACAATTAGAACATCAAAATTCGAGTGGACAAAAAATATACGTAAATAACACACTTGAAACTCTCTTTCACACACACACCATATATTTAAAAGAAACTATGAAATACAATTGGAAGAAAGATACGTAAAGAATATTATGAGATCACACTTATATTTCTTATGTTTATTTAGTTTAATCACGACGATAAAAGATTAATGGTGATTTAGTGAAGTACATCAAATATGAACAAGGGAGCTCCCGAGTAACTTATGGGATGGTGGGAGGATGGAACGAAAAATGAGATTCAGAGGCCTTCACTAAAGTTAGCATCACAGCATTCGTCTGGATTAGCTGAAGATAATCACGTAAATAATTCATGGTTACAGGCCTCGGAATCTAATGTACGACTTCCCAAATACGAATGGTAGGGCCTCCCCGATGGCGTAGTGGTAACATCATCGCCTTGTATCAAGGGGTCCCCAGTTCGATACCCCGTGGAGGCACATAGTGTTTCGGATCCCACTTTAACTGTAGATCATACGTTTACATTACTTGAGTTAAGTATTTAACTTCGTCGCACTCAACTGCCGACAAGATTAACTGTTGTTATCCTTCATCTTATACGAGTTCAATAGTCCGGCAAGGAAATATTAATGCATTAGTGTCAACTATTAATATGTGAAGCGTGGTTGAATACAATCAGGCGGATTTTTTTTTCGAGTGTTCGTAGCGTCAAAAGCGCCGAACAGAAAAACGATATACGCTGTGAAAGTTTGTGCGTCAATACACTTGATACTGATTGATTGATTTCGTTTATTTTACTTAGCATTTCTGCCACTTTTTGGCTAATCGCGACGATGAGGATTGGTGGTGACATGATGAAACTGATGAAGGCGCTTTCACAAATCAACACCCATGTCCAGGCCAGGATTCGAACCTGGGACCCCAGACATCGCTGGGCGCTAGGCTAACCACCCGCCAAAAGGTGAGGTAGAGAACACCGAAAGTAAGGAAGAATAAAGAAAGAGAGAAGCCAGTCAGAAGGGGATACAAAGAGGAAATAGATAGGGGAGTAGAGGGGGGAAAATACAGAAAAAGCAAGAGCTACAAAGAGAAAATGGAAGTAAAGAGAGATGGAGAAACAGGGATGAAAGAAAGGAAGAAAAAGAGAGACGGAGAGAAGAGAAAGGGTGTAAGGAAGAAGGAGATATTGAACCCTGTAAGACAGGTGTTTTCAAACTTTTAGCTGTCGTGGCTCTCATCCGTACAAGTAACGAAGACATAATGTATATAATTAATACAGGCGGCGTACAGTTTTTTTCATGTTTACGAGTATAAGCTGGTGTCATTTCATCCAGCCATACGATATTTACGAGATAAAAAGGTAAGAAATGTTAAAATAGGCATACAACAATGTTTGGAGTTCTTTGTTTAATTGTAGAACTGTTTGTTCTAACAATGCGCTCAATGTATGAAAGCAATCACCAATGATTTCAACTCTAATCTTTCTCTTACAAAGCAGCAACTTCCTTTTAAAAGCTGCCAACTTGTCTTTAAGGTTCACGATTCCCTTGTACATTGTAGAGGTACAGTCACGTGCAATACAAATGGGACCTACATCCATAAATACTAGCTTACCCGCAAGGCGTATGTGTGT